>NC_138380.1:54576526-54627518 GCF_054177405.1 Leptonychotes weddellii
ACACACACACACACAATGGAGTATTATTCAGCCATAAAAGAATCAAATCTTGCTGTTTACAACAACAGGGTGGATCTAGAGTGTATAATGCTCAGTGAAATAAGGCAGTCAGAGAAAGACAAATACGCTGTGCTTTGACTTATATGTGGAATTACACAACACAAGCAGCAAAGAAAAAAGAGACAAACCTGAAAACAGACTCTTAACTCTGAAGAATAAATTGATGCAGAGGGGAGGTGGGTTGAGGGATTGAGAGTACACTTATCTTGATGAGTAGAGTAATGGAGTTGTTGAATCACTATAATGTACATCTGAAAGTAACATAACACTGTTTATGTTACACATAAACATAACTGTACTGGAATTAAAATTAAAAAAATATTACTTGAAGTCATAGGAATGAACTATTTAAACACTTCAGGAAAAAAATTTGAGGCCAAGAGTAAGATTTTGGTCCTGATTCATAATGTAAAGAAATTTAAAAGTACATATTTTTAAACAACGTATATTTTTACAAAAAAGCACTGTCTGAGAATGGAAGTGAGTTCCTCTTATCTTCCAAAATTTCAGAACTTATCTAGATTCTATAAAACATAGCTGAGAAGAGACAGCATAGAATTTTATACTCTTAGATATAATGGTATCAAAGCAAAATCCTATTTAAAAAATACATGAATGTCATTTGACTCAATGTTAATCATTAGTTTGATGCATTAAGTCAAGCTTATTTTAATATTCACTGGAAAATGCAAATTCTGACAGGAATAAATTTACATGTAATCACTGTATATATCATAAATTAATTATTTCATATGCTTATTTAATATGTTTACTTATTTAGTATGTTTACTTTTAGAAATGTTTTTACTTTTAAATTTATTCTTTTCTGATACTCTCCTGTAGTTTTTGGTTTTGTTTGTTACAATATAGATCACATAAAAAAAGTCTCAAAAATGACTGGATGCTTTATTCAGAGTATTTAAGTTTTATGTAGTTAAAAATCATGTGCACAAGAGACAGGATTTTAATGAATAAGTTGCATAGGGAATAATGTCAAATGATTCAGCTTGTCAGAAATGTGAAGTACCCTCACACATCCCGAAGGCTGGAGAATGTCGTTTCACATCCCTGCCAACCTATTAGAATTAAGTCAAAGAATATGTAGAGCTTTTCTCTTCATTTACAGGGGGATTTATAATAAAAGTTCTGATAATATCATGCTATACAGATGTATTTTTTCTTTTAGCATATCTTTCCTCTTCTTTTATTAATGGAAGTAAAGAATTTTAATGTAAGAGACATATAGATAATAGAGAGAAATTCATTAATTACACATGTTAAGAAACTAGGGCTTGGATTAATTAAATGACTTATCCAAAGTACTTTTCTTTATTATTGGCAGAGACAAGAGCAAACCCTTGTACCTGGATTCAAGGGAAGGGCTTTTTCTCCTGTACTATACCTCTGCAGAAAATGTGTGTGTCACATAATACTGAGATGGCCTCCTTAACATCATGGGATTCTTTCCATGTTTCTTTTATTTTTACTTGTTCAAGTAAGTTTTTAAATCTTTCCAAAGCCTGTTCCTTTCTGCTTTCAGAGGATAAACTTCTCTTAACTACCTTTCAGATTCCTTATGCTCACTTATCTTTGATCTGTCGCATCCTAGTCACTTACAGTGAGTGTTCACTTTCCAAGCTCTAGACATCTGTAAAGGATACATAATAGTCCCCACCTGATCTCCTTCATCTTTTTATTGTTAAATATTGAAACTTTTCACTTTTTACTAGAATCTACTTACTCATTCTTTATCTTGAATTATCTATGAAAAGTTGTAACCCTGTAATCATAAAACACGTTGTCTGTTAAAAACAGTATGACTATTCTTGAAAATAAACAATAGATATTTCTGAATATTGAATAAAAAGCCTAATATATATTTAGCCTTTAAGTCCTAAGAGCAATTTTTTATTCTAAATGTTCTCAAATCTTTCCCATTAAAAAACAAATATCACTTTCATTTGCCTTGTTCATACCATTCTAGGTAATACCCTTTATTTTCACTACTCAAGTCTGATCCAGTCTTGTCCACATATCGATCACTCTTGCTGTGGGCATCCATGACTTCCATCTCACTTTTTTCAGTGAGACATCTTTTAACTACATCTTGCATGAGCTGTCTTCAGGATTCATTGTAGTTGGATACTTCTTGAAGCACTTTTTCCACTTGGCTTCTCTAATACCATATCTCTGGTCTCTCCTGCTCTGTCTCCTCTTCAGGATAATTCTCCTTTATCTGGAATAGATTTTTTACTAGGCCCTTTTATTGACCCCTTCATATAACTTCTAAATTTGGCATACAATTCGGAGCTCTCTTCAAATCCAGGCTAGTATTTCCAATTACCTCATTGACATTTTCTCTTTTATATTTTGAAGGTAATTCAAGGCCAGGACATATAAAACTGAACTTAAGATATTCCTCCTCAAACTTGATGCTGTTCTAGCATTTTCCATCCATCCTGTTCTACCATTTTCCATCCTGATAGGCAATGCTGTCTATCTCATTATACCAGTTAGGATCCTATAAACCACCTTCTCACCTAATATCCATCAGAAGGTGCCTGGGACTTATCCTGACTGCTTACATGACATACTTTTTTTAAATTCTCATAACCATGTAAGGAAGATATTAATATTGCCTCCACATTGTCCTCTCTCTATCCAATTCATTATTATGTCATTTTAGTTTTGTTTTGTAAGTAACTCCTAGATCCATCACTTCATTTTATTTTTACCAACTTTTTTTTCAAATCCAGGCTTTTGCAGTCTCTCACTTGCCCCATAACTTCCCAATACTCTTCATTGATTTTTGCCTATCTTCAATCTGTAGCCAGAGTGATGTTTTTCAGACAGGTCTCTCATTATTTCACCTATATGACCACCTCCTTAAATCTCCTTAATAGTGTCCTCTAACCCCTGTGAGATTTGTCACGCACCTGACTCTCCAGCCTCACTGGGTACCATGTTCATCTATTAAAACCACACCAAATCCTTTGCTCCTTTCTACCTCAGGCATTCCTTGAGCTATCTTTCCTCCTCCTGCTCTTCCTTCAAAATTCAGTTTTCAAATGTGTCTTTAGTAGGGAAACCTGATCTGACTTCCTTTTAGAAGTCAGTGCCCCATTATATGCTTTCCCATATGTCTTCACTTTGTAGCATTATTCCACTTGCAATTTGAAATCTATTCGTGAGATTATTCTCACAGTATCTGTTTCCCCAGTACATTGTTCGAGAAACAGGCTTGTGTTTGTGTTTTGTATTTATCTTTTCTGAGAATTTTATCACTGAAAATTAGTATCGTATCTGCTTTATAGCAGGAATTCATCGTGTATATATATATATATATACTTTTAAGATTTTATTTATTTGACAGAGAGAGACAAAGCAAGAGAAGGAAAACAAGCAGGGGGAGTGGGAGAGGGAGAAGCAGGCTTCCCACAGAGCAGGGAGCCAGATGTGGGGCTCGATCCCAGGTCCCTGGGATCATGACCAGAGCCAAAGGCAGATGCTTAACGACTGAGCCACCCAGGCACCCCTCATCATATATTTTTGAATAGTTGAATGTTTATAGACTTCTGGTATTTCTCTTTGCTCACACATACATATTATTACACATGCATATACATCACATTATGCTCACATATAATCTGTACACATATATACCTGCCCTTACGCATACCCCCATATATGAATGTAAACAAAATTGTGATAAAAAACATTATTTATACAATTGGATTTTTTTGTTGTATAAATATGGCCTATTTTTACTAAATGATTTCATTATTTTTTCTATAATAGCATTTAAATGGCCACATATTGTTGCACTGTAGGAATGTGGCAAGATGCATTAAATCAGTGCCATCTTATTTTACTGTTAAAGATGATACCTTGGTTAATAACTTTGTATGTTAAGTTTTGTTTATAGCTGCAATTATTTCCAGAGGAAAATAAGGAGGTAAAGGAGAATGATGAGATACTAGAATTTTCATCAGAAGAAAAATTATCATTTGTTAAAAAATGTGCTAAGATGTACTTATGTATTATATTGTTTATTTTACAACCACCCTGTAAGATGGTTATTATGGTCCCCATTATACAGGAGCATAGTCTTAGAGAATGAAGTAAATTACTGAGATTATGTAACAAGCAAGTGAAAGACCAACAACTTGAGCCCTGGACTATATGATTACACTTGACTTGATAATAATAAACTGTACTCATTTATTTTATTATTATTTTTTCCTTTTGTGGAGTGATTTATTGTTTACAAAGTACTTGTATGCACATTTCATTTTTACAATTCTACCATCCAAATATAATCTGTTAACATTCATATATATATTTCTTTCCAATATTTTTCATGCACTGAAATGTCATCTTTATATTTGGACAAAACTGTGATCTGATTGTGTACTTTTATTTTTTTAAGGTTTTATTTAAAAGTTTAAGTTTTTATTTAAATTCCAGTTACATACAGTGTAGTATTTGTTTCAGATGTACAATATAGTGATTCAACACTTCCATACATCACTTGCTACTCATCACAAGTGCACTCCTTAATCCTTATCACCTATTTAACCTAACTCTCCACCTTTCTCTCCTCTGGTAACCATCAGGTTGTCCTCTAGAGTTAAGAATCTGTTTCTTGGTTTGCCTCCCTCTCTCTTTTTATTTTTCCTTTGCTTGTTTGTTAGTGACCATTGAGTAGTGAATGGATAAAGATGTGATACAAACACACACACACACACACACACACACAGGAATATTACTCAGCCATTAAAAAGAAAGAATGAAATCTTGCCATTTACAACAACATGGATGGAGCTAGAGAGTAGTAGGCTAAGCAAAATAAGTCAGAAAGATAAAAACCATATGATTTCACTCGTGTGGAATTTAATGAACTGTACTTACTTAAATTTCTTAATTTTATTGTCACGTGCCCACCAGAGATTTTTATTGACTGATACTCTGTATATCTCTGTCTGTGCCATCACTATTATTTTGCTTTGATTATTATTATTATTACTAAGGAAAAATATTTTGGCATTTAAAAATATAGGAATTCAGTTTTAGTACCTTATCTGTTTGAATCCAAGTAAGGCTCAATACATTTGTATTTATCTGTGCATTGTCTGGTTTTAATCATTTTTATTGGTATATTTTTTTAATATAATTGATTCATCAGAACTCTTTCTATATTAAGAACATTAACTGTGTACCTCATATATTGCAAATATTTTCCCATTTTGTCAATTACCTTTTAATTTTGTTTATGGGATATGTGTGTGCATCTGTGTGTGTACTTTCAATGACAGTCATTTTAACTCTTTTGTATAGCCAAAAATTCATAGCCATCATCTTTTACCATATGCACGATTTGACTTTTGAAAACACCTTAATGATGGATAAAGGTTAAATAATTCTTGAAAGAAAAGTGCTTAGAAATATAAATTATAAATATGGTTGGTTATATAAGTGAATGTAGATGAAATCTATTTTAGATGTGTCTTTCTGAATAAAAATGTCTTAGAGATAGGAATAGCAAAGGGTTTTAGAAATAGAATGAATGTACACATGAGACGAATTGGGAGCAAAATGATAAGAAAGTTACCCAGAACCAGACTTTATAAAAATATACAGCTATATTATAAATTTTAAAATACGTTAAGAGCTTCTGCTGGAAGATTATTTTTAAAAAAGAGTATATATATTATTGGTGTAAACAGGCTTAGTGTGATTAAAAGGTCATAAAAATTGATGAAAGAATATCTAAGAGATCTGAGTATGAATAGAGGTTTTGTTTATTATGGCACCACAGTTTTATTTATGGAAATCCAATGACTATTGCTATAATGAACAAAAAAAAATGAAAATTTTAAAAAATAAAATGAAAAAAAATCAGTGAACTAGAATAGAATTATAAAATAAGTCAGAAATAGCATTTGTTCATGAATTTGGAAGGATTTTCCAAATTTCCTACATTTTCTCTCGTAAGTATAGGCATCTTCTTGAACTAGATTTTCTGTTCAATACAGAAACTTTAGTTCCTCACTTGATTATATCCTCAACAAATCATTAATCTTTCATTAGCTATAGCTTCCCTGAAAACTCCAAGCATGGATCCACCCCACAATTATGCTCTTCACTCCTTCATCCAGACTAGTAATAGCACTTGGGAAAATTGTATATAACTTAAATAACTCCACAAAATGAGATGCGAATTGGTTATATTTCATATCATACAAATTAATCATTCAAGATGCCAGTTAGCAGAAATAATAGCAAAATAATAGCAGAAAGTTTAAAATCTTCTAGAGGTTTCTCTCACTCTGTGCATTTTCTAAAGTCCCTAGGTTTAGACATTCCCAAAGTGGGCCAGTTCTCTTCAACCTAAGAGCCGTTTATTTTGTTTTGTTTGTTTACTTGCTTGTTTGTTTTGTTTTGTTTTTAAGAAATGATGGTCACTGTCAAAATTTTCTTTCTGGTTTTACATACATACCCATCTTTCTCAACATCAACCGGATAGGACCAGGAAGTGTGGTCTTGAGTAGACCCAAATCTTTTGTCTGAGTTCCTTGTATCAGGCCCAGGCAGTATTTTTCTTTATGTCCCTAAAAATAAAACATCTCTGGGTTTTCCCAAAGTATTAAAGAAGGTAACCCTTAATAACCTGAAGGATCTTCTAGTTCTGAACCAACTTGCTCTCAGATCAATTCCTTGTCCTTTGCTTTTTCTCCTGGTATAAAGGGGCCTGAATTCTTGGGTTATATTTGCCAGGCAAGTTGTGTCATCTGACAACTGATTTGGTTCAGCCACTGAATGTCATTGATAATGTAGACTTTCACCAATAATGGAATATTATAGGAAGGATGAAGGGAAATTTTAAAGCTATCTCTTTTCCTCTCTGGGCCAGCATCTCTAGCAGTGGCTATATCTCCTCATTGGCTCCAGCTTTCCTTGGGCAGACCACCTAAAATTTCATCTTATGCCGAATGAACCTTCTCCTGGGCTCTGGTCATACCACCTTCCTTTTTAGCCCCAGCATGTTGGAGGTAGTGGTGGCTTCCGGCCTTGCTAATCTTGCGATGCCCCCAGCCCCCATTTGGAGTCTCATCTATTCCTAAAAGACACCAAGTTTTTTTCTTTCCACAGTTCCTTTGTTCTTTCTAGTGCCCATGATGTGGAATGGCTTTTTTTCACTTTTGAATGGAGAGCTGCTTTTTCTTTATGTCTCATCCCAAGTATCCTGTCCTTGCAAAGCTGTATCTGGCTTCTGTTACTCTCTGTCACATGGAATCCTTTCATTCTGTGTGTCACAATCTGTATAACTTATATGATTATTGTTTAACTTGCATGTTGACTTTCTTCTCCAATTGGATTATAGCTCCATGATGACTGAAACCTTGTCTGTCTTGATTATCTGTCTTTAACACCTAGAATGGCACATAGTAAAATTATGATACATATTTCTTGAATGAGTCAAAAGAACAAATGAATGAATAAAATCTGATTATGGATGTTAGGAAGCCTATTTTATTTAATTCTTACTGCAAGCCAATGTCATAATTACTATTATTATCCAATTTAACAAGTGAGGACCCTGACATTTATAGAGATTAAGTAGCTTGTCATGAGTTATTTCAGAAGTCATAAGATTAAGTAACTTATTAAAAAGCTAATAAATGGTGGATTCTGTATTAAAGGACAGGTTTTTGTGATTCCCTAATTCATACTCTTCACCAGAATTAATTTTTCTGAAAAATCGTCTAAAATAAAGATATTGACATGGCCATGTAAGATAATTTTTCTCTCTTTTTTTTTCCATCTATAATGTCTTAGCTATCCAGATGTGCCATAATGAGTACAATTACTGGTTTTGAGAAGCCAGAGGTAGAGTTAATTTAAAAATGTGAAAATTCAGAATTTAGGCCTAGACACATTAGATAAGAGATCTGAATGGTGATATCAAGTAACCTGTTGGAGTTTGGGATTTCAGGTATGAATCTGGGAATGATCAAGTTCTCCCTGATGCTTTAAGCCCAGAGCTGTATGAGATCATCCAGAGACTGTCCAGGGAGAGAATGTGGGCTCAGAACACTTGACTGAAACTGGAGTACCAGCATTCAGTGGCTGAAGTGAGAAGGGGGAGTGAACAGAGGGAACTGAGAAGGAACAGCCAGCAAAGTAAAAGGAAAATAATGGAGGTATAGATTCATAAACATGAGCAGGAAAGAGTGATTCAAGAAGAATAGATTTTGATGAAGTCACGGTAAGATAAGAGCAGAGCATAAAAGAACACTTTTATGGTGTATTGGAGAAGTTCTACTGAAGGGATGAGGTGGAGTGAGAATTGAGGTAAGGTAATAGAAAAAGTGATTCGAGGGCGCCTGGGTGGCTCAGTTGGTTAAGCGACTGCCTTTGGCTCAGGTCATGATCCTGGAGTCACAGGATCGAGTCCCGCATCGGGCTCCCTGCTCGGCAGGGAGTCTGCTTCTCCCTCTGACCCTCCTCCCTCTCATGCTCTCTGTCTCTCAATTTCTCTCTCTCAAATAAATAAATAAAATCTTTAAAAAGAAAAAAGAAAAAGTGATTCGAGACCACTGCATTGGGAAGTTCTGTTATACAATAAGGCTGCAGCTCTGTTTTCATCACTGGGCTCAGTTTCTGGCACATAGTACCTACCCAGCAAATCAAGGAATTATAGCAGAGTGAGCAGTTGAATGTACATACTAATTTGCTCTTAGGGTGAATGAACAATGAAAAAAGTCCATTTGTGGATTTGCCCTTTTAACTGTTGGTTCCTTCAGACTGGCAAATGTGGATCACATAGCATAGCAAGCATAGCATTCAATAAAGACAAGGCATGGTCAACATTCCTGTTTCAGAAGTTTAAGGAGGAAGGAAGGGCATTGCATCTGAAGGAAACAGGTTAAAAGGAAATATCTGAGAATATGTGTGATACATCTCATAATGTCAGCATCCATTCTTAGGTTTGATCTACTATGTGTTTGACTATAAGAGGAATGTAGATATTCAATCTTTGTAAATCAACTTTGCATAATTCACTAAGCATGCCTTTGGATGAAAAAAAAAAAAAAAAGAAAAGCATGCCTGTGGTTTAAAAGCCACCCACTTCTCTCTGACGTAATAAAATATATGGGCTTTCTGAAAACTACCTTCCTCAAAGGAATCTTTTACTTCTTCGGAAAAAAGAGTTTTCATTCTGCTAGCTACAGAATTGTAATAATTAGGTAAGTGGGGCACGATTATAATGTAATCTTATTTTACATAAGAGAAAACTGAAGAGCATAATCACTGGGCAAATTAACAAAGCTTAGATGAGTATCACAGTTCCTGATTTTAGGTGTCTTCATCCTGCCAGATAACATGACTCATGTAGGGCTTGGTGGTTTCAATAACAATCCTTATCAAAGGATATATGAAAAGAGCAAATCAGTGTCATGGTTAGATAAATGGCAAACCAGTCATATGTAAATAGTTTCCTAGATCTTTACCTGAGAAGTTTACTTCCTTATTGAAAACTAATGCATACAAGGGATGCTAATTAGTGTTCTCTAAGAGTTCTCCAAGAGGAGTTGTATTGGAGTTGATGTGAACTGGCAGAAAGCAGCATAAATTGATTTGATCACTAAAAGGCCTTGCATTTGGGGCTTCTTTTCAAGTGGAAAATGGTTCCCCAATGAAAACATATATCATAGGAGAATGAGAGGAAGAGAAGATAAAGAAAATTGAATGTTCGTCACTGATCAATTATTCAGAATCAATTATGGTTTGCTAAGGAAAGCATGCTGTGCCAAAGCCAAACCAAACTCAAGTAAGCATGAGAATTAATTACTTTCATGCTTGCATAAGGCTAGAGGAAAGAGGAGGTGGTATATTTTGGCAGAAATGTACTGCTGTCTAGGAGCAGAAAGTGATTATGACACAAGAGACCTTACTCTAAAGTACGTGGCTTTTTATTATTTAAGGGAGATATTCTGAATTCACTTTATGAGAGGGGTATGTAAATGTATATAATTTCTTCTGAAAATAATGGTCAGGCTTCTTCAAAGAAACAGAACCAATAGGATAGCTATAGATGTGTGTGTGTATACATACACAGACATATATATGTAAAATACATATATTGTAATATATGTTAATATATATACATATACACATACACACAAACATGGAGGGGGATTTATGTTAAGGAATTGGCTTATGCAATTGAATTGTGGGCTCTGCTATATCTGAAATACACAGGGCAAGCTGGTGGGCTGGAAATTTGCGCTAAAGTTGGTGTTGCAGTCATGAATCCAAAGACTGGAAACTGAAGCAGAATTTCTGTGTTGCAATCTGCAGAGCAGAATTCCTTCTTCTATAGGGACCTCTGTCTTCTTAAGGCCTTCAACTGATTGGATAAAGCCCACCCACATTACGAAGAGTTACCCACTTTATTCAGAATGTACTGATTTAAATGTTAATCACATCTAAAAAAATGCAGCTTCACAGTAGACTAGTGTTTAGTCAAACAACTGGGCATCATAGACTAGCCATGTTGACACCAAAAATTAACCATCACAGTTACTGTACCTATCACCCAGCTCTATGCTAATGATCATAATCTCTTATATTTTGATAACTGTTCTTACACACTGTCATAGTCATAAATTTCATATTCTCATGATGGAATTGCAGGTTAAGTCAGGCAGCAAATTTTTTTTTTTTTTAAAGATTTTATTTATTTATTTGAGAGAGAGAGAATGAGAGACAGAGAGCACGAGAGGGAAGAGGGCAGAGGGAGAAGCAGACCCCCCGCCGAGCAGGGAGCCCGATGCGGGACTCGATCCCGGGACTCCAGGATCATGACCTGAGCCGAAGGCAGTCGCCCAACCAACTGAGCCACCCAGGCGCCCAGTCAGGCAGCAAATTTGACTCCAATGACCTACCTGAAAAAATAGAATCATTAAAAACATATAATTCTTTTGTTTTAGTTTTATTCTTGTCCAAGTGACATTTACTTATAAATAAAAATTTAAAGATCTTAAAGAGTTAAATAATAGGCTTGTTTAGAAAAAGATCAGCTTCCTGTTTTCCCTTCATTTCTTATTTGTCAGAGGCAGTCACTTTTACCTTCACTTCAGTTAATTCCTTGGTGTCTCTCCAGATCTCTGAATAACATGTTTATATTGTTACATCTTGTTTTTTCAATGTGAGACATTATCTCTTGACTTTTCCTAGGGGAATTGAGGATTTTACTCTTTCACCATACCTACACAGCACATATGCACACTTCCTGCCCCCTCCATCCTACCAGTATTTAGTGAATATATGATCATGACCAAGTGAACTTACTCACATTAGCTGTGTATTATACTGTGAGTACTTTATTCCCCCATATACAACTTCTTGTTTTTCTAAAAGTTAATTTTCTCTCTCCTTAATTTCTTTCTCTTTTTTGAAAAACAAAGTTCTTAAATTGTAGATTGAAGTCCATATCCAATGTCATAAAAAAATTTTCTTAGCAGCCAATAAAAGAAAAAATTAAAAACAATGTAAGAAAATATATTCTTGGAATTAAAATTAGGCATTATTTGATGTGGGTGGGAGTGTCATCTTTATCATTAAGTTAGAATTATGATATTAATTTGAAATTGTAAACAACTTACATTTAGCTCGAAATATTTTCACCTATAGAAATAGGTAAATTGTGATAAAGCAGTTTTAATGGTATGACTGATACCTTTTTATTTAAAAATTAAAATCATGTAAGAAATGAAATAGATGTACTTTTCTCATATAATCTTTATATCTAGAGAGACAGAGTGGTAAATATTCGTTCCTGCCAAAAAAATATGAAGTACCCCTCTCAATGAGAAAGATTCAAAAGTCTTCTCCCCACATCTTAACAAAAGGGGCGGGGCAGTGATTCATCTTAGTTCAATAGGATGTGTGTGCTGTGTGTGTGTGTGTGTGCGTGTGTGTACACATTATTGTGCTTTTTTTCTTGATGTAAATTCTTCCCCCTGTGGAATCACTCTTACTCACAGGTGTCACACATAAGGGAATTAAAAATCCTCTCAGTATTTAAAAAGTCTCCCCCAGTAAGGCAGGATTTCCCTTTCACTGCCATCGAGTAGAATCCTTTTGAGCTGAGAAAGATTGAAGAGTCTCTCATTTATAGAAAGTGGGTTGGTTAACTAATAATGCTAGAAAGGGGCTATTATATCAGTTATTCGAGACATTTAAAAACTGGCCTAACGCAAGCGATTATGTTTGGAGTTAATGAAGCACTGATTCCCCTAACATAGTTGAGTAAAGGAAAGAAAGATCTTTTGCCAATAAAAATCTCATCAGGTGATGGCCTTGACAGAACATCCCACTATTCCTGTCAGCCAGAGCTGTCATAAACAAACCACTGATGAGACAATGACAATAATTAACACTGTGTTAATGGGATATGGAGCCTCACAGTTATTTTTTCAGCTACAGTGAACTGAATGAATGCCAAGCAGTGCACATGGCTTGACATCATAACATGTTTCTCTTTTATTTACTGTGGTTATGTTGGCTCTCTTGTGTTACGGATATGCTTTCTTGGGCTCATTGGAGGGTAGCTAAGGAAACTGAATGCTGGAAATCCAACGACTGTGTTCACATTACCATTAAAGTTTGAGAGTGAAGAAAGTGGCTTAATCTGGACTTTGTTTAGATAAGACTGTGGCAACTTGGCCCTGCACAATAGAAGACACTTTGATTCTGGCTATAATTCAAGGGATGAACATTCTTCTAAAAAATCAGAAGTTTGAACCAAAAGTTAAAATAATCAGAGGCCGTGGATTTTCTTAGAGATGTTGTCCCTGGCCGAATCAGGTTAGTAAGGTCATGAGAGGTGCTGGAAGCTGCTGCTATAAGCAGGCATATTTGGTCCTAATTTTGTGAGTTAGAAGACGTCACTGCCAGTCCAGGGCAGCACACTGAATTGGGAAGTAGTCAAGGATAGCTTGGCAAATGGTTCCCTGAAACTCTCCCTTCACTATAAATTTCTAGACTCATCACTGCAGTCTAACCTGCTTACACTCTACTGTATTTTCAAGTGTATGTCTAAGAGTACTCTCCCTCTTGGAATTACTACTTTTCAGTAAGATATTTATGGAACACATAAATACTTCCTTCAGCCACATTTCAGGCTTAATAAATTTCATGTTATACAAGGAACAAACATGGTACGTCTAGACAGAATTTTTTTTTTTTCGTTTTAGCTTCCCTGCTTGAACTCAAATCAAAGGAAAAAGCTGTATTACATAAAATGCATTCACTTGTAGAAATGGAAATGTTTTGATCTCTATTAAATACTGGAAATTAAAAAAAAAAGTTTGAATGTACTCTGAAAAGTGGGATTATTTTTATCATCCTGAATGACAAATCTTTCTTAACAGGCTTTCCAGCAATTAGTCTTGCTCTAATGCTATTTCTACACTGGCAAGATAAAGTCTGCTACTTGCCAGATCTCTGGAGAATATGGTGCTCTCTCTCTAGGCACCGGTATTTGTCCAAATGCCAGGGTATATGCTTGTATTTGGCCAGTGAAATACACAAAAATTTGATTGGATTACTTGGGTGATTTCTCTAAGGAATTGCTGCTTATCTTTTCTAAGAGTCACAAATTCTTAAGCATAATGCCAGAAAATCTGTGGATTCTTCTGACTATTTACAGAATATGCATTATGTTTGGCATTACTGAGAGTCGGAAGGAAGTAAAATCATGGTCCTGACTCTAAGGCAGACCTTAAGGGTGTTTTTATCTTAGACTCCCCATTTAATTGAAGAGATTTATATAGTACTTCAAAATGGATTTTTAGAAAAATATCTTTACACACACTTCAGTGTACAAATGCTTTTTTTTTTTTTTTGAGTCTGTTAAATACTTGAGTAGGACTTCCCTTAAAATACTTTGAAAAGAAATTCTATTGTTTTTGCCAAAATTCATGGTGGCTTTTATAATAATCTAAAACTTTTGTTACTATTGTCCTTATATATCTCTTTTATCAAAGGGGAAAAAAATCTGGCAGTCTGAGGATTGTTAATTTTTTTTCATTTTATTATTTTCAAAGGCCTCAGAATAGCCTGTTCCCTGTTCTGTCTCTTTTGAGAACTTCAAGAGAAATGGCTTTTTCAAAGAACACCCTATTGAAGTACGTTTTCTTTGCCATTCTAGAAACACATAATTTGGATGTCATCCTATAGTCTGTCTCAATTAAAGCATGATCAACTTTAAGTTTTCTTTTTTCTTAAGCCAAAATCAAAGATCATTTTTTCATGGAAGCAAATATATAGGACAATCACTGTACATGGTAATCAACTCACTTTTTTCCTCAAACTTTAATGCTTGGCTATAGAATTAGTTAAAGGTTATAATGTGGTTCCATATGGTTTCTAAATGTTCATCATTGTTTTAATTATAGAAATATCTTTTTTTTCATAATTGAAGGTACTATGAGTAATCTTGTGTTAATGATAAAATATAATTCTGATTTTAACTAATGTCAGATAAATTAAATACTTCTGTCTAATTAATATTTATGTTTATGGCAATAAATAGAGCTTGTAATTCTTGGAGAACTGAATACTCAGGTGGAATGGTAATTTTTTAAATAATTAGATCCATATCCAAAAACATTGTGGATATAGAATTATTCTTATTTATTTATAGTACTAGATAGTACTATATTGTTTTGTATACGAAAAGTGCTTTCAGGTATATTCTCTATATATTCTGAAAAGTTTGAGACCAGTTTTTTTTTAGGAATGATAGTACTCCTATTTTGCCAGTGACAAAACGAAGCTTAGAGAAGTTCAAATATTAATTCAGATTCTTATGTTTTACATGTTACAGAGCAAACTCATGGATTCATCTCTTGATTCCAAATTTTTTACTGATCTCACCAGACCCTTCTTCCATGTCCACCAGGTGTTACTGTGAGTAGGATTTACAGATATGTAGGATTTGCAAGCATGTCTCATCTCAGGTGACTTGCTGAAGGTTCCCTCAAGTAGCCCTTAGATCTTCCCGAGCCTCAGACTGGGCCCACCACTGACAACCAACTTAAAACCTAAATGGCTTTCAAAATCATAGCCTTGCATAGACAAATACCTTGCTTTATCTTTGTTCCTGCATTTTTTTCAGTCAAAGACTATGGGTTAGAATCAGAGCTCACATTACTTTATAGATGACTCCAGATAATAAACATCAACCACTGTTCACTTTAATTCCATTCCCATGATGTGTTTTGTTTTTTTTTTAAGATTTTATTTATTTATTTGACAGAGAGATAGACAGAAGAGCACAAGCAGAGGGAGTGGCAGAGGGAGAGGGAGAAGCAGGCTCTGCACTGAGCAGGGAACCCGATGCGGGACTCGATCCCAGGACCCTGAGATCATGACCTGAGCCGAAGGCAGACGCTTAACCATCTGAGCCACCCAGGCGCCCTCCCATGATGTGTTTTTAACCACTGTTCTGGCTACACCCTCGTTCTAGCTCGTCAGAAATAAATTATTTCTAAGTCCTTTACTTGTGTAGATGATTTGCTCATTTGAGAACAACAAAATGCTAATACAAACAGAGTCTAAGACTTTACCTTCACACATGGCAGTTAGTTTTCCTTTTTATAAAAGTGGTTGTAGCTTTGTCACACTGTTCATTTTCAAAATAATAGTGTAGATTTGTCAAAATCATAACGTGAATTTGTCCTTAAAGCACTGATTGTCAGTTGCTCAGCCTTTTGAATGAGTTATGCCTTTAAGAATCATATACTAATCATACTGATGTTCGTTATGAAGTTGCCTTTCTGTTTTCCTAATTACTCATGTTGTGCTTACAAGGACATTTTCAAGGCCTCAGCTCATAGGAAACAGAAGAGACTATTTATTGGTAAATGTTGTTTAGCATAATGTTTCACAATGAGTACTATAAAACTTGGCGTTTCTTCATTTTTACCATCTTTAATCTTTTCAACCGGTCATTATCATTGATCAAAATCATTCAGGAGGATGGGATCAAAGTAGGTATTTAGGTAGTTGCTGAAGGTGAGCATTTATGGTGCCTACGTCACATTTTCCCCAATGTGTAAAGTATTCTTTGAAGTGAATCCAATGTTTATATCAATGTTAAGTGTTCAGAGGTTGCAGTAAAATTTTGTCTATCTAAAATCAGACTTCTTGCACCTCCATTCTTCTTGAACAAATATAAACACAAAAGAAGCCTCCCAATTTTTTTAAAACAATGTCTAATTGTTGGGCCCCCCAGGAACAATTAATTTCCCTAAAGTAAATGGAAGATCCAAAGATTATACTTGATGTAAGAAAGCAGCCAAATAATAAATGCCCTGAGTAGCTGACAAGAAAAGTCAGTTTTTTCACATGAAAGCTAGAGAGCATAAGAGAGGCAATATTAAGATGTGACCAAACAGAAGTGAAAACGTGCATTAAAAAGAGAGAACACAGCAAGGAAAGGTCCACTGGGCCATGGTGGTAATGATGCAGGTCAACAGTAGTGTTGGAAAGAGGGAATGAGCCTGTAATGCTGAAGAAAATGAACAATGAAGAAGCACAGTAGGAAAAGCAGCTCTGTTGGTAGAAGGACATAGTGGTTCTGAATACAGAACTTGCAGAAACCATACATTAGACGTGATCATTACTACCTTAAAAGGAGAAAAGAAGCAAAGAGCTAACTAACCACAATAAAAACCTGAAGATATACTGAGAATATTTCCAATGACTAGGTTATAGAAAAGGGGAAAGAGGTGAATAAGCACTGATACTTCTGTATCCCCCAAATAACCCCAGTGTGGTTCAGTAGTCTGAGGCAGCAAACATCCACAGCTCAGTGCAGGAATAGTTCTTCACCAATAACATTGACATTTGTTAACTTCAGCTTTTCCTGTTGTATAGCCCAAGTACGAATGTTCATCCTCTGTCATCAAGAAAGTTTAAATCATGTCCTGTCGTACCATGTGAACTTGCAAGGAAACCAATAACTCTTACTGCGATTTCCAAGTTCCAGTCTGTGTCAGTAAAAGCAAAACAAAACACAAAGTCTCTCAGAAATCTTGAAAAGTACCTTGTCCAGAATATTTCATCCCTTCAATATTTACATATAACAATTTTTATACTAAGAAGCATGGGAATTAATTAGGCAGTTTCTCAGTTCAGTTCAGAGTTGGGAATTCTCCCTTCTTTGAATCAGGCAGATACAGGGCAACATATTCTGTCATTCAGTGAAAACCTGTATGTTTTCATTCTGGTCCTGGTCTTTGGGAAGTTTTATGACTCTATAAACTTAGGAGATATTTGCATAGCATGTCAGCTTCAGCTCTGGGAGGACTGGGTGTGGATTGAAGCATATTGTCACCCTAGCATGAAATACAACCAGAAACACTATAAAACACAGTGCGTGTAGCATTTTTAAAATAAAATACTGATTCTGTTTAAATATGTTATCTGCTTGGACCTACATATCATCGGTATTGTTAAATATTATGCTATTGGAGAAGCCCCATCAACAAATAAAAGCTCACAACAGATTTTTGGTCAGTGGCCACATAAAGTTGGGGTTCTTCCTGCTTTGATGTGAGTTTGAGTATTGTCTTTACCTTAAATCTAACTACATAAGGTTTGACTAATAATGTCTATGAATTCATAACTCATGGTAAACCAACATAATTTCTTTTCCTTGAAAGTACAATCTTCTAATAATTTAGATAAGTGGCCTGAAATATTTGTTTGGTGTAAAGTTTTGATCATTTAATCACCATGCAAAGCTAGACTTCTGTGCCTTTTGTTTTCCTACAAGATAAACTACTGCATTTCCACTTTGCCACTAATTGCTTTTTTTCAAATAAGTAAATCTTCAGTAAAATTTAGAATAACACTTGGGAGTTCTCAGGTAAGTTTGCAAGCAAAGTAGACTGGGAATTTGCATTTACTTACATTTAGTTATATTTAAAATGTATTATTTCCTAATCAGTAAACTTTTTAATAAAAAGAAAATAGTATCATTATATATAGGTAAGATTAACGTGCCCTACCAATCTCTGGTGACATAGTCACATAATTACAGTCCGGGAGGGCAAACTTTAATTCACATATTCGTGATTCACAATGGGAAAACTTATATTGAAGGCAGTTTATCAAATGCATATTTTATAACAAAGAAATTATATGTTATTGAAGTGATATATAAGTAGCTTGTGTTGCTTTCGTGAAGTCATTTTCAGAGGAAAAACCATTTACCCTTCTAGTAGAAACCAGTAGGCTCAATAGGGTAAGCCTAGGTGGTCAAGGATTTTACTTATCATATATTCACTGAGTTTATTTTATTACCAGTTAAGTAATTTATACATCGGTTTCTTTTGGGTAAAATAATGTGAAGAATAAATTAATTGAAAGCAGAATGACTTTAATAGGTCCAAGAATCTAAAATATTACATATTTGGTAGTTATACATATTTATACATAAGGTAAAATACATATTTGTACATATGGTAAGATATTACTTATAGGTATCGTTCTCTAAACTTGTACTTACCTAGAATTCTTAAATCTTACCACGATATGGAAGTTTGGAAGTCAACAATTTATAATAAGCTACTTAAAAAATTTTACCTATATCTTTAATTATAAAATGGGACTTTTTTCTTCTTCTTACATTTATTGCAGAAATAATTTCAAACTACTGAATAACAGATTTATCTAATGAAAATAAAAAGCATAGTAATAAAATTAACCAAAATTCATTTTGAATTACAAAGATGAGATTTTTCTAATGTGTGAGCAAGAAAAAGAGCAAAAAGTGGGATGGAAGTGAGTAAGAGATACTGGTGAAAGTATTTCATCATTGTATTCATTACCATAAATCAAAGGCAGTGTAAGATTTGCCTTTATGTTTGGAAGAACAAGCTTTTTATTGACTGTCTTTCATAATTAATAGCATTTACTCTTTAAATCAAATTAGTCCACTTTTCCTATTAGAGCCATACTATAGGATCATTTTTTAAAGCACAAAATGACCTTGACAAAAATGAAGAATCGATAATATGTTGATTAGGAGTCTATTTGCTCTAATAGCAAATGTTTCCTTGTCGTTAGTTCCTGTTGCAACACTCTCAGAGGTTGTAGTTCATTACTATCTCCTGGCAGTGGTATTTTCTACATACAGAAAAAGTTGGCCCTACTGAGCAAAACACTGATGGATTGACTTAGTCGTATATATGGATTTTCTTAATACTTCTTTAATCAGCTCATTTTTGGATTCAAGATTGTGTTACAGGATATCCATCAATTGGGCAGGAAGAGAGAACAATATGCTGTTGAACCTAACATCCTTACAATTTCTTGAGTTAGTCTTAATCAATGAGGGGTAGGGGAGCCATGCTTTATTGCAGAAAAAGAAAAGCTTAATGTGATTGAGGTTTCAGAAAATCAAAATATAAGCATTGACGGGGAAATGGATAGCAGGAAGAAAGTGCACATATAATAGCAAATTATATGGGTGTTCATGGTTTGATGTGTTGAAAAATGAAGCTAGAAGGGGTTGTACATAAGCCACTGGAATCCTTGCTGAATTTAAGAAATTTTCCTATGAAATGTGGTAATTTTTAATAAAAGACATCTCCTTTCCACACTATTTTAAGCAAAAGAACACAATATTTAAAAACAACACATCCAGTAAATGGAAACCATTAATGATATATTCTTTATCAATAATATATGTGGACTAGCTGGTCTAAAATAAATCTAGTGTAAGAAAAAAAAAAAAAAGTTTGCTTTGGGTAGCCAAGGGGAATAAAGGACAAATGAGATGCAATTAGGCAGAGAACAATTTAGTATAATTCTAATAGCAAAGCCTTTAATGATGCTTTGGTGCAGATGAATTTGATTTAGAAATATCTCCCAAGTTAAGTTGTGGAAACCCATCTCTTCAGTCACTTAAATTTGGACAGGCCAAAGTTATTATGCTGAATGAGAAAATTGGAACCTAGGAAAGGAACTAAATGACCTAATTGATCTTCTTTTCCATCGCCGATTTTAGATACTGGTCTGAATTAAACGAAAAAAGGTTAATTTTTTGCTGTTTAAGATAAAAAGAAATGAACTGGACTTATAAGTGCTTACTTTTTTTTTTTAAATGCAGCATAAGGCTATGTCTGTAGTCTCCTTTCTCTTTTTGCCTGTCATAAGACTCAGTGTTCCTACTTGTGTGGCCCTGAGGTGGTAGACACATGGTTCATGTTAAATAAGTCAGGTCAGAGAGCTGGCTTACAGTATTTCTAGGATAAAATAGTAGACACAGGGTTTCTGGTCCTGATTTAGAAACAAGTACGTCAGTAGAAATTATGAAAGCATTATCCTTGGCTGCTCCATAGCAAGTGGTAGAACAGCAAGATAGATAAATAACTGGTGAGGGAAGGGGAGAAAAGAGAAAGGCCCAAAGATGTTGTCTTAGCTGAGTTAGCAATGTAAATGTTTTATGATCTTTAGAGAGCAGTGCAAAAACCCTGCAACAGGGCTTGACAGAATTTTTCTGTTAAGGCCGAAGAGTGAATACTTAGTATTTGCAGGCCAAGATGCAAACTTAAGGGTATTATATAGATTATTAGGGAACAGGAAAGAAAACAAATTTCCATATAATTTTATTGATAACATTAAAATAAAAGATTCATCGAATGCTTCTTTGGTAATACATGTTTACTAATGCAAAGAATGGATTTCTGTTCGAGGGCAGTAACATTTTGCTTGATTGGGGTTCAGAGTCGATGTTCTTTGTCATCAAATCAAATGCAAATGTAAAGGCTATGGAGAAACAAACCTGTAGGCCATAGTTTGCCAAGTCCGTTCTTAAACCACTTTTGACCTGAGATAGAGCTATTTCTGTAGAGGTTTTATCCTCCTGTATGAGAGAATAGTAGGGAAATTCTTACCCCAAAGTATATCTATACCCGCAAAGTATAGAATAAAGGTTTTCTGATCAATTAAATTTGACTAATCAAATATCCTTGAATTCTGTTTTTTAGTTGTAATTGTAATTCAGAACTGCTTTTGCCAGTGGAATTTGGAATTTCTGATAGGATTTGACCAAACTCATTTAAATATTTTCAACCATTCTTCACTTTCTGAGTGCAGATAGCATCGCCAAGTCTGCTTTACTTGGTGAACTCACTCAGATGCCTCTTGATGCCCTGGTGAGATCTGAGCGATTTACTGATAAATGGTCTAAACTTACACTGTGGAAACAAAATAATAGTGTTAATTTATATTCATACACATTCATTTACTTATTAATTTAGTTATATATTTATTTAACAATCATGTGTTCAGTACATGCTATGTTCTACTCACTGATAATTTTGAGGGTACAGAAATATTTTATGAATATTTTTCATAGACATGCTATTTTTTTTAGCCATGTCCTCTAGTAGTGATAATTTCCAGATAAAGGCTGTAATCTTATAATCTTACAGAGTTTTATTTTATTTTATAGTTTTTTTTAAGATTTTATTTATTTATTTGACAGAGAGAGACACAGCAAGAGAGGGAACACAAGCAGGGGGAGTGGGAGAGAGAGAAACAGGCTTCCTGCCGAACAGGGAGCCTGATGCAGGGCTCAATCCCAGGACCCTGGGATCTGACCTGAGCCGGAGGCAGATGCTTAACGACTGAGCCACCCAGGTGCCCCTCTTACAGAGTTTTAACTGGCAAATTTGGCCCTATCGATGTAACAGTGTTTTTTATTTTTTGTATCAGTTAGTGTTTTTTAAACATCAGAATAAAAATGAAGCAAATAAAAACAGCAAATTTATATGCATTAAAATTTCCAGATCAGTCAATATCAGAAGTATAGATAAAAGTTTCTTGATAGCCAAAAAATGGTCAGGTACTCTTCAGTGCTGTCAGGCTATTTATACCCTATTCTTGGGGAAGCACACTGATTTAGATTATAAATATGCTGGGAGTTATTTCTCTTATGCTAATTTTTGGCAATTTTAGTTAAGATTCTTTTAATGTGGGGATTTTCAAATATAATCAAAGATAAAAATCAACTCATTTTTCCAAATAAATTCATGTATTTGCCTAATTCTCATTTATATGGGATTAGTCTCTCAATATTATATAGTTCTAATCCAATGATGCAATGAGAATATAGTTAGCATTCTACAGTCATTTCATTTTTAGCATGTATATTACAAAAGAATTAAAAGTATGAATTTTAAGTTTTCATATATTTTATCTGAAAGATACAAAATAGCCCTTCTGCATTACCTTTCAGGTTACCTTCGCTGCTCCTTAGAACCTCATACAGGTTGGAGCAGGGTTGGAGAACATGGAAGGTTGGGGAGAGAGAAAGTTGGCTTGACTTGCAAGTAGCAAGATCTTGCACAGACTCTCACCATAGACTTACTCAAAATACAGTGAAAAACAAAATAGATAAAGCTGTACAATTCCATACAAACTTAATTTTTAAAAAGATTTTATTTATTTGAGAGAGAGAACATAAGCAGGCAGAAGGGCAGAGGGAGAGGGAGAAGCAGGCTTCCCGCTGAGCAGGGAGCCCCATGTGGGGCTCGATCCCAGGACCCTGAGATCATGACGTGAGCCTAAAGTAGAGGCTTAACCGGCTGAGCCACCCAGGGGCCCCACTAATTTTTAACAGAGACTTCAAAGTGAAATAATGCCATATTGTTACTAAAGTTACTATTTTCATCACAAAAATACCTCTAGTAGGTAATAAATGTATCAAACTGAATATATACTAGTTTTATTTTGATTTTTCTTGAATTAAATTTTTCCCAAAAAATAAATTTCCAAAGAATTAAATATTTTCTCTAATTTAAGATCTAATTTATTTGAGGCTGAAACAGACGTCCCCTAAATTGAAGAGGTGAGTCTGTAAAGAATGAAACGGCAAAAGCAGAACGTCATTTTACCTAATCTAAATATTCATTCATCAGTGCACTTCCTTTCCTAAATGAGTATATTTTGGAATGTATTCCATCTTGTAAGTTCTGTTGTGATATTTTACTTAAATAATTGTATTTCTCCTTCTCAATCTGTTGTAATAATTTTATTTAATTAAAATTGTGAAGAATATCTGTGAATGAAACCAGACCAAGGCATAGTGAAAGATACCTGTCACTCTTGGGTGAATAAAAATAACCCCAAATTTCTTCTCTTTTGTTGTTGTGGTGGTGGTTTTATTGAAGAAATATCTTGTGACCCATAAATATCTATATTTGAAAGTCTTAGTGGTTCACAGTTCATCTTCTTTTTGGCTCTTATCCAGAAATCCATAAAGTGACATAGGCTTAAGTGTATAAAATAGTTCAAAGACACATTATTCCTTCATGATAACATCCTCATATTAAGCCAGGAAACATGGATGGCAGTGAAAGAAGAAAGTTGAAAGAGCAAGTAAAAATTAATTCCTTTAAGCAATTATCTTTTTCCCGAGATTCTTTTCTTCCACAATCCCCAAGAACTTTATTATCAAGTTATTACAACAAATTATTAATGTGAAAGGCATAAGAATGTGAGAGACTTTCATTTTCTGACATGGAGAGAGGGAGGCATTTTGGTCTGCCACATCAGAAGAGAAGGAAGTTCTAACTAGCTGTTACTGTTTGGAATCACACCGGTGTTTCAATAGAAATAGTCAAGAAGGATTAGTAGGCAGAATGAAAAGTTCTGTAGTGCATAACTTTATGACTGTATCATAGTTTGCTCAGAAAAGGAAGTAGTATTTCCTGTCTTGGAACAGTAGTAGTATATGCCTCTTCCTACTCAAATTACTGCCTGTACCCCCCCCCCCCCCTTAGGGTTTTTCAGTTATTTGCCAATCAGTACAACTTTGAGTTACAATGCCTCCTCACGACTTTGGAAGCGTTTCATTCTAAAGGGGCTTGAATGGGATGCCCTCATCTTTTAACTTTAACAAGGACCGCTGATGGATGTGGTCCATTTAAATGTACAACAGAGAGCTGAACTAGATAACGAACTTATTATTCCTCTCAGAGGATTATAGGTTAGTCCCAAAGGAGTGCAGTAAGCCAGAGCAAATCTATATCTACTGGCTAAACAATAGCCAGAAGGCTGACTAGAAATATTGATTTACTTTCTAGGCCATTTAGGCCTTAATGGCGGAGAAAAGCTGAAGTGCTGTTTACTTTTCTGCCAGAATCGACCAAACAACCAGTCCATTTTTTACAGGTTTTTGATTGATTTCGCTTAGAGGAATTAGAGGTGATTTATTTTTAAGCTGAAAGCAACTCGTAAATATCTTCAACTGCACAGGTTCCCTGAGAGGAAATATTAAGTGGAAATACTTATTGAGAGAGACTTTGTTGCAAATCAATGGGAACAGGTATCATGCCTCACTATGAGCAGTCAGATGTCAGACACCTTTCCAGAGCCCTGTCAGGACTATAATCTCATCCCTTCAGCTACTCTCCTTTTGAAAGCTCTCAAGTTCACCAAGCTTGAATAAATTTAATCGCCTGACTGAATTTCAGCCAGATGCACCCTGCTGACTTTCAAAGGGTCCTAGATGGGACAACATAATGGTGTGCAAGGCTCGTATGGAGCATTTTCGATGTTTGATGGGTGAAAACAGTAATTTATCACACAAATGGCAATTTTCCATGATTCCTCAATCCCACACACAGGAAATGTGGAACTCCAACAAAGGAATGAGGCAGACACACAAAAGAAGGCTCATCCCAAATCCTACCATGTTAGTCTGACTTTCAAAAAGACATCAACTCTTAAATCAGTGATAATATGGAAAAATATGCTTCAACAATAACAACAAAAAAGGATTTGTCATTGACTCTTCATGCTAGCAAGATGTGAAGAGGCTTTGATGAAAGGTCAGTTAGTGTTTTAAATGATCTTTCCAAGAGTGTTTGCCTTCACGTTTAGAATGAATTAACAAAGGAGTGAAGGACAGCACTTGACATTCTTTGTAAAAGCTGTCTGTTCCATGTTGGCAAGACAGGGAGAAGGGAGTTCGGCAAGCTTCTGATTTCATCTCCGCTCTTTTGTGTTGTCATCCCTGCAGCCACCATTTTGTAAATTTTATGAAATGGTGCTGTTTGGGAAAGTTGTCCATGTTTTTTATTTTCTTCACCTTAAAGAAGAATTTTAAAAATCCTATCATCAATAAAAATCACTCTACGATTTTGCATTCATCAATCTACTTATTCTTACATTTTGCAAAGATATACAATCATTTATATTTCATAATATGTTTTCCTGACAATAAAACTGAAGTTGAGTATTGTAGAAAATTTAGATAATACATAAAATTTTAAATATTGAAAAGAGCACCCATAATCCCATAAGCCTGCAGTAAGCACTGTTGTCTTTTTTAGTATTTTTCCTTTTAGTCTTTTTCGCTCTCTCTTTTTTTTTTTTTGCTTAGGTATTTGTGTATATTCGCTTGATGTTAAAAAAAAAAAATGGAACAACCGCATATTGTTTTACTTAATGCTGTTTCAGAAGCATTTTACATAATCAGTAATACAGTCTTCCTTCAAATCATGGTTCCACTGTTTCCTAGCAATGGGAGCTTGAAAAGGACACTTCTCCAATTGACAATACTAACCTGTAGAATGGGAATCATAGTAGAGCACCTCATTGTGATTTTTGAGAGGATAAAAATGTAAAAAAGAGGTAATAGGAATGGTGATCAATCATTTTAGTTTGTAATTCAGAAACTGTTTACGTGCGTCTTTCATATATTTTGCTCTCACAGTATAAAATCTAGCTCCCTGTTTTCTGTCATGCCTATTAATTGTCATTAAAATGGCAAGCACCACTTAGAGAAACCATAAAATAGATAGAAGGTTCCTATGAGATAGACCTTTTAAATATAATAAATGTAAAAATTAATTAATGTTACTCTTTTCTCTCTGTCTCTCTCTGTCTCTCTCCCTCCACCCCTCTTTGTCTTTTATTTCCCCCATCAAAATGTTTGATCACTTGGAAGAGGCCAGCCCTCCAGGGAGAGGAGCTGTACGTGTATATGCTGATAAGCTTGAAAGACCGTGTTTGCTGGAGTTCACCAGAGGGACAGTTAGCTACAGCTTTGCTGTAATTACTGTAGACCGAGGGCAGCAGTAATTTATGGGCTGACAATTTACACTTTCTTTCTCACTTATCTCTTGCTTTTCACTAAAATCTGTGCAACTATTTCAGCAACTGGCACATGGTTGTATCATGATTCCTGTGTCAAAAAATACCTCATCACCACAGATCTTTCTTGACAAATGAGGTTACTTAATGAGAAGGGGATTATACTTGATACTGAGTCACATGTTAGGGCAAAAGTTCACAATCAGCCTAGATCCCATAAGCGTAGAGGTGTGAGACATCTCATTTTTCCTTTCATCCTTGGCATGTAAGTGGAGATACTTGCTAGGAACAAGTATGAAACTCAAAGGAAAAAAGTCACTTTTGAAAGTGAAATACATCAGTAAAGAAAACAACAGCTGTTATCATGGAGCTGAACTGGATTTGAAAATGCTAGCTTAAAACAATGATTAAAAATGCAACACCGCATCATGACATTAGAAGCTTCCAGGCCTAAAGCACTAGTTCAGAACAGAATCTCCCACATGCCACGTGGAACTGTATTTCAAAATAAATTAATAGTTCCCATCTTCAAGCAAGTTCAAATAAGTCCCACAACCCTCACTCTTGGAAATTCACAATCAACGTAACATTTTTAAAAGCTCTGTGATGTTTTACATTTTAGTTTTTACTAACCTCTCCCTGGAAATATTTCCAGTTTGATTGAAGACAAGCTCCAGTAATAAGAGCAACACCTGAGACTTTGTCCCCATTAACAATCACACATTTACATAAGAGATTACTGTGAAATATTGTTTATACTCATTACTATTTCACAATTATGGTAGTTATTGGCCCCACTACTATATTTTTTTAATGTCTTAATAAAGAAATACTTGCATAAATATGCCACAAATGTATTTTTCTATTTTGATCATTGTACTTCCTTACAATTAATTTCCTTTAAAACCGTATACATTTTGTTTTATGTATTTAACAACATTATTCTGAAAAGGGACATACGACTGTCAAGAGGGTCTGTCTTCACACAAAAAAATGGTTAACAGCCTTTGTTATAAGTAAACTCATTAAACCCTGTCCAACCTAATAATCTTCCAACTTCTTTATTTAGGAATCCTTGTGTTTTTCCCGATGGCCATGTTTGAATGAGTCGTCTAGGGAATACTGTTTGGAAAATTTTGGCAGGACCTTTGCTCTGCTGACCTAATGCATTTGCCCTAGAACTTTGCCTGTAACAGGCTGCCTTAACAGAATCAACAAGCCCGAAGTTCACAGGTGTCTTCACCACCAGACCTTTAATATCCTTGTTCACAGTGAATCTCCAAGATGATTATATTATAGGCATCCTTCCCCCAGTTCTTTTGTCCATGAAACCCTTTTCTCTTTCAGAACAGAGCTCGGTAGCTAGCCTTTAGTATGACACCCATGTGTGAAATACTGTGTCAGTACATTTTAAGTGATAGATGGAAAACTTTGAATTGCTAAGTGCAGATAAAAATGGTGTTTTGGTTTAGAGAAAAGAGATGAGGGAATATGACAAAGATATTGCCCCTGAGGTAGAAAACTGTAAGACACTTTTCTTCCAAAGAAATTGGTTGGTTAATGGCAATCACCTGTTTGGTCCTGGGGAGTTCTTTCTTGCCACGGGGTTTCTCAGCGTTGGCACTGTTGATATTTTGAGCCAGATAGTTCTTTACGGTGGGAATCTGTACTTTGTAGGATGGTTAGCAGCACTCCTGGTCTCTACCCACTAGATGCTAGTGGCAGCCACTTACCCTCCTTCTTGCCCTGGCTGTGACAACTAGAAGTGTCTCTAGACATTGCCAAATGTCCCCCATTTGAGATCCATTAGAATAAATGTTTAACTTATACGAAGTAATTTGCCAGTCTCTAGCAACAAGTCAGAGCCAAGATAAAAACTGATTAATTTGCTATATAATTTAAAAATATAGCTGTAATATTTTTCAAGAAAGTTCTGTGGGCCCTTTTAAATGTGAGAGAAATTTAATATGTCTTGTACTTATTTTGTTGTACTTTACACTAGGTATCAGCAAACCTTTTCGGTATGAATCCAGATAGTATGTATTTTAGGCTTTATGGCTAGACTGTCTGACACAGCTACTTGAATCTGCCATTATATGGTGAAAACAGCCGCTGAGGATATGCAAGCATTTAAGAGTGACTCTGTTTTAATAAAACTTTCTTTACACAATAACATGGCAAGCCAAATTTGGCCAGCAACCTGTCTTTGCCAACCCTTGCCTTAAATACTACTTATTAATTTTAGGTCTGGAATAAGGAAAGATGTTTTCCAAGAAAATATGATTTTATGTATTTCATATACATTTAATTAATCATTAAACCATACTAATTTTCAAAATTGGCATTGCCTTTTATCTAAGAGTTTGTTTACAGAAATTAATGAATCAGCTTGGCCGGTTCCTCACAAATTTGTTAACATTTTGGTATCTTGTGTCTGAAATTAACGTGGAAATGACTAAGTGGGTTTTTACAGGAATGCTAGGCAGTGCAGACCTCATCTTTAAAAGCCTCTCAGTTCATGATTGATGATGACCAAAGACAGCCACAAAGTATAGTCAATCTTGGTTCTTATACACAAACTACATGGTTTATTAAAACATCAGTATGAATGCCAATTAACATGTCCTTTATAGATAGGCTTTGTTAAATGGCACCGCTCAATAGCCATGCTCCCCTTCCTTCTTAGAATTAGAATCCTGGCTTTAATTCAGGTGATAGTGCATTCAGCTAAAAGACTATGCTTCCCAGCTTCTTCTGAAATTGCATGTGGCTGTGTGACTAAGAGAGTGTATGTCCCGTGAGACATATGCAAATACGTTATGTGGGACATCCAGGAAGGCTGCTTAAAAAAAAATGTTGATTCAAGAAGAGCCTCCTTGCTCCTTCATTCTGTTGGCTCGGCACATTAATAAATGAGGACTGAAGGAACAGGGGCCATTTTGGACCATGAGCATAGAAACTACACGCTGAGGATGGCAGAACAAAAGATAGGAATCTAGTTCCCTGAGGGCACCAAGAAACCAACACATAGGACTGTGTACCTCCTGATGCTGTCTAAATGGAAAATAGGTAAACTCCCATCGTCTTTAAACTAATATGATTTGGATTGTAAAATATGATCATAATTGACTGAATTAGTTATATGATTCAAAATGATTCTAATACTCATTTGATGATCATATGAAACCCTGAGTTTCTAAGTATTCCTCAGGAACTTATATACCTCAGATGAAATACCAAGGCATCAGTTCCAAAGGAGAGGAGGTGAAGAGACATGGAACAGTATTTAGAGGCCCTTTGTTCTCCTCAGATGTTCTTTTCTGAAAGAGAGAGGAGCCATTATAAACAGGAACAGTTACTGAAAAAAAAAATGTTCCTGTTGAATTGTGTTTTTATCACAGATCTTCCTCTTCATTCTACTCCAAAACAAAAGGAAAAGGAAGTTATTCTTGTTCAGAACTATCAAAATATGACCAAATCAACAATCAGAAGAGGAATGACATTATTTGTTTTTGTTTTTGTTTTGTTTTGTTTTTTTGTTTTTTTGCCTAACCAGCATGCTGTTATCTTATTTTACATATTTTCAGTTTCCTAAAGCATCCCCTCTTCCTCACTCTCTATTCTGCTGTCACTGTCCACTGTGCCCTCCTGCTGCTGCACACTTAGCCTCACTGAGGCCAACCACAGCTGGCCATTCCAAGACTCGATGTTGTCCCAACCAAGTCATCCTAACCCCCAGGCACCTTCTGTTCCTTCTTCTTGATCTGTAGCTACAGGAAAAAGCCCAGGGCAATAAAAACTCATACACTTTATGGCACTTCATATTATAAATACTCCTCTTTTAAAATATATCTGTTGGGTCTTCTGAAATGCTTAATTTCCTAAGACTTGCTATTCTGGCCTTTGATTCTCCTTTAGGAAGCTTTCCTAACTGGTCATGCCTATCAATAGGATGTATAGGAACACTCTTGTGAGCAGGATCAAGCCTTTTCTTTCTATAAAGCCACCTATACTTTATGTTTTACAGACTTTGTGATGTGTGTGCGAGTGCATGTGTGTACATGTCTGCAAGTACTAAAGAGATCATTGGGAGTAGATGATGAAAAATGCAAAAGGAAAATATCTATGAGCAAATACATAGGCATTTTCCTCTGTACTTTGTATATGCCTCTTTGAATAACGCTCCGGTGGACAAAATGCTACCTTTTATGTATCTATGCATAAGAACTCTGTTAATTGTGGATAAGAAATTTATAGAAGGCGTACTCTCATTCCACATTTCTATGTTGCTCATTCCTGCTGCATCCCTTGGCAGAACCATCCAAGCAACTGCTACCAGCCTATCGGGGTGAGATCAGAGATGAAAACTCTTTCAGTCCTAAGAATAAATTGTCTTGTTAAATTAAGATGGAGAAGAAAGATGGCTGAATTTGAGTCCTTGTGAAACACACACCTCAGGATCCAAAGAGAAATCACACTGACAGAATGAAAAGATTGCATTATTATCAAGAGTTTGCAGAATCAATAACCAAAGCCATGGATTGCTGAGTTTGGGTGCTATTCCACTTTAAGCACAGATGGAAACTATAACTGGCAAACATTATCACCATTCCTGTAAGACCAATATAATTTAGGAAAAAGTTTGTGATTAGGACATGGCTAAAAGCAAGAAGAAATTGTGTGGATGCCTGCTTCCTGAATGGCAAAGAGAGAACATTCCTGAAAACTCTGTGTGACTAAAAGGAGAATCTATTAGTGGGATCACTCTACTCTAATTCCCATTTTCTCATCTGTAGGATGTGCATATGAATCGTTCCTGCATCAAACGATTATTATATGAATTAAATAAAATGGTACAGGGCGCCTGGGTGGCTCAGTTGGTTAGGCGACTGCCTTCAGCTCGGGTCATGATCCCAGAGTCCTGGGATCGAGTCCCGCATCGGGGTCCCTGCTCTGCGGGGAGCCTGCTTCTCCCTCTCCCACTCCCCCTGCTTGTGTTCCCTCTCTCGCTGTGTCTCTCTCTGTCAAATAACTAAAATCTTTTAAAAAAAAAATTAAATAAATAAATAAATAAATACATAAAATGGTACATGCAAAGCTTTTTACATAGTATCTGCCATGTAGAAGCCATTCCATAAATCTTAATCACTAGAATTATTATCCTCAAGGCTGCACCTTGAGGTTTTCAGGACCTGGAGCAAAAGTACAAATGGTGGTCCACACACTATATGTCAAATATTTAAAAGTTTTAAATCCATCTAACCAGCTTGCTTACTGATGTTAAATAAAATAGACTCTATCTGATTACCTTGGTGCCACAAAAGAGAAGGCCAGGTTCTAACTCTTTGGAGTTTCTCACCTGGAGGTGACAGCACAGAGGGAATGCACCCCTGGCCTCAGCTCTCAGTGATGGCCTTTTCTCTTCTTTTTCCACCCCCAGCTCCATCAGGCACTTTGAGGAGCTTCACTTTCATCTATAGCAATCTGCGCATATCTCCTGCATATAGCGGCTCCTTGGCCAACCTTAGACCTAAAGGTACACACCAGCATATTCTGTCATCAGAAAAGAGGACTGTCCAGGCTCTAGAAGTAGGTAGGGGCCTATTTGAGCAGAGATTAAAGGAGGAATTATTATTTTAGAAGCAATTTCTTAAAGCCAACTGAACTCACCAACACCTGGCATCAATCAGGACTCCTGCCACCCTCTTTCTTCTTTCCCTGAAAGTTTCTCAAGTACAGACTAGAAACAGAAAGTGGGGAAAAAAATAAATCTACACTTTCTTTGAGGCACATAATGATGGATTTCATTCTAGAATTTCTGGTAACTGGTGTGTGAACTGGAAAGTTGGTTCAACAAAAATGATTTTGTACATGAGTAAGGACTTACAGATGATGAAAAGAAATGGAAGCTCTTGTTTATAAAGGGTTTCAAAACAAACACTCACTGAATTCAGCATAATGAGACAAGAAAATGAAGCCAGAGAAATGAATTAGATTTACAAATAACAAATTTAGAAAATGAAGAAATCTAGTGTAATGGGAAAAAGTCTTAAAATGTGTATGTGGCATAATTGTCTACAGTATTCTTTAAAAAGGATGTTGGTAAAACTAATATATATATATATTTAATATACATATGTTTATAATAATATTAATACATCATATATATTAAATATATATGTTAAAAATTTTTTTTCTTCAGATGACATTTTCCCAATCTCATTAGGTCTTTCCTTATTTTTAATGAAAATTTCCTCCTATCGTTCCAAATTAGTTTTCCTAACAACCACTTTCGTACTTTACCAAAATGTGTAAATATTTATAATGGACAAGAGCAAAAACAAAGATTGTTTTTTTCCCCCTTTTTAATTCTATTTGCATAATCACCTAGTAAAAAGAGGTCTAAAGAAAATAAGTAGGTAAATGCTTTCCAGTACATCATTTATTTAAAATAAGGGATCTTTAGGGTCCCTTTGAGGTTTTAAGTTTTCAGTACATATCCTACCATATGCATTTCCCTAAATCTATGAGTGTGTTATACAGAAACACAGTGGTGGAGGCATTTAGTGTTAGTCTTTAATGAAAATAGTCAATGGTTCTAAAAATAGATATCAGATAATTTCCAATCCTTTATAAAGACTGATTACATCATTCCCTAGGGTGTGTTTGACTTTTTGAATTACTGGAAATCTCCTCTGCCACTAATTTTTTAAAGACAATTTTTATTTTGAAATAATTATAAATTTACAGAAATTTTACAAAAATGGTGTAGAAAATTTCTGTATACCTTTTATCTAGTTTCCCCTTAAGTTAACGTCTTACATAGTTATGATACATTTACCAAACTAAGAAGTGAACATTCACAACTACGAAATTAACATTGTTATATTTTTGAGTCTGTTTATATAGGCAGATGGATTAGAATGTCATCTTCTTTTCCCCTAGAAATGGCTGAACCTCCAAAGAGAATCAATGTTCATAAAAAGGACAGCTTTAAAATCAGTAGAGGCCTCATGAGCCAGAATTAAATTCATTTGTCTTTCATTATGTGCTGCTTTCAGTAGAAGTCTTTGTCCAGCAGTCACACAATTTACACAGTTTTGCTGGGCCAGCCTGGGTAAAGTGAGCTATCCCAAGAGTGTCTGACTGAGTGACTCTGATATACTTCAACTGCACTGAAGAATCATAGGGGACACTTAGTAGGCCGACAGATCCAAGAAATTTCCATTCTAGGAACACCTTTTGTGAATTAGAAAGACAGAAATTTTAGACCATCATCAAAGAAGCACTCTGAGGAAGGAAAACTTCAGAGGGAAAATCCCAAGCCCCCGCTGTGAACAATTCTGCACACAACCAAGGGGAGCACAACTCACCCTGGGAGCGGGGCACTGGTTTTGACAGATGTCCCCAGGAGGGCCCTAGGGATCGGGAGAGTGGCCCAGCCAAGGTAAGGTGCATGATGATTGATGGAGAACACAGTGCTTCATCGTTAACACAGATGACTTGCAAGGGTCCTGGCTGGGTATATTGTTTTGATATATACTGTTTTAGTACGACTATCTTTTGGGACTGTATTTGTTACCAAGTTTTAAGTACATATTACCAGTTTTATTACAATCACTTAAGTGTTTTCATACCTGTCCTGGAAAGATAAGAATGTTCACCGAGGAGTTTTAAAATAGTAGACAAAACCACGGGCCTCCAGAAAAGAAAGTCTATACTTTAAATCATAAAGCAAATCAAAAAAGTTTAACAAGACTACCATCAATGCAATTTTTCATTTTCCATTTTAAATTAAATCATGAGAATAAAACAATTTTCTTTTTTTCTTTCTCTCTTAAGAGCTCAGTACATTATAATAGATATGACATTGAATGATTGCTAAATTAATGAAACCATTGTTAGAGTTCTCTACAAGTTTAGAGATAGATTTATAAAAGGTACATTTGGCTGGCTGGCTGCTCAGCCCTATTTTTGTCCCTTTAGCCTTGAAACGGCCTAATCAGGAAACAATTTTGCACACTGGGTCAAAGGATAAAATCCCTGGAGACAGAACTCAGAACATTATGACACAAAAGTATCTCAAATTTAGGGGTTCTCACGGTTCTGAACCCCCTATCCTATTATCTGGGTGCTCTAACATCACAACTTGGACTGCACAACAGAGGTAGTCCTATACTTAAAACTTTCTAAGTATTGCCTTTAAGTTTCAAAGGCCACATGCAGCCTTGTGCTATGGGTTTCCTGGAAATTTTCCCCATGGCTTTGCGAGTGAGGAAGGGGCCCCATACTCTTATGCTGTCTACAAAATTTCCAAGTTTGGCCATTTATAGAAAGCCCACTTCTGCATCAAGGAACAAGATTACAGTCTGAATGTTTGATCAAACTCGCCAATCTGCCTGCATGGAAATATCTGGGTATTCCTTAATCACCTTAGAAAATTAGTGCAAAAGTGTTCATAAAGTGGCTTTACATAGGTTTAGTATTTAAATAAGCAATACACGTGCTGCTGAAGGGGCAGGGGAGGGGGGCAGTCATGATTTTATAAGGCCTTTATAATTCTATTCCCTAAAGTTTAGAGCACTGTAACAATGGTTTCATTAATTTGTGAATCATTCACTGTCATCTCTGCTATAAAGTACTGGACTTTTAATAGGTTTAGGGAGAGAGGAAAATTATTCCTATGATTTAATTTAAAATGAGAAATTGCATAGTTAGTAACTTCGTTAATTTTTGGTGGGGGGGGCAGTAAAATCTTCATCTGATAGAAGGTTATTTTTGTGATAAGAGTAAGCATCTGTTTTCACAGTATCTATCTGTGACAAGACGGATAGAAAATATATTTAAAATATTGCATGAAGAATTCGGTTAGTTATGAAATTAAAGAGAGTTTTGAGAACTAGAAAAGGTTACTATGGTGGATTATCATAGCAGGTGACTGTGGTGCCCCATGAAGAATCCTCTCAGGCTCCTTCTGATTTCAGCCACAGCTGTCTTGGATTTTCTGTGCCAGCCTAGTTTCGCCTCATGGGGCAGCTTCCCGTAAGTGCAAGCTGGGTGAGCACTGCTTTCTGGCTCCGGGCTTTGCTTTCTGAGCAGAAACTAGAGAAGCATGAGAGGGCCACTTCTACACTCCCATATCCTGGATTATCTGTATACCATTTCACTGCTGGTATCCTTATTTGTAGAAAACTAAAATTAAATCGTGCTTGAAACAAGTTTGAGCCAACATTTCAACCCAGGTCTCTATGCTGTCTGGTTTGACTCAAATACTAAGACCCCCGTGTTGAGGCTGGAAATGTACTCAACTTACTCAACAAATATTGTGGACAGTTTACCACATTTAAAGCATGTTGTAGGCACTGAGGATATAGCCATGAAACAAGATCCTTACCTTCGAGGAATTTCTAGTCTTTTGAGAGCGATAGATAATCGACAACTAAAACATCAGTATTTTGGAAGGTAGGAAGTTCTATGGAAGAAAACATGGCAGGGAATGCCAGGACAGGGCTGGGGTTGAATTTTAAACACAGTAGTCAAGAAGTCCTCTCTGAGAAGGTGGCTTGTGACCAGAAACCTGAAAGGCATGTGGTTATTCAGGGGGAAGAAAATTGCAGGCAGAGAGAAGAGCAAGTATGAAGACTGAAGACTGGTCTGGACCTCGCCTGCACAAAGCTCAGTCAGTAGTGAAGCCAACACCTGACTTTGAACTAATAATTTATTTTTTTCTGTGTCTCAGTTTTGTCTTCTGTAAAATAAAGGTGAGGCTGGTAGCAAATCCATTGCTAGAAGAGAACTTGTCATTTTGTGTGTAAGGCACATAGTGTATGTTCATTCCATGTTAGCTCTCGTTCCTCATTCAGTTGCATCTATTCCACTCTCAGAGGAAAGATCAGTGAAGGCTCAGGATTTAGCAAATTGCACATCTAAAAGAAAATTAAAACTTTACTGCCTGGAGAGTTCTCCCAACAGAGACGTGGCTTTTCCTCACCCTTCACTTGCCTTATCAATGGCCTCATTTTGTTGTTCTAACCTTGGCGTGTGCCACATGCCAGGTACCAACCTTCAGAAAGGATCTCCTTGGAAAGGATGGGAAGGAGATTCTTAAAAAACTGTCTGGTCACAAAGAAGAAGTGAGGTATGGGATGCTTTATAATAAGATTTAGTTTTGGTCATCCAGGGCTAAAGACAAGTAAGAATTTTCTAAGTGAAGAATGAGAAAGAGAAACTTCTAGGGAGAGGGAGTATCATGTGAAATTTCTAAGGTAATAGGTGGATGATTTGCCCTCTCCTCGGGGGATATTTGGCAGTGTCTGGAAACATTTTTGATTGTCACAAGAAGTATAACTGGCATATAGTAGGGAGAGGACTGGTATGCTGCTAAGCATCCTGCGATGCACAGCATAGTCCTACACAACAAAGAATTATCTGACAGTGAATTATCAGTAGTCCTGAGACTGAGAAACCTTGCTCTAAGGCCAGAAGTGCTTTCATATAAGAATCAAAGACCGCTATAACTAGCTCTTATTATCACAACATTATTAAAACAGGTAGGCTCTAGATCATGTAGGACTTTATAGGCTTAATTTGATTGTATGCTAAATTCACATAAAGTCACTCAAAGATTTTAATAAGGATGTGGGTGAGAGCCTGAGGGATACGTGGGGTTGGTAAAACTTGATTTATATTTGGAAGAGGTTATTATAATGGGAGTTTCAGTTGACGCACATTCCAAAGAGAGGTGCTAATACAGAACCAGTTTTAAGACAGTTAAAGCACTCCACCACACCAAAGGTATAAAAGAGCCAATGGGTGGAGATTGGAAGAATTTCCAAGAGGATTTCTCTGGGGGGAGATACCCTGTCAGGTGCACTTCAGTCCTCCCAGTAAAGCCAATTCCTGCTAACCCCACCTAACCCAAAAGTGGGAGGGGAAGTTTAAGAAGTTCACTTAGAGATCTTTATATGTGTCCACTGCTTTGCAGCAAGCACATCGTGCGTGAGTCAGGTCTGGGTGAGGTAAAGGGCGGGAAGCTATTGATAGTAGAGCAGAAGATTGCAGTGTGTGGTCTCTGAGTTCATCAGGCAAACATGTTGCCTGAAGGCTAGATGTGTGAGCTCTGCAGAGAGGAGAGGGAATACCATGGGCTGCTTTGGGATTGTTTGAGATCTTTCAGAAAGAACAAAGTCACCTCAGCAGAAGGATATGGAAGTTAGATGGGCAGCCATCCAGAGGATGTGAAGGAGGTCAAAATGAGGAGTGGCAAAGCACTTGACCATGCCAAGGATTGCCGCAGAAGTATCTTCAGTGTTAGAGGTAAAGGGTGGAGGACTGTACTGGGAGGAATCTCTGAAAAAATGAAAGCAAGGGCTCAAGAGCACAGTCAGTGTTAAAAATATGACAAAACTAGAAAGTACTAATTGAAGTTGTGATTCAAATCAAGTAAGAACTATCTCTTTACCTCTTATCCTACCTGGTGCTCTAAATTGGAAGAGTCAGAGAACATGGATAATAAGATGGAGCAGGAAGAGAAGAAGTCCTAGGTGAGAAATGAGGGAAGAACCTTCCCCTCTTCCTTATCAACTTTCTTCTCTCATCAGTCATGAACTAGGACGGGAGAGACATTTCAGCCTTAGGTGAGGAGTTTTGATGAAACTAACATTTTAATTAATGAACTGAAACTTTATTTTGAACAAAAAATTAATTCTGTAGGATAAATTTAAAGACAAATTTCAAAAATGATTTAGTGTGTGATAATAATGCTTCAACCAGTTTAATTCAATATAACAGTAACTTTCACAAATTGAAACAATGAACACAACATGGCTCCTCTTTGGAGAATAGTTTGGGAGTGGAGCAACAATGTTTGAAAATGTATGTTAGAGCATGTTTCAACATGATAGGAAGGGGTGTGCCAAGATAATAAACAACCCCAAATAAAGGTGACTGAAAACCACAAAATATCTCTTTCATGTTCCAACCACAAAATATCTCTTTCATGTTCCGAGTTCTTTGCAAGGGCAGGGGAACATTGTTTACTCTGTTCAATCAAGAATCTAAGTTGAGGGGCAACTGTGTGACTCAGTCGGTTGACTGTCCGACTCGTGATTTCGGCTCAGGCTGTGATCTCAGGGTCCTGAGATCCAGCCCCATGTTGAGCCCCATGTGGCACTCAGTGGAGAGTCTGCTTGAGATTCTCTCCCTCTGCCCCTTCCCCCCCCACTCTCTTTCTCTCTTTCAAATAAGTCAATCTTAAAAAAAAAAAAAAAAATCCAAATTGATAGCACAGCCACATATTTGAACCTTGCCATTCAGTGTGAAAGAAAATTCCAGAGGAGCTCACCTTGGCAATTAAATGTTCCACTCCTGAAATGACTCACATCATGTTTATTAACTAACATCTCTTTGGACAGAAGTAGCCTCGGTCAGAAAGTTCATTGGTCAGAAGTTAACAGGGTGTAATATTAGTGTCAGGTGTGTAATACAGTGATTCAACGCTTCCATACAACACCCGGTGCTCATCACAAGTGTGCTTCTTAATCCCAGTCACCTATTTCACCCATCCCCCCAATTTCCTCCCCTCTGGTGACCATCAGTTCTCTATAGTTAAGAGTCCGTTTCTTGGTTTATCTCTCTCTCTCTTTTTTTTTTTCCTTTGCTCATTTCTTTGTCAAGTGCCACATATGAGTGAAATCGTATGGTATTTGTTTCCCTCTGACTTCACTTAGCAAATGGCAAGAGTCCATTCTTTTTTATGGCTGAATAATATTCAAAGGTAAGAATATTCACCATTTATATGTTTTCTAAGAAAGTATATGAGTACCTAAAACAATGTGAATATATAAAGTGATAGATTAATACATATAAACATGATTTGGTACCTGCTAATTGCTCTAGGAAATGCTCTAAGAAATCATCAGTATCTGTCAATCCTATTATACACATCTCTCATAATGGGACAGATATCACAAAACAAGTAAAAGCCAAGTCACAAGGATGCAGATACTTACGACTGCAGTGCTTTGGCATGTGTTTCTTTTTCTTTTTTAAGATTTTATTTATTTATTTGACAGAGAGAGAAAGAGAGGGAGACAGCAAGCACAAGCAAGGGGAATAGCAGGCAGGGGAGAAGCAGACTCCCCACCGAGCGGGGCTCCATCCCAGGACCCTGGGATCATGACCTGAGCGGAAGACAGATGCTTAACAACTGAGCCACCTGGGCGTCCCTGGCATGTGTTTCTTAAACTCATTGCTGCTTGTTACCACAAGTTATGATTTATTTGCGTTACAGGCTATATTGTTAATTGCATGTTCCTTCACATATTTTTTAATTATTTCTATTTTTTAACACAATAAAGGATATAATTCTGAAAATATATTGCTTTCTAAAGGAAATCTTTGAAGAAAACATCAAGTTTATATTTAATATTTAGCGGACACCTGCGTGGCTCAGTCGGTTGGGCATCTGCCTTCGGCTCGGGTCATGATCCCAGGCTCCTGGGATCGAGCCCCGCGTCGGGCTCCCTGCTCGGCGGAGATCCTGCTTCTCCCTCTCCCTCTGCTACTCCCCCTGCTTGTGATCTCTCTCTCTCTCTCTCTCTCTGTTAAATAAAGAAATAAAATCTTTCAAAAAAATAGTTTAAAAAATAAATTTAATATTTAGGTTTTAAATCTATCTTTAATAATAATTCATTATTTTATTTATTTATTTATTTTTATTTTTTTCTCAAGACTCCATTTATTTATTTGACAGAGAGAAACACAGCGAGAGAGGGAACCCAAGCAGGGAGAGTGGGAGAGGGAGAAGCAGGCCTCCTGCGGAACAGGGAGCCCGACGCGGGGCTCAATCTCAGGGCCCCGGGATCCCGACCTGAGCCGAAGGCAGACACCCAACGACTGAGCCACCCAGGCGCCCCAATAATTCATTATTTTAAAAGATGCCTAATAACAATATGAGACACCGTGAAATCCCTTTTCAGTTTATACTATTTGTGGAATTGAGAAAAGACTAGGATTTGGCTTCAGGTAAAATACTTTGTATTATGAAATAAAGGTTAGTCATTTCTTTTTTTGCCATATATGGAGAAAAATGAGAAAAGCAGTAGACATGAAAATAGTACATTGCACATATATATATGAATGCTCCTCTTCCTAACAGCAAATTAGATTTCAATAAGTTATATGCCAATATATTTGGGATACAGCAATGTAAATTTGCTGGACGCAGGAGTATGTACTGAGGGTTAAAACCCACTCATAAAATGTAATCAACTCTAATTTTATGAATTCTTGTTAGAATAGCAAAATAAATATCTGACTATAGCTCTATATATTTTGTTCTCAATCTATCATATCTATTAAATGGTAAACTGCTCTTGTCTTCTCAATTTAAATGAGAACAATTATTTTCTTTCACATGGATTTCATGGAGATATATGAAAACACACATTGAAAATTGCATTTGTGATCTAACATGATACATGCTGATACCAAATAACTTTGAAAAAGAAATAAAAAATAATTTACTTCAAGATCTGTCATTTATGACACCTTGGGGATTTTTGTTAATCCTTGAGTTTGCAAATACAATCATAGTCAGGACTTTTAACCTGGATTTATATAGTTGTGGGCACTGTCAGTAGATTTCAAGGAGACTGTAAAATTTCTGAAATTTTAGGCATGATCCTTTAACATATGAATCATGTGTATGTTTTAGGAAAGAAGGTTCATGACTCTTATCAAATTCTCAAACTATCATGACCCACTGAAAATTAAGAACTGCTGCTCTTTTCACCTTATGAAATTCATAAAGCTAACTACAGACTAATTGGCTCAAGTGTCTAGATTTTGTGTGTGTGTGTGTGTGTGTTTTACAGGTTTATTTTTACAAAAGTGGGAGAAAAGACTTTTTAGCACTTCACTAGGTTTTCTGCATACATGGCAAACAATTGAGAATGTTAAAGCCATATTAAGTTGGGGATGATGGGGAATTCAAGTTGATTCCAGTGTTAGTAGAAATCTCATACATCATCTTTACCTGTGATTCCAGGTCCTTGCTTTTGTATTATTTGCAAATGTTTAAAAATGTAATCATTAGTAATCAGAGGTATAGATATGGTCCATGTTTTACACTAGCATACAGAAAAAGGTCAATATTTTGTCAAGTCCTCAGATATCAATTCTTTTTCTGTGACACAGAATTTGAATTATACTGGTGGTTCTGGGCTGGCCTCTGCCACTATACTTCCATCCTAATTCATATTTTGTATATCACTCCAACAATGACTGAGTGAGGCATGAAGCTGAGGATTGCAATGACAGAGACCATAGTCTTAGAAAACATAGTCATATTGACTGGTGCTTAGAAGTCTTGAGTCCAATCTCATGTCTGGCATAACTTCCAACAAATGTAGATTTGGCTTCCTCATCTACTAGAAAAAAAAAATTCTGCAATGCCTTTCTGTTCTAAAAGTGGAAGTCTACAAGTAATAATTTTATTTCCATCATTTATTCTTCAAATACTGAGTGCTTATAAGTCTAAGGCGCTATGAAGGAGATTAAAATGAAACTGGCAGGGAGAACCCCTACCCTCAAGATGTTGACTGTCTAGGAGGAAACCCATAAATGTTCATAATATTTTAAAGTGGTAAGTTTCAAAAGAAAGATATATATTTAATGTTTATAGTCAGTGTCATAAAGTGGTGTTTGGACTACCAAATATATTCCTTTATGTGACACATTTGCAGATGGTGACCTTCTATATGATAATCTTGGTGCATTTCCTTAGAAATTTCTGTTTTTTCTGAAGTCTGTTGCTCCACGACTTTTGGTTCTTGAGATTTATGCCCCTGTGCAGTCTGGTCCTGAGCTTCATTAGCACCTGATTTACCATGAGTGCAGATGGTTATTGGAAATAAAAAGTCAGCCATTTCCTATGATTAAATCTCTCCTGGGCTGCATCTCTCTCGTAGCTATTTCCTTACTATTGCATATGATTCATTTGCAAGCAGAACAGTGATTATTATATGATTGTTAAATCTAAAGTGGAAAGGAAAGTAGATTATTAGAAAAAGTCTAGTAGCTTATTAATATATATTATGTGCTACAATGAAATGATTTTACTGAAGTATTAGCAAGATGATAGATTTATGGATGATGAGAGAAAATTACTCTATTGTGACGATTGAATGTAACAAAAAGAATTCAGAATTTTTCTTTTCTTTCTTTTTTTTCTTTTTGTTTGCCTTTCTTTAAGGGATTATTGCTTAAATCAATAATCTTCAAAATGTGTCCTCATCATTGTCACTTGCCTCTACTTTGGGCAATAATATTATTGTGAGTCTAGAAGGCAAAGGAAGGGAACTGCAGGATTGTTAATGGCAAAATCTGTATTTTTCAACTGAGAGGAAAGCAAAAGTTTGTTTCCAAAAGAAATATTTCACTAGTTTTATCTGATTGGAAATAATCATTACTTTTTCACATGACGCTTTTATGAAAACAGTAAGAGTTTGGAAATTTCATCACACTTTAAGAATTTTGCATAGTCTCTATATTATACTGAATTAATAAAGTTGATGACCGCATAGTACAGAGCCAACAAATATAAGAAAAACTTGTTGATTTGCCTGGATATTACTATATTGATTTGCTCTATCATACTCTTTTTCTTCAAAGTAAAAGTCTAGTTTTTCAATTGAAAGACAAATACAACCACAGTCACTAGAGCTCATTTCTCTCTCATTCATTTCCTTTACTATATTTATTTAGTTTCAACTCTGAGGGTTTGAATACACAAGGATTCTGAAGAATGAAATTCAGCTATTGCTTTGGTGATCTTTTTATAACATGTTTTGCTGCCATTTCCTCAATGTTCATATGCCAATAGTTGCATCAAAGAACATCCACAGACCAAAGAAATATAAATATTATATATGCACTGCTACTAACAGTATTCATCGTAAGACACATAGGCTATACAGATAAATACCTGCCCCTAACATGCTAGTACAATCTTACAATGAGCTAACTTTCTGTCTCTTCTAGGCTCTTCGGCCTTCTTTCATTTAGTTTTAGGTATCTGCTTTCTACCACAGTGCCTTTGTGCTTATAATCACCTGTGCCAGAAATAAGCTTCCCTCCCAGTAATTATAACCTCTCATGAAGTATCTTTACTTTTCCTTCCAGCTCATATTACCATAGCAATTTCACAATATTTGTGTATTTGAGAAATTCCTATCTTTTCCACTATACTGTAGGGAAAGGACTATAAGCAGAGCTATGGAAAGTTTTACTGACTTTTGTATATGTTGTGCTTAGCACATTATAAGATATGTAATATCTTTTTGTGTCTTTTCTTCATTTCTACTTAGCAACACACCAAACTTTGTGACTTAAAACAACAACAGTTTATTATTTCTTGTATTTCTGTGAGTTGGCTGGGCAGCTCTTCAGCTGCAGGAAACCAATGGATGAGCAGGGTTCAACTTGTATATTGGATCTTCCTCCTCACATCATTTTCCATCCTGGGCCTCTTCACAGCATGGAGTCCTTGGCACAATGCTCCAAGAGGCGGAAAAGTGGCATTTACAAGCCCCTTGAGGCCTAGGCTCTGGAACTTGCACACCATCACTTCTGCTTCATTCTGTTGGTCACAGTAATTCCCTAAGGGGTTGGAGAAAGAGACTTACCTCTAGAAGGGAAAAGTGGCATAGTTCCACTGCATAGAGGCATACATACAGGACTGGGAAGAATTTGTGGCCATTAAATAATCTACCATTGTGTTAAATAATACTTTAATTATTAATACAACTGTAATTTAATTTTGAAGTCCAGGAATTGGCTGATTAAAATGTTTATATTTTGTTATGTTTGTTTGGGCTTTTATTTTATATATATACTCTGCTCTAAGAATGAGAAGAGATGGAGAGAGTGTTTTATTAATTCAAAGGGATAGTAGACAATCTAATTTCATATTTAGACAAATAATGGCTATGAGCAATATGGGAATAGGAACTTTATTTTAATCATTGATGAATTTCCAGCAACTAAAACAGTGCTTGGCACATAAGAGATTTTCAATAAGTATTTGTTGAATGAATGAGTGAACACAACTAATAGACATTACTTTTTGGTCTTTTCTTTCATGTTCCTAAGGAAGTTGCTTTTTGTTTTCATCTGTCTCAAATGATTAGGGAAATAGCTGAATGGGAAGTAGAGTTCCTACTCATGTATGTGATTTCATGAATCCATAATAATGAACTCTGGCAAGATTTAGCGACACTAAAACATATTATATAATTATGAATAATCTTATGATTATTTTATGAATATTTGATATTCACTAAAAAGTGCCTCCAAGAAATTTTCTTTTCATATTGATGGATACAAAATGACAATGAGATATTCTCTCTAATCTGTATAATCTGTTCAGAATAGGAAACATCTCTAAATGAGTCATTAACCTAAATGAGTGACTATAAATATCCAATAATATTCAGAATGTAATGACTTCAACACTGTATCTAGGTTCAGATTGTAGTACCACTTTGTGGACAAGGATCTTATTTTGTCTGCCTCAGTTGAAAAATGCAGATGCTTTTTATTTAAATTCTGGAAAACAATGCAACATGTTCCTAAGTATTTTAATATAGCAAAAAAAAATGGTCATTTGTTGATTTGTTTATGGTAATATAAATTGAAAATAGTTTTATCTTATAAAATATTTCCAACTGGATTTCATCTTCATTTATTATCTGTTTATATGAGCATGATTTCAAATAGAAGGAAACAGTATGGGCTAGGCATATTTTTAAAATAAAATAGTAGATAATACTAGAGAGAAAAGGAGAGGAAATGTTTCTTTCACATGTCTTAGAATTATCCAACATGTACTTGAATATACCAGCACAATGATAAATTTCCAGATTATAAAGTCTACTTCTGTCAATTAGTTTATGTACAAGTCAGCCTGAATATTTTATATAAATTATAGCATATTTACTATAAACAAAAACAGATCATGATATTTCAGGGAGACATCTGGGTCCCTTAAGATATAAATCAGTGACAAAAAATGCAATCTAAATAAGAATGGATTTACTGACTCAGGTGTTAGACTATATAATTCTTCAATTTGATTAAAAATACCAATATTTTCAATATAACTCAAATATCTGATTTCTATCTATATCATTTTTATACACAATAATTAATGTGTTTGTAACACCACTCCTCTGTAACACTGGAAAAAGGAGAATTGTCCCATTTTTTTAGTTGTAGTGTGAGAGAAGTTTTAAGGTGAATGGCATTTTCAAAATGCAAAGTTATACTTCTTGTCAAAGAATTGGAAAAGGACTGCTGATGTGTGAAGAAAAACAAAAGGTAAAAACACTTAACTAATTTTCAAAGAATAGAAACAAGTTTTATTGATTTTTTTTTTTTTTTAAGTTGTGAAACCGTGGTAGTCTTCACAGAATAAAGGTAAGGGAAATAATGTGTGAAGGAGCTAGAGAGGTGTAATTTTTTTTCTTTATTTTTGCAAGTTTTATAAAATATAACACCTAAAAATTGGTTAAGAAACATTAAAATGCAACAAGGTATAATATGTTCTAATGAACATAATTAGTAATTTAAAATTACTCTATAATACTGACTATAGTAATAGAGAAGTATTAATTGGCTTTTCAGTGATGGAAAGTAAATCTGTTCTCAAAAATATTTGTATAATATCTTTTTCCTCATGTTGAACTCCTAACGTATTATGAAACTGTTTTGTCTAGTGATTTGTCATTCATATTTTAATATGCAAAGCAAATGTCATTAAACAGCTATTTAATAATGCGAACTCCTTGTAGTTCTTAAATGTACAGAGTTACCAATCAATTTATATTCTGGTTGTAGGAGTTGTCCATGAGTCAGGACAAAAAACGGGAACTGTCTTTACTGTAAGTTTGCTGAAACTTTTTTGCATTTAATTAATTTCCCAAGGGCTAAGTAGGTACATTTTAAGTATCTGTTGAACTATTTTAACACTATATTCTTATAACTGGTGCTTAAATAATTGATTGGTTTAGAACATTCAGTAAAAGCAAATAGGACAGAGAAAAAGAGAGAGAGGGTGACCGAAACAGAGAGACAGAAAAAGTGAAAGAGAAGAAAGGAGAATCAGCTGGTAGATGGCAGAAAGAGAGGAGGTGAGCAAGCAATTCTTTCACTATCTAGCTCAACATACTCCATTCATTTTATCCAGTGAATTGTCCGTGCAGCCTCTGAAGGCTCTTTAGTCTCCCTAGCAGGCCTCCCACCAGGCAGTATATTAAGCGTGTGATTATAGTCTCATCCTCATTTTGGGAAATGCAAAAGCATAATTGTATCATGGCACTCTGAAGTGATTAGGCTCTTACTCATTTGCTTAAGTTTACCAAGTAATAAATTCTATATATCACTTAAAATACAGGAGAAGAGGTGGTAATTCTTTTCCAGGGATTAGAATACAGTTCCATCATTCAGGACATCATATTTGTAGACATCAAAATCCATGAAAAACAAATTAACTCCCAGATTGCTTAGTAATCATGGAATTAGAACAAGGCAAAAAGGGGGCACCTGGGTGGCTCAGTTGTTAAGCGTCTGCCTTCGGCTCAGGTCATGATCCCAGGGTCCTGGGATCAAACCCCGCATCGGGCTCCCTGCTCGGCGGGAAGCCTGCTTCTCCCTCTCCCACTCCCCCTGCTTGTGTCCCCTCTCTCGCTGTGTCTCTCTCTGTCAAATAAATAAAATCTTAAAAAAGAACAAGGCAAAAGGGATGGGTTGAGGAACTGTGTTAGAGTCTTTGGAAAACCTGACCAATCTCCTTCCTTAAGGAAGTCTTGCTATTCCCTTTTTTTTTATTATTATGTTAATCACCATACATTACATCATTAGTTTTTGATGTAGTGTTCCATGATTCATTGCGTATAACACCCAGTGCTCCATTCAGTACGTGCCCTCTTTAATACCCATCACCAGGCTAACCCACCCCCCACCCCCCCCACCCCGAACCCTCAGCTTGCTATTCCCTTTTATTGTGTACCTGCTTACGGCATCCTGTAAACCTTTGTTTTAACACTTACAACTATTAATATGAAATAATTTAATATATTTTCCTGACTAGAAATTAAGTGTTGTGCAAGCAGAGATTTATTTTATGTACAAATGTAATTCCAATGCCTTTTGTAGTACCATGCCTAGATTAGGTGCTCAGAATATTGAATAAATGAGTTCCTATCCCACCAGAGAGAAGAGCAGTCTAGCTTTCCCTGATATCCAGAGTTAGGCATAGAGACATGCTAATTCTCACATTTGTAGTGCTTCCATATTTTTGTTTTTATTTTTTAAAGATTTTATTTATTTGAGAGAGAGTTAGAGAGAGAGAGAGAGAGCATGAGCAGGGAAGAGGGACAGAAATAGAGGGAGAAGCAGGCTCCCTACTGAGCAGGGAGCACGATGCAGGATTCCATCCCAGGACCCTGGGATCATGACCTGAGCCGAAGGCAGATGCTTAACCGACTGAGCCACCCAGGTGCCCCTCCTCTTTTTGTTTTTAAACATACTGAAGACAGTGTTCATGTAGTAGACACTTTCTAATTATGAATAAAATAATTTAAATAAAGCATAGCTTTCTTTTATATTGAGGCATACAAAGCTTACTTACATTTTAACTATCAATTTTGGGTAGGCCCTACATATTCCTGTTTTTATTAGTGAGAAATACTATATCTTAAATATTTCTACAGTGATCTCAGATATCCTGGTGTATTTCATCAATTCACATATCACCAGGTGACTCTGTTTCTAAGTTATTGGATATATGAGATGGGCGAAGGTAAGACTTATGAACTTACTAGCTGCTTAATAGTCATTACAGACTTCATTGAATATAATAAAAACATCAGATGCAAATGGAGGCACTTCAAAAAGGGATTTTTTTTTTAGTTTTTTTCCAAAATTATTTCAAATATATGTACATGGAAATAATTCTTAGAAAATTCGGGGGGGGCAGCAAGTCAGATGACAAAAGCAAATTCAGTTATAGTGGCATGTCGAGTCAAAAGATAAGCACAAGTCATTATGCTGAATAGAAATTCTCCACCTTAACTCCTTTATTTGTTACCATAGAATTTCACATCTAGAAAATAGTATTGTATGACAAATAGATCACCTCATTTAGATTTTCCAAATATCTCATTCATAATAACTTACGTGAAAATTCTCTTATAAACAAAAGTGAGCTGTGCGTCAGCTGCAAGTAACAGACTACACAAAATAAATCAAAGTTTGTTTATAAATATCACATGAGTAGAAATCCAGAGACGGGACTGTTTCAGAGGTGGCTGATAAGGCAGTTAACTCTCTCAGGGACCTGGGTTAGCATCTCTGGGTTCCCTTGCCTTTTCCTTCATGTTGGCAAGATGGCTGCTCCATCTCCAATTATAACCTCCTTACTTGACCACATGCAAAAACAGGAAAGGAGGGGCAACCTTTCACTTTGTGTGTGTCCCTTTACCAGAGTAGAAAATCTTTCATAGAAGCCCACACAGTGTACTCCCCTCGGGTCCCATCGGTCAGCTCTAGATTACATTGTTATCTTTAGTTGGCTTATTTCAGGAGAGGGGAATAAAAGTTCTTTTAAAATAGAAATATGAACAAAGGAGTCATATAATGATGACCTATCTGACCTCTAACATTTCCCTTTTGGCTTAGAAAAAAAAGCTTCAGGTGATGCTGCATTCATTATTGTATTTAATGAGAGACAGTATGGCAAAAGAGCTAGGATTTCTTGAGTTAGGTTATGCTCCTTCCCATGTGATGTTGGGAGAATGAGTTCTCAGCCTCACTGGGTTCACCTGTGACGGTGCTGTGCTCAATAACAGTAGCAATTATTGCTATCACAAATTTCATTTAATCTTTCTAACAATTTTCTTAGAGAAACTTTTAATATTATGAAATATTTAATAGTAAAGATCTAATTATTATTGAAAGATATTCTGTTGTAAACATGCTTCGACATTGTTTACACATTTTATGGGTTTAGTTCTACATTTCATATAATTATTAATTTATCACTGCTCTTTGAGAACTTACTCTGTATATATACTTCTTTGGTATGGACTTTGCAATGTGGCATCACTAGTGCTTTTATACTTTTCCATTGTAATTCTCCTAATTATTTCTAATAAAAAAGAGAAAATATTTAGGAAAGAAATAATCGATTTGCATTACTATAGAAAGTTCTTATATATGAAATCACTCCTATATTACCGCATATTCTTTCTTTTATAAAGAGAATGAAAAAATAATTGAAAAATCATACTGAAATTTTTTGATCTTTGGATGCATCCTTTTGTATGAGAAACTTCTTTACTTATAGAAGTAATTCAGGTTAAAAATTATATTTTTAGAACATCCATCTTTTTTTTTTACAAACTAAGATGGAGTATTATATGATTCTTTCTGAAGTTTCTATAGCTTGTTTCATTGTCTCTGGGGGACTTACCAAGCATATCTTATGAATAAGCATTAGATACAAGCATTTTTTATATGTCATTTAAAAAAATTATATCTTTACCTATTGTTTGGAGAGATGAAAAATGTTTGCTCTCTTTGGTATGAATATAAAATATCCCCACTGTAGTCATTACAGCTGTGATGCTTCCTTATGAAATAATATTATCAACATTATTCACTTGCTATGAAAAGAGTATAAATTGTTATTTAAAAAAAACAACAACATGGGGGCGCCTGGGTGGCTCAGTCGTTAAGTGTCTGCCTTTGGCTCAGGTCATGATCCCAGGGTCCTGGGATCGAGCCCCGCATCGGGCTCTCTGCTCCGCGGGAAGCCTGCTTCTCCCTCTCCCACTCTCGCTGCTTGTGTTCCCTCTCTGGCTGTAGCTCTCTCTGTCAAATAAATAAAATCTTGAAAAACAACAACAACAACAACATGGGATTCAAGGTATCAGTCAAATGTGTAGTATTTGATGATATAGAATATAAGGTCACCTCTGCCACTAGTATGTTCTTATGGGTAGTGATTGCCATAAAATTATAGTTTCAAATTTCTTTTTTCTAATTTTATTTTTTTTAAGATTTTATTTATTTATTTGACAGAGAGAGAGCACAAGCAAGGGGAGTTGCAGGCAGAGGGAGAGGGAGAAGCATGGGACTCAATCCCAGGACGCTGGGATCACGACCTGAGCTGAAGGCAGACACTTAACCAACTGAGCCACCCAGGCGCCCCACATTTGAAATTTGTATAAGCAAATATAACTCTTCATATACTTAAATCTTTGATACTATGATTTTTTTATAAACTGGAGTAAAAGTTGCCACTCATCCCCAAATCTCAAACTTTGAACCATTTATTTTTTCACAACCATTTATTAGTGTGGTATAGTTACCAATCAAAAGAAAAAAGAAAGAAAAAAGAAATGGCTCATTTCATTTGCTTGGGTATGGCGTTCATTCTTAACAAATGCCTATTACTCTAGTCCACACAGATGACAGTTGACTGATTTCAAGAGGTGATAAACTGCAGGTGTCCCCAGCCATTACCCCTGTGTTAACCTATGGTCGGTCGTGGCCCTGACGCGGCCCTCCTGCCCTGCCACCCTGCTGTCCGGCTGCCCCTACCCACCCCTACCTGCCCCTACCAGCCCCTTCTGGCCCCCACCCTACCCCCTGAGCGCTTTTCCCACTGGGGGGGGGG
>NC_138380.1:54628018-54653830 GCF_054177405.1 Leptonychotes weddellii
AACCCTCAGTTTGTTTTTCAGAGTCCATCGTCTCTCGTGGTTCGTCTACCCCTCCGATTTCCCCCGCTTCATTCTTCCCCTCCCGCTACCTTCTTCTTCTTCTTTTTTTCTTAACATATATTGCATTATTTGTTTCAGAGGTACAGATCTGAGATTCAACAGTCTTGCACAATTCACAGCGCTTATTGTGGTGTCTTTTTAACATAATACCTCACTACGTTTCAGAATAAATGAGTAACCGTATAACCAATGTTGTGTGTAATGCCTTTTGATAATGAAAACAAATAAAAGTGAATTGATTCTATGACATAAATGTCCCACTTTCAACAGTGACCCTATCACTTTGAGCTACGAGTACAGCAGCTCTTGTCACGGACATTGTTAGACAAGTTTACAATTCCTGCTCTGCTCCTAGCATATTCCATAGAATTGGGAGACTGAATTTTACCATTAAAGTGAGTGAGTTGTTAGAAACCTTGTTCTCCACGAGACAATAATTTTCAAACCAGATTTGAAGTTAACTGTTGAAATACTTTCGTAACAGGACAAAAGTGAAAGAAAGCTAATGAAAGAGATGAGATTTTTGAAACATCCTTAATGATTAGAAGAGTGTATTGGTTTTAAATCCTTCTTAACTAAGCTACTTAAGACCTTGTGCGTTTACTTTCATATGAAAAGCAGTGATCAAAAGGGTTTTATTTTCTAATCTGATGAGCATGTTATCCATATAATGTAGATAGAATAGCTTAGTTAAAGGGACTTGAAAAGGGGATTCAGGTGTCTAATAGAAGGCTTTTCAGTTTTATACATATTAAGTAGTAATATATTACTAATTTTATATGTATTTATAATATAATAAAAATAGAAGCAAGACATTTGTGAGAGAAAAAGTTGACCTTTAATTTAAGAGTAATTTCACTGAATTAAAACTTTCTGTGTGTTTATGACTTTTGAGCTTTCTACAGCAAGATAAATGAGGCAGTTTGACCCCTCTCTGTATGTTGCATCTTCATTAGAAATGAGCTTAATATCTAATTAGGCTCTTTGTTATTCTTTTTGGGAAATGTACTAGCAATTCATGTTCCGTTTGTTTGTTTTATGTTTGCTGCATTTACAATACTTAGCAGACTAAAACCAGATGAAAAGACATGTATACCAGGAAGAAAAATTCCAAGGAAAGTATATTGCTAGAAATTAAATTACCTATTTGAAAGTTCAGAACTTGGAGAACTAAATGTTACCTAAATTTCATAATAATGAGAATGATTCTTTGCTTGAATAAAATTTCTGATCATTTACATTTCCCTGAGGATATGTAAAAGAGGCAAAGCTACTATTAGTAAGAAAATCTTGATAAATGTGCACTAATTTTTTTTCTAAATTTTTACCTGAACATCTGGTAACCAAGCACTTTAAATATTAAAATGAAACTTGTAGACTTACAATTAAATTCATTGAAATAGGATTTAATATATTAATTAAAATTATAATAGTATGAATAACTTTTTGTAGGACATTTGTCATCATACCTACAATCACAAAACCTGTCTAAGAATACAATAAATTTGACTTTGGTGTGGCTATTTCATAGTGTGTCAAACATCCAGAGTTACCTTACTCTTAAAGTCCAACGCTATAGATTGGTTCTCTCTGACAAATTTGAGTTTGAATTATTTGGATCATTTTCTAATGTGAGCCGTAAAAATAAATAGCATACATGTTTAAATGTGCTTTTTTGCATTTCTACAACCTAAAGACCAGTTTGGTTGAAAAAATAAAATTTAACAGCTCTTAATTTGTCATGTGGAATCTGATTCTGTGTTTTTTTATTACCTCCATATATTTATCTAAGTGAAACATAAAATGGTTGTAATAATGGAGAATTTAAAGCAGCCTTTGCACATGAGCAGTAATGCTAACTAATATGGTGAGTAAAGGCTGAATGTAAATTCTCAGAATTTCTTTTTTTGTGATGTATTTACTAAAGTTGGTATATTTTGGTTACCTGATACAAGTTCCCCATCATCCTAATTAAGCTATGAAGAATTTTGATGGGTAGAGTGGAAAAAAATAGGGAGTAATCATTTATGTGCAATAAGAAGTCTTGTGTGTGTATATATGTGTGTGTGTGTGCATATGTCTGTGTGTGTGTGTGTGTGTGTGTGTATATACATATATATATATTTAATTTTCAAACTGCAATACAGTATTCATTAGAACCCTGATAGAACCTGTCATAATATAAACCCAAAGCCTTTCTTTTGCTGGAGTAATGCTCTGATATTCCCACATGTACACTTAGAAATAACTTTGGTATGGTAGAAATTAGTACAATCTAGTAATATGATTAGATTCCTATCGGTGCTATCTCATTTACGCTCCTTGGATTGAGCCTCTCTTCTCCATTTCCCTCCCCACTTGGTTGAGGCCTTCAATGATATTTCATTTGTACTATTCCAACAGCCACATTTCTGTTCACACTACCAGCATTCAACATTTTAGCCCTCTTACTCATTTCTGCTAAACTTATTGCTCATATAACAGAACTGGCTATGTCACTTGACTGGTAATAAACTTCTGTCAGCATCCTATTAATCTAGAATATCAGGTCCAAACCCCTTAACTTGACATACACATTCTGAAACAGACCCTTGTTAGCTCATACCCAGCATTCTCTTAAGTCATTCTGCACTCCTAAAACTCCCAGAACTTGTCTTTCTTCTTTGTTTGCCTCCTTTGACTTAACCAATGCAAACGTCACCTTCTCTTCTAAAGCTCTCTGGACCCTCCCAGCTAAAAGTAGTTGACTCACTGAAATGTTTCCCCATAACACTTGGCTCATATTTTTGTAGAGCATTAACTTTTTAATGAACTTATATGCCCATCATCTTACAACGTTCTGAGTTCCTTGGAGACAAAGATAATTGTATTCATATTTATATATTTAGAACTTATTACAGTAGCATATGGAAGTTGCTGTCCTTGCTAAATATTTGTTGAATGAATAAATGGATGAGTAAATGAATCCAGGAAGGTCTGGATAAAATGCTAACGCAAAAATGTTACTAGAAAACTTGCTGAATGTAGAAAGACAATTCCAAACAGTCATAAAACATCTGCTTATTATTATTCTAAGGTTGTCTCAAAACTACTGCATATGACGAGTATTTCTCTCTCGATTTATTGAGTAACATGTTTTCATCAGAATGATGAGTCAATAGGAAAATATTTTTAATTTTTGTAACTTCAGTCAGTGAATAAATTTGTAAAATTACATATATTCTCTGAAGCAGATATTTGCATTAATTTAATATAAATTTGCATGTAGGCTTAGGCCCACAGATCTTGATGTTAAATGTTTGCCCCTGTTCTATCAAATTAGCTATCATCTATTTTTAACTACTCAGATATATGAACTCAGGTCATAACTCAAGGAAAATATTCTCTAGAAAAGAATGAGGGTTCATGGTACCAGAATCCTAGGAATAGGAAATTTTCAGATTATTGGCACAGGTAAGGCAATTGATACAAGAAAGGCTAGTGAAAATTGTGTAAGGAAATAAGATCTTGTATGAGGCTGTATAACCAAATATGTCTAGGTAAATGAGATTACTTTTATAATTTGTAGTTTCATATCACAGAACTCTATTCAACACAGTGTAATAACAAACACTGAATTAGGTTCCATATTGTTTACCATAACAAATAATAGGGCTGAATTAAATAGTAAGGTCCTTGTGAAATATATTGTTGAAATGTTTTATGTTGTAATGTGAAAAGTACATATCAATATTTCTAAGTCAAAAAGAGTAATATAATATGAGAGGTAGATTTGAATATGACAAAAATTTTTGTTTTGCCTGTATGTGTGAAAACATGTATCTCCTTTTACCTGTATTTTCTTCTAATTAAGGGCATAAAACCTTGTTAAAATATGTGTAATTAAAAACTGCATTTTTTTCATGAGAATGAATTTTTAAATCCAGTATTGGGTAATATAAAAATCTAGTCAGTCCTTGTAAAATTACATTAAATGATCATAAATTTATTTACCAGGCACAAAGAAAGAGATTGTTATTGGGTCATGGAAGAAAATAAATTTTGATACTGAAATATTTTAAACCATATTTTCTTTGTAACTCTTGTTATATTGATAAAATACTATTACCACTTCTTTAGTTCTTGTATATTGTATCATAATTTCTCACTATTATTCATAGAAAGGTGGACACTATCTTAAAAAATAATGAATAGTTATCCCAAAGTTACTAAATTTTAGCTTTATGGATAACTATGATTTTTTTCTTTTTAATATGCTATCCAATCATGCCAATTTCTAATGAATATGTAACTATCAAGAAAAATTTAGCATAGTTAGCTTAATCTTGTTTTTCTCATAAAAAGCCCCAGTTGTTTTTTCTCTTTATGATTACAGAGTGGTCTAAATCAAGTTGTCTAAGATCAAGCTAAGATTTATATGCACTAAAATCATATTTTAAAATCTGAGCAACCAATATATAGAAAAGTCAAAGGTATACTTGAATCTGTCAGATCAACACATTCCTGTAATTCCCTCAGGGGCAATCATACAGTTTGACACCAACATTTAAGCTTTGAAAATTATGTGACCATCTATTACATTATGAATGTTATATGTCCTCAAACCTTTTTTATGACTTATAATACAAGACAGGGCTACTTAATTTTAAAAAATCCCTTCTGTTATTGATAATTGCCTAAGCTGCTTCTTCCTTTCCTTTTCCAGAATGAAGAACAAATTTTGGTATTTTGAGTTTGGCACATCTGAAACTTTCTCAGCCACCTGCAAGAAGCTACATGAATCTGTAGAAATAGAAGTAAGAAAAATTAATTATATTTTGTAATACAATGAAATGACTTGAGTTTGGTTATCAATATGTTTTTTCCAGCCCATGTAAGGAGTTATGCTTTGAGCAATCCACATAGCTTTAACTCACAATTCTAAAATTTCATTTCTGTCACTTATTGGGATTCTAGCACTCTGAATTATTAGCATAAAGTTAAGTTTTGAGTATGAGTTGTTTTAATACAGTATTAAAGGATGAGAGGTGGAACAATGGAGAAGTTTAGAACTCAATGGAGAAGTTACTAGGCATAGTGTGGATAGAAAAATGTAAAATAAAGGAAAGTATTTGAAGAGAAAAAAAAATTACAAGATACATACAAAAAAAACAAACCCTTATTTTCAGTCTCAATATCTTATGACCTTTAAAACACAGTTTGCAGAAATTGTACTTACTTTCATGAATAAAGGTTAAAAAAATACTTTTTCATTCCATTCCCTTTCATTAACTAGATTTTTCTCAGTTCCTGAGGTTGCCATTTCCCCATTACATTTATAGGAAGTGGAAAAGCCAAAAAGAGAGAGCAAAGATAGCAAGAAAAGACACACTTTGAAAAGATTTGGAGCAAATAGGTCTACCAAAAAAATATAGATACAGTACGACTAAAATTTTTGGAGATGGGTTATAATAGAAAATGACTTAGTTTTATTGAGGGATTTTAGGGGGTAAAGAAAAAGGAAAAGTTATATTTTGATGAGTGGCAAAGACAAACCAAAGGAATAGAATTATGAAACCAGAATACCTAATGACTAGCTGATATGATTTGTGAAATATTGGCTTCAACACTTTTTATTTTAAAAATAAATGCATAATTTGTCTACTGAGACCTAAATCATTAGTGGCACATACTCAGGTAATAAGTTTGGTAAACAAAAGTAGTTATGGACCCATTAGATCATAATGGCCTGGCTAAGTTTTTCATTATTCTAGCTTTCTAATTTACTGTTAAATGATAATGAGAGCAAAAGTGGCACTATTTCAAAATGTAACATTTTTTGGAATTTTGGGTGGATAAATTGAAGTAGAAGTAGAATTGATGATCTTGGAATGGAAAATACCCTTCTTGACTGAATCAGATCATAACCCCAAAAAAGGAATATAATCACAAAAGATGAAGGATTTGGGCTCAACATGGACTTTCTGTGATTAGTATTCATCAAGATTTATATATGTATATATTTATATACATCTGTAGAGAGTGATATATTTAGGTAATTATATATGTGCATATATATTTATAAAAAATAAAAATATCCCTTTACCTTCAAAAATCATTACTTTAAAAAATTCTTAATATAGTGGATTTTGATCCTTTCTTACCTTCAGAAATCTATGCTCAAAGACAATCTGTAGCAGAAGGCAAAAATGAAAAAAAAAGTATGGCCTCTGGTTGAATGTAGGGTGGATACTCTGAAACCTCTTGCACCTCTCCTTACCTCATCCTACCACTAAATACAGATTGAAAAAAAAAGTTGAACTAGGAGAAATGGATGTTCCATGGATAGGAAAACTCAGTATTGTCAAGATGTCAGTTCTACCCACCTTGATCAATTGATTCAAAACAATCTCAGTCAAAATCCCAGCAATTTGTGTGTGTGTGTGTATGTGTGTGTGTGTATCAATAAACTGATTCTAAAGTTTATATAGAGAGTCAAAAGACCCAGAATGGCCAACGCAATGTTTAAGGAGAACAAAGCTGGAGGGCTGATACTACCTGACTGCAAGTCTTACTATAAAACTACCATAATGAAGACAGTGCAGTGTTGGTTAGAGAACAGATGAATTGATCAGTGGAGCAGAATAGAGAACCTAGAAATAGACCCACCCCATAAATACACTCAGCTGTCTTTGACAAAGGAAGACAGACAATGCAATGGAGTAAAGGAGGTCTTTTTAACTAATGGTGATGGAACAACTGGATATTTGTGGAACAAAAAAAAAATCTAAAAAAATGAATTCACCTTTAACAAAAATGAGCTCAAGATGGATCACAGACCTAAATGTGAAATGTGCAACTGTAAAATTTCTAGAAGATAACATAGGAGGAAACCTAGATGGCCTTGGGTATGGTGATGTCTTTTTGGACACAACACCAAAGGCACGATCAGTGGAAAAAATAATTGATAAGCTGGACTTCACTGAAATTAAAAAAACTTCTGCTCTGTCAAAGACAATGTCAAGAGAATGCGAAAACAAACCACAAACAAAATAATAATTGCGAAGGTATGTCTGATAAGAGACTGTTAATCCAAAATACACAGACTCTTAAAAACTTAATAAGGAAATAAACAACCCCATTAAAAAAAAATCACCAAAAAAGATATACAGATGGCAAATAAACATGAAATGATGCTCCACATCATGTCATCAAAGAAATGCAAATTAAAACAATAATGAGATACAATTCTGTACCTATTAAATTCCTGAAAACACCAAATGCTGGTAATGATGTAGAGCAACAGAAACTCTCATTTATTGCTGGTGGGAATGCAAAATGGTACAGCCACTCTGGAAGACAGTTTGGTGGTTTGTTACAAGACTGAACTTACTCTTATCATATGATCCAGAAGTCATGTTCCTTGGTATTACCCAAAGGAGCTGGAAACTTATGTCAACACAAAAAGCTGGACATGGATGTTTATAACAGTTTAATAATTGCCAAAATTTGGAAGCAAACAAGAGGTCCTTCAGTAGGTGAGTAGAGAAATAAACTATGGTACTTCCAGACAATGGAATATTATTCAGTGCTAAAAAGAAATTAGCTATCAAGCCTTGAAAAGATGTGGAGGAAACTGAAATGTTTTCCTAAGTGAAAGAAACCAATTTGAAAGAGCTGCATACTGTTATGATACCAACATATGACGTTCTGGAAAAAGTAAAACTGTAAGACAGTAAAAAGATCACTGGTGGCGAGGGGTTGTAATGGGAGGGTCAGATGAAGAAGCAGAGCAAAAAGGATTTTAGGGCAGTTATAATAATCTGTAAAATACAATGATGGTGGATAAATCTCATTATATATTTGTTCAAACCCAAAGAGTAAACGGCAAGAGTGAACCTTAACGTAAACCATGGACTTTAGGTGATTGTGATGTGTCAATGTAGGTTCATCCGTTGTAATAAATGCACCACTCAGTTGGGGATGTTGATAAATGGGGAGGCTGTGCATGTCGAGGGAGGCAGGGGGTAGATGGGAAATCTCTGTACCTTCCCTTCAATTCTGCAGTGAACCTTAAGCTGCTCTAAAAAAATAAAGTCTAGATCTAGAGTATAATATGTATGTCAAAAAAGTTTTAAAAAAATGATTAAGGAAATATAACCAAGGACATTTGAATGAAAATAAAAATTATGGGGCTCCTGGGTGGCTCAGTCGGTTAAGTGTATGACGCTTGATTTTGGCTCAGGTCATCTCAGGGTTGCGAATCTAGCCCCAGATCAGGCTTCATGCTGGCCATGGAGCCTACCTAAGAGTCTCTCTCTTTTTCTCCCTCTGCCCCTCCCCCTCTTCCTGCACGCACACATGCTCTCTGTCTCTCTCTTTAAAAAAAAAAAAAAATTAATGATAAATTGAGTGGTTTTGTTCCACAGAGCTTTTTACATTTTATAGAAAAATTATTTAGAATCTTCTCCAAGAAATCTGGACAACTAGAATAAGTTATTCTTCCTAGGGTCGTGCTTCTATAAGCCCTCCAAGTCTGGCTTCCCAGCTCTGCATTTGCTGGCTTATTCTGGTGCCCATTGCATTAGCATTTATAAATCAGAACCAGCACTGTGCCTTCCCCACTTTATCGTTGCATATCTTGAAAATACTGTTATAATGTTACATATTTATCTCAATTCTAAAACTTGGGGAGGTGTATGTGTGTTTGTGTATAGATCGTAATGCAAAACCTGCTTCTCCACTCACTTTTTAATGAATCCAGTCTATCATATTAGCAAAATATGCCTTTTTACCCTCAAGGTTGCTTTATAATTAGATATAACAAAAACATCAATTTGGAAACTTGATTCTGTTTGCTGTTGCTCCCTACTTGGCCTAAAATTATACCAATAATGATTTGAAAATATATAACAGAGGATAAAAGTACGAGAGTACCTCAAGTAGATATATGTTTTATTAGCAGCTTCTTCAAAACAAACTATTTGCTGTGTGACCCTTTATTTCACTTTTCTCTTTCATATAGGAAACTTTTTCCAAGGGGGTGAATATTTGGAAATGATTGAGTATCATGGGATAATAGTTGATAATAATAATAGCTAATGTTTTAGCTATTATTAATTATACCTGATTTTTGGTATAAGCAATGTATATACATTATCTGATTTAAGTCTTTGTCAAAATCCTATCAATTAGAGAGATTCTAAAATATCTCCACTATAGAGAGAAGCAGATGAGCATTTTATTTAATAATTTAAGAGTAACAAGAATTGTATTGCTGCCAAAATGTTTAAATCTAAGGAAACAAATAAATTGGAAATTATATATACATATATAATAATGTATATACATATATATGGCAAGATATATATGATATATATAACATATATTCATAATATGCATACATATATATGGTGTGGAAGAGAGAATAACAAAGTTGAAATTTTCAAAATTAAAAATTTCAATTATCGGGCGCCTGGGTGGCTCAGTCGTTAAGCGTCTGCCTTCGGCTCAGGTCATGATCCCAGGGTCCTGGGATTGAGTCCCACATGGGGCTTCCTGCTCGGCAGGAAGCCTGCTTCTCGCTCTCCCACTCCCCCTGCTTGTGTTCCTGCTCTCGCTATCTCTCTCTCTGTCAAATAAATAAATAAAATCTTTAAAAAAAAAATTTCAATTATCCTCTAACTTTGTTACAAAAGATAAAGAACTAATAGAAGAAAAAACTTTAAATTTACAAGATACTATGTTAAAAACAAAGTTTGTATTAAACTATTTGGGGCATAGATGTACACCTAAGAATCTCAGGTCAACATCTGGAATTGAAGTTATAAAGTTTGTGGACTTCTAATTTGTTCCATGTACCAGGCAAAATTCATGAGAAAATAAAATAGCCCGTTCTCCAAAGTATTTCAGTCTTTTGGTTGTCATTTAGACTGGGAAGGATGGTATATTTTAAGATTTAGAATTTCCATTCTAAAGTATTAGGATTTGTTTTAATGATTAATTACTTCTATAAAACCAAAATGATGTCAAGAATTAACAGTGCAAAAAGCATCAGGGATACAAAATAAAATAGGAGGATTCTACAGTTAAGATTGTTATTACCCAGTAATCTGGAAAACACAGAGCTTCTAAAGGCAATGGGGCAGACTTTCATAGCTCATTCTCTGCCCCACATATCACAATTACCCTGGATGCTCTTTCAACACGTATTTAGAGTACCTGAGCCTGGTCTTCGCCATACCAAACCACAGTCTGGGGCTGGAAAAGTAAAACTGTGAATGGATATTTTTTTAAACCACTTTATTGAGGCATGGTTGACATACAAAGGGCTGTACATATATAATGTATACAACTTGATGTGTTTGAGTATAAGTATGTACCCATGAAACCATCACCACAATCAGTGACATTATTATATCCAACACATGCCCTTTGTGTGCGTGTGCGCACGTGCACGCACGTGTGTGTGTGTGTGTGTGTGTGAGTGATAAGAACACTTAAAAGATCTATCCTCTCTTCTAAAGCTTCCCAGGTGATTTTTTTTTTTTTTTTGGCCAATGAATTTGTAGAAACAATAATGAAAAGAGACAGTAAAAGTGTGGACCTCAACAACGATGGTCACTAAAAACAAAAGTTGAGCTCATTAACCCCAAACATAAAAAATAACTCCTTATTCCAGAAAAGAATAAGAAATGTAGTGGGGGTGGGGCACAGTGTTATTTTATTAGGATAAAACAGCGTAATTTTTCTTAGGAGAATGAGGAAGAAATGAAACAAGGAAAAAGGGGGCGAATGACCAAAAGGTGAATATTCTCTTCTGTGTTTACCAGAGGTTATTTTTAATAAGATAATTTCTGGTGAGAATTCTAATATCCCAGCAATAGTGTCTTGCTTTCACAGAATCTACTAAAAGAGGAAAACATGTAAACCTAGACTGGTTTTCTGCTCATATTTAAGGCTAACGCTGGATATCTTGAGGCAGCGGTATTTTATTATTATCAACATGTTGAGCAACTATGTGTGTGCCTGCGGTGCAGGCCTCAGATTGTCCTCTTTTCTGGGTTTGCTTTCATCTTTCTCTTGCTGACCTACCAGCTTCCGTTCTGCTCTGAGAGCTGTCTTGTGATTACCCACAATCAACACTTCCCATCACCACCACTGGATTGCCAGCTAATAGTAAACTGACCTAAAAGGCATGTCCTGAGCCCCTGTATCACACTGTGTTTTGTAGATAAAACTTACAAAATGCATTTCAAAAAGCATCAAACTTACAGAGGACCACAGCCCTCAAGCGTCAGAAGAGACACTGTTCGGCCATTAACATGTACATGTGTATTTTAATTTGTAGGTTTGCCGCCGTTGTTTTCCGCAAACACATACATAATCTTGTCTTATGAATTACATGTGAATTTGCAGAAACTCTTAAAAATTGGGCTTATGTGAGTCATTTTACTCCATGCTATTTTATACAATGAACAGAGCAATGTTTTTACTTTTGATTAAATACAATTAGGTTATGATTTTTATCTGACCTGGGCATAGAATTAAACTCATTATGGAAAAAAATATTTACGGTGTATCATTAATTGTATCTCATCAAATTTATTCACACTTACAGCTGTCCAAAGTTCCTCACAATTTTGAATTTTTCTATCAAATGACATGCTAACTGAATCTGAAATAATACACTTATTTTAAAAAAGTTTGTCTTTAACACCTCTGTATAGTATGGTGCAAAGTATGCTTATAAATGAGGATTAAAATACATTGGCAGAAGAATTTAAATCACCTTCCTTTCTTTTAAGTAAATTTGTTTCTGGAATAAGATCTTCCATTTTAAAACTGAAGAGAATGGACAATGGCCTCACAGAATTGCAGTCTGCAAATAGCTCCCATAGTACTACATGTTAACGACCTTTATTCTACATAATAAAAATATTCAGGATTTATTGACTAACCAAGGCTGTTAGCTTTTAAGCTTTTATATTCTTTTCCTCTGTAGCTACCTTTTTAAAAATCATAAATCTTCAAAGCGGATGAAAATATTATCTGACACAGTATTCTAACTTGTTCCTTCACCTCAGTTTTTATTTCCATGCACTCAATTGGTGTGCTTCAATTCCTGGTCTCCATCAGAGCTAGCTCCGAAATTTTCCAGACTAATGAACATAATGTTAAAGCAAACAGAGGAAGGTAACCTGGGGTCAAGAACTAGTGGAAACAAATCATTAATAAATAGCAATTTATGTAACTACATTGTCCTGCTCTCCTAGGAACCTCAGTGTCCATCAGTCCTTCTTCGGGAACTTGAGGGTTTTTTTTGTTTTTTTTTTTTTCATTTTTCTGAAAAGCTGCTCACTCCGTTTCCTTGAAACTACACGTGATAAGACTCCGAAGAGTGAAAACATGAATAATAGTATACGCTGATGTTTTTCAGCTGTCACATGGAACTCCCCTGGTTCAATTAAAACAAAAAGCCTATTTGCAACTGCTCTCCTTTGCTGCAGATGAACAAAGGAATACTCCTTCACTAATTCTGAAAGTAACTTGTCACAGTGGGGTTCTAAGGCCTAGTCAAATAATTGTCTTAGTGTGCTGCCTGCTGTGTTCAATACTGAGTGAAAATGGAAGCCAGGCCCTAACTCTAGCTTATTTCACAATTCTTCTGTTATTTAAATGATTTTAGTCAGTTTGGGGAAAGCCAGACCTTTATAAATTAACAGCAGGGAAATACCAAAGGTGTCAGGTTGCATATTTATCATCTTTTTCGTGTAATACTTAAATATGTATTAAGAAGTGACTGACATAAATTAGGCAGATTTCAGAAGCCACAGGCCGTGGCTTGTAGAGGACCCCCTTCTGCTTGACATTTCATCCTTGTCAAAGATCAAATTATTTTAATTTAGGCTGCAAATTATAAGGAATGAAGACTTCTTTGTGGGAATTCCCTGTGGTAATCTGACTTTTGTTGTTACTGCTGCTTGTCAGTGTGCAAAAGATATAATATGCATGCAAATAAGGTTAAAAAATATGTACTATCTAATTATCCAGCCAGTACATTCCACTTGAAGACAGTGGGAGGCCTGACACACAGTATGTGTTTGATTCATTGAGGCCTGCAGGGTATTTACACAAGATTACTTTTAATTATGAAATTAATATCTGTTTATCTAGAATATATAGCAGTAAGTGAGTATACACATGAGCAGAATTCTTTAGTAAAAAGAAATCATCTTAATTTAATACGAGAAAAGGAGGAAAAAAATCGCCTGTTTCTAGGGGGAAAAAAGGCATCATCCAGACCTCGGTTTCACCCTTTTTGAAACAAATTGAATGAAAACTTGGCACCTTCCCTAGAATTTGTTTCTTGCCCTGCCAAGTAGACTCAAGATGTGTTGCTTTATTTCACAGTTTTTATATTTTAGTGAACAAGATGCAGTATTAGATTCAGTACGAAGAGGCAAATGTGGAAAAAGAGCGGGTTTTTTGTTTGTTTTTTGTTTGTTTTTTCATTTTGGTGGAACATTATCTCTTCTAGGTTCAAAAATCATTATTGCCATGAGAAAGAGAAAGATGAAGTCAGTATCAGTGTTTTGTTTTGTTTCTGAAATAAGATGTAGCAAATAATAGTCCCACCGCAAATATACTTCAGTCTAGGAAATGTATATCCCTAACAAATTTCTCTGCAAAACAAAGAGTTATAAATTTGCATCTCTTCTCCTATCAGCTTACTTACAACTGACAGAGGGAGAACGATATCTGGGATGCATTTATAATAAGTACCACCTTTAGAAACTTCAAAGCAAATGAATAAATAAGTAATAATTCCAAAAGTACAGTATGGCCTTGCACTCTTCACACATGTCCATCAGCGGAAATGGACAGAAAATTCAAAAGATTAAAAAGTGGCCACTCTGAATATCACAAAACATTGTCTGTTACCAAGTTTCATATTTTTCACAATCAAAAGGGTGTTTTGTCACCAGGCAAACAACAACAAAAAATCTGGCTGATTGATTATTTTCATTTCTCAATCTATTGTTACAGCTATAGAGTAAGGGTGGGTTGGACATTGCTTCTGCTGTTCTTGGCATTTCTCTCACTCAGCCTCACTGGTCCTCCATGTTCGCTTAGACAACAGTGCCTCTTATGGCCTGTAACACTGTGCTTGGAACTTAATCTAGTACAAGAAACCATCCTTGGCCACTCTGACATGATTCAGGTCTCTTTGAACTGGTGTTTTTTACTTTATTTTTTTTCCCCAAATTGTATTAAGCCACTTCTTTCTCTGCCCAAACAAGTGATACCACGAATTATGAATTCTGTTTCCTTACTTTGCCCCCAACAGTGGCTTGCAGTATGTTCTAACTAGGAGGCAGTCATTAAAATTTCTGCCTGAACATTGACCAGACTTCTTAGACTCAACCTCTTTTGTAACACATGAGAAATTTGTAGCTGGTTATGCAGACACTAATGTGTGTCCTTCCCAATGGTTTTTTGTAAACAGAGATAGACTGATGATTTAATTTGATCATGTTTAAAGACATGTTTAAATGATAACTGATTAATGTTTGTGGCTGCTTTATCTTTTATATTGACATTTAGAGTAGTGATTTAAGTGTTCTTAAAAGGTCTATTTACATATGGCAGGATTTTGGACTTAAAAACTCCTATTGAAAGATAAGGAAATGCAAAAGAGGAAATCAAGGAAAAAGATCAAATATCTTACTGTTTCTGTTTTTTTTTTTTTTCTTTTCACTGATCAGTGTGATGGAGTACAAATAGATTTAATAAACATCTCCCTGGAAGGAATTGCTATTTTGAATATACCAAGCATGCATGGTGGATCCAATCTTTGGGGAGAGTCTAAGAAAAGACGAAGCCATCGCCGAATAGAGAAAAAAGGGTCTGACAAAAGGACCACACTCACAGATGCAAAAGAATTGAAGTTTGCAAGTCAGGGTAAGTTTTCTTAAATTTAATTAAAATATATCATAATATATTCTAAAATCATATATAAACTGGCAATATTTTTCATGGTTTTTTTCCCATTATTCTCCTTCTTTGGATTTCATTCTGTTTATTCTCCTTCCCACAGAAAACAGAATACGTGTGGGTATTTAGTGGATAATAATGTAGGATATATTGCACATTAAGTTCTGAAATGTGATCATCTTGGTCAGGATGTTTGAGTTGTAACAAGGGCCTCGTTAAGGCTTTCCGATGTTGTGTTGCAAGATTTTTTAGTCTTGGCTGTGTTCACTCAGGCTGGGACATCAAAGCTATCTTACATTAAGCTATTGTTCTAAGTACCACGTAGAATGACATGTTTAAATACCCCACAAAAAATTTTGGTTATCTGCGGCTATTTTTCCAGAAATTTTATAACAACAATGAGGAGACCTGGGAAACAGATCAAAAAAGACTAGCAAAATGGGAGAGAATAGCTGTGCATCAGAATTTTCAATTTCATTGTAATGTAGGTCACACTCAGACATGACAACTAATTTTTGTTGATAGATTTTATAGACAGAGATCTCAAATTGGTAGTATTCTAATAATTAGTCATGCCCCAATAGTTTTTGTGTATTTCAGAATCTACCTAATTAATACTATTGATGCCGTTCAGATAGCCAAGAAATCATCTTGGCCAGCTCAGTGTAGCAAAGGCAAAATATGGAGAGGTTGGCCCCTTTATGGGCCCAAGAAAAATAGTAAAATAAATATATTTAAAAAATAAATAACAAAAAGCTGTGAAGATGGTTGGTAGGCTTGATGGTGGTAGGACACAGCTTTATCTTTCAGTGTCTTCAGGTATCTGATTCAAGGTCTGGTAGCCAGCAGTTACTTCTGTTATATGGAATATAGTGACCATGAGCATGACAAAGATTGACAGAGAAAGTATTAGTTATTATTCTCTTGAAGAAGTGCCTATTACAACCTGTCAATGACAGAAGCTTTTGAAGTCCCTTAAATATATAGGTAATCCTAAAGAGGTAAATTCTGAAGAGTCATGTAATTTAGTACAAGCAAATTTATACCAACTTATTTAAAATGCTTCATAGTCAGAGTGAATATAACTATATGGAAACATGGAGAAAAATGGTTTTTTTGAAGGAGAAATATATAGAAGAAATGAGTAGGTTGATGCCAAATGGATTTTAAAATATAGAGTATTAGATATAATTATTATTTCCTAGGGGTTATTGACATTAATATTGTATTTATATTTAAATGTAAGATTAATAAAACAGAGTAATATAGTCCATATAATTAAAAAAAAAGTTTTATGTATGTCTATAACAATTTTAAATTTTTTAATGTGGTCACTACATACCAATACTTGGCATGTCCTTTGCATGTTGATAATCCATATATAAATCTGATTTATTGTCAATGTTCAGCTGCCAACTATGTTTGCCTATTGAGCTATTGAAGTTTATAAGACTCATGATTATGCTCAACCAGGACAAGTGTCTATATAACCCCTATGGTGCTTACTGCAGGCTTGCTGTTTGCTGGCCTCACTCATGCCCCTCTCTGTATCTTTCTTCGGTAATACACGTTTGAAATAAAGCACAGACATATCAGCCAGAAGTATTGTCATAGACTGTCATTGCCTATAACTGTACGAAAAGACCTCTCTTCCCATTTTGTCTTCTTACTTAATGTTGTGGAACTATTCGGGCTAAGTCTCCATAAATTTGGTGAAGGAGAAAAGTGGGAACCTGTAGGGTTTGTGACATGAATACATTTTTTCTCAGTACAAAGGTAGGGAAAAAGAGTAGAAAACAGAGCTTTTGTTTGAAGATCATTGTATGAGCAATAACAGAAATATGTTCATAACTGATTTCGTTCAACTTTTGTTGCCTCTCTTGAAACCGACAATACTAGTATTTTGAGTGTCGTTTTATTTCAAGATAAGGACAATTTCATCTCTAAAAATGACCTTATCAGCTGAATATAAAAAATAGACTATATTAACCAGTATTTCCTTTTTATTAATTTTATGTAGATTTTTTCCATGTTGATATATTCGGCAACAAAATAGCCGGATGTATCTCAAAATGCTTCTAAGATTTGATTGCAAATTTATTCTCTTAACCGTAAATGTTATGCTTACTAGTCAAGAAGTGAAATTTACTACTTAAAATATCTGCATAGATCCCTTTCCTAAATGGTACATATTTCTATCACTTGATTTTGTCTTCAATATCTTGACACAAAACAATAGCATTAAATGTGAGAGTCAATCAGTATTTTAAATCTAAATATATTTTCAAATTTACATAAAATGATTATAAGTATTGACTTTAGAATGAATTATGAAAAATACAATTCTAGTTCAACACGTTTCTTTAGCCCAGACTCACGTTAATATATTTTTCACTCTTAGAAAATATATAAACAAATAAAAAACTTAATATAATTTCCTTTTCAGGAAGTACTTTTTTTTTTAAAGATTTTATTTATTGATTGATTGATTTGAGAGAGCGAGAATGAGAGAGAGAGAGAGAGCACACATGAGAGGGGGGAGGGTCAGAGGGAGAAGCAGACTCCCCGCTGACCAGGGAGCCCGATGCGGGACTCGATCCCAGGACTCCAGATCATGACCTGAACTGAAGGCAGTTGCTTAACCAACTGAGCCACGCAGGTGCCCCAGGAAGTACTTTCTTGATATATTAACAAACAACTTTTCTGATATGCTGCTGCAAAAAATTTGAAGTTTAAACTAAATTTTTACTGTATTGAAATGGATGCTTATTTCCATCAACTTTAGAAAGCTTTTGGTGGGGGACAGAGAGTAGGGGAGACATACATAATTAGAGTTTTATAATAAAGATAAATTATTTTATTTAGTAGAAGCATTTAAATTAAGAAATAGATTTACATTTTTTTCAATTTAAAAACATGTCATAGACCAAAGGTACAGGATCAGACTTTAGAGCATTAAATCCTCAACTGTATTATGCTGTACTTATTTGGGACTCCTGCACAATTAATTTGTTTGCAGTCTTTGAGGATACTCACAGCATAAGATCAGAGTATCGTCAGTTAATAATTTCACTGGTTGGAAATGTTATGCTTGATTTAACTCAAATTGACCAAAATTATAAGTAATTCATTTAATTACATTATTGTTCTAACAGAATATTCTAGAACAGATGGATGCAATTCTCAAACATATTCAGACTCATCTGATTCTGTAGATATTTTCTTTGTGGGTTTGTCTTTTGTGTTTTGCTTCATTTTTGCTTTTGGAAATACAAATAAATGTGTTCTATATAATCGGCATGGTCTTTAAGCACAATTGTAAAGTAGGCCAAGTAGCTGTTCAGTACTCCTGGCCTTCATCCTCAATCTTGCCCATTACTTTCCGTTGCCGAGTTTATCTTTGCTTCCCCCTCTACTGAAGTAAATCTAGGCCTTGGAAAGATGTCTAATAAATTCACTCATGTTAATGTATAAATGACTGATTGCAGATGAAAGTAGAGGTATTTGCATTTTAAAAGAAATAAAGGCCTTCAGCTAAACCATTATTTTTCAAACTTTGTTACATTGAGTTATAACTGCAGCTCTTCAGAGTTTCTGTAAAAACTTGGTTCAAACTAATTATTGCCATATTTTGGAAGTACAAAAAAACCCCTATAATAAAAACATACTAAGGTGTGCGGCTCTATAGAAACATTTTGTCATATTAGTGACTCTAACAGCATTAAATTCTGTACCAGACAAAAATAACTTCCTGTCTTCCTGCTCCTCATCTTCTTCCTTCTCCATAGATAGGTAAAAAGATAGATATGCATATCTACATGTACACATTTATATACAAATGCACATATAAACAAACAAAGTAAGTAAAAACTGTGCCATTAGTTAGAAAGTCTGTAGCTCTGCAATGGTCATTTAAAAAATATATGTCTTTGCATATTTAATGAGAATAATTGTACAAATGGGTACATTACCACCACAGTGTGTGTGAACCACATACAATTAAAAGGCCCATGAGCTCAGGTACTTCTGTTTGGCATAAGCAATAAACAGTACATAACAATCAAGGGAAGTGAAAACAAAGTGATAATATTTTATTTATTTATTTAATTTTATTATGTTATGTTAATCACCATACATTACATCATTAGTTTTAGATGTAGTGTTCCATGATTCATTGTTTGCGTATAACACCCAGTGCTCCATGCAGAATGTGTCCTCCTCAATACCCATCACCAGGCTAACCCATCCTCCCACCTCCCTCCCCTCTAGAACCCTCAGTTTGTTTCTCAGAGTCCATCGTCTCTCATGGTTCGTCTCCCCCTCCGATTCCCCCCTGTCATTTTTCCCTTCCTACTCTCTTCTTTTTTTTTTTTTTAACATATAATGTATTATTTGTTTCAGAGGTACAGGTCTGTGATTCAACGGTCTTACACAGTTCACAGCGCTCACCATAGCACATACCTTCCCCAGTGTCTGATGAAAATGGACATGACTTTTTAGAAAATTTCTTGCTCATAAAGAAATTGCATTAGTTAACTACCTCATGGAAATAATAGGTTTGTATTAGCCTATACATCAAGTCTACTTTTATCAGAGATCTGTGGTATAAACATACTCACAACTGCAGCTAAAGAGCCTTTTTATGGTTGAATAACATTCCATTGTATGTATGTATGTGTGTATGTATCTATATATGTATACATACATATTTTTTTTATCCAGCGATCGATGGACACTTGAACTGCTTCCCTGTCTTGGCTGTTGTAACTAGTGCTGCTATAAACATAAGGATTCATGTATCCTAAAAAGATACCCTTGAAAAGTATCTTTTAACCAAACGGTGAGGACCTCTCAAGTAATATGAACAGTTTTGAGTTATTCTAAAGGTTTAGCTTTGAAGATACAAGTCCAACTATTCCACTTTCCAGAAATGAAATGGTGCAAGACGCCGCATCAGACGTAAAAAGTCCACAGCCTTTACAATCACATACTTGTCTGGATCAGGATATTCTCAGGCCTGCACAACCAAAACAAAATGCAGAAATCAATGAAAATAGGATGCTTGGGACACTGCAGCTGTTGATCAGAAAAACTCTGTTTTTTTTCATGGATCGACTGTACTAAAAGTGTTCGCAAACTCAACCTCGAACATTTATTTGTACAGATAAAACCTTAGGTTTCTCTTTCATTTATGGATTTTTAAAGTATTGCTTCATTTGAAAAATAAAAAAAAAAAAAAAGACTACTTTAAAAAGTTTGAAACCACTGAGCAAAAGTAATTATATTCAAGCCAAAGAGTTTCAGACATTTGCCAGAAGCTACTGGAGACACTGTGGGGGAGCAGCTAGATTTCCTTCTTGAAACCTCATTAACTAGGTGACTGTCCACCACACATATGGATACAACTAGCCAGGTACCAGTCATATAAAAGTTTATTTTAAAAACTAATTAACACGTGATATTATTCATGAAATTTTCAGTGATTTCACTCCCTTTTACCAATGCTAAGTCTTTTATTTGGGGAGAATTTCCCCGAAGTACAGCATGCACTCCACTGATGGAAAATTGAAATGGTTTAAACAGTACACAGATGGATATTTTAAAGGTTAGTAGTTTTTATATGTACGATTATAATTGTTGTCTCTTTATGGTAGAGGATGCTGGGTGGTTGTTTTTTTTTTTTTTTTTAATTTCTAATTTTAACTTCAATTTTATTTTTGAAATAAATCGAAGCAAAAATAGGGTAAAACCCCAAATGAATAATAATACAGGAGGTATTTGAGTAAGGCCAAGATTGTAAAGATGTGACAAGAAGGAATAAAGTTTAGAAAGTCACACTAAGCTAACATGACAGCTCTCAGTCACCACTTCCTCTCGTTCACACAGCCCTAATTTTGAACATTTATTGTGAACATGCTTTTTCTTCTTCATCATCGTGCCTACAATTTACTGTGTATCAGTTCCCCAAGAACCAGCTTTTCCATGGACTTTACACTGCCCACGCTCCTCCCCCTCCCTATTTGACGTTCATGCCCGGTGCTAGGGAAGACTAAAACCTTGATTCTTCTTAGAAGCCAGAGGAGAGAGACTATGCCTCTGACTGACTGTCAAGGAATCTCTCTACATCAAATGGCTTTATTATTATTTTGTTTTTTGAAAACTCTGAGATAGTAGGAAGAAGAAAAAGTCAGTCTAAACCACATTGGTCAAAGAGAATAAATGAGTTGATATCTGAAAACTTGGCAAAACTTGAATTTCTTTTGCCTGTGAAGATAAATAAGGTTAATGGCTCTTTTGTCTCTGTCTTTAAAACGGGAATGGTGGATTCTGAAAGAGTTGAGATTCATCTTTGTGCTCTGTGCATTGTGTTACCTGGATAAGTACACAAATAGCATTTAAATAGTAAGACCCTGACTTTCTATGCCTTGTAGAAGTTACACTTCTCTGAAAGTTGATGGTAAGGACATTTGTCATCAATTATTATCAATTTTTCTAGACATTTCTATGGGTTATTTGGGGTAATTTAGAAGGCAGTGTTTTATGTTGTCTAAATATAAACTGCAATATTCATTTTAGAACTGTAGATGATGTATTTGGCATTCAAACACTGGCAAGCAGAACAATTTCCAAGCATTTAAATTCAGTGATTAAATCAATTAAATTTAGAAACAAGAAAAGGATTTCGTGCTGCATTATTATACCTGGTTCCTAAAATTGTTGAAAAAAGATTATGGCATTTGATATGTTACATTTCAAAAAAAATACCTGCATATACTAATACTATGATAATTTTATTGGTTGAAAATAGATCCAAACATTTGCTCTCTAGTAAACTTTATGGAGATGTCTCTCATGAGTTCCTAATTGTATGTTTTCAAACTACCTCCTTTGCAAATTTCCAGCAGTGGCTAATGCAAATAATATCACATACTTAATAAAACTATCTAAATATCTAAGTTTCTGTTTGCAATTGTATATTGAATCATACACCTGGATGTCTTAATGTGATAGCTCCCTATTTTTACAAAAGGCATGCTTTTAAAGTATAAGACAGTAATAAAGAATTAAGGGATATAAAATGTATTTCTTGTATGTAAAAAAGATACGTATTTTTGAAATATAAGACTGTGTACTCTTATCTTTGGCTTAGCTGTCCTATAAAAGCATATATATTATGAATAAGCATTTATGAAATTCCTATTTGTCATGGCACTATAAGACTGCAGAGAAACTGCTAGCCTCCTAAAAATTTGGAAATCAGAAACCATAAATATGAGTAAATGATTATTTACGAACAATTGAAACATCAGATGGCAGTCTTTAGAACTAGCATCATTGTCCTTTTTCTCCATGTCCAACAGTCAGATTTTCAAAATCTGACATGGAGTATTCTAGAAACAAAGTCTGGCATGTAGTATAATTCTGGGAACAAAATCTGACATGTCGTATAATTCTAGAACTTCTTATAGTAAAATTGGTAAGTCCACAAAATCATTTCGATATAAACGGACAAGTAATCATTTAAACAGGAAAGTGGTGTTTTCTAATACATAAGTGAGATTGTTGCTATTAAGGGTTTATTCTGGAAAACAGATTGAAATAGGAAAACAGAGAAAATCCGAATAATAGGTAGGTAGGAAAAGGCAGAACAATGAATCTGGGAAAACTTGAAACAAATTGGATTTTTGTAGCAGTTGCACTTTGAAAAATATATGAGCTGGCAATCAATCTAGTAAATGCAAAAGGAGAGGGATTTGTTTATTTGAGGTTTTAAATCAAAGCTCAGCTGTTACTTTCTCTGACTTCTGAGGCTGAATACCTTCTTTACTTTCGAATGCTAATGCTATTCTGATACCCTTCTACATTTCTAGCTATTGATTTTAATTGCAACTTCAGAGAAAGATGGAAAATATAAATGCTCTAATGGGTCATTTTCCCTACAATGTTGATGTCTAATACCAGTGATAAAAGGACCATCTTACTTGTTTCTGTGACATAGTATCCAACCCTGAGTCTGTTGAAAATAATAGCAGGTCATCTACCCAGGCTAAGGATGCATTATAATTCTAAGTAAATTTAACTTACGCAGTGGTGGAAATATAAAATATATTTCCAAGTTAAATAAATATTGACTGATTATATAAGCCTCAACTAATTAAATAATACTTGTAGGGTTTGCTTTCAAATAGCAGTAACATGAAGTTCCCATATATGAGGCCATTCTTAGAAGTTTCCTAAATATAAAGTTCTACAGTAATCTTGCTAGTTGACAATGATAATTTAAAGCTCATGTAATAGATGTGCCCCAGGGAATGTAAAATAATTTTTCCTATAATGAGGATATATGGCAATAGTTAGGGAGACTTTTTAAAGAATAATAAACATGAAAGAACTATCAAAAAGATATAAAACCAACTACAAAAATTGTTAAACATGAGTTATGGTTCCTTTTTTTTTCCATTGCTATTAAAAATCATGTTTTCTTTTCCATCAAGATAGAAAATAATAACCAAGAAAAACTAATCTCATTGAGAATGAAATTTCAATTGCACCATCTTGTGGAATGACACCTTATTTAAAGATTTCAAGTCATACCAGGAGAGATATTAGACTTGTATTTTGCCTTTATTTATAAATATTTTTTCTAGTTACCTTAATGGATGTGAGGAAACCACAACAATCTATCATCTGGTTCTTGCACTCGTTCCTTTAACTACCAAAGGGTGGCATAGGTGGTCCATTAGGGAGCAAAGAGACCTTTTTCTTCTTTTTTTTTTTAAGATTTTATTTATTTACTTGACAGAGTCACAGTGAGAGAGGGAACACAAGCAGGGGGAGTGGCAGAGGGAGAAGCAGGCTCCCCGCCAAGCAGGGAGCCCGACGCGGGGCTCGATCCCAGGACCCTGGGACCATGACCTGAGCTGAAGGCAGACGCTTAACGACTGAGCCACCCAGGTGCCCCAAAGAGACCTTTTTCTTGAAAAGAATCAAATTCCACCACCTACTTAATTATATTTGAGCTGTATGAATTTGAGTTAACCAAAGCAACTAACCACTGGAGTTCCATTGCCATGAATTTAGTTTTCATCAATAAAGTCTTTTATTATATAGAGCTAGTTAACATATCAGTAGTAGCTTATTAGACAGTATCCAGCCAACTGTTTATTTTAAAGATTTTATTTATTTATTTGACAGAGAGAGACAGAGCGAGAGAGGGAACACAAGCAGGGGGAGTGGGAGAGGGAGAAGCAGGCTTCCCGCGGAGCAGGGAGCCCGATGCGGGGCTCCATCCCAGGACCCTGGGATCATGACCTGAGCCGAAGGCAGACGCTTAACGACTGAGCCACCCAGGCACCCCAACCAGCCAACTATTTTTGTAGAAATTGATAGAGATTCATATAGATCATCATTCCCTCCATTCTGGATAATTATTCTCCTGGCTTAATAAAAATAGTTCTATTGTTCTTCTTTTGGTAAACTGTGGATTTATAAACTTAGGGGTTTTTTGGTGTCTATTTTAGGCAGCGTCTCTTGGCTGCTGTACAGTAAACCTATTAATCAGAGTAAGGTAAAAACTGAGGCCTAAATGTTATAAGGTGACAGTCATTTGAAATAAGACTAATAATCTCCATGGATAAACATGACTAATTTAAATGAGCCCTGGGGAATTTTTTTAGAAAGTTCAAATGCCTGATGAATGCTTCACTGTTATTCTAATTATCTCGTAATATGGCATAAAATAACAATCTCATTTCATCCTTTTATTTACAAAGCTGCTCCCATTATCATTATATTTTACCTGTTCAAGCTCTGAAAGATTGCTCCTCATTGAGAGATTCATTAAAAGAGAATAATTATATTATATTTCACAGATTGGCTGAAAGAAAATGTATCTTTGAACAATTCCATTTCCCTGAACAGTTGTTCATTTCAAGGTGGAAGACAGGTCTATTAAGTACCTTCTACCCTTTTTAAACATGTCAAAGCTAACCATTAATACTGAAATTAGTAATTTGGTTCTGATTTAATGAAAGAATCAGCTGCTATTTGTAGAACTCATTTTCTGTGGCTGAGAAAAACACAGTGTTTTCAAAATACTGAATAACAAAATATATTTAAGAATCTTTTTATGGGCGCCTGGGTGGCTCAGTTGGTTAAGCGACTGCCTTTGGCTCAGGTCCTGGGATCGAGTCCCACATCGGGCTCCCGGCTAGGCGGGGAGCTTGCTTCTCCCTCTGACCCTATCCCCTCTCATGCTGTTTCTCTCTCTCTCTCTCTCTCTCAAGTAAATAAAAAAAAAAAAAAATTAAAAAAAAAAGAATCTTTTTATGCACAATGATTTAAATTCATGTCTTTTCTGATGGTTAAAGCCCTTAGCATACTGACTTTTTTCCCTGCTGATGATGCTTGAGAATATGTACTTTTCCATCCGAAAAACTACATAAGACATTTTCTGAGTATGTGACATTCAGATTTTCAGAGTATCTTGTTAGATGAATAGTAAGAGATAGAAAATCAACCAATATAATGAAAATTTAGTTTTTAAACTTACTGCAAGAAAGATTCATGGGAGGGCGCCTGGGTGGCTCAGTCGTTAAGTGTCTGCCTTCGGCTCAGGTCATGATCCCAGGGTCCTGGGATCGAGTCCCACATCGGGCTCCCTGCTCCGCGGGAAGCCTGCTTCTCCCTCTCCCACTCCCCCTGCTTGTGTTCCTGCTCTCACTATGTCTCTCTCTGTCAAATAAATAAATAAAATCTTAAAAAAAAAAAAAAAAA
>NC_138380.1:54654330-54679793 GCF_054177405.1 Leptonychotes weddellii
AAAAAAAAAAAAAAAAAGAAAGATTCATGGGATTTGTGATTAAATGTCTTCTCAAAATTAAAAAGAGAGTCATGTGCACAAAAATGTGACTTCAGTAAAAATTAGGTCTGACACAAGTCACTTCATATTTAAACATTTCGGTGTTGTGCAAAAAGCTATCCACGGTCACATTCAAGTAAATACCTTAACTCTTATCTTAACGCTCTCTAGTAAATAATTAAGCAGTAATGAAATAATATATTAATCATTGATGGTTTTGCCAAGCTTTGTGTACTTGATTATAAGCACTTTCTTCCCTAAGAGTCCTTACATTATAGTCTTTTCTTAACATTGCCCTGCCAGCTCACTAAAATAGAAGTACCACGAGAGCTAGTGTGCAGAGTGGGAAGCAAGGAAAGGAGTCAACCCATCTTTTACCCAGGATAAAAGTATAAAAAATGTTATTTGACTTTTAAAAGACAGTAACTGTATCAAATTTAAATACCAATTTTAACCGTGTGTAGGATTTGAAGAGCTCTCAGAGAGATGAAAGGCATTAACTGTACTGTTTTAGAAGTGTGTAACTAAAATATACTGACATATTAGCAGTGCTGTTTTGAGTCAGAGGTTGAGTCTGAGGTTTTGTACACTTTTGTAGTTCGGTGTTATTCCTAAATTCTTCATTAATGTGTTTTCTGGCTTTTTATTAATTAAACTTGTTTCTTCTAAAGGCATTCTATAAGGTCTTTATCTTAACTTGTCTTGTTAAAATAGATCAGTTTAGATCTCTATTGCATTTTTTTGTTTTTCATTTTTACTGTTTGGCTTCTGAATATTTTATATGTTGCCTTTGTAAACTTTTCATCAAAATGTTCATACAGAAGTCAGCAATTAAAAAGGAACTATAACAGTTGACTTCATTCCTGAAGAAGGGAATGAATATGGTATGGTAGATTTATGGTAGATCCTGAAATTTATGGTGTTTATCCTGAAATTTAACTTCCTTTCCAAATCAAGAAACTATTCAGTTATCCAAAATATTACAAACAAACAAAATAAAATAAATGCATTAGTTTAGGCATAAAAGTTGAATTAAACTAAAAAACAATCTGACATTTTAAATCTCTCTGATGAGGGTTTAATAAATCAGGATATTTACTAGTGAGTACTCACAGAAAATGCCTTTATCAGTTATGTGTTGTGACACTGTGTGTGTAAGTGCGTGTGTGTTTGTGTGGTGTGTATGTGCATGTATGTGTGTGCATATACACTGAATTCATTAATGGGAAAAGAATAATGGGCATGCAGATTACAAAATGATGCGTGGTAGAAAAACATCTCTTGAACACAAATTATTTTGGAAGTTCCGATCAGAAAACTAGGGAACCAAATGAAGCATTGCTTTAGGAGGAAAATAAGTTTTATTTTTGTTTTAATAGCAGAAGAGACAGTGATAGTACAAAATGTTCTCTAAACATTTTCCCAGGGAAGTACAAATCATTATCCCAAGAGAAGAGGAGGATGAAAATAGGTAGAAGGGAATTCCCTTTTTTGTCTTACTTTCCTTTTCTTCTACTACATGTCATCCTTGGAGAATAATGCACTCTTCAGATTTCATCATTCTTCCTCCTCCATATGAGAGGGCCCATCCTAGAATGATCCTGCCCCGGTAGCTAAACAACTTACTCCCTTGATTGGCTCTTGTAGCAAATTTACACCCACTCATGGATCAGAAGACAGTAGCTTCTGTAGGAAAACTTTGTTCCGATAGTGTAATGACTGTGTGTGATACTTTTTTTGCATTTTTAACACTGAGATGTACTTGACATACAGTACTGTGTAAGTTTCAGTTATACCACTTGTTGATTTGATGCACTTATATATTACAATATGATTACCACTGTAGAGTTAGCTAACGCCTCTGTGACATTAAATAATTAAGATCCAGTCTTTTAGCAACTTTGAAGTTTATAGGACGTACTGTTGACTATGCTGCAGTGATTTTTCTTTCTCTTTTCGTTCTCTATCTTCCTATGATAAAAAGAAGTTATATTCCATGAGAAGAAAAGAAGCAAAGGAATTAATATCACAGTAGTTGTTGGTCTTACACAGAATCCTCATCTTTATCTAGGCTCTCTTCTTCCTATTTTCTTTTCGAGTCAGCAGCCTCTCAAAGGAAAGACTTTTGACAGGGACATAAGGCCAGTGAATTTCTTTTCTTTTTTTTTTTTAAGATATTATTTATTTATTTGACAGAGAGACACAGCGAGAGAGGGAACACAGCAGAGGGAGTGGGAGAGGGAGAAGCAGGCTTCCCGCGGAGCAGGGAGCCCGATGCGGGGCTCCATCCCAGGACCCTGGGATCATGACCTGAGCCGAAGGCAGACGCTTAATGACTGAGCCACCCAGGCGCCCAGCTAGTGAATTTCTTGAGGCTGGCTTTAGTTTCTAGCTTCAATTCAATAGGTGCATGGCTATAACAAGTGCTTTGGTAAAAAAGAGAAAGAAATTCATTATCTCAAACCAGTTATTAACTTGGCCAAGTCTGTTTCCTAACCTGTGTAAATGGAGATAATCGTTTCTGATTTTTTTTTTTACCTTATAGGGTGATTTGTATATTTCAATACATTTCAAATAATTATAGAAATGTAAGATTGCCTTATTATTATTTCATCAACTTGAAAATATGTACAAGACTATCACTAGAATTAGCGTGAAGCACTTACAGTATTTGGCCAGCATTTGTGAGAGAGGAGGCAAAGGTTAAGTGGTCATTCTCTACCTATTGAACCAGTAACCCTTCTAAGAATGAATTCTGACACCACAAAATTATAAGTAAATAGGATCTCTATTTCAGATCATGACAAATGTTTCCTTTTCTGAAAAACTGCATTATCATTAAGCAGTGAAGTTCCCAATACTTGCAATCTTTAAATGAGAAATAAGGTACTGACTGCATTCGGAGGCATCTTTGAATTAAAAGTTATTTATCATCCCTTCCCAAGAAAGGCACAATTCCTATTAGAATGTTTATACCAATAGAAGTTAATTAAAATACAGTTGACTTTTCCCAGGTGTTAGAATGAGTGAAATATTTAACTGATGCCTGTCAGGTTAGTTTCTTCCTGTCTACTCATTTGTTACTTCCTCCTGGTGGATCATGGAATACATTGTTTACTTTCTGCATTCCCTTTGCTTGTACATCTTTCATCTCTCACTTTCTTACAAAGATTGTAAAATTGCGGTGCCCATAGTTCTGATTCCTTGGGAGTCTTATAAGCCAAATTGCCCATGACCACTTCCCATTGATTTTGCAGCAAAGACAGGTCACCTTAGCAACCAGTCCAGATTGGGCTTGCTGCTCTTAAATTTCGGTTTCCCTCTTGGTGGTACAAAGCATTACCTGTGATTCACCACGAAGTTTTAAGAGCCCTTCCTAAAGTAGGCTGTACTGGAAAGCACAAGCGGCCTAACAAATTAATGACCTTGTGAGGTGCTGCCTGCTGGGGTGAAAGTAAATTGGAATGGAGGACAGAGGACAGGTAATGGGCCCTAGCAAGGCTGCAAAACTCTTTTCAAACTGGCACTGACTGTGAGCCAATAGATGTGGCAATAACTGTCAACAAGATTTATGGCCCTTGAAGATAGACTCCGTAAGAAGGGAAGGTTGAAGGAGTTCTATGATTTCGTTTCAAGTTTAGTGCATCCTGCTTCTGAACAACTCTTTCTGGGCGGCAGAGATGCAGTCTCATGGCATGAATTCTCAGGGAAGCCTTTTGCATGGTCTAAAGACTGAATCTTTATTTTTGTGTTCTTGCATGTGTTGTGTTATTGTTGATGGTAATGTTGACGCTACTACTTTTAAATTAAAAAGGAAAAGGTCTCAAAGAGTTAAAATGTGGGATGTCTAGGTTCTCATAAAATGTAGGAAGTATAATCATTGTTCCTATTCTTTTGCCATGCCAGAATAAGTTTCAGTTGTCTCAAATGTCGTTGCCTGCCCTTCCTGGACAGGATTGGATTATGTGTTTGAGAGTAATTAAGTCCCTTCAAAAAGTAATTTTCTATTGTTCTATTTCCATTATTGCTGGTGTCATGTCTTAAATGTAGCACTATCTCTCTGTAAACCCTTCATATATATATAAAATTTATATATAACTCATAAATGATCAGTGAATAAACAGATTATGCTTTATTAACCCCCTTTTTTTTTCTCAACCTATTTTCTTGATTAATTGCTGGTTTCTGTCTTCATCCAGAATTGTGTAGGTAGGGCAAAATTGTAAAGATTGAACAAAAGGACTCTTAGCTCTTAAACTGAGCAAATTGATTACCCTGATTTTAAGTCTTTTTTCCCTAAGGATAGTAGATAGGGGATTTTAAACCATTTTACATGAGGCTTTGTGTATTTAATGGACAGATAACAAAGACCAATCACATTAAGACAGAAATGTCAACATACACATAAGTCACTCATTCAGTAGCTTAATATGTGCACTGCCAATCTGCTTTGTGATTGCTTTCCTCACTCACTCCGCTCTAGGCCAGTGGGCCTTTTTGTTGCTCATCAAACACACCAAGCATGATACCGCCTCAGAGACTTTCCCGTGATATTCCCTCTCTTTGGAATGTTTTTACCTCAAATTTTCACATAGTTTCACATGACTTCTCCCTTGCTTCTTGCAGGTCACTGTAAAAATATGCTCCCCTGGGAGAGACCTTCTCTGATCATTTTTCTAAAATGTCATGAATTCCCTCCTATTCCCTAACCATCTCCCACTATGTGTTATCCTTCTTAAAAACTTGAACCCTTTAATGAACTCTAATATTTGCACAGAAAAGTGCACGTGTCATACATGTACAGTTGATGCATTTTGACAAAGTGAACACATCTATTGACCCACTGTCCCAGATTGAGAAATAGAATACCAACACCACAGAAGCACCCATCCCCTAGCACACACCCTACTTCTGAGTTCTGTTGCTATGAATTTAAGTTCTGCTGGTTTTTGAATTTGATATAAGCAGAATCATATAGCATATATTCATTTATGTCTGGCTTCTTTAATTTCATATTTTCATTATTTGGTAGTATCCATTATATGAGTAAACAGTTATTGTGTTTTGTTTTGTTTTTTTCCAGCATGGAGCTATTATAAATAATACCACTGTGAACATTATTGTACAGGTCTTTAAATGTGTATATGTATTTCTTTTTGGTATAGACTGAAGAAAGAAAGTTTCTGGGTCATGGAGTATATGTATGTCCAATTTTCTTAGATACTGCTAAAAGTGGTTGTATGGATTTACACTCCAACCAGTGGTATCTGAGGCTTCCAGATGCTGCATATCCTCAGCAACACTTTGGATGATGAGTCTTTTAAATTTAGCCATTCTAGTTTATTGTGTTTTATGTGACTGAGTTATTGGATATCCTCTTTTCTGAAATGTATGTCAAAATCTTTTGTCTATTTTTTTTTTTAATTGGCTTTATCCCTATCTACCTATTTGTATTTGAAAAACTAGAGTCTTTATTGGCTCTGTGGGTTGCAACTATATTCTCCCACTTTGGCTTGCCTATTTACTTTGTTAGTGGCATCTTTTGAAAATCACATCTTAATTTTATTCAAGTCCAGTGTATTATTTATTCCTTTTTGATTATTGCTTTTAAATCTATGGTTAGTTCTTCTTTTAAATTTGTTGAACATCTCTGTTATTTTTTTCTTTTAAATTTGTTGAACATCTCTGTTATTTCCAAGACACTTTATTTGTTTAACTTCAACTTTTTTTTTAAAGATTTTATTTATTTATTTGTTAGAGAGAGAGAGAGCACAAGCAGAGGGAATGGCCGGCAGAGGGAGAAGCAGACTCCCTGCTAAGCAAGGAGCCTGATGTGGGACTCAATCCCAGGACCCGGGGATCATGACCTGAGCCGAAGACAGACGCTTAACTGACTGAGCCATCCAGGCATCCTAACTTCAACTTTTAAATGAAATTGATTTTTGAGCATGGTATAAGATCCAGGCCAGGAATATTATTTGTCAGATCAATCAATTTATATAGCACTGATTACTGAAATAGTTCCTACCCTACTTATTACTGGTAATATAATCTTGATTCACATGTCCATTTGTGTGTCGATTTATTTCTGGATTCTCTATTCTGCACTAAAATTAGACAAACTTTTTCTATAATGTCAGATAGTAAATATTTTAAGCTTTGGGGTCATATGCTCTTTATTGTACCTACCCTACTCTGTCACATTAGCACAAAAGCAATCAGAGACAATACCTAAATGGCTGTGTTCCGATAAAACTTTACTTACAAAAATAGGCAGCAGGCCAGATTTGGCCCAAGACCACAGTTTGCTGAAACAGTTCAACACCATTGCTCTATTTATCAATCCTAATGCTAATCTGTGCTGTCCTAATTAATGTTTTATTCTTCAGGAACATATCCTTTACATTTTTCTGACACATTTTAGAATCAGCTTATTAATTTCTGCCCTCTAAAAAAATAAATAAATAATTGCAAAGATTTTGATTGGAATTGCACTGATGATTTAGGGAAAATTGACATCTTTATGGTTTGTGTTTTTCAGTTCAGAACATGGTATATCTTTGCATTGATTTAGGTCTTTCTTAACTTCTCATGATACTGGTTTATAGTTTTCCATGTAGTATTCTTATGCCTAGATATTTGATATTTTTGTATGCTATTCTAGATAATATATTTTCCAACATTTACTTTGTAATTGTCCTTTGTTGTCATACAGATACAAAACTTTCTAAAGCCAGTTATCAATGGATTTTAAATATATGTAATCATGTCATATATGAGTGATGAAAGTTTTATTTTTTTTCTTTTTCTATTCTTAGACCGTGTCATCATTTTTATTTTTCTTATTTCCCTAGTTAATATTTCCAATACAGTGCTGAATACAAGTGGTGATAGTGGACATTAATAGGTGGGAGGGTAGATTTCAATATTTCACCATTCATCTGATGTTTCCCTTGTACTTTTATAGTTTCACTTTAGCAGATTAAAGATTTCGCCTTTGAGTTTACTAAGTTTCTATTACAAATAGGTGTTGAATTTTACCAAATTATTGTTTTGTATCTATTGAGAGAACCATACAAATTTTCTTTTCCATTCTGTGAATGTGGTGAATTACCTTGCTTAATATATATTTATTTATTTATGTTTAGATTTTAAGGCAATTGTGTATTCCTTAAATAAATCTAATTTGGCATGATGTATTACCTTCCTTACACAGTACCAGCTTGAATTTACTAATAATAGATTTAGAATTTTTACATCGATTTTCATGAGATTGTCAGTAATTTTTCTTATAGTATCATCATTAGATTTAGTTAACAAGGTTAACTAAGGTTATTGTGCTGGCCTCAAAATACAGGTTAGGGAGTATACAGTCCTACTGTATTCTCTGAAGCCATTTACACTCAAGGTTTTCTTTCTGGGAAGGTTTAAAAAGTCAATTATTTTAAAAATATATTTAACACTGTATAAAAAGTCAATTATTTAAAAAGTATATTTAACACTGTATAAATTTCCATATTTTCTCTTGTTTCATTTTTGGGAAGTACTATTTTTCTAGGAATTCAAATATATTGCCATAAAATTGTTCCAGATATCCTCTTATTTTCTCATTAACGTCTTATTATATTTATTGATGCAGCTTTTTATTGCTTATATTTGTAATATGTTTTTCTTCTTCCCATTTTCTTTGATTTTAGTTTGCTCTTCTTTTTCTAACTTTCTGAGTTGGATACTTAGCTCATCGACTTCAGCTATTTTTCTTTTTAAATATATGCATTGATGGCTCTGCATCGCCTTCTAAACTTGCCTTTAGTGCGATCCCTCAGATTTTGATATTGTTTTATTATTGTTCTATTATCTTATGGTAATTTGACTTCTTTTTTGATCCATTGCTTTATTTCTAATAGTTTGAAGCTTTTTGCTGTTTGTCATTGATTTCTAGCTTAATATCATTGTGGTCAGAAATGGCTGTAAGTGATTTCAATCTTTCAGAATGTGGTAAGGCTTGCTTTACAGTCCAGCACATGATCATTGAGTATTTAATGTCACTGTGCTCACCAAAGCTTTTTTGGCAGTACTGATTTTGATCAGTTCTGGATGGAGGTATTTTCTCGTTATGATGATGTCTTAATATTTTTTCCTTATAGTTCTGCCAGTTTTTGTTTTATTTATGCCAATGCTATATTTAGGTGCATATATGTTTCAGACATGCATACTTAGAATGGTTGTTTTTTGTTGGTATAATCCTTTTATCATTACGATATATCCCTCTTTATCTTTGGTAATCTTTCTTACTTAAGACTATTTTATCTTATATTAGCATAGTGGGACTGCATTTATTTGATTATCCTTGCATCCTTTTCTATCCTTTATTCTTATTGTTTTTTGTATCATGTTAAGGTATGTCTCTTATAGGCATCATATGGTTAAGTTTGTGTTTCCAAGACTGACAATACTATTATGAAGTATTTAATCCATTCATATTTAATATAATCATTGATATATCTATTATCTTTTAATTGTTTTTAATTATTCTTATCTGTTTTATGTTCCTTTCCTCTCTTGTTTCATCTACTTTTGGATTAAAATAGTATTTTAATTATTCCATTTTCCTCTTTTGTCTTTTTAATTATACATTCTTTGGCAACATTGATATCCTTGATTTATAGAAGTCTAAAATATATTAGTATTTTTTTACTATTGCCTGACTTGTATGATATTTTTGTCACATTTAATTATTCATATATTGTAAAACACTATTATTATCAATCTCCCTTTACTTATATCAGCATATTTCCTGGAATTCAAGTATACTGTGTCTTAGATTGGATTCCTTGGACACTGTGAGACAGAGTTTCACGCAGAAAGTTTATCGGGGAAGAGTTTCAGAAGTAACACCTTCAAGGAGTGAAGAAATCAAGTTTGGGAAGGTAGAGAAGCAGAACCACAAAGGCATTGCCGCTGAGGCCTCAAGGTGATCCTCCTGGACCTGTGACAGCCGTTTAGCGTTGTCCCAAATTGAGTCAAGATGATTGGGCTTTTGAATATTTTCTTTTTATTTTCTCTGTCTTCCACCCCACCTCACCCTCCCACCATGATGCTGTACTCTTAAGAACAACCTTTTCTAATTACAGGTGTTTAATTTCCTGTTAAAATTTACTCACACAGATTTTAGGACTTCCAGGCATTAAAAATGATGTGCCGAGCAAAGTGAGGGGAGGAGAGGGCAGGTATATTGTTAGTACTTACTTAGTTTCAAACACTGTGCTAGGTGGGAGCCTTCCTATGAGATAGGCATATCCATCTTCATCTTAATGACTTCAGATTAAATTTAAGCTTGAAAGGAAATATATCAGTTAGGTAGGATATAAGATGCTATAACAGTGAGGTCCCATAAGTATAGGGTACCTACAGATTAGAAGTTTATTTCTCTCTCACATAACTGGTCATAAATAGGCAGTTTAGGATTAGTAAGTGGCTCTGTCATCCTCATGCTTCCATTTCTGAGTTCAAGATAGCTGCTCCCTCCGCTGCCACTGTGTTTGCATCCCAGACAGCAAAGTCAGGGAAAGACAAGATGATCTTTTCTTTTAATGGCATAATCCAGAAGTGCTACACATCATTTTTGCTCATGTCCCTAAAATAGCAATGATTTAAATAGTATGAAAGTTTATTTCTCTTTCATGTAAGTGTCTGAGGGTAAGCAGCCCAAGGGCCTCCACAGTGTTAGAAACCATATTTCTTCTTGTTATTCCATTATCCCCTGTGTTTGCCATATTTTACGTGGCAGAAGGCAGAAGGACCACAAGGGTTCACATGTCAGCCAACAGAATTAGAAGAAAGGAGAAGGAGAGGACACCTCTTTTCTTGTTGTGACCATAATCCTAGAAGTGTTGATATTACTTCTGCTCTTATCCTATTGGCCAGAATTTGGTTACATGGCCAAAACTGACCGCAAGAGAATCTGGGAACTGTGCCTAGCTAAAACACTCTCTGTCATAGTCTAGTCACTAGCTGGATGGCACATGTTGGGCTTTTGAACACTCTCATCAACCTGTTATTGGATAGGTACTTCCTGAAAGGGAGAATAGGTCTGGTTGAAGCAGTTCTCAGGGAGCAATGACAAATCCGAGCAAGGAGGGCAGCTGTGAAGTGACCAGCCACCAGCATTCCTAGAAGTTGGGGGCAGCATGCTTTGGTCATGAAATGAAGATTTGGGTGGGGCAATGGAATATCTAATCCACCCATTGGACCATTCATTCCAATTGCTTCATACAGTTTTTTCCAGGTAGGGACAACTTATGCAGGATTCAAGTTAGATGTAGGTTCCTGGGGAACTTACAAGAGATGTATTAATGAGATGAACAGAAGTACTTGCTGCCACAGTTGATCCTGAGGCCACAACTAATACTTACACTGATACTAATAACTAATACTAATGCTCTTCTTTTACGACCACTCATTCTAGCTCCTCCTTATTCAGCTAGCACCTCTGCTGGACCGGGTGGCTTATCTGATGATTTTGCCCAGATCCTCATCTTTCCTAGGCCATGGATGCTGCAGTTATTCACTGTTCATTAAAACAGATCATGGAAGCACCAAGATACAATACCATGGATCACCTAAATATCAAACATATTGTTTCCTGCCCCCATTGTGTATCATTACGGTCCAACTCCTCTGATGATTATACCAATTATCTCTGCCAGCATGGTGAATTCCTTTCTTAGCTTCTGGTTTCTCAGTTAACAAGAGTTAACAGACACTCCAGACACTGAAATGACTGAGTAGCAGGCAATGCTTAAAGTTCAAAGGGACTGTTACTGTGTCTCTTGGTGGAAATATTTTTCTCCTTCAGTACAAGGATCTTTAGTTTTGTAGAGCCTAAAGCTGCAGGGATGGGATGTACAAATTTCCCACTTGGGTTAGTAGGAGTGATGGTAAATAGGAGCACTTGTACTTCCTTTCTTTGGTTTCCGGATCTGTGCATTCTACTTATTGGGAACAAAGTAATGATTATTGATTTAGGTGTCTAGAGGGTGGCACCTCACCCTTGTAGTATATCAGTTCCTGATTGGTACTTTGGCTGACTCTTTAAAAGGTATTTCACTCTTCTATCATTTCAGCATTTTCTTGGTGTTGTGGTAACTAACTGGACCAGTATACTCTATGATCATATGCCCTCTGCTCTACTTCCTTTGCTGAAAGAGGGATCTCTTGGACAAAAGAATGCTATGTAGTTTCTCCTATCAAGTAACGATCATTCTATCTATCTGGTTATATTGTGGAGGAAGCTCTGGGGTGAGTGTTAATCTATGATACAGAGATCTTCAGACATTTTTCCCATTCCTTTAAATTCATGCATTAGGACCTTCCTTGGAACACGCTGTCCAGATATATGTAAGTCCATGTATTTTTTCATCTTGGGCTACTCCTCTTTTCACATGAAGGAAGAGCAGACATGCTCTGCAGAACTCTCCTCATTGGGAGAATTTTCTTTTACTGCCATCCCTGAGAAGCCTGGGAGTAGAATAACAGCCCATGTTTGAGGCACGTAAACATAACAGGACAAACCATTTATGAACTATGCTTTAGATTTTTTCCTTTTCTGACATCCCATCACAAAAGTTGTAGGTGGGAGCTGAAGGAGAGTTGCTCATCCAGCAGTGGTGGGGATCAAGGCTGCTTTCTCATGCACATTTTGTGCTTCTTGCCCTACTCATGTCTTACTTCCTTCTTGCAACGGATTTCTGACCTTATGGCTTGTCAGATCCTTCTAAAAGCATTAGAACAGAGGTTAAGAGAGTTAACAGACCCCCAGCCTAAGACTCTATATGTTGCTGACTCTATATGTTCCACATGGATCTAAACTTACTTTGCTTCTTCTTTCTTAAAGGAATAGAAATGAATGCATCTTCATTTCAGTGGCTTTGTATCTCATACCCATCTTACTCGGCTCCAGAAAAAATACCACATCTAATAAAGCAAATGCAATTTGGGTTACTATTTGGTAAAGTTTACAGTTATCCAGTCATATGCCACAGTCCATCCATTTTTTTAGTAGCTGCTAGACTGGTGTTATAAATAGGATATACCACAGACTGTCACCTCTGCCTTCTTTAAATCACTATGGGTGGCAAGTATTGATAGCTTTTAAATATGGGGACAAGAAACCACTGCGAGGAATCCGCCAATTACCACAGATATACAATCCAAAAATACCTTGGGCAATCTTGAAAAAGTCCACCTGGTAGATTTGTGGACTACCATGAGCCAGTTGCAGACCCCAAACTCCATTTATTATCTGGCTCCCATATACCTTCATTCACTAGGGGGATTGTTGGATCAATTTAGGTCTTGACTGTGAATTTAACAATCTCTAAAAAGTTCTGGATGTTCTCCTTTATTTCATGCATAGTCACTTGAGTAAATGACCTAAGGTCCTTTGGAAAAGGACTGGGAAATTGCTTCTTCATACCCTCATAGTATAACTGGGTCCTTCCTCTTAGAGATTTTGCTCTAGCCTGTAATCAAGAGTCTTCAATCAAAAGTCTGAGAATCAGCTCAGCTTTAGAAACTGGGCAAAAGATGATGTCTTAGGGTGGGAAGAGAGGGGAGAGAGGAGGGAAACCTGCCCTTAGATTCTATTCTGAATTATTTTCATTGTATAAATTAAGCACCCCCCTTGGTGGCTGCCCATCTATATTGCCTATAGGAACTCTATATTCTATTTATTTGCTCTTATCTTTTTTCTAAATTTTAGATCCCATGTTTGCTGCTTCTGTCTTCCTGCTCATTGCAAGAATCACACTAATTTTTCTCCTGTCCATTAAGTGCCACCTTATGGTATCTAGTATTTAGAGATTCTATCATTCCCATTTTTCTCAGGAATCCCAGTTCTGTAATATCATCTCTTGTCCTAACTACGGAAGTGGCTACTACTGAGCTTCTCAGTGATACTGCTGTCCCTCCTCATAGAATATTCCTTACTGTTTGGTAAGTGGAGTGCTCCATGGTCTATCCTATAAATTATAGCTAGCTGGGCAGGTTTCTAGCCTTACATATGTATTTTTTCTCAGGCATACCGAGTACACTGAGTCTTTTGATCCTTTTCTCCTTCATCTTCCATGGCAGTTCTGGAATTTCTACCTCACTTAGCATGGGTAATAAATTTTCCAAGCTTCTTAGCAGCTATTAACACTATCTATCAGGGTATATGGCAGGGTTTTAAATCCTGTATCACAGGAGAGTTCTCCATATCAATTAACTACTGTATCAAAATGTATATTCTGTCACCTGTTGTTGAGGATCCTTAGCATCAACGCTATGCATCATCTCCCAGCAGATCCTTTAGCAACTTCAGTGGTAGCCCCTCTTCTCTCTTAATAGTCCCACAGCATCCCTGTTCTGGTTTACTGGTATTTGACTTTGAGTATTTGTCTGGTTGTCAAGGAAAGTGATGGCAGTAAATACTGACAGAGAGCAAGGATTATCTGTGAGAAATCTACCTCTTTTTTGGTTTCTCCAGGATCTTCAAGAGTGGGTAGGGAGGGTAACATCTTGTAAATAGAGGGATTAGGTCATTTCTGCAGGCCCAGAGAAAATCTAGGAAATTTTATTTCTGAATTGCACCTATCCAGATATCCACTTATCACTATTATAACTCTCAGGGTTCTGATCTTAGAATAGGAGACCAGACTTCTCTGAAGTCTCCTGCTTTTATCATGAAGTACCTGGCCTGGTCCTTTGTTCTTCTTGTTCTCTGGCTGAAGAAGATTAGATTTCCTTAAATCTTACAAAAGAAGTGCTCTGGCTTCCACTTTTTGCCTGGAATTGGTGATTAATCAGTGTTATATTTGCTTTCCAGTAGAGCCATTAAAAAACGCTCAAAGTGTATTGAAGATCTACTATGTGTTAACCCCTGAAAATACACAGTGACCAAGAGAGATGGTGCTCTGCTTCTAGCAGATTATTTCCTTTAAGTCCTAACAACAGTCCTCCAAATGAAGCAATATTTTGCCAATTCTAAGCTGACAAAAACTCGGAACATTTATCTCAAATAGTAGAACAAAGAGCATCAAGACTGTTAGAGACCTACTTGTGGAACTGAGGAAAATGTGTCCCACATTTCTACTGTATTCGATAGACAAGACTTCATTCTACTCTAGCACAGTCTTCCAATAGCTTTCTTACCTTAAGCTTCCCACCACATTTAATAATCCCTAGGCCCTCTCTCATGACTCTAATATAGCCCATGCATTTCCCCTCCATGTAAGTCTTACAGTTTCACACTTGTTTCTAGATGCACATGATACCTTTTTAACTAATGCTTGTGGTCTGCAACTAATTCTGTATCCTCACCTGGTCATACCACATGTTAAAGCAGATGCTTATGCCTCAATATTACTTCCCTTGTGGTTATAAGATTTGGCAAAGATATTTGTAATTAAAAGAGAAATTATATTTAATTTGGCTATCCTTTTGAGCATATATTTTTGTACCTTTAAATAGTATTTTAATATTAGACATAATATATAAGAAAGTTTAGGTCATATAATTTAGTAAGCACTAGTACAGAAATCTATTATAAGTTAATAAATATAAAAATGATTTATATCTGAATATGTTCATTGCATCAAGATAAATTGTGTAAGTGTCCAAGTTTAGAATTATTAAATTAATCATGGCATAGCCATTACAAAATATAGGTTAAATTACTGTTTTGTTTTTATTTTTTTACCTTTTTTTTTTTTAAGATTTTATTTATTTATTTGACAGAGAGATAGCGAGAACAGGAACACAAGCAGGGGGAGTGGGAGAGGAAGAAGCAGGCTTCCCGCCGAGCAGGGAGCCCAATGCGGGGCTCGATCCCAGGACCCTGGGATCATGACCTGAGCCAAAGGCAGACACTTAATGACTGAGCCACCCAGGCACCCCATTTTTTTACATTTTTTCACCTTATTTATTGAGATACAATTGACATATACCAATTTTAAGTTTAAAATATGCAACATGTTGATTTAATGCATTTATATATAGCAACGTGAATGAAGAATTGTAATAACTTTTGAGAATATTTATGATGTGGAATTTCACTAAGAAAGATTAACATTAAATTACATGGGCAGTAATACTGTTATTTCATTTTTAGTATATACACATATATGAAGTATATAAAAAGTGATTATTTCACACAATGAGATAATAGATTATTTTTATTTATTTTTTATTAAATTCAAGTTAGTAAACCTATAGTGTAGATTATTTTTATTTTCCTAAATGTTTTAAAAGTAGTTCGTATTCTTTAACATCAGGAAAATGTGTTCTTTCAAAAGCCCTTTATTTAAAAGAAAATTCTTACTGGTATTTAACCCTAAAGATCTAAGCCAGTACCATCATTAGATAAATTTATTGATATATTTGAGCTGAAGTGAAGGAAGCTTTCATATCATTTAAGAATGTCACTATGGGAATAGTTGAATGGCTTCAAATAAAACTAAAGATCTTATATAAAATTTTGAGTAAGATATTATGATTTTAAAAGAAAAGGAAAAACTAAGTGATGCAATATTTAGAGAAAAGCACAGTGGATATAGTTAGCAACATGTAAGTAAAATAAATTACTTGCTTTAAATCTGCCAACATTACTGTTATTCATATTAACTACTGATTTTGAGTTTTTGTCTGGAGATTATCTCATTTATAAGTTAGAATTCAATAAGATACATGGAAAAGATTTATATTTAATTTGTACACGTATAACCACATTTCTTTAATCCTAAGAAAGTTCCAGCTTTCTTTTCCTATCTGCATATATAACAGCCAACAGCTCATCTTTCATTTAGAACATCCTCCAGTCTTTAACCTTTACCGTTATTTGACTATTCAATTAATATTCCCGGTCATACATTAGAAATATGTTAAAACTAGAATTAAATGTCTTGAATGAAAGCTTATAACACCACATCATTTTCTATAGAAGACTTTAATTAATTGAAGACTGAAAATATTAAATGACTATAAGCATTTTTTTTTATACTATCAAAAGTCTCCTGTTTTAGAAATTAGAGGTATAGTTTGAGATAGTGATAATAGTTGTTAGGTATTGGATTCCTATTATACTCCAAACACAAAATTTAGCATAGTACTCAATTATATATCTACTTTGCCATTAATATTATTGTACCAATATAATGTGCCAAGCAATGTGGTCCATTCAAATAGAAAAAAGGTAGAAAAGAAAATTAAACCAGTAATATTATAAGTATAGTCACTGCTATGATAGGGAAGTACTGGTGACAGAAATATGTACTAGGAACACCAAATCTTGTTGAGGACATTAAGGAAATTAGAAAATACATGAGATTAAGTTGAGATTTGAAGAATGAGAATGAATTAGGTACACAAAGACAGAGAAGGGTATTCATATTTTTCCAGGTTTCTGGTAGGACAAGAGGACACATTGAAGAGTCAGAGGCATCTTAGTATGAAATCACAATGGATTTAGCTAATTATTAACCTGAATACTTGGCTTTTGTTCCTATCTGTCCTACTTAACTGTAAACACCATGAGGGCAGGGAATGTATCTGTTTTGTTTCCTCTTGTATTCCCAGGCCTGAACTTGGTTTCTGGCACACAGTGGTAGACTAATGCTTATCTGTGAAAAAACAAATGGACAACTAGAAAACCTGAGGACAAACTGCATATCACAAGGAGATATTAATGCTCATCTTTACAAAACCAACCTACTACAGGTGAGGAAACTGACTCAGCTTTTTAAAACAGTGCTCAAACTCACAAAGTGGGTATATAATGAAGTGAGGAAAAGAACCAAAGCCAGTGTGGTTTCCAGTATATATGAAGACTTTTTTTTTTATTTTCTTTCACCCCAGTCTGTTTCCCAGCAAGTATATGACAACTCTTGAAAGAAAAACCATAGGCCTAGTTCTGAAGCACAGAACTAAAGGATCCAGGGAACACTTTATTCCATTCTCTAATCTGTCAACTAAGCTATTCACACATTCTGAGATAAGACATCACTGATGAATGCCCAGTTGTGAACACGGAATAACCATTTGATGGCTAATATTCTACCAGTGTCTATATTTTTGTTATTAATATTGGCGAAAAACAAAAAGCAAAAAAACAGTGTTCAAAGCCCGGCTCAACTCTTGTAACATTAATTAGCAGCTCCTTCTTAGATATCAAATGTAGAATCACTAATCCCTCCACTAACTTTTCTGCTTTCCCCCTAATATACTTTATTTTATTACCTTCTTGCTCATTTCAGTTTAGTTGTATATATTATTATTAAGCCTTTTGTCAATTCCAATCTATTTAACTTCATTATCTTGCTTTACTGACAATATCCATTTCCATCTGTCTATATGTCTATCTATCTATCGAGACTCAGTGTTCCTGGGATAAGACTAAATGATTCCAAATAAGTTAACTGTTTATCAAAAATTTTAACTGCTTTAGAATTAATTTAAAAATCCTACTTAGGACTATCAATCAGCTGAAAGAAAGAGAAAGGAAGGAAGGAAGGAAGGAAGGAAGGAAGGAAGGAAGGAAGGAAGGAAGAAAGAAAGAAGAAAGAAAGAAAGAAAGAAAGAAAGAAAGAAAGAAAGAAAGAAAGAGAAAGAAAGAAAGAAAGAAAGAAAGAAAAAGAAAAAGAAAGAAAGAAAAAGAAAGAATCACATTTCAGACCAGCTAGATGAATAAATCTAATCTTCAAAATTAAGTTCTAAACTATGTCTCATCTATTTTTTAACCCTTGGAAGTTCATCTTTGCTAGTTTCATGCAAACTGACATTAATCATTTGGGTTAAAGTTTAAATATAGACCTCTAGAAAAACAGTCAAGCAGGCTAGCAGTCTAGTCATCTCCTCTATTACGAACTGTTCAAACTAGGGCAAATACTATAGAAACTTCTGCTTTCTAATGTTTGTCTTATAAAACAAGAAACCTGAAAAGACTACAATGATTACCACTGTAAGATCCTTGGAAAATCAACCTGAAACCTAACTGCCAGAGATTAGACCTCTATGTAATATCATTAGAAATAAGATAAGAGGGGTGCCTGGGTGGCTCAGTTAGTTAAGCATCCGACTCTTGATTTCGGCTCAGGTCTTGATCTTAGGGTCAAGGGATTGAGTCCCAGGTGGGGCTCTGTGCCGGGCATGGAGCCTGCTTGAGATTCTCTCTCTCCTTCTCTCTCTGCCCCTCTCTCCCACTCTCCCTCTCTCTCTCTAAACAAAACAAAACAAAACAGAACAAAAAAAGAAATGAGATAAAAAGATGACAATCACAACAAAAAACCCAATCCCCCCCAAAAAAACAAACCAAAACTCCTCAAGTACATTAAGTTAACTAATAAAGAATAATGTCTAACAAAAAAAAAAAAAAGGAAGGAAGGAAGGAAAAATCTGAAATGGTATTTTTATGAGTTATGTGTGTAATTTGATTGAAAAGTCACAGGTAAGACAGTAATAAATTGTAAACTTCAAAACTGGAGGCTGTCCCTATCATTGAAATAGTTCTATAATATTATCCAAACTAATCAACATTAATAATATAAATCCCTTAATGGATTTCATTAGGCTTAAAATAGGCCTACCATGTCATAAATGGACAATTTTTTAACTTTATTGAGAAATTGAAAAATTTCACAAAATTTCTATTCAAATTCACAGAATACTGGAATAGACATTTTATTTCTCAGTTTAAAAATTGAAAATCAAATGACATTGATAAACTGTAAGCTCACTACTGGACACTAAACTGGCACTGATTACTTACCAGGGGAAATAACTGTGAACTGAGCTTTGGCTAGCAATTGAAGAGAAAACAATCTGCTTGGGCTCTAATGTAAAAAACTAAACCAGCAATTTCTTTTTCCAAAACTCATCTTATTACCTGGCCTTCTGAGGCAGAAAACCAAATGTAAGTGAATGCTGTGAGGCTTAGCACAAAGTGGGACTATAGAATGTTGTGTATTATGACAAGAAAATCTGGGAATATTGCAGAAATCAAAATGCTCTTACTGGTGCAATAAAAAAAAATCTATAAAACACCACACTATAAAAATAAGCTGTCTTACATTCACTGGGCGTAATGATGCCAAATGTAGAACCTTGACAGCCTAGGTGGGTCTCAAAAGAAAAAAACAAAAAAAAACCCTAAAAATAAAAAGATAATTCATTTGAAAGGTAGTCATTTTAACTTGAAGCAAATACACAAATACTTACCTTTCACATGAAGAATTACAGATTGGTTTGTTATTTTTGAAAAAGAAGTTTGCAACCTTCTCTTTGCCTGAGGCTTGTGTGTGTATGTGTGTATGATGTTAGTTCTCCAAGAGGAAGCTGTGTAGACTAGCAGACAGATAATATAAAAAAAAAATAAGACAAAATGAGAGTGAAGAAGCCTCTTTTCCAAGTGAGGGCTTTATTAAAACATTAAATTATCTGTGTACCTGATAGATTTCCTCCTCTAATCCTTGATAGATTTTTCAATCCTCAGATGGCATTCCATAGTTGCAAAAGTAGTGTTTGCAAGCAAAATGCATGAAAAGTCTGCAGCAAGCACTAAGCCACCTACATTGTAAAGGTTCCTGGGCACGTCACTCTTCATAAATACAGAAATGACTAAGTGTTTACCTGGAGCTGGTGTTCTAGTATAAATGGCAATTGACCTTTGGGATTTCTATCCCTGTTCTGGATGACTTTCTTTGATGCTTGTAAGTTAACAGAAAGTGCCACCATGATTCAGTGGATGTATTTGAACTGGAACACAAGCATAGTACAGCTGGTTTAAGACCAGATTTGGTCAGAGCAAAGAAACATCCATAGTAAAGAAACAAATTAAGTGGGAAAGTAAACTATATTCAGTTAATAAATATGGCGGGTAAGTATTTAATGATGTAAGAAGAGGCACAGTTTCAAATGATCAGTAATCAATAGGGAAAACAAAATTTCTCAATTCAAGGCTAAATACCATTTAGTATTGTGGAAGGGTGAATATGCTTTCATGTGAAACATTCTAAAATAAAGCTAACTATGGAGGGGGAAAATAGTCATAACCACCAAAGCTAATTTCCTTAAAGGGCATATGGAATTTCTGAAATAAAAATGAAATACAATAATGTTTTCATTATATTACATTATAAATGAACTTTGTTTAAAAAAAACAGTTGTCATTACTTACTGAAGTAAGGCATTTTCTGTTCTCGTTTTTATAATGTCTCTGAAAGAAATAACTTCACTCAGGTGTAATAAAAAAAGGGGGGGAAGGAGGAGGACTTTGAAAATTAGAACTGGAATACATATGGAAATTTATCTACAGTAATTCTAGATAGTTGGGGTAAATAAGTATTTCCTTATTGCCTAGCAGCATAGCTACAATAACCAGGTTATCTAATAAGATTTCAGGTTTCTCCTTCCAACCATAGTATAATAGACTAATCTTTAGAATTTCCACAAAGTCCTTCTGAAAATAATTTTCTTGGACACTGATCCATTCAGTGCTAGGAACAAAGTCCAAAAGTATACTTAGCCTCATGGATCTTACATAATAATGAAGATTTTACATTAAGTAAAAGATATATACAAACATTTACAAATTCAGTTCATCACATGGAGCTTCCCAATAAGAAGGAAATAAACAAGGTGATAAAGAGTAATTGATGAGGGCGCCTGGGTGGCTCAGTTGGTTAAGCGACTGCCTTCGGCTCAGGTCATGATCCTGGAGTCCCTGGATCGAGTCCTGCATCGGGCTCCCTGCTCGGCAGGGAGTCTGCTTCTCCCTCTGACCTTCCCCCTTCTCATGTGCTCTCTCTCATTCTCTCTCTCTCAAATAAATAAATAAAATCTTTAAAAAAAAAAAAAAAAGAGTAATTGATGGATGGCTTTCAGTTTAGGATGAGTGGTCAAGGAATGCATCTCAGAGAAAGCTACAACTATTTTGAGGCTGAAGAATAAGGAAAGATTTTTGTGAAAACGCAATAAAACTGTGTTTCAAGAAGAGAAGGAAGTTCAAACACAGACTCTAAAGTAGGCAAGCTTTTTTTGTCTTTCTGAGCAAGAGCAAGAAACTTTGTATGCCTACAATGAAATGAGCAGGGGGAAAGCAAGGTATTTCCAGATGAGAGTAGGAGACAGACAATGGCAGGTTATTGGAAGGTTTTCAATAGGGAGCAACATGATCTATTAAATATTTTAATAGTTTTAGAATAAAATATAATACAGATGTACGCAAATGTCAAAACAAAAAATACACGTAGTGATTTATCACAAAGTGATCACCTGTGTAAATATTGCCCAAAAATAGAACATTGGCAGCACCCAAGAAAATTTCTTAACACCCTGTCTTCAATTGCAATTCTCTGTCCACCATAGGAAACATTATCCTGGCTTGGATTATAAATGCTTTCTTGGTTTTTCCATCTGATTTTAACACCTAAGGATGCATTTCTAAGCAGTGTAATTTGTGTGTTAAAATAGAGTCTTTTAGTATTTATTCTTTTGTATTTACATTCCTTTACTCAATTTGCCCATTTTGTTGTTTTTGGCTTTAGTTTGTTTGTATTTGTTGCTATACAGTATCACAGAGACTGAGAGAATCAAACAGAATTGCAGTCCTTGTGAGTCTGCTTAATTTTGGTTGACTCTGATTGCTAGCGTACTGCCATTTGGGGTCCCAACCCAAGACATCTAGTTTGGTGGCCCTAAACTCAGTCCCATGAATCTGACAACTACATTCTTGACTTTATCAGCCATACTTCCTAGAATGAATGAAAGCCCACAGGGCAAAAGTAGTCCACCTCCATAGGGGATCTCCATTCTTAGATAGTGACCCAGTTATTTTTACTCTTATTAACTTTATAAACCTTCAAATAGATGGACATATACATTTATACACATACATACACATGTATCCATGCATGTGTATGTATAAGTATATGAATATGTATATGCATGTATATAGTGGGGTTTTTTTTTGTAGAGTTGGCTCAAATTACCTAGTTCTTAATACAATACAGAGTGTCTCCCTAATTTATATTTTTAAAAGATTACTGACTGCCTGAAGGAGAATGGAGTTAAGTGGTAAGACTTGAAGACAGGATGTAAATTAGATCAGTATTGCTGTTGTTTTCATAATAAAGATGTCTTTGGGTATGATAGCTGTGAAGAGACATTTTTTTTTTCTTCTTTTGATAGAAATGTCAGGGCTTGCTAATTGTTAGGATATGTAGGATGTGAGAAGTAGAGGAGTTAAGGAGACTGATATCCACAGGAAAATTATGCAGGAATCTCCAGGATCAACTATTCCTATTTCACTGTTAGTAGGCATCCTAGTCAAATGAGGTTTTGTTCTTTGTTTTTATTGTTTACCCATTTGACTTTAAAATACATTCTCAGGGATGCCTGGGTGGCTCAGTCAGTTAAGCATCTGCCTTCTGTTTAGGTCATGATCCCAGGGTCCTGGGATGGAGTCCCTCATCAGCTTCTTGCTCAGCAGGGAGCCTGCTTCTCCTTCTGCTTGCCACTCCTCCTGCTTGTGTTCTCTCTCCCTCTCTGTCTCTAACTCTCCCTCTCTCTCTCTCTGACAAATAAATAAATAAAATCTTTTTTAAAAAAGAATTAAAAAAATAAAATATATTCTCAAATTTTAGGTTTACAAAATTCATTTATAAGATGATGCATGTCTTTAAACAACTAAAATGTCAAATACCACAGATAGATAGACTCAAGGAAAAGTACAATCTTGTATTTTTAAAACCTTAGCTATTTAAATCATGACAACTGTATACAAATATATTGCAGGCTATGTGTGCCATATGAAACTCTGATGCCTAATAGTGTAGAAAAGCTAAAATCCAATCAAATCTGCATCCCGTTAAAGGATTTCCTCAAGAAAACCCATCTGGCTCAAAACAAATGTCATCTTTGACTGATAAACCAGTGTCTAATGAATTTCTCTGTTGAATGACTCATTGAATTTAACAATCATTTGCTCTAGTTGAAATGAGGTACCTTAAAATTCATTGTTGTTGATAGAAATAAGATTGTTAAAAGCTAGGAGGAAAATGAAAAAGAGTAGAGCCATAGAGGAAATATTTTTATGAATGATATGTTTGTTAGAACTGGATTCTGGATGTCTTTATTAAAGTCAGTATGCTTAAGATTAAAATCCAGAATGTCAACTCTTAAAAAAAAAAAAAGAACACGTTTCTAACATAGAAAGGAAATAAGTAAGAATCTGTTTCTTAGTTTGCTTCTCTTTCTCTTTTTTTTTTTCCTTTGCTTGTTTGTTTTTTGTTTTTCTTAAATTCCACATATGAGTGAAATCGTATGGTAATTGTCTTTCTCTGACTGACTGATATCACTTAGCATAATACTCTCTACCTCCATCCACTTCATTGCAAATGGCAAGATTTCATTGCTTTTTAAGACTGAGTAATATTCCATTATATAAATATACACATTTATATATACATACATATATATACATACACACACACACACACACCCCACATCTTCTTGTGGGTGGGCGGATGGGTTAAATAGGTAATGGGGATTAAAAAGGGTATTTGCAATGAGCCCCAGGTGTTGTATGGAAGTATTGAATCACTATATTGCACACCTGAAACTAATACATTGTTAGTATGTTAACTGTATATATGTTAAGTAACTGGAATTTTAAAAATTTTAAAGAATAAATTAATAAAAGAGGAAGGAAATATAAGTTTAAGAGAATATTATAGACTTGACTGAAAATATTCAGAGATTTATAGAATAACTTCATCAAAAGGGTTTGTAATTATTAATTACTGATAAAAATAAGTGATCATTTTCACACAGACATTTTAAATGTAGAGTAAGTGATAGCCTGGATGATTATAATAGTATCATTGTATATACTAACCCATGAATCATTAGCCATTTAAGAACTGACATAATAATGATTAGTGGAGAAAGAAGTGAAATATAGGAAGGAGGAAGTACACTTTGCTGTTACATGGCAACATTTAAAACAATGGTGACATCCAAAATAGGAACAAACATTTGTTGCGTTAATTTTGCTAGGAAATATTTATATCACAGAGGATTTCAGATTGTTGGTGGACTTTGGAAATTAGACTAGAGCTATTTAGTGGTTCTTGGTAGATTTCTTTCAGCAATCATAAAAGTACAATTCTACACTCTTCCACCTGTGTTTGGAAGTAGTTGTTATAGTAATATAGAGACCATCTGTCCTATATTATAGAAGACCATGCCATTTTGCAAATGTTTTGTTTCTATAGTTCTAACTATAGGGACTTTTTTTGGTATTTTGTTTTCATTTTGTTTTTCTGTTGGCTCAGTAATCTTCACAAATATAATACAAATAGTAGCTCGATAGACAATACTTCTGGAATGAAGGAGTGGAAAGCATGTCTCATGGGAAAGTGTGAAAAAATATAAGGGAGGTGACAGGCATAAAAGCATCCTTAATATAAAAAGGCTTGGTTAAAGAAGCATTTATTTGGGATGGAATTTTAGTCAAAATGTGAACAGACAATGATAGTGACATATTTATAAGTGAAAGCAAAACATGCTGTCCAATAGTTCATTCACTATGATGTCTTCTTAATAAAGAAAATGGCATATTTTATAAGCATATGATCATTCGTGTATTCATGAGATACATGTACAGAACCTCCTGTGTGCCAGGAACTAGTCTACATGCTGAGGAAACAGTGATGGTCAAGAGAAATAATCTTATTTCTCTCATGAAGCTCATTGAGAAAAATGACAACAAAGATATCTGATACCCTTGGACAGATCCCCTCCCTCAACAGCTGGTCATCTTCATTTGGAAAGGTATCTGTAACCTCCCTGATCCAGAGGTTAGGTGGCTCTTCCTGGTTAAACTCTTGAATTCCAGTAAGAACTTTTGAAACCTATGCTAAAGTTCTCACTTTGTGATCGCCTGTCTGATTCTCTCAATAAACTGGTGAAAGCTAGTTCTGGGTCTTATTCAATACTATATTCCCACAGCCATTCCATAATAGATTTTCCATAATCTTTGACTGATTGAATTAACAGACAGCCGCCAAAGCACTTCCCAAGTGGCAATAAAACATATTACCTGTTTTTGAAGAAATTGTATAAAAAGAAAAGAAAAATAAACAATATTTATTTGGTAAATCAAAATAAATGCATCTTGGTACAATGAAGCAGTATTTTTATTATCTCTTATAATTCTTTCTTTAAAATTTTTATTGTTATGTTAATCACCATACATTACATCATTAGTTTTTGATGTAGTGTTCCATGATTCATTGTTTGTGCATAACACCCAGTGCTCCATGCAGAACGTGCCCTCTTTAATACCCATCACCAGGCTAACCCATCCTCCCACCCCGCTCCCCTCTAGA
>NC_138380.1:54680293-54712703 GCF_054177405.1 Leptonychotes weddellii
ATCTCAAAATTTTAAAGAGAGAACAACTTATATATATATATATGCCAAAAATAAGGGTAACTACTATGAAGGGATAGAACATGACTCTAAAAATGAAAAATAAAAATGTTTTTTTTAAAAAAGGATTGGTAAGATGTTGGTTGAAAAAGGGAAAACGAAAAATTAAAAAAAAAAAGACAGTTAAAAAAAATTAACTTTGGAAGACTAAAGAATCATGGTAAAAAAGCCATGGATTCTATGTGGAGTATTCCCCTAGTGCTGGAGTTCTGCCGTTCTCATTGATTGGTAAACTTGGTCTTGGCTGGCTGTTCTTGCTGATCTTCTGGGGGAGGGGCCTGTCACCGTGGTTCCCAAATGTCTTTGCCAGAGGCAGAATTGCCCCACCCTTGCCGGTCCTGGCTAAGTAATCTGCTCGGGTTTGCTCTCAGGAGCTTTTGTTCCCTGCAAGCCTTTGGTACAGCTTTGGAGGACGAGAGTGAAAATGGCAGCCTCCCAATCTCCATCCCAGAGGAGCCAAAAACTCGGGGCCCCACTCCTCAGTGAGCCCCCAGAGAAAAGCAGTCAGTCACTCCCGTCTCCCCGGTTTCCAGCCCCACTCCGTGCTCACCCAGCCTGTGACCAAGCATTTCTATCTCTGGCACCCGACCCCGGGTGGAGTCTCCAAACCCAGCAGATCCCTGCAGTGCACTCCCGTGCTGCTCCTCCTGGGGGAGGAAGGGGAATCTCCCTGGATCTGCCACTTGTTGGGTCCCTGCTGGAGGCGCAGTGGCCTGACTGTGCCGCGATCTCGGTTTATGGCAACCCCGAGCTGAGAGCCCATGCCTCGGCTCTGTCTCTGCAGCCAGCTTCCCCGCTCCGATACCTGGGAGCTCTGCAGCATGCAGGCACCCCCAGTCTTTCTGTGACCCCAAGTGTCCTGAGACCACACTGTCCCGCGAGGGTTCCACCCCCCGCTTAGCCACTAGAGTGACGTCCCTCAGCGGAGCAGACTTCTAAAAGTTCCGATTTTGTGCTCCGTGGCTCTATCACTTGCCAGAAGCGGCCAACAGAGGCCCCCTCCCCCGCCGTCTATCCTCCCGAATATCGCCTCAGATTCACTTCTCCGCACATCCTACCTTCCAGAAAGTGGTCGCTTTTCTGTTCAGAGAGTTGTTGCTATTCTTTTCCTCGATCTCCTATTGAGTTTGTAGGTGTTCAGAATGGTTTGATCCCTATCCAGCTGAATTCCTGAGACCACATGAAATCCAGTCTCCTACTCCTCTGCCATCTTGCTCCGCCCCCATCCCTTATAATTCTTAGCTGAATGTCCTTACCTCTTATACTTTCTCATTTGCAATATTCCAACATTTCCAACTTCATTAGACACAATATGGCACTCTTCATATCACAGTGTCTGTCACTGGGCCACCAGGGTCTGCATGCTTGATGATGTTGAGGATATTGATAAGCTTCTTCAACTCTCCAAGGAATGTTTAGGAGTCTAGTAAACAGAATACCACACTCCACCCCCTCTACCCAAGATTTACACATCCTAATCTTCAGAATCTATGAATATGTCCTTACATAGCAAGGAAGAATTATGGTTATAGATGGAATTAAGGTTGCTAATCAACTGGTTTTAAAGAGATTATCTTGGGTTATCTGAGTGGGCCCAATGTAATTCCAAGTGTCCTTATAATTGGAATTAGGAAGTAGAAGAGAGAAAATCAGAGAGATGATAGCCTGAGAAAGTTTGGCCCAACATTGCTGGCTTTGAAGGGGGCCCGAGCCAGGCACTGCAGATGGTGTCTAGAAACTGGAAAAGGCACAGAACGGATTCTCCCTTAGGGCCTCCAGAAAGGAACTCAGCCTGCCAACCCTTTGATTTTAGTTCAGTGAGACCCATTTTGGACTTTTGCCCTCCAGAACTGAAAGATAAAAAAGTTGTGTTGTTTTAAGTCACTAAGTCTCAGCTAAATTATTGCTGAAACAAATTGTTTTAGCAATAGAAAACTGATAAAGGGGAAGAGAGAAAACCAACCAGACTGTACAGAGTCATGGAGGAAAGTTGTAAAGACTCCACAAGAACAGCATAAGGACTTTGATATTTATTCAAAGGGCAGTAGGAAGCCATGGGAAGTTTTAAACTGGAGAGTTTTTAAAAGTAAACTCAGTCTGCTCTGTGGAGGATGGGTTAGAAGCATGCTCGGAGGATATCACCTAGAAGAAGTATACAGATAGAAAAAAGAAGGGAGCCCAGGAAGAGATGAGGAGTAGACACAGAAAAATTACTGGAAGGCCAAACCATATGTTACCATCAGCTATTTTGGGTGGTGACATGACAGATAATTTATGTGTTCTCTTTTTCATTCTTTCTTTCTATTCCACACGTTTCTTTGTTGAGCACATTTTACATAGTAATATTTTTAAAAATAACAATAAGTGGCCCTACCACATAGAGAATAAATCAGCCACAGGTATAAGATATCAGTTCCTATTCTGTGAATAAAGAAGACATTGGGTGACCAAAGATGGAATGAAACGCAGAAACCATGGGGAGATTTCAGTTTTACCTGTTTGCCTTCATCTTGGCAGGTAAAAATAGAAGTTGGGCACTGAGATATTTTTATCATGCACCTGCAAATTCAGGTAAACTGTTTTTTCTTGACATGATTTCTGAGGAGTTTTCTTACTTTTATGTGAGCGAATTTATACAAGAAGCCTTATTTCCAGACTATTCAATAATTACCATTTTGCTAAGCATAATGTATTAAACTATAATGTACATACTCAACATATAGCAATATATCTAGTAAAATATAAAGAAAATTATTTTTAAACATATATTTAAAGGACATGTCAATAGGTATCCAATGAAGGTTTTTTTTTGTTTGTTTGTTTTTTCTTTTTGTTTTTCTCTTTCTCATCATAAGAATGATTTATATACAATTATTTAAGTTTTCTAAGTGTCTGCTTTGGCCATCCAGAAAGCCCAGAATACTGGATGACTCATTTTTGATCAGGTGTTTTGTATCTTGTAAAAATGGCCTAATGTGAAATGAGAAGTGGTCAAAGCTCTGTGTATTTATCTTGTTCTTTCTTTAATGAAGCAGTAGCCAGCATCAAAGCCAGCACCTCTGAGAAACCTGATTTCAAAACCAGAAGCCTCTCATTTCAGAGAGATTAGATGGCTTTCTTGAGATGGCAACACTATTCATCCATAAATAAGACTACTCAGGACCTGAATTAGAATGAGCCGTTTAATAAAATGTACTCTCACCTGCTGGTGTGAGGATTGATACTCCCAAAGAGGGAATGGTATAGATCTGTCTAAAAATTGGTTTCGGGGCGCCTGGGTGGCTCAGTCATTAAGCGTCTGCCTTCGGCTCAGGTCATGTTCCCGGGGTCCTGGGATCGAGCCCCGCATCGGGCTCCCTGTTCCACGGGAAGCCTGCCTCTCCCTTTCCCATTCCCCCTGCTTGTATTCCCTCTCTCGCTGTGTCTCTCTCTGTCAAATAAATAAATAAAATCTTTAAAAAAAATAAAAATGGTTTCCTATTTAGGGGTCCCAAAATGCTGCTGAAGTACGCCTTTTATTTTGTGACAATTTATATATAAAAAAACAAAAATAACAAAACAAAACAATAACAAAAGCAAATAACCAGGTTTGAATTGTAGTCAATCCAAGATATGAATATGAGCAAATAGAGTTCAGCAGACACAGAATGGGAGTATTGCTGTGACACTTTTCACAGCTTGAATACACATAAATGCTGTGAGAAAGGCAGCCTGACCACATTCCTCCTTCTGAGTCAGTGCTGACGGTGCAGCGCCATTTTGGGAGGGAAGACCCAGCAGGGGAGAGAAAAGACAACATAAATGAATCATGTCATATCCACCATAGATGAAAATGCAGTGAATGAGAACTTCTCACAGACAGGCACTCTTGAATTTAAATGCTATAATTAATAGCTTCCAAAAAGATATTCACAATTATTTCTTTAAAACAAAAAAATACTAGACCAGCATACTTTTCAGAAACAGAACAAATAAATTTCCACTGCCTTCTGTAGCACTGATAAACATAACATTCAAACTTCAAAAGTGAGCACTTGTCCCTCAGAGATTATGCCTCTTTTGTGAAGAAATTGAAAAGGAGGTAAATAGTAGATGCTACTAACAATATCCAGAAGTTACTCTATCTGAAACTCCTGAGATTAGCTCTTGCCTTTCTATGCCAATGTTTTCTTTGTTGTCTAAAATGACATTATGGTCTGCTGCTTAGAAAAGCAAAATGTTTAGGGCAACAAGATCTTTGTTGCCTACTTATAGGGTTTGTGATTTTTACTAGTAATGGCAGAATTTTCTGCTTACATTGAATAATTCACCTGGATGTATTCCTGCTATTTACTATTTCAAAATCCATAAACATTTTCTGAGAATAAAATTTTTAAATTGGAACTTTTATCTGGGCCCCATAAAGTGATTACACTAAAATATTTTCTCATAAAAACAAAAATATCCGAGAAAGAGTTTCAGGCTTCCATTAGGCTTAGTTCTTCGGGTCCCCAAAACTATGGATTCCTTATAAAACTGATTGGAGAATTCACTCTGAGGAAGATTCAAGATTCCTGAACCAAACTAAATATTGGATTAACAAGGAAAGAGCCAAAATCTGAGAATGTACATTTTAGAACATACATTTCACTTCTAGCTCATGGCTGTTTGAGACATAAATTCTTTTCTATACCTGGGCCAGTAATAAGGAAATTTCACAAGTTAGGAAATTGCTTAATGTTCCATTGCCCTATGTCTAACAATGAACAGCATTTGTCTACTTTTAGATAACATGGTATTGGGAGAAAGGATTATATTTCTTCATTTAACCTACTGACCTCCAGTGTGCCATGAAGACTCTCTTTGCCCAGAAGTGGTTGGCATCTCCTTGGGGCAGAACATACACAAAGTATGTGTAGTTGGTGTGTCCCTTTTTCCCCTTGTGAAAAGAACTAGCAGTGTTCCAGATAGATTGAAGAAAATATGTAGCCAACTTACAGCTCATCTCAGATATGTGCATGAAGGAAAAATAGAACTTTTTGATTGTAAGCCTCCAAGACATTGGGTTTTTTGTCAAACAGAAATAGCCCGGCCTTTCTTGACTGATAGAACATTCATCTCACCTTTTATAGGTTTTCTGAGGCCAGAAGTAAAGTCTGAGGAGTCACTCTTATACTAGGTGTTCAAACTGCAGATTAGTGTGTAGGGTTCATTTTCATGTCTTTCACAGAGGAATAAGATATTTAATTTTCACTCTTATATTTTCCAAAACTCTTTCCTGGAATGCAACACATTGAAAATCTGAGGCTGCTTGGGATGAGACGTACAGCTTTTTACCCAGACCCTTTATTGGGCTTTGAGTTTGGGCCAGGGCCTCCCTGTGTGTGCCTGTGAGCATGAGCAAGGAGGTAGTTCCAAATCATCCACACAGGTAGTTCAGTGTTGGTTGTGGTTTATGCCAGATTTATGAAAGTGCTAAATACATTTTGGATATAGCATTTGATTTTGTACATTTCTTGAGTGTCACTTATTGAGTTTGTAGTTCAGGTTAACCATACATACATAAAGGACAGAAAAATACAGCTGTGTTTTCCTTGACAATAATCATATCAGGTAAGCAAAATCTCATTGTCTCTCCGTCAGGCATTTGCTTAGAAGAAACTAAAGATCTGTTTTTCTAACCACACTACCATTACAGAATTGCTTTCATTGGGTTTTTCTTAGCCATTTTCGTATTTATTTTTGCTCATTTTATTTTCAAAGTATAGTATTAGACATAGGAAGGGATATTTTTTTTTTTAAAGATTTTACTTATTTATTTGACAGAGACAGAGACAGCGAGAGCAGGAACACAAGCAGGGGGAGTGGGAGAGGGAGAAGCAGGCTTCCTGCTGAGCCGGGAGCCCGATGTGGGACTCGATCCCAGGACCCTGGGATCATGACCTGAGCCGAAGGCAGTCGCTTAACCAACTGAGCCACCCAGGCGCCCGGAAGGGATATTTTTTTAAAGCTAAAACTAAGACAGTGATTTTAATTAATGGTGTTCTCTTTCTTTGTTATGGCATACTACTGTGACTTAGAAATTTGTAAGTGATTACTCTTTCAAATCACTTATAACAAAAATATTTATTGATTTGATGCGTTATTTGCCCATATCTATCATCATCAAAATGGCATGAAGTGTTTAATTTTTAAACAGGATTTTAGTGTCATATGTAATATAAATGCATACTTATACAAAATATTTTTGTTCAAAAACTGCCTCTGTTTGTGAAATGTACTTAAGTATATTTGCTTCAGTTTTACGGCAGTTGCTTTTATTGATAAATCTTGACTGTATTTCCCTAAGTCGAGTCAAGGATTATTGTATTTGTCCCATTACTAGTGTTCCTTTTGTTCCATTCTGAAAAAAAAAATATTAAAAATTAGGTATTGTTTTCAAGCCTGAATCTCTGTTGCAGCATTTCAAAACAATTTCCAAAATGCCCACAATAAATATTGAGTTTAGTATTAAATTGAGCAATTGCCTTCAAATCTATAGTCATTTTAAAAGTCTGATTCTGTAATAAACAATGTGACTGTGACTTGGGATAATTAGGAGAAATCTGTTCTAAGATTCTGAAGAACTGTGCCAAAGAACAGCATGCGACAAACAGTATTCCAGAACTCTGTTGTTCCATCTTTTGGTATCACTGTATGTGCTAAGGGCTAAGGTTTGGCTGAGGCCCAGCCCATGTGGATGCTAACGCAGTCCTTGCATTCAGGGGCAACAGTGCATATGGGTGTAGGCTGTTCTTTCTGGTAGCAGAACCAGACTGACCTACCATAACACATCAAGAAACCTCCTGTGTGGATGCGTCTGTCTGTGGGGAGGTTTCCAGTTGGTGTATTTGCTATACATTTGGATGCTCTCATGTAAACAATGAAAACATTGAGGGACTTGCCCATGGAGTCTAACAACCAAAGGCTGACTTTGGCTGCTCTACAAGGACAAAATGATGAAGGTAAAGAGAGTAGAAAGAAGGGTGTGAATAAGGTGGATGCAGAAAAGGAAAACATAGAAAAGCAGGAAAAAAGTGTCAAGGAAGAAAACAGGAGAGGATAATGGTTAAAAGTGCAGAGGACACTTTATTCCTGGGAATATATCATTGGTCAAAGGTAAATAGTAGCAATTATCAATTAGGCCTAACTACTAAAATATATACTTCTAATCAATAGCTGAGTGAGTTCTTTTCAAATTAGGAATTTGAATTTGTATAAGAACTCATAAAATGTACCGTAAAAGTGGCACTAAAATTTAAAAACCATGCAATAGAAGTAGGTAAAAAACAACAATAGGTAAATAAATATTAGTTCAACAGATTTTCACTGTGTATCTACTGAATACCAACCATGGTGACAGGCATTTAGAACAACTTAGAGGTTCCTATAGATTTTCCATTGAAAATTTCCATTAAAAATGTAAGTAAAGGTGGCATCACAAACCCTACTTCGCTGGGTTCAATCTAACCTTAACAGATGAGAAATCCTGAAATGTGGAACTCAAGAAACCATTAAAACATCTAAAAATAACAGGTGCCAACATAGTCTTAAAACCTATACTTTCCCTTTTTTATTTTGTTAGACATATTTGACATAACATGCTCAAATCCTTTTATTCTATGCCATATTTGAATTTCGGAGTCTGTAGATTCTGAGTAATGCATTATACCATAATAAGAAGTTAATAAAATCTGTTTTTATATACTCTTTTCCAAATGGCTTATTTCATTAATCATATTTTTTTATTTCAATTCAAGTTAGTTAACATATAAATATAGTGTATTAGTAGTTCTGGGCTGGAATTTGGTGATTTATCAGTTGCATATAACACCTATTGCTCATTACATCAAGTGCCCTCCTTAATGCCCATCACCCAGTTACCCCATCCCCCCCACCTCCCCTCCAGCAACCCTTAGGTTGTTTCCTAGAGTTGATAGTCTCTTATGGTTTGCCTCCCTCTCTCTGTTTTTATCTTATTTTTCCTTCCCTTCCCCTATGTTCATCTGTTTTGTTTCTTAAATTCCACATATGAATGAAATCATATGGTATTTGTCTTTCTCTGACTGACTTTTTTTTACCTAGCATAATACTCTCTAGTTCTATCCACGTTGTTGTAAATGGCAAGATTTCATTCTTTTTGATGGCTGAGTAATATTCCCTTGTGTGTGTGTGTGTGTGTGTGCGTGCGTGTGTGTGTGTGTACACACCACTTCTTCTTTAGCCATTCATCTGTTGGACATCTGGGTTCTTTCCATGTTTTAGTTTTTGTGGACATTGCTGCTATAAACATTGGGGTGTATGTACCCCTTTGAATCACTAGTTTTGTATCCTCTGGATAAATACCTAGTAGTGCAATTTCTGGGTCAAAGAATAGTTCTATTTTTAACTTTTTGAGGAACTTTCATACTGTTTTTCAGAGCGGCTGCCCCAGTTTGTATTCCCACCAACAGTGTAAGAGGGTACTCCTTTCTTTGCATCCTTGCCAACATCTGTTTTTTCCTGAGTTATTAATTTTAGTCATTCTGACCAGAGTGAGGTGGTATCTCATTATGGTTTTGATTTGCATTTCTCTGATGATGAGTGATGTTGAACATTTTTTCATGTGTCTGATAGCCATTTAAAGGTCTTCTTTGGAGAAATGTCTGTTCATGTCTTCTGCCCATTTTTTGACTATTTTTTATTTTGGGGATGTTGAATTTAATAAGTTCTTTATAGATTTTGGATACTAGTCCTTTATCTGATTTGTCATTTGCAAATATCTTCTCCCATTCCATAAGTTGCCTGTTAGTTTTGTTGTTTCCTTTGCTATGCAAAAGCTTTTTATCCTGTTAAATCCCAATAGTTCATTTTTGTTATTCACCATAATTATTTTGAGATTCATTGATATTGCAGCATGCATCAGTAGTATATTTTATTGGTGTATGCTAATTCCAATGTATGGATATACCAAAGTTTATTTATCCATTCACTTGTTTGCTTTTTAAATTTTTTTTAAATTTGAATAAAGTTGACACACAGTGTTACATTAGTTTCAGGTATACAACTTAGTGATTTGACAAATTTATTTATTATACTGTTCATCACAAGTGAAGCTACCATCTGTCCAGTTACATTGCTATTACATCATTGACTGTATTCCTTATTCTGTGCCTATTATTCTCATGACTTATTCATTCCATAACTGGAAGCCTGTATTTCCCATTTCCCTTCACCTATTTTATTCAACCCTCCACCTTCTCCCCTCTGTCAACCACCAGTTTGTTTTCTACATAGGTCCGATTCTGCTTTTTTTTTTGTTTATTTATTTTCTCTAGATTCACATATGAGTGAAATCATATGGTATTTGTCTTTCCCAGTCTGACTTAGTTCACTTAGCATGATACCCTCTAAGTCCACCCATGTTGCCTCAAATTTTATGATTTAATCCTTTCATGTGGCTGCATAATATTCCTCTGTGTGTGTGTGTGTGTGTGTGTGTGTACACACCACATTTTCCTTATTCATTTGTCTACTGATGGACACAGGTTGCTTCCATATCTTGACTATTGTAAATAGTGCTGCAGTAAACAGGGGTGCATATATCTTTTCGAATTCGTGTTTTCATTTATCTGGGTAAATACCCAGTAGTGGAATTACTGGATCATATGATATTTCTATTCTTTATTTTTTTAGGCACTTGCATACTGCTTTTCACAGTGGCTATACCAATTTGTGTTCCCACAAACAGCACATGAGGGTTCCTTTTTCTCCACATTCTCACCAACACTTATTTCTTATCATTTTGATTTTAGCCATTTTAGCTGATGTAAGGTGACATCTCATTTCAGTTTGGATTTGCATTTCCCTGCTGATGAGTGATGTTGAGCATATTTTCATGTGTCTGTTAGCCATCAGTATGTCTTCTTTGGAAAAATGTCTATTTAGGTCCTCTGCTCATTTTTGGATCTGACTGGGGTTTTTTTGGTGTTGAGTTTTATAGGTTCTTTATATATTTTGAATATTAGCCCTTTATCAGATATGTCATTTGCAAATACCTTCTCCCATTCAGTAGGTTGTCCTTTTGTTTTGCTGGTGGTTTCCTTTGCTGTGCAACAGCTTTTTATTTTGGTATAGTCCCAATAGTTTATTTTTGCTTTTGTTTTCCTTGCCTCAGGAGACATGTCTTTAAAAAATGTTGCTATAGCCAATGTCAGAGAAATTACTGCTTGTGCTCTCTTCTGGGATTTTTATGCTTTCAGGTCTCACTTTTAGGTCCTTACTCCATTTTGAGCTTGCTTGCTTGCTTGCTTGCTTTCTCTCTTTTTTTCTCTTTCTTTTCTTTCTTTCTTTTTCTCTTTCTTTCTTTCTTTCATTCTTTCTTTTTCTTTCTTTCTTTTTCTTTCTTTCTTTTTCTTTCTTTCTTTCTTTCTTTCTTTCTTTCTTTCTTTCTTTCTTTCTTTCTTTCTTTCTTTCTTTCTTTCTTTCTTTCTTTTTCTTTCTTATTTTGGTATAGAGTTAGAAAGTGGTGAAGTTTTGTTCTTTCATCCAAGCACCATTTACTGAAGAGACTGTCTTTTCCCTGTTTTATATTCTTTCCTCCTTTGTCATAGATTAATTGACCATATAAATGTGGTGTATTTTTGCAGTCTCTATTTTGTTCCATTGATCTATGTGTCTATTTTTGTACCCCCATTTTATTTTTTAATGGACAAAAATAGCATATTTTAGACCATAGTCACAGAATTTTAGTGCTGAAAGAGATGGTAGAAATCACCTGGTCCTACTTTTCTCCCACCCCCCACACATCAAAAATAAAGATGTTTTTTAAATGTTCATATGTGTATATCACTTTATATGCAAAGATGTGACAAATAGAGAAGTAATATATGGACCTAAATGGCTAATGTGCTGGTTGTAGGTGAAGAAAAATTTATGATCTTGGTGTCTTTTTGTCCATTAACACATTTTTCTAATGTTGTCTTAGGTTTTTGGCACATTATTGTATAATTCTAATAATAACTAAAATATGTTAAGTTATAATATGCTTATATATTTATAACTGCAGTTATTGAAACACAGTCTGGAATCTCAGAAATTATCCAGACATTTGATGTTCAGTGAACTTATGAATAGTTCTTACCAGAAAAATCTGAAAAAAGAATTGTCTTAAACATACTTAGAGGACTGCAAAAATGAGAATTTAGGGTAATGGAATGTATAAGTGATTAAGTCAGCAGACTTTTTCCATGTATGAACATTCACCCAATTCTCAATTCAGATATCTTTCCCTTTTTTGTATATCAGTAGTTATCAGAGGAGATTCTGAAATCCAGTTCCAAATCCTGATTGCTCTCATATCCTTTAGTGCAAGACATTAGTGCTCAAGTAATACTTTCCCATTATTCTTTCACCTTTCAAGGTCTAGATCCTATAAATTTTATATCATCACCATGCCAGCATGACAAGCTATATTGTTTCCTAAGTTTGCCCTTGTACTCTGCCTTTCCAAAGTATTATGCCGCAGTGCTCGGTGAAGTACAGTTTTTGGATAGATAGGAAATAATACCACACAGCTCTGGGGAAAGCTGGTTCACAGGTGTTGTGTGTTATATAAGATAGATTGCATGAAGAGCTTCCCACAGTGGTTGTAGAAAATGTTTGGCGGTGCACTGGCACTAATTATAAATAATGATTTCTGACATTGCAAACTTTGTGGGTCAGTAGGCAAGGAGGTCTCAGGCATCTAATTGCTGTCACCTTTGAAAGGGAATTAAAAAAAAAAAAAAAACAGCAGCAAAAACCTATACTAGTCCATTGATGCATACAATTACCAGTAATACAGAAAAGGAAGTTTCAAACATAAGTCTCCTTTTTAAGTTTTTTTAAACACAAAGAAGATGTGATATTTAAGTATTTGAAGCTGCTCGAGAAATGCTGACAACGATTAGAGCTGTTAAGGTCAAAGATTTCTCAAACATGCTAAATGTGAGTTTGTCTCATAAATGTGTTCTTTGTTTCTCTAAATTATTTATGTAACATCTTCCCACATATATAAGTGTACCTTCCAAAAATATGTATCATAATTGATTTCCAAAATAAAAAAGCATTTAATATCTGTCCTTTGGCACATATTGATGTCTACTTAATATACAGTATGAGTTATAAGATGCAATGTGGTAGAACCATCAGTGAGCACAGCCAACTGATACGTCATCCACAAAGTGGTCTGTGAGAGTTTCTCGTCTGAAAATAACATTTTCCTGGTCCCTGCTAACCCACTGTATATTTAATTTGAGTTCTCGTTCTTATTCCGTCTGTTGTACTTCGAATGCCTACAAGAAAGATGAGTAGGATGAGCAACTTAAACACCCCATAGAAAAGACTGAAACATTTACTTACTACATCCCTCCCACTAGTTTGCTCCATTAGCACTTTTTAGCCCCTCTATTATGGCAGTAACTGTACAATCAGTCAGTGACTTGCCTCTTGACAAGCAAGTAAGTTTCGTGTCTTGTTCAATTTTGTAGCACCTGTGCAATGGCAGTACATTTTAGGAGCTCGTTTAGGGCAGGGTATACATACATGGGAGACTCAATAACATACACATATTAGGAACTAGGATTAAATCTAGTTATTTTTGATTCAATGTAAAGCAATAATGGTCTGTGTGGGTGCAGAGTGAGAAAGCGTGGCTAGTAATGTTTAGGGGTAGAACTTTGCAATTTATTTTTTCAAAATAATAAACAATAAAAAATTCTGTTCCTTCATCTGTAAAATAGAGACTATAATCGTGATTGCATCACTGAGTTGTATCAATTGAGATTATCAGGAAAGAGCTCAGCAAAGTGGTCAGTATATAATATTCTCCAGATGTTAATGATTAATATTTTTATAATACTGAAAAGCACCAAAGAAAAATTATGAATAATTCATACTAAGATGATCTGGACATAAACCCTCTAATAATTTAGTATGTGTTTTCCAGTAAAATGTTTCTCATATGTTTGTGATATACACACATATATATGTGGCACAAATTTGGAATGGTAATTTGTATATAATATTGCAAAACTAAGATTTTCATTTAAAATTTACCTTGGGTAGTTACCTTATACCATAATTATATGTTTAAGATAGTGTTTCAGTGGTGTTTAAATATCATGTAGATGCACCATAATTGATTCACCACATGTTTTATTGTGTCTTTATCAACTAAGAATAATACTTTTGAAAAAAAGTAGAATGTCAAGAACTGTTACCTATTAGATGTTCCTTTGATGGGAGTGGAAGGGATATAAGAAAGCATGTAGTTCTACAATTCAACAAGAATAATGAATAGGTTTACTTGCCTTTGTTATGGGGAATGGAGAGCTCTGTGGTATCATGGATCAAAAAAAATTCTGTCACTAAATAGGCTGTATTTCTTACCAGGGATACACATAACAGTGCTAAGTTAAAAAAATAAACTTTCAACTGTTAATTTTACAGTAATATGAATTTTATACCATCTAATTTTTGAATATTAAAAAGAACAAAATATTTTTTGTATACTAATAGTTATAGCACTACAGATGAGGCTAGCAACTAAAATTGTGAATAAGATTTCAGAACTTCTTGCATCTATATTCATAAAAAATAAAGAAATTACTTTTTACGAATTAAGAATTAGATAAATATTCTCATACTATAAAATATATGACTAAATGACAACTTATTTTGTTACTTAAAATTTACATTGTCCTAGAATTTAATTAGCCTCATCATCATTATGAACTAGTTTTGGTATTGTGTCTCCAAACTTCTGGAAGTTTTCTAATCTGTTACTGGCAGGACATTATTGACATCCTAGATTTGTTAAGTGCTATTAAGAATTGCTAGTTGATTTTTGTTAAGAGACATTTGTTTTAGCTGTTTTTTGTCTTCTGTCAAATGTCTAAGCCTGAGAAAGCCTGGCCATTTCAGCAGGCAGAGACCCTGTGTAAAGTGAAACTATTAAAATTTCCACACATAGACGCCCTTTGACCATTCTATACATGCTGCAATTAAGTGCCTACTAAATGTTGCTTTCCTCTCTGAATGAAAAGCAATTTGAGGGGAAAATGTGGAAAGATTAAAGTGTAAGCCTTGGTTTAGCTGAAGAAATAGGTTCATGTTGAATTATGACCTAGGACCTTGTGTTCTATCCATCCCTGGGGGAAAAATGTTCATAATTTAATATTACTTCATGCAAACAATGAATCATGGAACACTACATCAAAAAATAAATAAATTAATTAATAAATTAATTAATTAATTGACTGATTTAAAAAATAAATAAATAACTAAATAAATAATTATTACTTCAGTAAGTTTTCTTACAAAGACTTTTCATTGAGTGCCAACCTTATGTCAAGCCCTGTGGCGGGAGTTGGCCTGCAAAGATGTGTGAGATACAGTACCTGCCTCAAGATTCAAGAAGACAAACACATTTAAAGACAGCAGCAAAACTATAATCCAATGAAGATAAATGTAGAAGTTAAGTATAATCAAAGTAACAGTAACATAGAAAGTGTTAATTACTTCTGCCCAGTGTTGATAGAGGGATGCTTCAAAGGTGGTGATGTTTAATCTGAATTTTAAACAACGGAGAGGAATTTTTTCTTTCTTTCTTTTTTTAAAGATTTTGTTTATATATTTGAGAGAGAGTAGGAGAGAGAGCACGAGCATGGGGATGCGAGTAGGGAGAAGGAGAAGCAGGCTCCCCACTGAGCAGGGAGCTAGACGTGGGGCTCCATCCCAGGACCCTGGGATCATGACCTGAGCTGAAGGCATATGCCCAATCAACTGATCCACCCAGGCACCCCAAAGAGGAATTTATTTAGGCCAGTGGAGAAGGCCATTTGAAGTAGAAGAAACTGCATTTGTCACGCATGTGCACGCACACACACACACACACAAACACACATACAGGTAGAAACAGTATTGAGGTAGAAACTATTAGTCTGAGATAATGAGCAAAGGTATCAACTGATAAAGACAATAAAAGGCAGATAGAGACAAGTCAGTTCATAAAGTCTTTTATGCCATGCCAACAAATGGAATTTTGGATAAGTAGAAATCATTGAAGATTTTTTGTAGGAAATGACTTGAGTTGTGCATCTTAGTAGGAAAATTCTGATCAGGTATATAAAGGTAGAATTAGTTGTTGTCAGAAGGAAAAGTAAGATAAAATTTGGAGGCTATTGCCAAACAGAACTAATCATTGCATATCACCTGCAGGAAATCTTCTGGACACAGTGACAAAGTCCAAAGGAAGGATGTGAAGCATGGAACGGTCACATTATTTTGAGGAGCTCTTCTAGAACAAGCCAGTAGTCAGTAACCACATAGACAGTCTACCTAAAATCCTGGACTCTTACTGCAACTGAGCATGCAAGTCATGATACTCCCATATTAGCCAAAGCCCCTCCCAAGTTCATTACCCAAGTCCATCCAAAAGGAACATAGCTGCTCAAGTCTAGTACAGTCTTACACAAACCACTGAAATATAAATATGCTTCCAATAATTTAAATCATACTGAAAAATAATTCTGAACATAAATATTTTAAAATAATTCTAGTATTATATTGATTCTCTGTGGGTGCAATGAGAAATTACTAATACTGTTTTTTTTTAAGATTTTATTTCTTTATTTGAGAGAGAGAAAGAGAGTGAACAAGAGAGACAGAGAGAACATAAGCAGTGGGAGAGGCAGAGGGAAAGGGAGAAGCAGACTCCCCACTAAGCAGGGAGCCCAACATGGGGTTCGATCCCAGGACTCTGGGATCACAAGAAATTTCTAATATTTTTGAACACACATACACACACTTACCTCAGTATGAATAGATGAGAGTAAGAGCAAGAAGGAAAGAAAAGAGCCACTTACTAGTTACAACTGAGGGATATCATGTCCATACGGTTTTAGGACATGCCTTTTCAAAACAAGAGAAATGAGCTTAGCCAGTGGATATATCCACAGCATTTGTATATAGAGTTTTCATTCAATTAAATTTTATTCTCTGAGCCATATCACATGAAGACCCAGCATTAAACTATTCTAGCCAGAAAGTAAGATCCTAAATCATTTCAATCCTAGCAGTCCAGCCTTACTGTCATTATAACAATAGGATAAACGGGAGAGCCCCCAGTGCTTGATATAAATATATTGGCTATGAGTATAAAGCAATCAATCTGCATCCATAAAGTACACATGCACATCGGTTTCATGCCCTTACTCTATTGTTACATCTGAAATGATGCCAACACATCATTGCATGTCCTGTTGAGGAAAACTGTGGCACTTCTTAAGGATTTAGAACTCATAGTGGGACAAACATATTGGGTTACAATACCTTCATTTCCTGGTTGTGCTACACCAGATATCCTAACTATTATCAGAAACATCCTTTCATTCAACTATTCCAATTACCCCCCCCCAATTAGGCTCCCTCGATTATATAATCTACAAACTTTCTATCCTTCTTTCCTTTTTAAATCTTTGATTATTTAGAAGGGATTTGTAGTTGGAATCCATCTTTCATTTAAGGATGCTAGGGCAGCTTCTACAAAATAAGTCAAGTTGTTAAATAGTTAAAAATCAACAGTATACATTATGAACATCTCCTGGTTCTTATGGGATCTACTTTGCTATATGAAGACACTAATGGGTCAGACAGAAAATGTTTTTAGTCATGGATGACATCTGGCTTAAACAACAAAAGCAGAGTGACAGTGATAAAAAGTATAGTTAAGGAGGTTCTAACGAGTAGATAAAGCTATTATACAATTATAATTGTCAAGTAATTGAGTCCATAACTTCCTCAATGACATAAATTTTAACAGAAAAATGATTGGAAAATGTGTTTTTCTTATCTCTTTAAAGATTTTTATTTATTCATTCGCGAGAGAAAGAGAGAGAGAGAGTGCAGGGGGAAGGGCAGAGGGAGCGAGAGGAAATCTTAAGCAGACTGTGCTAAGTGCAGAGCCTGGCTAAGCACAGAGCCCAACTCGGGGCTCAATCTCACAACCCTGAGATCATGACCTGAGCTAAAGTCGAGTCAGACACTTAACCGGCTGAGCCACGCGGGCACCCCTCTGATCTAAATCTTTAAATGTTCTTTCATAGATTTTACAGATTTAGAAAAAACATTCCTTTTTTATCATACGAGATTTTCCTTCCAACTTGTAGTTTTACATGTGTGTGTATGGCAATAATAATGCCTGGCATGTGTATAGAATTTTTCACAATTAGACAACTTTAGTATTGAGAATCTGTGAACAAATACCTTTCTAAACTGATCAGGTTACTAAAAGATTACTTTCACATACATCTTCGATATTTCTTTAAATTGACAGACCATTAATTCAGCTAATTCTACAAATAAACATATTATCATTTTATGTTGTTTGATTAGTAAGTTATTTGGTTTCTAGTCTTACTGCTGCCCTTCAAATCAGATCAGATTCAATCACATGCACATATAGTACTATATGTTTATTTACTTGATTTAAATCAAAGTATCAAGGAAAGTAGAGGGCAAAAAACATGTTAACTATATAGCTAACACACTGAACAAATAAGGTTGTAGGCATGATCTCTCAATAACCAAAATAGGCAAGAGCACAAGAATATCTCTTCTGCTTTCTTTATCCTCATTAGCAAGCTGTTGAGAGTTTGTTCCAAATAAGAAACATAATATTGTTAGATTTTGGAAAATCATACTTTGCCTTTACCTCCGCCCCCTTGGCACCAGCACATATACAAAAGGATCCTGGTGAAACCAATTTATTGGGAGCTATTTTCTTTTTCCCTTAAAAGTCCCAACCAAAAGCTTTTATGTTTGGGGCATTTAAGCCAAGAATACCTTTTTTGTAGTGCTCTCTTTCAAAGCACTCAGGCCATGTGCTTTGCCATTATTTTAGAATGGTAATGCTTTCTTTTTAAATGATGCTTCCTTTGCCCCTCAAAGGCACCATTGTCTGCCTGGTTTCCTCAGTTTGGTTGCTTTTAGTTTCTGATAAATTAGTAATGGAACAGAATAGGAGGTTTTGCGGCTCCTGTGCCCTGTTATTAAATTGCGGTTTGGTGCTAAAATGTATACGCCACAGCCTCTGTAATGACAGGTAACTGTTTGACTAATTGGGCCAGACTCCATAGAATCACAGAGCTACAAGGATCTTCAAATTCTTTGGTCTGCTCAACTCAAGTTTTCAAGGAAGACTGAGGCCTTGGCAATTAAAAGACTTGCATAAGAACATAAAAATCAGCAAGTAACATCATTCAGACCACAGAACATTCTGTTTCCCATGTTATTTCTCTTTGAAAAGAATTTCTGATATCTACTGAAAGAGTAAAGACAATGAATTTAAATTTGGCCACAAACATTTTTATTTATTTTGTTTTGTTTTGTTTTGTTTTTTATTATGTTATGTTAATGACCATACATTACATCGTTAGTTTTTGATGTAGTGTCACAAACATTTTTAGAAAAGGTCTGAGAGCCTTATTAAAATATTTTAAATAATTTGAGGCAGCTTTTAAAAAATTTTGGTCAGTTATCAATTTGTAAATGATTGCTTACTCATAAGAGAGTGTATGTTCCTTTAAGACTCTATTCTTTTCAAAACTTGTCCATACGATTTTACCTTCAAATTTGTACCCATATTATATCAGATAATGTATTATCAGTTCTCTAAGGTAGTGAAAGGAAATATTATTATTTCTGATTTACCTAAATCTGAACCCCAATAGCTATGTTTAAACTCTATTTTTAAAAATCACTTTCCACTTCATATTTTACTTATTTGCTTACATGCTTCATCCCTCCCATTAATTACTAAAAGCTTTTGAAGGTAAGGAAACTTCTTTTTGTTTGTTTGTTTTTAGAGAGGGAGAGAGAGAGAGAGGGATGAGCAGAGGGAGAAGGAGAGAGAGAATCTTAAGTAAGATCTATGCCCAGTGTGGAGCCCCACTTGGGGCTCAGTCTCACAGCCCTGAGATCATGACCTGAGCTGAAATCAAGAGTCAGATGCTTAGCCGACTAAGCCACCCAGACGCTCCCAAGGTAAGGAAACTTCTTAAACATCTTTCAAGACCCCACAAGTTCTAGCACTTGGCTTCACAGAAATAGGCCTCCAGTGTGTCTATTTAGTCAATAAATCAATGAATTTCTCTTTGACAGATAAGAGAGTGTACCTATAAAAATATTTTCTCAAGGTCATATAAGACATTAGAAGAGTTAGGACTAAAATATTGTATTCATTTAATCGCCTGTTTATTTAACACTGGACTACCTGAGCAAGGACTCAGAATGCCTATGTTACCGACAAGGCCCTTCTGAGAGGAACAACTTTGCCATAGCCCTTCTTGAAGAGGCAGTGTTTTGCAACCCCCATGCCCCTGTCTTCCCCAACCAAAGCTGTTAGGTTGAAAGGGTGGGCAGGGACCCAACCCAAATTACATGGGGCAGAACGTAGACTGATGAGCTGAAAAGCATAACATATAGAGGGGTGGGAGAGACTATAATAGGCCGGCCAAACACCAGCTAATGCTGGGAGGGTGTAGAAACTATGAGTAAGAAGAGGAACCTGGTTAGGAAGGAGAAGGAGAGGAGAATGTAGCATATGTGCAGGAAAAAGTGGAAATGCCATGAGAGACAGAGGATGAAGCCTGTAGGAGAGAGAAACAGTGAGAACAGCCGGAAGCTGGGCCTGCATCACTTTTGATAGCTTTACTTTTCTGTTTCCACTACTATCCACATGCATCTTGAAACTGAAACCCCTTTCTCATGAGGTAAATTGGGGAATGACCTTCTCTTGTAACAATAATGGTAATAAACTTCGGGAAAGGCATAGGAATTCATGTCCTCTGACTCAGAAAGGTGAGTGTATTTCCATGACTCCACAATGCCTACTTATTAATTCTCTATCTTATGGAGTGTAACAGGACTTTTAGCACAGGTTAATTAAATATTTGCCACCTATTTAAAGATGTATTATAAAATCTTCTCTGGCTAGTTGATTTTAAGATTCGTTTTGGATTCAAACTGTGTTACAGTATTTCTCAGTAATGTAAACAAAATTACCCTAACAAATCAAATAAAGAAGACAAATGGATTGCATCTCAATAGGAAGTTTCTAAACCCATGAACTGCATTTCAGTGCTGGTTGTTTTCAACCATGCACTATTTTTCCTCTGATCTAGCTAACACCTTGACCTGGATTGCTCCCATGCTGCCAGAATATGAAGTTGCATTTTGAGAAAATATATTTGATTTTTGTGAGACTCAGTGGAGTTGGAGAAATGGTGAATTCAGAAAAAGCTCCTAAAAGAATATACTCTTCAGAAATATACACGAACTATTGTCCACAGCCATGAGATGTATATTAGTTAGACTGTCACCTCTAACTTGGGACAAAAGAAGTTGATTCTTATTGCGTCTTTGAACCTGCCAGTGGTGGTTTTGAAATATGCCCAGAAATTCTTTGGTATTGCTCCCCTTAAGACTTAGGTGGAGCCTAATTGCCCTCCTCTTGAGTAGGGGTGGATTCAGTGGTTAACTTCTAATATGGTGCCAGTGGTGGTATGTGACTGCAGAAAATAGGTCATAAAAGTGTTGCAGCTTTCTCCTTTCTCTCCAATCCCTCACTCTGCCATTACATGAGGGCACTCAGATAGTTCTATGGAGAGATCCACATGGCAAGGCACTAAGACCTCTGCCAACAGCCAGTGAGGGACTAAGGTCTCCAGCCAATAGCCATGTGAGTGAGCCATCACAGAAGCAGATCAGCCCCTGGTTAAACCTTCAGATACTCTGTGATGGCTTCGCTGCAATCTCATAAAAGACTAAGCCACAAGCACCCTGTGAAGCCATTCCCAATTTCCTGACCTACAGAAACTGTGAGCTAATACATATTTGCTGTTTTAAGCCGCTAAATTTAAAGGTCATTTGTTACCCATAATAATTAATACACTGTCCTGACATCATACACAGACACCATCAAAGTGAAAGTTCCTTAATGTTCTAATATTCAAATTGTTTTTCAATAACTCCTTGTCTATCATAAGTTACAAATAAAATAACTTATCCTAAAAATGTTCAGTATGTATTCTAAATACGTTATGTTTTGTAGAGGCTAAATGGATTAAATTGTTCAATCAACAGAAGATTTACATGTTTTTCATAAAGGAAAGGCAAAATTAACTTTCTCCAAAACTGATTAGTAACATTAGGAATCCCCAAAGATTCTACATCCTCTAACGTATTTTTTTATTCATTTCTTAAATTGCACTAGTTTCAATTTTAAATTTTAAAAGAAACCAAAGGGAAGAAGAATTTCTTACACGTTTCTACATTGTTATTCTGAGAATTCTTTGGGTACCTCTTCATGCTGAATTCTAAATCAATAACCTTGCATATGCTTGAAGTATCTCTCTGTATTTATGTACATATATATGAATACTAAAATGCATATGTTGTTTTTCGTTCCATTTTTATTTTATTTATTTATTTATTGCTCTTGTAGATTAATTCCTCCCCAGAAGCAGCTGCCTGTGGGTGGTGGGTAAATTCACTTCTTATCTCATGGGATCTTTTTAAGATGACTTATAAAGCACTTTATAATCTGGTGATGTGAAAGAATTACTTGGAGTGTGTGTGTGTGTGAATTGTAAGGTAGATGTTTAAAATCTAAAAGTTAGATAATTCTATTCAGTCCTTAGATCAGTGGGCTAGAAGCGACCTGACTTATCTCTAAAATTGGGTAATATGTGGCTGGTACCCCTGATTTTCTTCTTTAGCCCTAGGATTACAGACTTAATGGTTTCAATATTTCCATATACCCTTATGAATCATTTTCTGATTGTCTTATTGTAGCCTTGGTAGGAGAATGGTTCTGAAATACTTTGATGAAAGGGAATCACAAAATAGAGCATCAGCCCAAAGCATCCACCATTTACCCTGTTTTATGGTTATTTATTATTGTGTAACAATCCGCTCAAAACTCAGTGGCTCAAAATAGCAACAGTTTCTTATGACTCATGGTTCTGTGGGTTAGTAATTTGGCAGCTAATTCTTGGGCCTATGTGGTATGACTGGCATCACTTGGTGGTGTTCATCTTGGCGCCTTAGCGTGGAGAGCTGAAAGGGTGGGTTAATCTGAATCCATCTAGTTCTCCATGTAGTTACAAGACACAGGAGAAGAAAGCTGCCTGTCTCTTTTAAGGGCTGGCCCAGAAATTCCTACAGTATTACTTCTGTCATTGTCTTTTGGTTAAAACTGTTATAGAACCTTCTAAGATTTAATAGAAAAATCATCAAAAAAAGTGTGACATCTTTAATCTGCCACACCCTAAAAGGTACACAAAGATACACACTTATATACAAATATGGCTCATATATCACAGATATCACTAGAGAGAAACTAAAGCTATCCATCATCTATATTTCAAGTGGAATATAAGGTAATGTTCACATGACAAAGAAATTAAAACAAAAAACTTCAGTTACACTGAAACATGTCAGTTTGCTTAAGTATAAACGTATTTGAATGCCAATAGTGACCATTAATATCAAGGAAATTGATTAGACAAACAGCAGTCATTTTAAATTATGAAGCTGTATTAAAATGAACAGTATTGTCCATTTAGTTAAACCAATGTATGTTCCTTTGTGTATTAAAAGGCACTTGAACCATTAAAATAATCGGAGAGTAAAAATATATAAGGATATAAATTGATACAGTGGAATGTTGTCATTTTATTTTGAGTCTTGTTGGATAAATAGTAGTGGATATATTTTGGTACACTGGTATTTAGAATCTCAATAGAAATACTTAAAAGGTCAAACACACAGAAGCCTCTTTACCTGTAGCAGCAAAATGACATCATCTGTAGCCTTTATAGCTACAAACATTTTTCAAAGACAGCAATTTATGGATGCTCTTCTAAGAATTAGTCGATATATTAGCTTTCTTTAAAATATACAACTGCAGCAGCAAGCCACATATATTTTATTTGGCCTTGCTAATATTCTCTGAGTTCTAGGAGCTATGGATTTTTCAGATATTTGGCTGAAACTCAAAATGAAAAATCATTTTAAAAAATAGAAAAGCATTTCATTCTTCAAAAATGCTAAAAATATATGATGTAAAATGTCATAGTTTGGCTGTAATAGCAAAATTCTTAGAATCAATCAGTCAAAAATAACTGTGTTATTTAGGCGCAATTTGAAGGCATACAAACTAAAAACAGTATTTTAAAACCATCTATAAGAGCTTGATGGCTTCTTTATACACTGATAGCTATTTGCCTTGTAAAAATAACAATTGAATGAGCACAAAGAATAGACTACCGTAGAAAAGGTTGCCTTTTATGTAGAACATGCACCCAGTAGCATTTACCTATTTAGTCTGGGCCAAGGGCAAGAGGGTATTTCAATAACAACCCAGGCTCCCCTAGTTTACCACCGTTCCCACTATATAATCCCCTCTCAGTAAAAGCAAGAAGCAAACTAAAACTCACATAAACACCTCAGATTGGGAGATGTTTTATGTATGTTTACCTTGCCAGAATAAAAATGTACTTGGGAAAAAGTACTGGGCCCAATCATTTATTTATTTTTTATTCATTCATTATTCAGAATATATTTATAAAGAGCCTACTGTATGTCGGATACTTTTTTCAATCCTGGGCATAGAGGTTAATATACACGGCTCTTGCCTTCAATATACTGAGACTCTAAAGGGAAAGATAAATATAAACAGGTAGTTACACTAGAGTTTGAAAAACACAATCACTGGGGTAAGGATGGGACACCATGGGATCCATAGGTGGAACATCAACTCAGTCTTGGAAAAATTGGGGAGATATTTCCCAAAAGAAGTACCAGAAAGACATTTGGGAATTAGATTGGCCAAGAAAAGATGTGGAAGGCAGAATGGAAAGAAAGGAATATGAAAATGTCAGGAGATTAGAAAAAGAAGTGTTCGTTGGAGCAATTAGCATGATATAGGGAGGGTAGCAGAGGCGTATGGAGGTTTAAGTGGTAAGATGAGTAACATCTGAACTGACACTACTAAGCAAAAAATTTTTAAAAGAAAATGCAAGAGAAAGGGAAGCATTCCAAACAGAGAAATGTTTCTAAAGCCAAAAAGTATATTCTAACCAGGAGGACCAGAGGGGTAAATGTATACCAGATCATGAAGCACTCAGTATGAAAATGAAAAATACTATGTAATGTTTAGTAGAGTATCTTTGAAGGTTTTTAAATTTGGCATCATATTTGGTTTTAGAATGATCTCTGACTTGGTAAAAATGGATTGGAGACAGAAAGACTAAGAGACTGCTGCATAAATTCAAGTAGGGAATGGAAAGCTGAAATAAAGAGCCTTTCTAGCTCTTACAAGCAGTCTCCTCAAAGTTCTCCCAAGTTCTACCCAGTCCTTATCACAAAGCCAACGCAAGATATGTTTGCTTTATGTTTCAGCAAAACGCTACTTCTGATGAAGTTTCAGTCACTTACAGCTATATAATAAACCATCCCAAATTTCAGTGGCTTAAAACAACAATAGTCATTCTTTTTCCTCAAGATTCTGTGCATTTACTGAGCCCCTTGGTAATTTTTCTGCTCCTAGGAATGTTAGCTGATGCTAAAACATCTCCTTGCACAAATGGGCTGCAATGACCAAGATGGCTGATTCACACAGTTCACCCACGCTGGCCTACTTGGACACCTTGGCCTCTCTTTCCATGTAGTCTCAGAGACTCTTACTCTCCATGTGTCCTCTTTAATGGTCACTCTAGAAGAATAGCCAGGTTCCAAAAAATGACTCAGAGTTCCAAAAAGTGCAAAAACAGTAACTACCAGCTTTTTAAAGATTTAGACCCTGTTCATTGATGATTCCTACTGCTCACAAAAGTTGAGCCTATACTCTGAGTGAGATCCTTAATTATGATTAGGACTCAAGAACATTTTCTTAGGATGCCTGCCTGGAAAACAAAGCAAGCAGAGCACCCTTAGAGGCCTCACAATCAGACCACTGAGGTCCCTAGAATCAGGCGTTTTCATTTAGCTTCTGGTATTTAATGTAGAAACCAGGACTAACCTGAGAACATGTGATATGGCTATTTCAGAGATATTTCTGATAAAATACATGAATACTAAAAAGTCAGTCTTTTCATGGTCCCCTCCTTCACCTGGATGGTCGGATATGACATCACACAATAAAGATTGTAAAACTGTAATAATACTATCCGTTTTTGTAAGGTTGTCACTCCCTCCAGGTATATAGAACACATTTATTTTATCAATAATTAATTGAGTCTAATTTATCACCATCTGCTAAGTAGCAGCAAAGAAAAACATAGTATAGTCCTATTTGTTTTAAAATGTGCTTTTATGTAATGCTCAGTCATTTTACAATAAAATGTGTAGCCTCTCGGAGTTTTTAGCCACCTGGACCCCTCCTCAGATTTATTCCAATATGTCATCTTACTGTGCGATGAGGGGTATGGTCTAAGCCACCTCATTATGGGAGTGGAAAATTTAACTTGTTGGATAAGATAGCCTCTGGCTCCCTTGGTTCTTGGGGCCATAACCCTTGTCTAGTTAATTGCTGCTTACCCAGTTTGTTCTCTGCTGTAGTGTGAGTCAGTTTAATGTGATTTGACTGGTAAGAGCTGGTTTATCCAGAATTCTGAGTCTGTCATTCCATATCCACCGAGTGTTTTATCTTAATCTGCTTGAACTGTTCTTTCCAATAGCCCTGTGGCAGGTCCCTGACTCTGAGCCCCCAAGTCTTCCAAGCCTTTCCACCAGGCACAGTGAGTGCATCTGAGTTCTACACATGCTAGAGGTAAAAGATACAGCTAAAAAATGTAAACTCTTTCTGCCCAACACCACTGGACTCTTGAGTTTCTTTTGCTAGGCTGAAAATTCAACTGCTATATTATTATCTGGGAAGTTCTTACTCTCCCGAGGGCTTCCTCTGCCCTCAAGATACCCTTTCCTAACCTAAGGCCAAAGATGATAAATCCATTTTATTAATTATTCACCACAGAACCCAGGATTTATGGGCGCCTGGGTGGCTCAGTTGGTTAAGCAACTGCCTTCGGCTCAGGTCATGATCCTGGAGTCCCGGGATCGAGTCCCGCATCGGGCTCCCTGCTCAGCTAGGAGCCTGCTTCTCCCTCTGACCCTCCCCCCTCTCATGTACTCTCTCTCATTCTCGCTCTCTCAAATAAATAAATAAAAAAAATTTTTTTTAAAAATTAAAAAAAAAAAAAAAGAACCCAGGATTTATTCAAGGTCTTTTGTAATGTATAAAGTACATTTCACTAGGCTTAATTTCATTCTCAGAGTTTGTTCTTAAGTTGTTTAATTAGGAAGCTTTACATGGAGAATTTATTTCTGCTTTGTGTTCTTAAGGGCATTTAATGCCAATTGCTTTTGAAAAAGAATAGAGAATGTAAACTTTTGTAATATGACGTGTCTAATTGAAAAAGAACCATAGTGACAGAAATATTAAATTCTGGTACATAAAATTTTAAATATACCACCAGATCATTGTATCCTTTTTAAAGTATCAAAATTGTATTCTATATTTCATCCTAAGTATAAAATATAGCTATATAAAATATGTTTTGGTTTGCTTCCTTTACCCAGTTTAAGGAAGAAGATCTTACTTAATCTTATTTTGCATTTGTATACTATATTTCCATGTGTATACTATATATTAAATTATTATTGGATTAATTAAATCTAAATATAATGTCTATTTTTAATCCCTGGTGGAGCATATCAAATCACTGAAAAGGCAAAAATATCAGCTCAACTCTAGGTGTTTTTGAATAGATGTGTCCAAAACTTCTGTCCTTCATCATTTACTGTAGGGTATATGATTATCTAAAGTTTACAAAGGAAGAATATTTTATTTGCTTAGAATGATTCATACCAGCACTTAGATATTTCTGCATAAAAATATAATGGGAGCTATCTATACATTATTAAAACTATTGCTTGAAAAGCAACAAATCTAGCTTAAGCACTAGTGATAAGAAAACATTTATATGTGACTTTATTTATTTTATTAAAATTTTTTTTTCCTGAAATGACAGATTTTTGCTACTATCATAGTTGTCTTAATTATTTTGGCATTGTGCAACCCAGCATGTTGAAGAAGAGAATGAAAGTAATTGCATGCATAATTTAAAGCAGTTAAAACATGGTTAAGAGTATCTAGCAATTGTTTGGTTGACTTAGTTAATTTTCTTATATTCCGCATGTATAAATACAGCCATTCTGAAGAGGCTTTGTCATTATTTAGTTAATTCAATCAAGGAAGCCACTAGCTATACTTAGTGAATAAAGTTTAGGCTTTTTAAAATTTTTTAATGACTTTCTTGATTTTTTATTAAATGTATAATTGTATAATTGACAGTGTTCTCCTTTCTTCTGTGTAGACAAAATCCTAATGAGCAATAAATCATCTTCTTTCATGGTCTTAAAGCAAGTTTTAATTATAACCTTACCCAAGTTAAATGTTAACATTTTGGTTGGTAGCAAGTTCCACTAAAAATGAAATGTTACTGTAATTCCTTGTATTAAGTGGCCACACTTAAGCCAAAGAGTTGTTAAAATTAACTAAAAATGCCTAGTTGCCTGCACTTTAATGAGCTGAAGTCTCATGCTTAATTATATTGGTTGAAAGTTCCTAACTTAACTGATGTAATAGAAATGGAAGCTAGAGAGGCTGCCTTATTTTATTAGTTGTAATAATGCCTATTGTTTTAATGATGAAAAATGTCCAAGAGTTCTTATAAGATCTTGAATATCAAGAAAACAACAGCCTCATCTAGCTCTGAGCCTATTGGCTTATGTTGCTGGATGATCACCAGCAGGGTTTAATTTTAAACTTGCTAACACAAAATAGTAACTGAAAAGCAATTTGTTTCACTTTTTTTTCTTAGTAAAATTATGATGGAAAACTGTTCACCTGGGAAAATCCAAATTCATATCATAAACATAATGCTACTTATAAGGAGTACTAGTGATATACTTTATGAATTTTAATTTCTGTTTGGAAGTCAGCAAGTGTGCATTCTATAAATGTAAACCATCTGTTGGCACCTTCTAAAAGACTAGATTTCAGTCCATCCCAACATGAATTATTTATTTTGACGAATTTCTTTCCTAAGCAAATTCAAGGTTGTGTATATGTGCGTGTGAGTGTGTGTGTGTGTGTGTATGCATGTGTGTGTGTGTATGTGTGTGTGTTAATCTGTTTTTAATCTGCAATAAAGTTTCAAAGTCAGGACATGCATAATTGCAAACCTAGAAGATAAAGTGCTCAACAATTTGAAATGTGTTTATTTTCCATAATAAGATGCTTGTGAAATTAAGAAACACCATTTAACATTAGATCAAAGGTGAAAAAAATGGGAAGCAGCACAATGAGAAATTTTTGTAATTTTGATGTTTAAATGTTTCAGTGACAATATCAGAAATTCCCATTACTTACCAAAAAAGAGAAACCCATGGCGAAGCCATTGGCAATTGCACATGCTCCACAGCTATCAGTGAAATGCAATGGCAACAATGAACATTTTAATATATTCTCTTCACTAGAAGAACATTTACTGTTTTTTTTGAACAAATGCAAAAAATCCCATTGGGCTTAACTTAACAGGCCTTGTTACATTGCTAGTATTGCATTTTTTAAAAATAATTCTTGTTGATAAATACATAAAATGGTCTTTATGAGTCAAAAATTACTGCACATAGTTGCACTTCACTCTTTTGAGTTTTTATTTAACTTTTTGTCTTTCAATGAAACATTTTATTAGGTAGGACAGAGACAGTCAATGCACATTAATGAATCTATACTTCAGGGAGGAAAGAAAGTTTTGTCCGAGGGATTTTTTAAACCATGTTCAACAGGCAATGGTGTAGAGTTAAAAAAAAAAAAAACGGGGGAAGTTTTGTTGTAGGATAGTTGCTTCAAACTTCTTGAACAAATTTCATAGACTAATACCTCAGACATTTACATTACAAATTAGTACAAGATTTGAACAAGGCTTTAAGAATCAAAATTTTTGTGGTTTAAAATAAATGTCTCCCAATAATAATTTAAAAGCTGCTGATTTTCCTAGGGCTATCATATATTTTTTTTAAAAACGGGCCTTAGATGAAGCAAGATACTTAGCCTAGAGCTACAGATTCTCTTTTTATTCCTTTATATGGTCATTGTTCCATTTTGTAACATGAGCAAATTAAATCAACTGTGAAAAGTCTGTTCCTCTTTGCACCAAAGACCAAGTTCCTGCTGTACATAGACTTGATTGTGCTTATGTGTATTTCCATAACACTTGTTGCCATTGGAGAGCTACAGCTGCAGTCACCGTCTCTGGGCTGTTCCCTCCCATCCCTTTCACCCTCCAGCAATTTTTGTTCTCTTCCATTCAGGCACATTTGAACTGATTAAATGTTCTGGGATTATGCAAGGAAGCCATAGGACAAAGTGGCAGTGAATGCCCTATTGCATTTCACTCTAATTTCAACTGACTATAAATTTTATCTGGGGTCTTGAAAATGTATTATTCCTTTAGGCAACAAATCCAAAATATTATTTAATTCAGACTAGTAATTGATTCTTGACTGTGGGGAAAAAATCTTAATGCTCCAACAAAAAGAATCTGTATTCCTCTTCTTATCCAGAGTACCTTCCCCAAGCATAATCCTCCTTAGCCCTAACACACACACAAATTCTTCTTATTCTAGGTGCCCATTAAAAATTAAGTGCAACCAAATACATTGAGTAAATGGTATCACAAAATCCTATTGGTTTACAAAAAAAGTAAACGTTGAACAGAACTCATATTAAGCCTTTTCACAATTAAGTGAAAGTTTTCTTACTATTATATATGTCAACTTTTCTCATCATATTCCTTTATTTCATGTGTTTCTACTCAGAAACCCTTCCGCGTAAGGAATGTCATTATTTGGAATTGACATCATTTAAAGTCTGTTTACAACGTTTGTAATAAATATCATATCTGTGTTTTTGTTAATCATGAAAGTCATGAGTGCAGTTACTGCTCAGATAACTTAAAGCCTAGACCCAATGAGTTATTCCTCTTATTTATTTATTTTTCATAATTTTTTTATTATGTTATGTTAGTCAACATACAGTACAGCATTAGTTTTAATGTTGTGTTCCACAATTCATTGTTTGCATATAACACCCCGTGCTTCATGCAATACATGCCCTCCTTAATACTCATCACCAGGCTCACCCATCTCCCCCACCCCCTCCAAAACCCTCAGTTTGATTCCCAGAGTCCATAGTCTCTCATGGTTCGTCTCCCCCTCTGATTCCCCACCCCTTCATTTTTCCCTTCTTTCTCCTAATGTCCTACATGCTATTCCCTATGTTCCACAGATAAGTGAAACCATATGATAATTGTCTTTCTCTTATTTAATTAGAAGGGACACACATAGACAAAGCAGAGAGAAGGTACTTGCTCCTGGCCCTTGCTCATCCTTCATTCACTTTTTTCTTAATGCTTTCATTCTGCTACTACTTTATCTTGTTCCATTCTACCTCCAATTTTGTATCAGTCCACTTCTTCCCTATCTTCACTATGACTATTCTAATAAGACCATCATTCTCTCTCAATCAAACTACTGCAGTAACCTCCAGTTTACCTCCCAACACCCACTTTGGCCATATTCCATTCACTGTCACCACAAAAGCCAGAATAATCTTTTAAAACACATAAAGCAGATCATTTCATTCTCAAACTTAAAATATTTTTGATAAAATACAAAAACGTTGCACTTCACACATCTATACATTTGAAATTTTAAAACACCAAATGAAACTAAGAAAATATTAGAATGGAATTAAATATAAAATACTATAGATTGACTTTAAGAGTACCAGCTTCAGTGGTATGTAGAGAAAAAATTACCTAGCTCTAATATAAAAGTACTAGGGAAAAAAGAAAGATTGAAAATTAATGAGCTAAGAAATCAACTCACAAAGCTAGGGAAATAGGGGGCACCTGGGTAGATGAGTTGGTTAAACATCTGACTTGGGCTCAGGTCATGATCTCAGGGTCCTGGGACGGAACCCCTGTTGGGCTCCTCACTCAGCAAGGAATCAGCTTGTTCTTTTCCCTCTGCCCCTCCCTTTGCTCATGTGCTCTCCCTCTCTCTCTCAAATAAATAAATCTAAAAAAGTAAATAAGTAAATAAATAAAGCAAAGCTAGGGATATAGTAGAGCAAATGCAAAAACTGAAAGGAGAAATAAGATGAAATGAAAGAGTAAAATAATTAATGTCAAAAATTCAATAGATAAGCAAATAAAACAGCCTGGTTCTTTGAAATTTTAATAAAATGGACAAATTGCTGCAAAGATTTAAATAGAATGATCATTGAGGAATGAGGAGAATCATGAGACCATTATGATAAAGATAGTGAAATAAGAGAATTTCTGAAATATAGAGTTGTTAAACAAGCCTCTGAAAGGTCAAGGGAAGAGGGACTGACTTATACATGCATTATGTCTCACACTTAGGAGGCCCCCGGTGATCTCTGCCGGCACAGTTCAACACGGTCAAAGCTTGGATGCAGTTTACAGAAGAGTAAATGGCAGTTGAGGGCGTGTAGCAAATAAAGCACAAGTAACTGTGCTAAAAGCTTAGCTGTGAAGAGCAGAGGCAGAAAAAACAAAAACAAAAAACTGAGAGGATAGTACAATGAAGAGGAAGGGCTTTTCACAAACTACAGTGAAAGAATCATTGGGAGAGAGAAGTTCAGGAGCTAGGAGTAGGTACTGATTGTATTATTATGTGTGTGAAAGTCTTTGTCAAGGACGTTATTTTATGTCTCTCTGTTTTTCACTCTTACCTTTACAACAGCATGGAGGTCTCCAAGTAAACTCTGGATATGCTTCCTGTTTTACTGTTCTGTGAAATTATTTCAAGAAGTCTTTATATTTGTTTCTTTCTTCTCACTTAATTAAGGGCCAAGGGAGATGCTTCGAGTAGAGTGAAATGTCTTTAATTGAATTCTGTGTCTTGGTCTTTATCATCATGAGTATACACGTATTGACTGTGCTGATTGCATTCTGTGTAGTAGCAATAGGAGGGTGATGAATATTAAAATATTTTAATCATTAAAACACCTCTAATTAAATTATTTTATTTTTTCCAAGGCTTAATATGGGAAAGTTTTCATTTTTGTTGCAACGTTTACATCTATCTTTTCCAAGTTTGTTGATTGCAAATAATTCTTAGCCAGGCAATGCGGAGCAGTTTTTTTTTTTTTTTT
>NC_138380.1:54713203-54738627 GCF_054177405.1 Leptonychotes weddellii
CAAGATTTCATTCCTTTTAATGGCTGCATAATATTCCATTGTATATATATACCACATCTTCTTCATCCATTCATATGTTGATGGACATCTTGGCTTTTTCCATAGTTTGGCTATTGTGGACATTGCTGCTATAAACATCGGGGTGCACGTACCCCTTTGGATCCCTACATTTGTATTTTGGGGGTAAATACCCCAGAGCTCAGGGCACTCTTACTCATTATATCATTGGTCTTGCCAAGGGAACCACAATGTTTGGAAGTTGGAGGCCACCAGGCAGGCTCCTCACCTTTTGGGCAGCACCTACCTCTAGGATTCACATTTCCCTAACTTACCTGGCTTACTCAACTTCCTTGTTTTAGTTTGTGAGGTCTTTTTCCCAACAGGAATGTAATTAAACAGGCATGTTTTCTATGTTTCAGCTTCATCAATTCCAGTCATATTTCAATCTTCTTTACCTGACAGTTCCCCTAAATAATCATATAATCATAATTTAGCAAACTTTTCAGTAGGATACTTATTATAGCAGATAGCCATTTCCTCTGTTATCCCCAAAGGTTATCACAGTGTGTGTGCATGTGTGTGCGTGTCTGTGTATGTGTATTTCTCTAATATAAGTAAATTTGAAGTATAATTCATTTCAAATTTGGGGACAACTCTTCTATGACATCTCCATGAATCTTGTGCCTCCTTTCACTCAGAAATTACTTCCTACATGCTTCTCTTTCTGCAGATGAGATATAAAGAGTAAAGGTAATAAGAATCGTGAGTACTAAGAGGGGCTGATATTTAGTGACATGGTGCTAGATTTTACAAAAAAAATGAATTTTGAGAAAACTGTTAACAAGAACAATGGTGGTAGATAAATTCCTTCTTGTTCTTCTCTCCTCTAGTTTTTTTAACATCCTTCTCATTATTCAAGGCCTGACCATGTTCCGTCTCCTCTTTGTGTCTTCTCCGATCGTTCTCATTTTGCCAGAAGTCACTTTATTCTCTTTATATGATAATAAGCACCTGGAAAGTACCCTCCCGCCCGCACACAGAATCGCACATACCTTATGCATTTAGAAGAAAAATATCAATAATAGAAAATTAGATTCAGCATTCTTCAACTTCTTCATTTCACAATTAGAGAATAAAGGGAGAGGATAGCAAAAATGGGGCCAGAATTAGTTGTTATGATCCCAGTTTAGTATCAAATTTTCGCAGTAGTTGTAGAAATAAAAAGGACATGGTGAGGGTCATTTTGAAGGAAGAATGATAAGAATGTCATGGAGTAATCTGAGCAAGAGGCTTTAGTCAAAGGCAACTGTAGTCTCAGCTTTATTGGGCGAATTGTGGTAATATTAAGAGGGGAGATTTTTATTTATCAGCTACAGTGTGCTAAGGAAATAATCCAACTTAAATTTTTTATTTCTGAATGCAGTATTTGAATGGTGGTGTGCTTTGACATACTAATGCTTCAAAAGACATAACTGAATATATATTTTTTTGGGAAACTGAAATGCCATACCAGGGTCTACATGAGTTAGTTATTCAATATTAAAAACGAATAATTAGCATCCATATGATTCTAGGAATTTAAAAATGTCCCTGTATTGCTTGTTTCTCACCACCAATTTCTATCACTTATTCACCTTCTTTGATTTGCCCTCCCCTTGAGGGAACTAAAAGTTCTTAGCAATGGGCTTCTAGACTTTGGAATCGCATTTGCATGATACTCTATTAAGTGCCAATTTCTGTTTCCCACATTTGGTACGCACTGGGTATAGCTTTGGCTACCCCAGAGCAGTAAGCGAATTTCCCCAGAAGTCTCTCCTTTTCCAATTTAGTATTTTTTTTTTCTTTCTCATCTCTCTGGTCTAAGAAAAGGTAAGTTCCTCTAAAAATAGGCTTAATGCATTTGCTTATGGACTTTCTCATTTTTTTACACTTAATATCTGAAACTGCTTTTAAGAAAATTCTTCTATTACTACATATCTCTCTCTCTCGGATCCTCTTCCCATCTCCAGTCTTCATACCGTCACCTCTGTTAAGACATGTGCATATATTCCCTATTTGCATGAAGTCCAAATTCTAAACACATGCAGTATTTCAGGTGCACCCAGAAAGATCAAACACTTTAAGAAAAACTTTCATATATTTGGATGTGGTTCTTGTATATTTACTGCTGCTGACACTTCTATTGAATTTAGAAGCACTAACATCATCTTCACTTATTATTGACTTGGAAGTTATGAAGGGTATGGTTGAATTTAAGGACTATGACCTTTCTCTGAGGTCACCAATTAAATTTTATGACTTATCTTATGAAAAGCTGGAGTCAAAAAAGGGACAGAATAACTTTTTCTCCCTTCAGGTTGTAATATAATTTATGAACAACCGTCAGGATTTGCTCAAAGTATTTCCACAATGTAAGATATTGCTTTGAAGGGCCTGGGTGGCATTACTGGATGAATTCTGACCTAGATTCCTGAGAGAAGCAGGCCTCATGGCTCTCCATTCCTTCTCAGACAAACAGTAATCTGATTCTCAAGCACAGAAAGCTGTCTCGATTTGTGACCTTTACTGTGAGTGATATAAGCTAAGCCAAAGTAGAGACAGAATTACCTCTTACCTCGCAGAAAGTCACTCTTGAGGTCACCTTCAGGACAATATAAGGACAGTTGCCCTACTGTTTTTTTTGCCCTCTTGGGCCTTTCTGTTTGGCTGATTTATCCATCCTAGCATACACCCTGCTCCAGTAATTCAAAGAGAACTCATCCCACAGTGGATGAGATCAAGACTGGTAACCACTGGAGAATGGTTTCTGTGAAGGAAAATTATGTCAGCCTGCAGGCAGGTCAGGGACTGACAGGATCAAATGAAATCGGCTTGGGTTTTCTCATTCATTGGGCATCATCTGTCTAATAAATATGGACTAAAGAATGTCAATTCACTTCACATTGGCCTTTTTATATAGATGTGTTGAAATATATAAATTACTGCAGGTCAGTAACCTAATGCAATTTTTCCTATTATTTCAACTAGTTATTTTATAAATGTTATTTCTAAAAGTAATTTATTACAAGGAATTTTCTTTATACTTTATTATTTAATCACTAGTTGGCAGTCATTTTATCCTATTGGTAAAATTGTTTCTTGTTCTTAATAACTTCCCCTGGACTCTGCATATTATCTCTCTAACACTCACCTCCTTTCTGTTCTTATGTCTACGTACGTGTTCTCATGATAAAATGATAAGTTGCTTAGAGTTCAGGTAAATCAATTTTACTTGCTCTTTTTCCTTTGCTTTCCTACTTTTGGGTAAAAGCCAACCATTTCAAACAAAATATTTTCAAATTCAGTTACATTTTTAAAGGCCTTTAATTTGCACTATTTCTTGTTAAGTATATATAAGCTGTTTAAAAGTGACCTTATTTTTTAAGGACAATTTTAGGACATACATAAGTGCTATAGGATATTACTTATATGTCGTTTTTCATAAGCTATATGAGTTGTGTTTAAGAACGTAACATTCACATATTTAATTTAATGTATCAGGATTTATGTAGGACCCTTATTCACATGGTCAGTGTAGTCAGAATTTTGATAACTTTTATAGAATTATGGATTACCATGGAAGAAAATGCTAAGATGAAAATCTTAAGTAGGAGAAAATGTATTTTTAAACTACTAAATGAAATAAAGCTACTGATTATTTTTATATCATGAACTTTTATCTGATATACAGTATGCATGGGTGTTATTAATATTATGATTTATATCAATAATAATATGATTTATTTAAATGACCATGGACCTAGGTTAGAAGAAGCTCCATATATTTAATTAATGCTTTGAAAGACTAAGTCAGAACACAATGAAGTCACACTCCAGATCATTTCTTTCTTTTCTTTTTTTTTTTTAAAGATTTTTATTTATTTGACAGAGAGAGACACAGCGAGAGAGGGAACACAAGCAAGGGGGAGTGTGAGAGGGAGAAGCAGGCTTCCTGCAGGGCAGAGAGCCCGATGTGGGGCTCGATCCCTGGACCCTGGATCATGACCTGAGCCGAAGGCAGACACTTAACGACTGAGCCACCTAGGAGCCCCCCAGATCATTTCTTGATGGTGCTTGAGTTTCTAACCACTGGTAGGCATTTATTAGTGAGGATCAAAAAAGAGGACAAAGGTCACATGGACATTAAGGCCATAACCATAGCTACTTGAAAAAGAGTTGGGGAGACCCTCACAGAAAGGATGATGAAATGGTTAACTCGCAGATTCTGCAAATTTACTAAGGGGCAATGCAAAAATTTTCAGAGACCTTTGTGGCTTAATAAGTTGTTGTTTTTTAATAGCTCATTCTGTGAATCTTTCTACACTGTAACCATTTACCAAAAAATGTCAGCTAGCGTATTAAGAGTTAATTACTCAGTGACTGAAAGACAGCAATGCAGAGCAAGATGTCAGAGCAGAGAGGCAACCTCTTCTAGCCCCATGTTTTTTTTCTCTCTTCATTGCTATAAGCAAATAGGAGACCCAAATAGCAGAAGCTAAGCTCTTTCAACAAGGAGGTTTATTTTGGGGAGGGAACAAAGGGTAAGGGGGCACTTTCTGACATTTCTGCTTGAGGGGATTGAAAGAGGGAGGTAGTTTATTTTTCCTTACAAGCCATGTTATGCCACGAGTCGTGTTTTGAGAGTTCTGACGATAAGGAAGCACAAACAGATTTCTTCGGAGAATCCTGGATGGCACGGTCCAAAATGACATCATTTTGCCATTTATCATTTAATGATAGCTTAATCACTCCAAAGGTAATAACTTTTAAAATAATTACACAATTGTTTAAACATTCACACTTCTTCTTATTTTGGGTACAAATTCTGTGATTTTTCACCAATACTAGATCAATAACAGAAAATGTCTTTTAAATGGAAGCTAGGCTTTGGAGGACTGCTTTGGTGTTCTCTTACAACTATGGGATCTAGGATGTTGAAATGATTTAATAAGGAGAGTTAATAATGAAATCTCTGTAGCAGAAACGTGTTTTCTGATTAATGGGCAATATGTTGGCAATATGTAATTGATGAGGGCAGATTTAGGACCTATGTGGACCTGTACTCTCGCCTCTTCACTTGTGTGCTATGTCCTCACTTCTTTCATTGTCAACAAAACTTAGTGTACAGTGACTAGTAAGGTAACAGGATCACATTATTTTAAAATTATATCTACATGTCGGGCGCCTGGGTGGCTCAGTCGTTAAGCGTCTGCCTTCGGCTCAGGTCATGATCCCAGGGTCCTGGGATCGAGCCCCACATCAGGCTTCCTGCTCAATGGGAAGCCTGCTTCTCCCTCTCCCACTCCCCCTGCTTGTGTTCCCTGTCTCACTGTGTCTCTCTCTGTCAAATAAATAAATAAAATCTTTAAAAAAAAATTATATCTACATGTCAACAATTAAACCGAGAATGTGTTCTACAGGGTCTACAAATAGTAATATGATAAAGTACACTTACCTCTATAGATTTATCTTTAAACTCTAATCCCATATGAATCCCCGATGCCAACTAAAATCCACTCTCATAATAATCAGGCCCCCTGGAGGGATGCCCTTATCACCAGAGACCCTAACTTAGCATTATTTTGGAAATCATAATCTATAATAATAGGTTTCAGTGGAAGTCTTTGGCATTTAATGAAAGAATTGTGTTGCTTTAAATCTGGAAATTTCCTTTAGGCTTCCCAAACCATGGAATATTTTGCATTGTTCAGATAAAATCCCCATCCTAACTAGAACCAATTCTGCAGATAGTTTTCAACATTTAATCTCAGCCAAGCCTTAATAGTACATAAGAACTTTATCATGATTCTCATTGTTTCTTTTATTGTGCTTATCAAAATTGAAAGAATTTCTTATTTTCATGATTTAAATGCCTTGCATTTGAAGGAATGAGATTGTGGTTGCTTTTGATGGTTCTTTATGTTTTTCATAGTTATGAAAACTTACTGAACGAACTAACAAGTGTCTGAATGGGCTAATGCAGAAGTCTTGCTTTTGATTCTTTGAATTGGTTTCATGTATCTTCATTTTTTTTTTTTTTCTGAAAATAACCTAAGAAGTATTCTTCGGCCCAAACTAGCATGTTGAATCAGATACTTAAGAAATAATATAGTTTGAGAAGACCAAATTAATCATACGGAGTTGAAGTTTTTATTCTAGGGTGTTTGGAAGGGCTTCAGAGAATCCATGAACCCTCTGATACAGCAGACAAATTTTTTGTATTTTGGGGTAGTAGACTTTAATTGGATTTAGGAACACAATAATAATTAAAAATCACATACAGAACTATGCTTACATAATCTAAGATTCCCAATTTCTATTTACCCCCTTGAGCCCACAGAAAGTCTGGGGCAAATCTATATTGTGAGGATTCTCCTAGCCCACACCAGGCTGAATGGGTGTCAGGGAAATGTAGATTCCAGTGTAGGCTCAGAGATTCGTTGACCTTTTGACCCCTTAGCACATCATTTAACATAGTCACTCTCCTTTCTTCATTCTTAAAATGAAAATGCTAATTATCTACCTGGGAAGATCAGAGGACCTAATGAATGAGTAAACGCATAATAAAATTATGACGTGCTATATAAATGTAAGGAGTTACTGTGACTGCATTGCTTGAGATTTTGTTATTAAAATGTACAGTCTATAGAAAATTTCACAAGGCAGTTTGCCATGTAAAGATCAAACAGTAGTGAGCTATTTTAGAAAACACTTTTTAAATTCCATTTTCTCAAATTTATCATACCTATGAGCTTTAAACTTTGCTGAACACACTTTCACATTTTTTTAAAACTTTTTGAAATCAGCAATAATGTTCCTAGAGCTGTAAAAACATGATGTTCCAACTGCACTTTTTTTTTTTTATAAGCTTTGTACCCTTTCCTTGGTTTTATTGCCAAAACAACCCATGGAAACAAAAGATGCAGAAAAGATATGAAAGGAAGTAGCGACTGCTGAGCAGTTATCCTGTAGATGAATAATAGACAAGTGCATAAACAGATGCAAGCCTAACACGGATGCAAAATGAATGAGAGGAAACAAACAGCAAAAGCAGTTAGAAAGTTAGGTTTGGGGAGTGGGCATTCATCTGTCTCCCTTGGAAGATGCTCTATTGCTGACAAAACAAAATCCTTCTTCACTGTAATATAATCATTGCTTTATATGTCTCTATCTCCTTTTGACAAGTTAGAAAAAAAAAGAAAGAAAAAAATTTTAAGACTTGGGGTGCTTGGGTGGCTCAGTCATTAAGCGTCTGCCTTCGGCTCAGGTCATGATCCCAGGGTCCTGGGATGGAGCCCCACATCGGGCTCCCTGCTCAGTGGGGAGCCTGCTTTTCCCTCTCCCACTCCCCCTGCTTGTGTTCCCTCTCTCTCTGTCTGTCAAAATAAATAAATAAAATCTTAAAAAAAAAAAAGTAAGACTTAAGACAAAGCATGCTAACTTTCTTAGCATATTATATTCCTATGATACTTCAACAAGCTTCTAAAAATTAAACTGTGTATATATAAATATAATATGAGGTATATCAACTAATATTTTCTTCACATAGTACTCAACTGCTGCTTTGATATATGTTCTTACTAGTAATTACATGACTTGATTAACTGAATTCACCCATTCTGTGTGTAATTTTTCATAAATTTAGATAATTCTGATTTTACTCACACTAATAATAGCTATAAGAATCATTTCCTGAATACCTACTATGTGCACTTCACTTGGCTTTTCTCCTTCTCATCTCCTGCAGGGTCTCTGACTAGCATAATAGTTCAGGAGTTATTAAGCTTATTATCATACCTGAATTTAGACTATCCCTATTTCCATAAGATTTTCAAGATTTACAGTAAAAGATACAGATGCAATACAATTGAAAATCTTTAAGGTAGGAATAAAGGGACCAAAATGAAAGATGAAATGATAGACTGTTGTGAAGGGGGAAAAGCTTTGTTAACTCCCATCATAATATGAATCCAATTCCATAAACTGTGGTGGTGTATCATTGTAAAGGCAATTAAGTGACTTTGGGGGCTTCTGTTCCGCTACTCATCTGGGAGAACCATGGGTATGGGTACATCCTTTGCATCTTACTGTGTCTTGATTGAGTTTGGCCGATGGAGACACTTGTATCCTTTGGTTTAAGTATCAGCATGGATGGTACAAGTCTTGTGACTCACAAGGACTTCCTAGCCGGTAGTAGTAATGCTAAAAATGTTCCCACCCACCAGTCTAATCCAGGGAGATTGGGCAAGGAAGCTTTGGAGGAATGAGGACCAGCCCATCACTGTCCAGACACCCAACACAGCGAATGTTCCCTATAACTTTTCTGCCTGGATTCAAGTTCACCCCCTATTTCTCTGTTCCGCCAGGAGATAAAAAATTTAACCCTTTGTCCTGTACTATTTTGAGAATGCTTATTTGCAATAGCATTGCTAAGTTTCATTCTTATTAAATCAGAAAATGCACTCCAGGAAAAGTTATTGTAGGTAAGCCACAGTTTAGCCCTGGGATTTCTGGAAAACAAGGCAAAAATAACACAATTTTTATTAAGCTTATTTCTGATAAAAGGAAGTTCATGGGTTTAATGGAACCTTTTTTTTTTTTTAACCAGACCTCTGAGAGGTATTTATGATATGGTTGTACATAGAGGATACTAATCAATGCAATAGATACATTCAAAATGTGTTAACATCAAAATTATTTTGTTAGGTTTCAGTGACATATGTAGTAATAAAAATAGCCTTTAATATAAACTCTACTAGAGACCACAGAATTCTTCATTATGTTTTGTGTTTTAATTGATTTTGAATGATTAAGATTCACTAAACTCTACAAAGAAAACTCCATCAAGAAAAATATGTATATGAATTTTAAAAACTTTGTTTTTTATGTCATCTAAAAAAGAACTTAATTTTAATGAACTTAAAATGCTGATACTTTCTAATCTTTGTTGCCAAGTTAAAGATGCATTTAATAATGGCTTGTTCCGTATCTCAGGTAACCACATTGTTGGTTCTTCCCTACAAACGATTTTGTTGCTATCAGATCTATTTCTGACTTCTATTCAAAATATCTTATGTAATTTACATGAACATTATATGGATTAAAATTCAAATGGAATTTTTAAGATTTTACTTTATTTATTTATTTATTTATTTATTTATTTATTTATTTATCTTGGAGAAAGAGAGCATGAGTGGGGAGGGAGGGGCAAAGGAAGAGGAAGAGAGAGAAGCTTAAGCAGAAGAAGCTAGGCCCCATGATTAGTGCAGAGCCCAACATGGGGCTCAATCTCATGACCCTGAGACTACGACCCAAACCAAAATTAAGAGTTGGGTGCTTAACCAACTGAACCACCCAGGAACCCTTCAAATGGAATTTTTAAAAATTATCTTGAATAATTATAAAATAGGAGGAAAATTGAAGTATATACCTACTCAAGACAACATTTTCTCATATTAGTGGCTATTTGGTGGCTACCTAGGCACATTAGTGGTTTAAACATACTATCTTAAAGAATAAGTGCCTCATTTGGGCGCCTAGGTCTCAGGGTCCTGAGATCAAGCCCCAGGTCAGTCTCCATGCTCAGTGGGGAGTCTGCTTGTCCCTCTCCCTCCCCCTCTGCCTCTCCTCCTGCTGGCTGGCTCACAAGTGCTCTCTCTCTCTCAAATAAATAAATAAATAAATAAAATACTAACAACAACAAAAAGAATAAGTGCCTCATTTATTAGCACTTTCACAGCCAGCCACTTGAAAGAAAACAACAAAAAAGGCAATACACAAACTAGAAAATAAAAAATAATAGGAAGGAAGGAAAGTAGGAAGGAAGAAAGAAGAAAAGCATGAACAAATTGAGCACACCATTCATATCCATGTTCCTTGTTCCAGCGGAGTCAATTTCAACTTATTTTTTTATTTATATATGTTATATATATACATATATATAACATTTACTTATGTATACACATATATATATTTGAAACAGAGCAACAGGTTATTATGAGTGATTAATGTAGGAAAGTGTTACATAAGTGTAATGCTAGACTGTAAGATGTGCCCTGTGGCTTTAAAAATGAACATAATTTACAAGAAGAAGATAAATGTAAGAAATCTCAGAAAGATGTTTCTCTGTACTCCTAGGGTTAGCACACCAGATTGATTTATTGGTTTTCTATCATATTGCCAAAAAATTAAGAAAATGGAAGATAAATATTACATTAAGACTTAGGAAAGGAAAAGAGAACAGAAGGAAAAAAAAACAATGTTAAATTCTGAAAATGTTTAATATTATACATGCTTGTTTTCACTAAAAATTTTTCCATTTAATTTTAATTTTTGAGATTTGATCAAGCTACTAGTATTGCTGGTGTAAGAATTGAATTGGCTTAAGTGTTTCAAGTCATTGGTTGATACATCTTGTGGTAACTGTGTCAGAAAAGAGTAATTTGGAATTGTTTCTCATATGTAATAAATAGTTGGGAAAAGTTTAATTGCTTTGATTTTTAGTGAATTTTATGAACTTAATGTTTCTGTCAGATGAACATTTTCCATCATTTCTAAAATTATTTGGCTGAAATTACAGGACTAAGTTTTATCTATCAGCTGTATAAAATTTGCTTCTCGATATTTATTGATCACTCAAAATTGTCCTTTTATTTAAATGTATGTATTTTTCTTTTTTCTTCTTTAGTGTTATTATGATAAGTTATACGTTCTGAAAGACACTGCTATTCAAAGAGTTTCTGTTTCCTCTTAGTTTTGTTACTATTTTCTCAATTTGGGGGGCAGAAATGATAATTTATTATTCCAGTTCTTTCTTTATTGAATTGAATACTGAAATTAAGAAAAATGAAGAATAAAAAATGAAGAAAATTTTTCTAAGAAAATCTCCTTACTTATTTGGGAAATGATCAGCTGCCTTTTCTGTTGATAGTTACTTGTTCTGATGCTCGATTAGGTAGTAACAGTTATAATTCACTTTAAATGATGAATATGAAGTTTTATTGGTTTGTTCAAATCTATAATTTGAGAAGTCTGAAATCTGTAACTGTAAAATAGAAATATCACTCTTTAAATTCTATGTTAAAATAAGGATTAAAATACATATTTTGTAGTAACTTTGGACAAAAAATATCAGATAAGTAAATGAGGTTATTTTTTATGTATTCCATTTCAAACATCAGTCTGAATTAGTAGTATCACAAAGTGTGTGTGTGTGTGTGTGCGCGCGCATGTGAGTGTGTGTGTGTGTGTGTGTGTTGGGCACAGTATATGGATCCATATATGTGTGCGCATGCAAGAAGTAAACATGCCAGAAAGGTGGTTTGCTATTTATACCTCTCACTTATATTGCCACAAAACTTTATAGCTTCATATAACAGTCAAGTTAGCTTCAGGAAGCTAAATATTAATACATGGTCTAAGTATGCAAGGATAGATTTGCTTTTTAGAGGAGAAACTGAAGCAGAGTTAGATCAAAAAAATTCATTGACTTAACTGTTTAGTGGTGCTTTACTTCACGTGTTTCCTGATTACACTTTTAGCAACTATCGTATACAATATGCTGCAATGGTTTTTAGTGATAAAATTTTACTTGTAAAATTATAAGCCATTAATTTTCCAAAAGGAATAATCTGATAGTGGCATTGTTCTTCACCAGTGCCCATGAAACCTCTATTAAAATTGATCTTCACTCCTGCATCCTGATATAGGGTCTCATTTCTGAAGCTGTTCTCTGTTGTATAGCATGACAGTTTAGTTTCTTAATATCAAATTCTTTTGCCTGTTCCAAGCAAAACAGATGGTTAAGATAATTATAATGGAAATGGCATGCTGAGAAAACTGTGGAGAGACCATTCCATTCTTTTATCTTCCCTTTTTCCTCTTTCTAAATGCAGTGGGACAGTGAACAGAATATGTAAGTCAAAAAACAGGGGCTCTAATCTTGACTCTTTGGTGATAATCTGTGTGGCTCAGATCAAGTCAGCTGACTTCTGTGGGTCTCAGTTTCTTCTGTAAAAGCAAGAGGAGGGGCTTGTTTCCCCCTGGTAGTCCCTAAGTACTTGGCCAGAACCTCAGCATCCACCTGGCCAAGGGCTCCTGGAAGAAGAGGAGGAGAAAAGGGCTTGAGCCCGAGAAGACATGGTTCCTTCCAAATCACACCCAAGCTACTTTTTTGTTGACCAAAAGAATTTTTATGCAAAAAGCATTTCAAATGAGCCTAAAACACAGAGCAGAAATGAATCTGAAATGCCTAACGTATGCTTTTTCAGCACTTTCTAGCGATTATGACAATTTAGGTGGTTATGTAAATTACACAATTCTTGTAAAATGACATAATTATGAAATGTTGGGGCAGAAACAGAAATGGATTACATTGCCTTAAAGTGAATACTGCAGTGATATAAGATTGAGCATACACCCCCTCCATCACCTTTTCTTAGTCCCTTTGGATTTTACTGTTGCTAGTGGAAAAGTGTTAATAGAAAGTAACTTTCCACGATTGTAAGTGTTGATGAAAACTGAATAGGGTGGTATAATATAATGAGGATATTGGACTGATTTTTATTGTTTGGATTCAGATTATTAAATCTATGCTTTCATAAACAATCCATTCACATGAAGCTATTTTCAAAAATATTATCTTTATTCCTAGAAACTTATTAGGCATTTGGAACGTTTATATCAGTGGAAAAAAATATTTACAATAAGTGGTTCACTTAGCATTGTGTAGTTCATGTTTGCAAGAAAAGGCTATTTTAGCAAGGGAGATATTGCTAAGATAGGGCCAAATAGTTTAAGAACCATAAAATACATGTGTATTTGCAGATTTCAGAAATCACACTTACTTTTGGAGAATAGTGTATGATATTTCTTTTCCTTTTAAATCCGTAGCTAATAGTTTACCTTCATTCCCTAGTCAATTAGCAACGACAAGAGGATATGTAACTACGCTTGTGGGGCAAGAGGGTGCATAGAGGATTATTTCTTTCTTTGCTATTTAGATAGGTGTTGAATTTCTAAGTCCATCACAAGGTTTCCTAGTTTTTCTGCATATTGGATACTTTCATCCCAAGGAGAAGTCAAGTGACAAACCCAGAGGCGGAGATTCATAGCTCACAAGGACTGTTACTTGCCTGGCAAGGAGTTTCATGAAGATACCATGCCCTCTAGGCATTTGGGGTTTCTCCAGTTTTACATAGGTACACTTCACACCCTGGAGCTCACAGTTAAAATTGCCCTTGCCAGGCCTTTCCTCCACTGTGATGTGGGGAGTGACAAACAGAAGCTTTATTTCTAGCTTTCTTTCCTTTTCTGAGAGGTAGGAGTAGGGATATCAAGGAGAGGGCTGGCAAGCACTCTTCTCTCCATCTACTTGTGGGTGCACCCTGCTCACTCTCCTCATACTCTGGTTCCTATCTCTTGACATTTAGTTCTTAATTATATAGATAATTTTCCTGCAGGACTTCCGGCCCTCCTCCTACCTCACCATAGCTTTCGCTTATTATTCTTCAATAATGATCATCTTTAGGCGGTTTATAGAGTAGCATAGAACATTCATTTCAGTGAATACAAATGCATTCCTACTTTATTACCTTCACCTCTGGGATTCAGGCACAGTGCTTCTAAGAAGAGTTAATATTGAGCAGTATGGATCTCCATTGGGGAAAGGTTTTCCCCAGTTCCAGCCTCTCACACTTGCTAAGAAAACAGAAGGAGCAAGTGAGAGTATTTACCTTGCTAAGTTTGGGACTCAGAGTGCTGAAAAATGAGGCCTGGGGCTCAAAGGGACATCAGAAAGAAAAATTTTGCGACTCAATTTATGGGAAAGAAGAAACCACATTAGACTGAATTCTTGCTTGACAAAATAGCAAATGTGAACATCCTCCTTGGCTAAGATATAAAGAACAAAGAAAAAAGAAAGACACAGAGAGACTTACACAGCTCTGTACTCAGAGTCTCTTCAGATAGTTCCACTTGTCATTGGCTAACCAGACTAGGGTGGAGAATTGTCTGAAAAAATCATTTCCCCCCTACTTCCTTTTTATGTCCTTTTTCTTCTTTCTTTGCCTGCACATAGCTTAAGGCAAGCCTTTTTTTCATACACAGGCTTGCACTGTCTTGAGTATCCTTCATGTATACCCCCCTGTCTTTCAACTCTAGCCGAGACACCTCAAGAAATCACTCTTCCTTTTTGCAACTGTTAAGGCACATTATCAAGCATGAATAATAAGCTTGAGTTGTCTTTGTGTAGCAAGGACAAAATGCTATTTTAAAGTGGCTAGCAGATTCTTCCTGTTGCTCTGGTGTCTAGATCTTAAAATTGTTGGAGGTTGGAAACTGATATCTTAGGGCTTCTAGAGAACACTTACTCATGAGACAGAGCCTGGAATTTATCCTTAAAGCAGACACACTCATCATTCTGGGAGTTGCCACTTTAATGAAAATGCTTAGAATTACCTCTTTATGGCTTTGAGATAAGCTTTGAACTAGTAAAATAATCAGGCAATTTACAGTAAATATTAAGTTTTCTTAATATATTCTGGCTGCTTCCTTAGCAGGACTATGACCTTACAGAAGCTATTTTTCTTGCTTTTCAAATTAGGAAGGTGAGCTGGTTCTGTCTTAGTGCATGCTCCATGCCAGGTAAGGAAAGATGGAATCACAGATATTAAAAAGCACCTGGTCTACTTTAAAGATTTTCTTGCCTTTGTGTCCAGGGTCCAGATCACCCTATATGGTAGGATGGGAACTTTCTCCTGTAATAAATGCATAGTCATTCTGTCAATTATCCCAAGTTCACAAAAATTAGGAAGTTAGCCTTGAATGGCTGAGGAGAAGAACTCTCTTTTATTCTCCCAAGCTTTTTCTGGACTTTGAAGGGAAGGAATTTTGAGCGGTCAAATTGTCATTTGCATATGACTCATAAAACTCCCAAGCACTGAAGCATTGAGCATAAAGAAGGCCAATAGGTAGGGGGTCCCTGGAAAGGCAATACTGATGAGGGCATATCTAATATCCACTTTAACCTTTTACTTTTCTTCATTTAATTCCGTTCTCTTAAATCTTTATTTAATTTTATCATATATGGGAGGTAATCCAAGGAAAGGCAGAAGGTTGCAGAAAGAGTACCACAGTCTGAATAAGTCATCCAGAGCTAGCTGGAGTGGACCAGCAGAAGAGTTGGGGCAGTGGTCTACAGGAAAAAAGCACCTGGCAGATTTCTGTGGCACAAAAACAATTCTAAGAATTCTTAGATTAGAAACGTTAATAGAAAATTCAATAAAACTCCATCAACTTCTCTCAGACTCATAGGATGGGGCTTAGGCTGAATTGAACATTATAAGACAGACTTGATAAATTTGGGGTATTTGAATAATATTGATATGCTTCCAACACTACTCTTTTCCTTAGAAATGTCAAAATTGCACATCAGCTAGACTTTTCTTTTTCCTCTTTCAAAACCAGTACACATGATTATCTTTAATCAGAACTACAATATAGTGAACCTTTGGGCATTGTCAGAGAATATAATGCAGTAATTAGTTTTAAGCAAATTTTTCCTGAACAGCAGAAAATTACCTTCCATTCCATACCAACATACTCTGTTTGTGTGTGTTTATATATATATACACACATAACAAAATTTAATTGATTTTACAGTATGCCAAACTATTCTGCAGAAGTTTTTTGATGAATTTCTGATAAAATCACTTCTTTGATATGCTAATTAAGTACTTTTTTATTAAGTAGTTTTTTTTTCTAGAACATTATCAGGAAATAGAGCATTACCTGAATAGTCATTCAAAAGTAAATTCCTACTTAATCCAATTTGTCACCTGAAAATGAACAACAGAGACTGGACAGTTGTCCTCGAGGAGGATTATGGCATAGCAATGAAGATACAAATTGCTGTAAAGATATTTGTAATAGACCTATACATGTTGGAGACTTATCTCATCTGGTAGGAGAGGAAGGGAAACTGCCCTCAGGTGTTTGGACTTAGCAGTAACTATGGAGAGGATCATATTCCAGACAGATAGAATAGCATGTGTGAGTTACACTGCATACAGGAGATTGGTTCTTTTTAGGAACTGAAGTAAGGAAAGTAAACATCAAAGAGAATGAAAAGAGAGAAAGTGAGGGTGATCTACTGATGTAACAAATTTATTCTGAAGTTTAAGTTAACATTTTAAAATACTTGTGAGTGTGTTGCTATAATAAAATGTGGCAACGTTGTTAATGTTACAGCAATTCTCAGGTTATACCAATTTTTCACTTGAAATCATTTTGTTATTGCTCTGTCTTAACTTGATGTCATTCATTTCTACTCCTTTTTCTTAATTTATGGGGGACTTTTGACTTTACAGATTACATCACATAATAATTCTTCAATTAATGACTTTTTACCATAACAGCTTTTGAAAATATATACTTTTTTCAGACGAGATTTCCATTTTCCTGGTGAAATGACCTTTTCCCAAAACATTGACCAAATAACTAGACCATAAGAAGTATTATGTTGACATTAGTGTTTTAGGCAAACATGCATTTACCAATTTATGGGAAGTAACATTTTCTAATAAATCATTTGATATAAATATGAATTGTATGAATTTGCCAAGTGATGAATTAAAGAGGAAGCATCTTTTACCACACTTCAATCTAGTCTTCCAGTTTCAAGGGAGTCTTGTGTTATGTATTTGTTTTGTCCTAATAATGTTTTCTGGCTCTTGGGTCTATGACTTTATTTTTTTTTAACATTTAGTGCAGTTTTAGTGCGTGTTTACAGCAAAATTGAGAGGAAGATACAGAGATTTTCCATGTCTCCATAACTTCTACACATTCAGAACCTCTCTCATTATCAATATCCCCCATCAAAATGGTTTGTTTATAAAATTGATAAACCTACATGATTATCCAAAGTCCATAACTTACATTAGGGTTCATCTTAGTATTGTACATTCTATGAGTTTGGACAAGTGTAGAATGACCTGTATTTACCATTATAATATTGTACAGATATTTTTACAGATGTTTTTACTGTCCCCATAGTTTTGCCTTTTCCATAATATCATAGTAGTTGGAATCCTATGGTATGTAGCCATTTCAGATTGTCTTCTTTCACCTAGTAATATCCATTTAAGTTTCTCCTATGTCATTTCATGGCTTGATAGCTTATTTATTTTTAGCATAAGTAATTATCCATTGTCTGGAGGTACAGTTTGTTTATCCATTCACCTACTGAAGGACATCTTGGTTGCTTCCAAGTTTTGGCAGTTATGAATAAGACTGCTATAAACATCCATGTGCGGACATAAGTTTTCAACTCCTTTGGATAAATGCCAAGGAACATTATTGCTGTGTTGTATGGTTGTATGGTAAGAGTATGTTTAGTTTTATAAGAAACTGTCAAACTGTCTTGCAAAGTGGCTGTATCATTTTGCCTTCCCACCAGCAATGAATTAGAGTTATTGTTCCACTTTCTTATCAGCATTTATGTTGCCATTGTTTCAGATTTTGGCTATTCTAGTAAGTGTGTGGTGGTACCTCATTGTTTTAATTTTCATTTGCCTGATGATATAAGATGTGGAGCATCTTCTCATAGGCTTATTTATCATCTGTATATTATTTTGTTGAGGTGTTCTTTACGATCTTTAGCCAAGGGTTGCCTGGGTGGCTCAGTTGATTGTCTGACTCTTGATTTCGGCTGAGGTCATGATCTTGGGGACCTGAGATTGAGCCCAATGTTGGGCTCCCCCCTCAGCTGGGAGTCTGCTTGAGGATTCTGTCTCTCCCTCTGCCCCTCCCCCCATTAATTAATAAATAAATCTTTAAAAGAAAAGATCTTTGTCTTATTTCTTAGTTTTTTTTTTTATTATTGAGTTTTAAGAGTTTTTGGTACATTTTAGAAAATGGTTCTTTAACAGATGTGTCTTTTGCTAATATATAATAAGTCCCAAAGGCAGATAACATCAGTCTTCTTTTTTCTTCTCTTTCAATATTGTCTTAGCTATTCTGAGTCTTCCGTCTCTCCACAAAAACTTTAGAATCAGTTTGTCAATATCCATAAAATAACTTGTTAGGAATTTTATTGGAATTTCATCATATCTATAAATCAATTCAGGAAGAATTAATACCCTGACAATACTGAATCTTCCTATCTGTGGACATAGAATATCTCTCCACTTATTTAGTTGTTCTTTGATTTCATTCATCAGAATTTTGTGGTTTTCCTCATATAGATTATGTAGATGTTTTGCTAGATTTATACCTAAGTATTGTAAATTGTATTGTGTTTTTAATTTCATATTCCACTTGTTGGTATATAGGAAAGCAACTTACCGTTGTATATTAACATTGTGTCCTGCACCTTTGCTATAATTGCTTATTAGCTCCAGGAGTTTTGGAGGGTTGGTTTGTTTGTTTTCATCAAGTCTTCCAGACTTCCTCTATAGATGATCATATCATCTGAAAACGAAGACAGTTTTATGTCTTCCTTTCTGTATACCATTTATTTTGCTTTTCCTATCTTACTGCATTAGTAAAGACTTTCAGTATGATGTTGACAAGGTGCATTGAAAGTAGACATCCTCATCTTGTACCTGATCTTAGAAAGTTTTGAATTTCCTACCGTTAAATTTGATGTTAGCTGTAGATTTTTGGTAGATAGTCTTTATCAAGTTGAAAAAGTTCCTTTCCATTGCTGGTGTACTTAGCATTCTTGTCAAGAATGTGTGTTGGATTTTGTCAAATGCTTTTTCTGCATCTATTGATCTGATCAAGTGATTTTCTTTTTTTTGTCTGTTGATATGGAATAGGTTAATTGATTTTCAAATGTTAAACCAGCCTTGCATAACTGGGATAAATCCCACTTGGTCATAATGTATATTTTTTCATAATTTTTTTTTGTAATCTAAGTTCATGAGAGATCATGGTCTGTAGTTTTCTTGCATTATCTTTGTCTAGCTTTGGCATTAGAGCAATGCTGGCCTCAGAATAAGTTAGGAAATAGTCTCTGCTTCTGTCTTCTAAAAGAAATTGTAGAGAAATTGTATAATTTCTCTCTTAAATGTTTGGTAAAATTAACTGCTGAACGAATCTGGGCCTTTCTGTGTTGGAAGATTATTAATTGTAGATTCTATATATATATATATATATTAGATATAGTCCTCATCAGATTATCTCTATCTTCTTGTGTGAGTTTTGACAGATTGTGTCTTTAAAGGAATTGGTCCATTTCACCTACGTTATCAAATTTGTGAGCACAGAGTTGTTTATAGTATTTCCTTATTATCCTTTTAATTTCTATGGCATCTGTAGGATAGCCCTTTTTCATTTTCTGATATTAGTAATGTGTATTCTCTCTTCTTTTTTTCTTAGTTAGCCTAGCTAGAAGTTTATCTATTTTATTGATCTTTTCGAAGAAATAACTTATGATTTCATTGATTTTTCTCTGTTGATTTCTTGTTTTCAATTTCACTGATTTTTTTACTTCAACTCTTATTAGTTGTTTTCTTCTGCTTACTTTGAATTTAATTTGCTCTTCTTTTTCTAGTTTCCTAAAGTGGAACACTCTATTATTGATTTTAGATCTTTCTTCTTGTGTAATATATGCATTCAATTGCTAGAAATTTCCCTCTAGATACCATTTTTGCTGAATTCCACAAATTATAAGTTATATTTACATTTTCATTCAGTTTGTCTTTGACCTATGTGTTATTTAAAAGTATATTGTTTAATCTCCATGTATTTTGGAATTTTCCAGTTATCTTCCTGTTATTAATTTCTCATTTAATTCTGTTATGAGAAAAGACATTGCATGATTAAGATTTTTTTTAATTATTAAGGTATGTTTTGTTGCCCAGAATGTTGTGTGTTTTGGTGAATATGAGCTTGAGAAAAATATGTATTTTGCCTTTGTTCAATGAAGTACTCTATCGATGTCAAATATATTCAGTTGATTGATGGTATCACTGAATTCAGTTATGTCAATACTGATTTTCTGCCTGCTGTATCTGTCCACTTCTGAGAGAGAAGTGTTGAAGCCTCCAACTATGATTGTGGATTCATCTATTTCCTCTTACTGTTCTATCAGTTGTTGCTTCATGTTGCTTGGCACTTTCTTAGGTATATATGAGTTAAGGATTATTGGCCTTCTTAGAAAATTGATCCTTTTATCATTATGTAGTATACTTTTGTCCCTGAAAACTTTCCTTGCTTTGAAGTATGTTCTGTCTGATACTAATACAACTACTCTTGGTTTCTTTTATTTAGTGTTATCATGGCATATTTTTCTCTTCTGCTTAATTTTAATTTATATGTCTTTATATTTGAAGTGGATTTCATATAGACAACACATAGCTGGTTGTAGTTTTTGATTCTGACCATTTCTGTCTTTTAGTTAGTACATGTAGACCTTTGACATTCAAAGTGATTGATGATATAGTTGGATTAACATCTACCTATTCATTACTGTTTTTTATATTTTGCCCTTGTTCTTCATTCCTATTTGTCTTCCACTATTTTTCCACCCTCAGTAGCTTGAGTATTTTTTTTTTTAACTGAGCATTGTATATGATTCTTTTTTCTCTCCTTTCTTAGCATATCAGATATTCTTCTTGTTTTACCTTTTTTAGTGGTTGCTGAAAGTCCACTTTCAAATGACACCCTTCCACTTCATGGGAAGTGTGAGTACCTTATAATAACAAAATAATCTTAATTCCTTCCCCCCAACCTTTGTAGCATTGCTGTCATTAATTTCACATATATAAGTTTGTGTGTGTTCAAATATATTGTTGCTAGCATTATTTTGAATAAACTTATGTGTTAGGTTAAGAATAAGAATAAAAGGGGTGCCTGGATGGCTCAGTCAATTGGGCATCTGCCTTCGGCTCAGGTCATGATCCCAGGGTCCTGGGATCAAGCCCCGCATTGGGCTCCCTGCTCAGAGGGGAGCCTGCTTCTCCCTCTGCCTTTGCCTGCTGCTGCCCCTGCTTGTGCACTCTTTTGCTGTCTCTCTCTCTGTCATATAAATAAATTTTAAAAAAAAGAAAAAAAATGAATAAGAATAAAAGTTTTTCCTTTATATTTACTTACTGCTTCTTGATGGCCTTCCTTTCTTATGAAGATTTGAGTTTCTGACCTGTATTTTCTTCCTTTTCTCTAAAGAACTTCTTTTAGGGTCACCTGGGTGGCTCAGTCGTTAAGTGTCTGCCTTCAGCTCAGGTCATGATCCCGGGGTCCTGGGATGGAGCCCCGCATCGGGCTCCCTGCTCAGCGGGAAGCCTGCTTCTCCCTCTCCCACTCCCCCTGCTTGTGTTCCCTCTCTCGCTGTGTCTCTCTCTGTCAAATAAATACATAAATAATCTTAAAAAAAATAAAGAACTTCTTTTAACATTTCTTACAAGGCAGGTGTACTGGCAACGAATTCCCTCAATTTTTGTTTGTCTGAGAAAGTTTTTATTTTCCCCTTATTTCTGAAAGGTAATTTTTCAGGGTATTTTCTTTGTTTTGTTTTGTTTTTTTCTCTGAGCATGTTAAATATTTCATTCCCTCTCTTTTTGCTTGCATGGTTTCTGAGGAAAAGTCAGATATAATTCTTATATTTGCTCCTCTGTAGGTAAGATTTTTTTTTCCCTCTGCCTTCTTTCAGGATTTTTTTCTTTGTCTTTGATTTTCTGTAATTTAAAAATGATACCCCTTGGTATAGTTTTTTTTTGGTATTTATCCTACTTGGTGTTCTCTGAGCTTCCGGGATCTTTGACATGGTGTCTGGCATTAATTGGGAAAATTCTCAGTCTTCAAATATTTCTTATGTTCCTTTCTCCCTTTCTTCTCCTTCTGATATTACCATTACACTTAAGTTACACCTTCTGTGGGTGCCCTGTAGTCCTTGTATATTGTTCTATGTTTCTCAGTCTTTGCTCAGAGATCTTTTCTCAACCATATCCAGTCTACTAATAAGCTCATAAAGGACATTCTTTATATCTGTTACAGTGGGTTTTTTTTAATCTCTAGCTTTCTTTTTTGTTCTTTATTAAGATCTTAATTTTTCTGCTAATTATCCTGGTTCTTGCATACTGTCTACATTAGAGTACTAACATATTAGTCATAGTTGTTTTAAGTTCCTGGTCTGGTAATTTCAACATCCCTGATTTTCGGATGCTTGCCCTGTTTCTTCAAATTTTGTTTTCTGCTTTTTTCTATGCTTTGTAATTTTTTTTCCTTGATAGCAAGACATGGTGTACCAAGTAAAATGAACTGCTACAGATAGACATTTAGTAATGTGGTGGTGAGGGGTAGGGGGAAGGGAGCATTCTATAGTCCTATAATTAGATCTCGGTCTTATAGTGAGCCTATTGCCTTTGGACTGTGAACTTCAATAGTATTTCTTAGTTTGTTTTTTTTGTTTTGTTTTGTTTTGTTTCCTTCCTTTTTAGATGGATCAGAATGGCTAGAATGAACTGAAACTGGGTATTTCCCTTCCCCAGGTCAGTTAGGCTCTGATAATACTGTAGCAGGTTAGGCTGTGGTTAATTTTCTTCCCCTGAAGGCAGGCCTTGTTAAAAAGAACAGAATACCCTGGTATATTTTAAAATATTTTCCTTTCCCCCGCTCTCCATGCAGGTAGCCTGAGGGGATTTTTTCTCTGATACTGTGGCAATCTGGTCAAGTAATATCTCACAATATTGTGGCGGTCCCCTGTGACTGTCTCCCCTTGAAGCTTTTGACTCTGAGACCTGCCTGCACTGAGCCTCTAGCAGTTCATCAATTACAGTTCAGGCTTTCCTACCCCAGAACTGGTTACACCAGCAGTTTTTGCTTATAAGTTGAGCCTGCCTGGACTCCCTGTATTTGCATGACTTTCTCTCCAGTCTTAAAGGTCATGGTTTGCCCTGTGTTTCCTCTCTCATGGATCCAAGAAGCGTTGTTGATTTTTCAGTGTGTTCACATTTTTACTTCTTAGGACAGAGTGGTGACTTCCAAGCTCCTCACATTTGGAACCAAAATTCTCCAACCCTATGACTTTATTTTAATTTCAGTTTTAGTACAGGAAAAGCATAAGCCCATATGAGTTAAGTGTATATATATATATATATATATATATATATATATATATATATATATATATATATAAAGTATATATGTATATATATAGGAAAAAAACTAATGCAGCAAGAATGAACTTTTCAAGAATCAAATCTCTTTTATACTTACTCCACAAACCATCTCTCATTATAAAGTTGTTTTGTTTTTTGGAAAAAAAAATCTCAGTGCATTGCATTTTATATGCAGACTATATTTGTTTACTTTTGGATTATCATTTATTACAAATAAACTCTTTTTCTATTATTTTATTTTTTCTAATAAAGAAAATTATTTGGTTATCTTGGCTTGGGATGCAGTACACCATAATTTATCACACTACAAGTAATTCTTAAATTTTTTTATTAACATATGATGTATGTGTTATTTTTTTCAGGGGTACAGGTCTGTGATTCATCATTCTTACACAATTCACAGCGCTCACCATAGCACATACCCTCCTCAATGTCCATCACCCAGCCACCCCATCCCTCCCACCCCCCTCCACTCCAGCAAGCCTCAGTTTGTTTCCTGAGATTAGGAATCTCTTATGGTTTGTCTCCCTCTCTGGTTTCGTCTTCTTTTGTTTTTCCGTCCCTTCCCCTATGATCCTCTGTCTTGTTTCTCAAATTCCTCATATCAGTGATATCATATGATACTTGTCTTTCACTGATTGACTTATTTTGCTTAGCATAATATCCTCTAGTTCCATCCATGTCATTGCAAATGGCAAGATTTAATTTTTAATGGCTGCATAATACTCCATTGTGTGTGTGTATGTATGTGTGTGTGTGTGTGTATATACCTATATATATGTGTGTGTGTGTATATATATATATATATATACACACATGACATCTTCTTTATCCATTCATCTGTTGATGGACATCTAGGCTCTTTCCATAGTTTGGCTATTGTGGACACTACTGCTATAAACATTGAGGTGCATGTGCCCTTTTGGCTCACTACATTTGTATCTTTATGGTAAATACCCAGTAGTGCAATTGCTGGGTTGTAGGGTAGCTCTGTTTAATTCTTATTATTTTTTTTAATTCTTAAAATTTTTTGACCAACTTTTCATTTAGAGACCGTTATCTCAGAATGAATGACAGTCATTGAACAAAAGATAGCATTTTGTAGTTATAAAGAAATATTCCCTAAAAACTAACCCAAAGAATCGTCTTGGATGGCTTTTCTTGCGTTTCTATTATGGTGTAAATTCCATAGAATAAAAGGAATGAATGAGATGTATATACATACATATATGTATACACATTTTTATATATGTATATATCAGTAATGAAAAATTTTATAACTAAGTAAAAATAATGTAGAACAATTAAAACTGGAGAATATCTTTAGTAAATAAATAGTCAAATTTGATTTTTATAGAAGATAATTAAATGTATGGTGTAATATAAAATGTGTTCTGCCCGTTTTGTGGAATATACAGTATAAAGTTACACTTTTACACTATGCATCTTGGTTTTTTCCTTTATTAAATATAAGAATCAGTCTAGATGATCTCTATGGCTTGTCTCAAATCTTTTTTTTTTTTTTTTAAGATTTTATTTATTTATTTGAGACACAGGGAGAGAGATAGAGGGCACAAGCAGGGACGAAGGGCAGAGGGAGAAGCAGACTCCCCACTGGGTGCGGAGCTGGATGTGGGGCTAGATCCCAGGACCCTGAGATCATGACCTGAGCTGAAGGCAGATGCTTAACCAACTGAACCACCAGGTGCCCCTCAAGTCTTAATTATTATACTAAAATGTTTATGTGCATGTATATACATATAAAATCAAATTATATATGTATTTACATATATATGTATATATGATTTCAGTACCATCTGATCATATTCTTAATTAAATTTTAATTGTCAAAATTAATACATAATCTTAAATGCTTTTTTTTTTTTTAGGTTTTCATTAACGTCTTTCAATTACAGTTGTATAATTTTCACCATAAAAGTACTCAATAACATTGAATTCATTTGTAACCACTTATCTTTTTATACTATTGCAAATGATATAATTTTTTTTTATTCTTATGTTAATCCCCCTACATTACATCATTAGTTTTAGATGTAGTGTTCCATGATTCATTGTTTGTGCATAACACCCAGTGCTCCATGCAGAACGTGCCCTCCTCAATACCCACCACCAGGCTAACCCATCCTCCCAACCCCCTCCCCTCTAGAACCCTCAGTTTGTTTTTCACAGTCCATCGTCTCTCATGGTTCGTCTACCTCTCCAATTTCCCCCGCTTCATTCTTCCCCTCCCGCTACCTTCTTCTT
>NC_138380.1:54739127-54765107 GCF_054177405.1 Leptonychotes weddellii
TCTTTTCTTCCATCTCCTGTTGAGTTTGTAGGTGTTCAGAATGGTTTGATCCCTATCCAGCTGAATTCCTGAGAGGAGACGAAATCCAGGTCTCCTACTCCTCCGCCATCTTGCTCCGCCCCCCTGAAATGCTTTTTTTTTTAATTCATTGTCATCATTCATAGGAAAATATTTTAAAACACACACACACAAGCACAAAAAAAAAAACCCTGATGCCAAGTAGTTTTTAACTTTAGTCCTGTTTGTTGGTAGCAGAGTAATGAGTTCTGAAGCAGAAGAGAAGTTTTTAAAAAAAGTTTAACATATTTTGTACAGTGACACAAGTTGAGTGTTCATTTTTCTCTTATGGTTTTTCTGATTGCCACAAAGGACAAAATCATCTGCCAGTTTCACATTTTCTCACATCCACTGTTATGGGCAATGCCACTTGCTTTGTGGGTAGCACTCTCTGGATGGCCATCATCATGATGCATCCAATGTAGGATTATACTGTGTGTGTGTGTGTGTGTTTGTATTAGTGCACATGCACATGCATGCTATCAACATAGCCCTAAAGATGTTTTCAGACTATTCATACTAAATGTAGTGTCTTTTCAAATTAGGGTCTTTGGTTTTACAAAAAGAAAAAAGGAGGTGAAACTTTTGACTACAACATATGGGCCACTTCAAAAGGTTGTAGTATTAAAATAACAATAATATAAAATAATTTCTGCATTAATTTAGAGCATGTTACAGTAGGAATTGGCCTGTGTGCCATAGGATGTCCGGCAACAGCTTAGTCTTTGTCCTTCATTGTTGTCATCCTCTATCTTTAGTTCCTTCAAATTGGGGAAGTAATCAGTAACATTAACTGCAGTTGTTTCTATCCTGTGATCTACAAGGCAAAGAGGCATCAGTTGTAAAATAAAATAAAAATAAATTACAAAGAACCATGTCATCACAGAATTAGTATGCCACAGAAGCTGATGACATAATAACCTTTGTCTTCAAAGCCAGAAATTCTCTATTATGCTTAATTTGAGTTCTCTGAGCCTAAAGAATGAAAGTGATTAAATCACTCTGTACTGTAGCTAGTTCAGCATAAACAATGGCTTAATAAATATTGTCTTAGTTGATCATATTCTTGGCAGACACACCCTAACAGCAACAAACGAACTTTGTGAAACTATTTTATTTAATATTTTCCAATGGCACACAGAGTCATCCAGAATTCTGAAGACAGATTCGATTTTGTATGTAAAAGGTGAAAGAGTAGATCAAACTTTAATAGGACTTAAAGTTTTTAAGTGTCCCATTATTTTTTCTGCTGCTTTGTTTTAATAAATGATGGATAAATGTCACATAGGTATATGTGGAATGTATATGTAATTATATACCCTTGTCCCATGCTTTTAGTGTTTGCCTATTTTTTCTTATATATTTACATATTTATTCTTATATATTCCAGCACAAAGGATTGGACTGATAAGCAAGTTTGCTGCTTTCCGCTTCCTTTTTTTTCTCTCCTCTCCTTTTTGTGTACTTTTATCAAGGCAGAACCCGATGAGCCTTAGTTATTCCATATTTGAAATGGAAATTTAATTGACGCTTATTTCCTGATGAACTGACCTTAGAAAATCCTTTTTGGTTACATTTATTATGGTCTCTTCTTTTTATTTGAATTGGCTAGTTTTGTTTGGCTATTTGCTCATAGATTTCTCTAGTAGCTTGCATATTTGGGAAATGTTTTGAAACTCAAACACTTAGCCACTATGATTGTTTGAATAAAAATTTAAGAAAAGAGGACTTTTGAAACTGTGACTCTAGTTTCAATTTCCAGTGTGGTATGCATGAGGATGGGGTAACTATATATACTTAAGACCTTACACATGACATTTTCTGGACAGCAGTAGTTCATCAGATTTATAAATGAAGAACAGTAGAGCCCAAAGTAAAATGGACCAAGAGTTTGGCAACTTACAGTCTAACCCTGGACTTCTCACTAAAGAACTGTAGGCCCTTACATAAGTTACATAAACCTTCTGGACCTCAGCTTTCTTATCTTTAACATTAAAGTTTTTAACCACAGGACCTATTAGCTACTAGTTTTAAAAATTTACGATTCCAAGTAAATGTTAAAAATGGCAGAAATGCCTCATCTAAAAAAGTAATCATACACTGATTCCAATGCCATATTATATTTTTGACGTATGATTCCCTTACATTATAAGTAAAATGCTGGATATTGATAAATACTTCCTAATTATCTGGAAAATTTAGCCAACATAGATTTGGTGAACTATGTGATTCCGTTTGACATGGGCTTGACATCACAAGATAAGTATAAAAATATTTTCTTTACCATTTGCCCTATGGAGTCCCTTTAAAATCTTTGTTAAAAAAAAAATAATCATGAGGCTAAAATTTTAGTGAAATTATAGAATGCCAATTAAAATAGTTAAATGTATAATTGCTTTAATTAAAAAAATAGAAACTAAAAAACATCTTTTCTCTTTATCAGTTTTGTTGTAATTCACATTTCAAAGATAAATGATCTGCATGCCTTTAAAAAGTCTTATAATCAGAAAGGGAGAAAATATCTATTTTGCTTACATATAATCCTCTTAACATGCACATGCCAGATGGTGTTTCATATCAGGTCAGAAATAATGAAGGAATCTGGCTTTAAATCTAAGAATCTAGGGGAAAATGAGTAACTAGGGATTATGTATTTGTAATAGCATTTTTCCCTGAAATTCAACCATTTGTAACAATTTTCGATATGCTTCTGTCTGTGTGCGTGGATTTATTTTTACTTATTTCATTTCTATTATACCTTATTGGGATTCTGAAAGGTTATTTATGATGGGATTAGACATTTTCTCAATCTTTGGATCTCTGTAGTCAAGTAATAATTTGACCTTCAGATATTTCAGACTGCAAGTTAGTAACTAGTCTAGAAAGTAGTATTTTTCCCTCCCTCATAGGGAAGGGAAAAATAAATAGAAATTCTATTAAGTATGGAGGAAAATAATTTTTTCTAATTCACTTTAAAGAAACCAATTATAATATTAAATAATCTGACTTATTTTGCTAAAAAGAAATATATTCACTTTAGGTAAAAACAGCACATTTCATAAGCATAAACCTGGCTGGCTTTAGAGAATAAAGTTAGGCCATTGTATTATAGGGAAAGCAGAAAATTGTACTCTTAATTAATTCACTCCTTGTTATTATTGTCTTGATTTCTTTTGACTTTCTCCTAATAGATCATGTGATAATCTATGTCATTAGCTCACTTGATCCAAACTAATTATTACAGTATTCTACTAGTCACTCTGTCTTTAATGTCTTTATATAATAATTATTTGGTTCTGTGGCCTTGACTGCTTCCATGCTTTAAAAAAGAGGACAAACATTTCAAGTAATACATGTGGCTGAACTATGTAAATCCAGCCTCCAACTCCCAGCCAAAAAAAAAGAAGAAAAGTTGAAGTTTTACTTTCAGCATGATAACACAAGTTCTGTAGACTCACTCCGTAGTGAAACTGGTCAAAATTGTCACAAAAAAAATTAAGTTTCTAGAAATGGTCCTAGAAAAACATTCAAAATCTCTGAAATAGTTCTAAGGAAGGCAAACATTGGTCATATAATGAATAAATTAAGAAACATTCCAGGAAACTTGCTAAAACTATTGTGCCCTCCCCCATCAATTGAACATTCAATTCCTAAATTGGAGGTGTAATGTCAGACTCAGAGAAAAGTGTACTATTATTCCCACCCCTAGCTCCAGAGCTGTATGTAACTAACATATTTTGCAATAGGAAAAAATAGACTATAACATAGAAAGCGTCATATTTCTTTCCATAAGAACTGATTACATTTGCAAAAGAATGTGGAGAAGTTCCAGGTGAAGGATGGCCTCAAAAAGCAGTGTTGGTTATGGTGAAAGGCAATTGGTAAGAGATTGGTAGATTCATCGGAGATACACTCTACCCTGCAAATTGGCTACTTTGCTGGAGAGAACCAGTCATATGTGCCTCTGGGAAGTACACAGCTGGGGTGAGAACAAATCTCAGACATGAACTTCAGGAACTATACCTTCAAATGATCACAAATTTGGTTTTATCAATCTGTCAAACAATTTGTGCCCGAGAGCATTGTTGAAACTAAGTAGTGGACCTGACTGTGTTTAAAGGTAGGAGACAGAGAAAGCTCTGCAAAATTGTCATCTCAGAGTGACTATGGGCTTATCCAAGACTGTGTTGTCTAAGGAAAAACATCAGAGGCTTCTTGCTACAGGGGGTGGGAGTGAGGGGTTGATAACTAAGGTAAAATAGACTTCACTAAAATAATCACTAAGCACATAAATAATAACCCACCCTTAGGGTGGGGGGGAGGTACCCAGAGTAGCTAAAAATATATAATGTAAATTGTCAAGTTTCCAATTAAAAAATTACTAGAACTGAAAAAAAAAAAAAAGAACAGATAAATGTGGTCTATACACAAGGAGGAAAAGTGGACAACAGAATCTGCCTGTGATCACAGCCAGATGTGGGATTCAACAAGTATTCAAAGTGACCATTATAAATATGTTCAAAGAAGTAAAGAAGCAATGACTAAAGAAGTAAAGGAAAACATGATGGCAATGTTACATCATATAGACAATATCAACACAATATCAAAAAAGAAATAGAAATTATAAAAAAGAACCAAATTTAAGTCCTGGTGTTGAAAAGTACAATGACCAAAGTGGAAAAGTCAATAGATTTGAACTAAATTAGTAACTTGAAAATTAATTGATGAAGATTATACAATCTGAAGAATTAAGAGAAAACCAAATAAAGAAAAATGCAATGCAGAGAAATATGAGACATGTCAAGTGCACCAAGATATGCATAATGGGAGTACCATAAGGAAAGGAGAGAAAAGATTAGAAAAACCATGTTAAAGATAATGTCTAAAAACTCTCCAAATTTATTGAAAACATTAATCTGCACATCCAGGAAACTCAACAAATTCCAAGTGGTATAAGCACAAGGAGATTCACAATCAGACACATCACAGAAAAAATGGTGAAAGCCAAAGACAAGGAAAAAATCTTTCAAGCAGCAAGAAAAAATAAACACTCTAATTTGCAAGGGAATTCAAATAAGATTAGTAGGTGCCTCCCGCTCAGAAACAGCGGAAGCTGGAAAGAAGTGGGATAAAACCCTAAAAGAGCTCAAAGAAAAAAATGTCAACCAAGAACACTATACTGAGCAAAACTATGTTTCATGAATAAAGAAAATAAACATACTCCCAAATAAGCAAAACCATGAGAATTTGTTGCTAAAAAACCCACTTTACATGAAATACTAATGAAAAATCTTCAGGTTAAAAGTAGTTGACCCCAGACAATAACTTGAATCCGTATGAAATTACAAAGAGCAGTGGTAAAGATAATAATGTAACTGTATAATGATATAAGTGCACATTTCTCCTTTTAACTGATTTAAAAGCTATTAGATAAAACATTATGCATATAATGTATTATTTGGCCTAGAACATATAGATATGTAATACATTTGGCAATAATAACACAAAGGAGGTGAGTAGAAATATAAGCTGTTTTAGCTAAGGAGTTAATTCCAAATAGTAACTAGATCCACAGGAAAAAATGAAGAGATCCAGATATATTAAACAAGGTTAATTAGCAAAAGCTGTTCTTATTTCCTCTCCTTTCTTCTCTTGGCTTCTTTAAAGATATAAAATTGTATAAGTAATAATTATAAATGCAGTGTTAAAATGTTTTTAACATTTACAGATTTAATAATTGTAAAAATAATATAACAAAACATAGAAAATAGAACAGTTGTAGTAATTACATTTCTGTAGCTTACTGGAATTGAGTTAGTATAAATCTGAAGCTGATTCTGATAAATTAAGATGTATTTGATAGAGCAAACACTAATGTTGTTCACAAAAATATAGTGAAAAGATCATTAAAGTAATTAAATCATTAAAGTCATTAAAATGCTATATTAGAAAAATATTCAGTCACCAAAAAAAGCATCAAAGAGGTGCTAAAAATTGGCGTGCCGGGGTGGCTCAGTCAGTTAAATGTCAGATTCTTGATTTTGGCTCAAGTCATGATCTCAGGGTTGTGGGATCGAGCACCCACCCCATTGGGCTCCACACTGGGTGTGGAGGCTGCTTAAGATTCTCTCTGCCCTCTCGCCCCTCCCCAACATAAAAGAGGTACCAAAAAATAGGCATACAGAAAACAAAAAATGAAATAATAAACATAAATTCAACTGTATGAAAAAATGTCATGAAATGTGAATGAATAAAACAACCCAATCAAAAGACAGAGATTGTAAGAATGGAACAAGCAAAACAAAACAAGATCCAACTATATACTGTCTATAGGAGACACACTTTAGATTCGAAGATAAAAATAGATTGAAAGTAAGAGACTGAGAACAGGATATTTTATACAAATAGCAATCACAAGAAAGCTGAATTGGCTGTACTAGTGTTGCACCAAAAATAGACTTTAAAACAAAAAATGATACCAGAAGTAAAGAGGGACCTTTTATAATGACAAAGTGTTAACTCATCAATAGGATATAAGTATTGTAAACATATATGGGCTAACATATATACCAAAGTACATGAAGCAAAAACTGACAGAGATGAAGGGAGAAATAGATAACTGAGACTTCTATATCTCAATTTCAGTAATGGTAGGAATGGTAGGAAGATCAACTAGGAAATAGAAAATTTGAACAACGGTATAAACCGCTGTATAACATCTGTATAAACATCTACTTAACATCTGTAGAACATCTGTATAGTATCTATACAGAAGTATGTCCAATAACAGTACACTATACATTCTTCTCAAGAACACATGAAACATTCTCCATTATAAACCACACACTAGACCATAAAATAAACCTTGGTGAGTTTTAAAAGATAGAAATAATACAAAGTAAAAAAAAAAAAAAAAAGAATACAAAGTATATTCTATGACTACAATGGAACAAAATTAGGAATCAATAGCAAAAGAAATTTGAAAAGTCACTAATATATGAATTAAGCAACACACTTCAAAATAACTAATGGTTCAGAAAAAATCAAAAGGGAAATTTAGATGAATGAAAATAAAAATACAAAATACAAAATTTATGGGATGTGATGATTAGAAAGAAATTTGTAACACTGAATACATATTTTAAAAAAGAAGAAAGATGTCCCATCAACAAGCTAAGCTTCCATCTTAAGATGATGGAATAAAGCAGAGCAGACTAGGGGCGCCTGGGTGGCTCAGTTGGTTAAGCGACTGCCTTCGGCTCAGGTCATGATCCTGGAGTCCCTGGATCGAGTCCCGCATCAGGCTCCCTGCTCGGCAGGGAGTCTGCTTCTCCCTCTGACCCTCCCAACCTTCCCCCCTCTCATGTGCTCTCTCTCTCAGTCTCTCTCTCAAATAAATAAATAAAATCTTTAAAAAAAAAAAAAAGCAGAGCAGACTAAACTTCAAGCAAGAGGAAGGAAAAAATAAATAGAGCAGAAAACAATGAAATAGAGTATAAACAATAGAGAATGAGAAAAACAATAATTAAACAGAGGATAGAAAAACAATAGCAAAAACCAAAACCTGGTTCTTTTAAAAATCAACAAAATTAATCAACCCTTATCCAGATTGAGCAAGAAAGAGAGAATACTCACATTACTAGAATCAGAAATGAAAGAGGGAATATTACTATTGATCTTACAGAGGGGGAAAAAAGACTTTAAGAGAATATTATGAAAAAGTGTATGCCAATAAATCAGATTAATTCGATGAAATAGATAAGTTCCTCAAAAGATATAAGCTACTCACAAATAAATAAACAAATCTGAATTGATATGTAAAGAAATTGAAGCAGTAATCAAAATCTGCCTATAAAGAAAAGTGCAGGCCTAGATGGCTTCACTGGTGGATTCTATCCAACAGTTAATGAAAAATTAATATCAGTTATTCACAAACTCCTCCAAAAAATAAAAGAGGAGGGACTATTTTATAACTCATGGTATGAGGGCAATATTACCATGAGACCAGAATCGCACAATCACAAGAAAAAAAACAACAAACCAATACTTTTTATGAATATAGATGCAAAAATCCTCACAAAATACTAGCAAACCAATTTGAGCAACATATAAAATGAACTATTCACCCTGACTAACTGGTATTTATCTCAAGAATGTGAGTTGGTTTAACATCTAAAAATCAATTAAAGTAATACATCATATCAAGTCTAAAAACCCAAAATCACATGATCTTCTCAGTAGACAGAAAAAAGTATTCAGCAAACTCTAGCATTTTTTCATGATAAAAACACTCAAAAAACTAGGATAAAAATCCTCAAGCTGACTGGTAAGCACTGTGAATTGTGCAAGACTGTTGAATCTCAGATCTGTACCTCTGAAACAAATAATGCAATGTATGTTAAGGAAAAAAAAGAAGAAGAAGAAGATAGCTGGAGGGGGAAGAATGAAGGGGGGGGAATCGGAGGGGGAGACGAACCATGAGAGACGATGGACTCTGAAAAACAAACTGAGGGTTCTAGAGGGGAGGAGGGTGGGAGGATGGGTTAGCCTGGTGATGGGTATTAAAGAGGGCACGTTCTGCATGGAGCACTGGGTGTTATGCACAAACAATGAATCATGGAACACTACATCTAAAACTAATGATGTAATGTATGATGATTAATATAACAATAAAAAAATTTAAGAAAAATCCTCAAGCTGATAAAGGACATCTGTGAAAAACCCACAGCTAATATCATACTTAATGGTGAAAGACTGGATGCTTTCCCCCTAAGATAAGAAGACAAGTACATCCATTCCATCATTTCTATTCAACATTGTACTGGAGGTTCCAGCAAGGACAATTAGGAAAGAAAAATAGATAAAAGACTACCAGATTGGAAAGAAAGAGTTAAACTATTTCCACTCTCATGATTTTGTATATAGAAATCTTAAGGAATCCGGGCGCCTGGGTGGCTCAGTTGGTTAAGCGACTGCCTTCGGCTCAGGTCATGATCCTGGAGTCCCGGGATCGAGTCCCACATCGGGCTCCCTGCTCAGCGGGGGGTCTGCTTCTCCCTCTAACCCTCTTCCCTCTCATGCTCTCTGTCTCTCATTCTCTCTCTCAAATAAATAAATAAAATCTTTAAAAAAAAAAAAAAGAAATCTTAAGGAATCTAATAAAATACTACTAAAATTGATAAATGAGTTCAGCATGCTTGTAAGATAGATACAAGATCAATATATTAAAGCCAGTTGTATTTCTACACGCTTATAATTAATAATAAAAAATGAAATTTAAAAACATTTATAATAGCATCAGAAAATAATACAATACTATGAAAAAATTAACAAAATTCAAAACTCATACTCTGAAAACCTCAGATCATTGTTGAAAGAAATTAAAGATCTAAATAAATAAACATCTCATGTACATGGATTAGAAAACGTAAAGCTGTAAAGATGACAACACTCCCCAAATTTATCTACAGATTCAACATAATTACTGTCAGATTCCCAGCTGGCTTCTTGGTGGAAATCGATAGGCTGATTCTAAAATTCATATAGAATTATACTAGATCTTGGCCAAAGCAGTCAAGTAAAAGATGAATAAAATTGGAAAACTCACACTTCACAATTTCAAACCTTAGTACAAAGCACTAGTAATTAAGATGGTGTGGCCTTCAGATGAGGACAGACATATAGATCAATGCAATAGAAATGAGAGTCGAGAAATAAAGCCATGTGTCTATGTTCAATTGATTTTGACAAGAGTGCCAAGAATGGGGGACTTGATTTAATGAGGAAATGATAGTAATTTCAACAAATAGTGAGGGAAAAACTGGACAGCCCCATACAAACAATGATATTGGACCCTCACCTCATATTACATATCAAAATTAACTTGAACCAAAGGTTAAATGTAAGAGCTAAAACCATAACTGTTTTAGAAGAAAACATAGTGGTAAATTTTGTTTCCTTGGTTCAACAGTGGATTCTTATATATGGTACCAATAACATGAGCAACAAAAGAAATATATAATTTGGAATTCATCAAAATTAAAAACTTATGCTTCAAAGGACACTATCAAGAAAGTGAAAAACCAACACAGAGATGAGAGAAAATAATTATCAGTCATATATCTCATAAGGGACTTGTATGTACAAGATACAACGAATTCTTACATCTCAATAACAGAAAGATAAATAACCCAATTCAAAAATGGACAAAGGTTCTGAATAGATATTTCTCCAGAGAAGATATACAAATGGCCAATAAGCACATACAAAGGTGCTCAGCATCATTACTCATCAGGGAAATGCAAATCAAAACCACAATGAAATACCATTCCACATTCACTATGATAGTTGGAATCAAAAAGTCAGATAACCACAAGTGTTGATGGGATGTGGAGAAATATAATAGCCCTTATATCCTCCTAGTTGCATTTTGAAATGGTGCTGCCACTTTGGAAAACAGTCTAGAAATTCCTCAAATGGTTAGACATAGAGTTAGCATATGATCCAGCAATTCTACTTTTAAGTAAATGTCCCAGGGCAAAGAAAGCATATGTTCACACAAAGACTTGTACATTAATGTTTATAGCAACATTATTTATAACAGTGAAAAGATGGAAACAACCAAAATGTCCATCAATGAATGAATAAATAAAATATAATCTAGTATAATCATGTAACAGAATATCATTTAGCCATAAAAAGGAATAAATTGTTGATCTCTACTACAACATAGATGAAACTTAAAGCATTATACTAAGTGAAACAAGCAAATCAAAAAGACCACATGTTATATGATTCTATTTATATGAAATATCCAGAACAGGCAAACGTACAGATGGAAAGTAGATTAATAGCTGCTGGGAAAATAATGGGACTGGAAGTTGGGGAATAAAAAAGGGACAATATCTAAATGATAGGGGGAATCTTTTTGAGGCAATACAAATGTTCTAAAATTATTTGGTTTTGGTGCACATGTCTTGAATATATTGAAAAACTTTTAATTGTACACTTTAAATGTGTAATTATATAATTATGTGGATTACATTACAATAAAGCTGCAAAAAAGATTTCTATCCCAGGAATAGTGGTTTAACTTCTTCTTAAAAGGATGTAATGTAATATTTCAGTCTAGAAAGTCCATAAATGGACAAAAGTGTGATTAACTTCCCCTTCTCTTCCTTCAAGCCATCTCTTATTCATTATGAGCAAGAGCTACTTCCAAAGCTGATCAGGTCTTTATTTCCATTAGCATTTGGCCTTTGGTCACTTCACAGCACAAAAAAATCTTTTGTTGGCAGACGTCTTAGACCACCAACAAATTCACCTATGAAGTTAAGCAAATATCATTGTGGTTTTTACTCTTTTTCCTAGAGTGATATTTTTATTTAACTATCAAGTGCTTTTGCAAGATGGATTTAACATTGAGCCTCACAGAGCAATCTTGATGAAGATTTATAACTTTGTAAATCTGTGACCTTGTAAATATAACTCTAAGTGTCACAGCTAATTTAGGCTAGATCTTAAATTTATTATCTATTTGGAAAAGATTTTAAATTCTTTCAACATTTCCTTTAAATAAACCAGTACATTTGTTTTTCTGTTATCTATTTGGAACACATTAATATTAGAATACCTCATATTGAAAATGATTATTCTTTTTGCTCAAATTCTTTTGGAAGGCTGGAGTCTTAAGATCGTGCAGCTATGTCTGGTAGGTGTATCTGTGTGTTTATATGAATCTATCCTACCAAATAAAACTTAGTTTGTTTCAAAGCCAAATGAAATCTGTTATTTGCTTACTAGTAAAGGTCTTAATAGAAAACAGATTAAACACTCAGGATATCTTATGGAGGGTTGACTTACAAAGGGACTTATTATAGGATATGGACAGGAACATGGAGTCATATTCAGTAGAGTTGTCACCACCTATACTTCAGTGGATGAAGGAAGAAAAAGAGAAAAGGAAAATGAGAAAAAGAGAATTGTAGAGAATCAACTGCCTTGAAAGATGTATAGCTTTCTGTCAAGAGCCTAGCAAAACTGTGGGGAATTCATAGAGAGAAAAAGGGAATAGATGGCTTGAGCCCTATGTGGAACATTTCATACAAGTCTATATGTGGAAGGGTGATGCCATCATTTTTTTTGCTCACATCTCTCATGCTTTCAGCTTGTTTTGAGACCTCTTCTGCTGTTTTCCATTTATATTCTAAATAGGTCTTTGGAATTCCCAATGTGACTGTTCACCTAGACTTTCATATAAATCTAATATGATTAATCATTGACAATGGTCAGAAAAGTTCGTAATACTTTAGTATGCTGGTTCAGATTAGCCACAAAGAATATTGTTGATGATTGCTTTTCTTATAGGTTAATGTGAATGATGAAAATGGTAAAAGGTGAAATTATGAGAATTGTGCTAGAGTACTAGCTTCAGAGATGTGGTATCTAAAAAAAAAATCCATGTGTCAAGGAAGCACACAAAAATCTAAGCATTAAATTCAATTAAAGGGAGAGAAAATTAGTTGACAGTTATAATTATTAAAATCAATACTGGAAAAGATAGTATTATTTATAAATAAAACTTTGAATTGTTTTCACATTTTAAAATTTAATATCCAAATACCACTTTAGATTTATCAATTTTGTTTATCTTTCCAAAGAACCACCTCCTGGTTTCATTTAGCCAGACTCAACAAGAAAAAAAGAAGACTCAAATTAATAAAGTTAGAAATGGAAGAGGAGAAATAACAACCAACACCATGGAAACACAAAGGATTATAAGAAAATATGAAAAATTATGTGCCAATGAATTGGGTAGCCTAGACATGGATAAATTCTGAAAAACATATAACCTTCAAAAATGAATTAGGAAGAAATAGAAAATTTGAACAGACTGATTACTAGAAATGAAATTGAATCACTAATCAAAAAATTCCCAACAAACAAAAGTCCAGTACCAGATGACTTCACAGGTGAATTCTACCAAATTTTAAAGAAAAGTTAATACCTGTTCTCCTCAAACTATTCCAAAAAAAGGAAGAAGAAAAAAGTTTCCAAATTCATTCTATGAGACCAGCATTACCCTGATACCAAAACCAAATAAAGACATACACAAAAAGAAAACTATAGCCCAATATCTCTGTTGAACATAGATGCAAAAATCCTTAACAAAATATTAACAAACCAAATTCAACAATACATTAAAAGAAAATCATTCACCACCATCAAATGGGATTTATTTCCAGGATGCAAGGGTGGTTCAGTATTCACAAATCAATCAATGTGATATGTCACATTAACATGAGAAAGGATAAAAACCATATGATCATGTCAATAGATACAGAAAAAGCACTTGAAAAAGTACATTTATTCTTGATAAAAACTCTCAACAAAGTAGGTTTTAAGGGAACATACCTCAACATAATAAAGGCCATATATGAAAAACCCACAACTAACATATTCAATGAAGAGAAACTAAGAGCTTTTTGTCTAAGATCAGGAACGAAACAAGGATGCCCACTCTCACCAATTTTATTCATCATAGTAATGGAAGTCCTAGCCACAGCTGTCAGAAAGCAAAAAGAAATAAAAAGCATCCAAATTGGTAAGGAAGAAGTAAAATTTTCACTCTTTGCAGATGACATGATACTCTGTATAGAAATCCCAAAAGACTCCACAAAAAAACTACTAGAACTGTCAAATGAATTCAGTAAAGTTTCAGGATACAAAATTAATGTACAGAAATTGCTTTCATTTCTATAGACTATTAATGAAGTGGCAGAAAGAAAAATTATGAAAAGAATTCCATTTATAATTGCAACAAAAGTAATGAAATACCTAGGAATAAATTTAACCAAGGAGGTGAAAGACCTATACTCCAAAAACCAAAACATTGATGAAAGAAAGTCATGACACAAACAAATGGAAAAATATTTCATGCTTACGGATTGGACAAGCCAGTACTGTTAAAACATTTATACTACCCAAAGCAATCTCCAGATTTAATGCAATTCCTATCAAATTACCAACAACATTCTTCACAGAACTATGCCAGATAATCCTAAAATTTATGGAACCACAAAAGACCCTGAATAATCAAAACAATCTCAAGAAAAGGAGAACAAAGCTGGAGGCATCACAATCCCAGTTTTCAAGTATACCACAAATCTACAGTAATCAAATCAGTGTGGTACTGACACAAAAGTAGATCAATGGGATATAGATCAATGGAAGAGAATAGACACCCCAGAAATAAACCCATACATATAACGTCAATTAAATTACAACAAAGGAGGCAGGAATATACAATGGGAAAAAGACAGCATCTTCAACAAATGGTGCTGACAAAAGTGGACAGCTACATGCAACAGAATGATACTGGACAACTTCCTTACACAATCAAAAAAATAAATAAAATAAACTCAGAATGGATTAAGGACCTAAATGTGACACCTGAAACCATAAAATTTCTAGAAGAGAACATGGGCAGTAATTTCTTTGACATTGGCTGTGGAAACATTTTTGTAGGTATGTCTCCTCTGGCAAGGGAAAAAAAAAGCAAATTAAACTACTGGGGCTACACCAAAATAAAAAGCTTTTGTACAGTGAAGGAAACCACCAATAAAACAAAAAGGCAGCCCACTGAATGGGAGAAGATATTTGCAAATGATATATCCAATAAGGAGTTAATATTCAAAATACATAAAGAACTTATATAACTCAACACTAAAAAATAATAATAATCCTATTAAAAATGGGCAGAGGTTGGAGCACCTGGGTGGAATAGTCGGTTCAGCTTCTACCTCTTGGTTTCGGTACAGGTTGTGATCCCAGGATCCTGAGATCAAACCCCATGTGGGGATCTGTGCTCAGTGTTAAGTCTGCTTAGGACTCTCTCTCCTTCTCCCACTGCCTCTCTCCACTAAAATAAATAAATAAATATATTTTTTTTAAAACGGGCAGAGGACCTGAACAGATATCTTTCCAAAGAGGACATACAGATGGCCAAAAGATACATAAAAAGATACTCAACATCACTAATCATCAAGGGACTGCAAATCAAAACCACAGTTTAACCTTACATCTGTCAAAATGGCTGAAATAAAAAAGACAAGAAATAACAAGTGTTGGTGAAGATGTAGAGAAAAAGGATTCCTCTTGCACTATTGGTGGGGATGCAAATTGGTACAGCTATTGTGGAAAGCAGTATGGAGGTTCCTAAAAAAAATTGAAAATAGAAATACCACATGATCTAGCAGTTTCACTACTGGATATTTACACAAAGAAAACAACATTAATTCAGAAAGACATATGCAACTTTATGTTTATTGCAGCATTATTTACAATAGGCAAGATATAGAAGCAACCCAAGTGTCCATCTGTAGATGAATAGATGAAGAAGATGTGGTACATATATATGCAGTAGGATATCACTTAGCATAAAATGAATGTAATCTTGCCATTTGCAACAACATGGATAGATCTAGAGGATATAATGCTAAGTGAAATAAGTCAGTCAGAGAAAGACACCATATGATTTCACTCGTGGAATTTAGGAAGCAAAGCAAATGAACTAAGAAAAAAGGGGACAAACAAAAAAACAGACTCTTAAATACAGAGAACAAACTGTGGTTGCAGGGGGTGGGGGAAATGCATGAAATACATAAAGGGTATCAAGAAATGTACAGAATTTTTGAATCATTATATTGTCTACCTGAAACTAATATAATACTTCACGTTAATTATACTTCAATTAAAAAAAAAAAAGGTTTCCTATACAAAACACCCATAGTTTGAAAATAAGGCATCATCATGCCCATTATCTAGCCCCAAAAGAACCCGTGCTAGTGGAGAACATGGGTCCATATCATGAATTTTTTATGCATTTTTATATTTAGGAGAAATGTATTGATTATATAATATTCAGTGTCATACCAAAATGACAAACAAAATCTTGTAAATTAAAAAAAGGCATTTTCATATCCTCATGCATATTTTTTAAATATATAATGCCCTTTGGATCTATAAGGGGCCTTAGAAACCCTCTAGCCCTTCTCTTGTCATTTGATGTATAGGTTAGAATGTAAAGAAAAAAATGACTTTATCAGTCCATTCAAGTTCTCATTCAGTGAGCAAATGAAATAAGCTAGGTTAGAGGTTCAGGAGAATTTTTTTAAAAACAATACATTTTTGTGTGGTTTTATTATTATTTTTTATTTATTTATTTATTTATTCTTATGTTAATCCCCATACATTACATCATTTATTATTAAATATAATATATACAACCGATTAAATAGAAAATATATAGTGTTGAATAAGAACAAAATATCATTCATGATTCCATATTTCAGGGATAACCATGCCCAGCACATCCTTCAAGATACAGATCTTTCACTTTATTTTCTGAACACGCACATCTCCCTCCCCAAACCCCTTCCACACATATTCATTGACAAAAGTGGTAACTTACCATATGTATTTTCATATCCACATTTTTCCTTCTATAATTTGATTTTATAATACTATTTTAAACCAGATTTATTACTCGTGCCATAGCAATACACTAGTTTGCCTTAAGAAGTCCAAAAAATAGGCATGACTGAGATTTAAGTATTTTACCATATCTTACCAGTATCATTTTACTTCTGAAACACATCACTTACCTCCAGCTTCTGATGAGGTTAACAAGTTTAAGAAAGAAATTGTATCAAAACTCTCTTCCCTTATCATTTTTTTCTTATCATGGCATTATTCTTCATTTCCCTCAGAGTATTCATTATAATTTGCAATTGTATATCTTAGTTTCTGTTTTAAATCTGTTATCTTTATTAGACAGCAAACTCCGGGAAGGCAAGAATGATATCTACCATTTCAACGCTTTAAAATCCTAGCACAGGCTTGACACAGAGTAAGAGCTTGGTTATTATTGGTAAGTGAATCTGCACATCAATCTGCTTAAAGAAATAATATCAGGCCATATGTACACAGTAACACACATATAGAGGGAAACAAGCTTAAAACTGTATAAACAAATATATTTGAAAATGTTTGACTTTTGTGAATAACATGAATTCCTTTCAAGTCTTTTTTTTTTCATATCCATATTATTCAGTGCACAGAGAAATAACATTGGTAGTAAGCTTATGAAGTAAGAGCTTGAATTCAAAATCAGAATTCCTCCTTGCAAATCCTAGTAGCACCATTAATTAATTAATTAATTAAGCCAGTTAGTTAACTCTGTGTCTCCTTTGGAAAATGGAGATAATACTAGTACCCACCTTGGGGGATTATTTGAGGATTAAATGAGATAAAACATGTATAACAGTTGTATATTAACTGTATTTAACAAATGCTCAAAATATTAGTGATAATTATTTCTGTTATATTACCATCCTTATTATTATTCTGGGCTCATTTGCACAAATAGACTGGTAGAAAATTTGAGAGAAAGGGAATTTTCATATGAGAGATGAAAGAGGAAAAATGACTAATATATATTATTACTCCAGGCCCCTGCACTTTGTGAGATGCTTTTAACATATTACCCCTATTTTACCATTGAGGGAAATGTGGCTCAAAACTTTAATTTTCTCCCAGGTTTGTCATTAACTACCTTGTCGTGCATGCACACCAATACTGCAGGTATCTTTCTTGTGAAATTGTTTATATTTACCCTAACTTGAAATAGTCTTCTTGTTTACCCTGAATGAAAAATCTCACTACATCCCTCAGCCACCAAGAAAGTGTCCATGTCTTCCTCAAGATTCCACTCAAATGCTATGTGTAATTATAGTCACTGGCTTCATGTTTTCTCTTACCTTTGGCCATCATGATAAGGTCTTTATAGATCAACTCCTCCATTTCACCATGAACTCCTTTGACTTGCTTAGCAGGTTCCCGGGTGTGCAGATAGTACTTATTCAGTGTTGAGTGGGAGGAAGAGCAAAGGAATGTGAGAGGGAGGGAGACATAAATGGAAGCCAAGACAGTATTACAGGACTCTAAAATCCGAGAAGCAATCAGTGGAATTTCCTCTCAATTCAGTGCCATATTTCCTTACAATTTACTGATTCAAAGTTAATTTAGGTGAGGGCAAAGCAGTTCATGCACTTAATCCTCTCTTGATATTTTCAAAATTGTGCTACCTTCTTATGGAAAGAATCAGGTACTACATCTGAACCTTTATTGTTTTGTTGTAATTATGTGATCGAAGAGAGCAAAATACAAAGAAGCAATTTTTTAGAAAAAAAAAATTTCTAACTAATAGAGTAAAATATGTTTGCAGAAAAGGGAAGAATGTGGAAAACTAAAACAACTAAAATGAGAAATATTATGTACACTACTACCCAGAAATAACTGCCATATAACATTTCTGTATATTTCTTCCTATACTTTTTTCTTTTATTTGTGTTGCAACCAAAACACATGGTTCTTTAAAATTTATTTCCAAAAACATGAAATTATAACAAATTTCTTTGAAAACATGAATGTGAAATGGCACATGAAATGTGATGTTATAAATGAGTGAACATCCCAAGTACAAGAGTAAGACATATTCAAGAAAGTGAACACTTATATTTACTGTTGGAAATGAAGACAAGAGTGGCAACAGACAGAGCTGGGGAGGTCAGCAGGAAGAAGATAATCTGGGGTTGTGTTGGCCCTGCCAAAGTTTCAGGGTTTTATCCTAAGGGCACTCGGAAAGACTAAGTGTTCTTAAGCAGAGAAGTGATGTAATCAGATCTGCATTTGAGAGAGACGGAGTAGATATGGGGCCACCATTTGGGAAGCTATTATAATTACTTTGGAGTAGGAGGGTGGTACCAGAGATGTACAAAAGCAAATAAGTATGAGCAAGGGAAGGGCAAAGAAGGGAAGGAGGAGAGAAACACGTGTAATGTCATCATACTAATAACCAGGGAAATGCAAATTAAACAATGAGATATGATTTTTTTCTTCTATTGTACTGGACATAAAAAAGAAAAGTTTATTCCTATCAATTATTAGCTATAATATGAGGAATATTATGTTTGCCATAACCTTATGATGAAGATATAAACTGTATGGCCACGACCACAGTTTCATGAATGCTGGCAGAAGATGCACAAATCCTGAGTTAGAGATGAAGTATAGTTTATTACTCATAATAATAGCAGTAACTAGAATATCAGCCTTTTTGTACTGGTTCCCCAAACTCCAGTTCCCACAGGACAACACAAAGAGGGCCAGAGAACATCTGCCTGTACAATGGATGGTATTGCAAGAGAACTTTACTGAGCTTGGAGGAAACATTATCATACTGTAGAGTAAGCATGTCTACCTTTTGCTCCAGGAGACATGTTATTTTTCAAGACTCTTCACTATTCATCTTTGAAAAGATCATGCAGAAAAAGGACAAAGCCTTACTTGCCAGATATACAAAAATGTGACAAATCCATGAAGAATAGCCTTCCAGTACAACTTGGGAGTATAATCTGGCAGTGTCTTTTAAAACTGTATTCTTCAACCTTGAGAAACAGTCATAGAAGAAGCTCTGTATAAAAATTTTCATTGCACCATTGTAATAGAAAAAAAGAGAAAGCCTGACTTTAAATAGAAGAAAGTCTAATAGTAGAATGTTCATACTGTGGTATTTTGTACATTAATTAAAATGAAACACATCTATATATACAAAAATAGCTCCCCAGGATATGTTTTTGTCTGAATAAACCAGATTGCAGAGTATGTTACCTTTTTGTTTTGTTTGTTAAAAACTGACATACAAACCAATCTATATATTTGAAATTGAACTTGTACATATGTGAGTACGTATAAGAATAGTCAAGATAGGGCACCTGGGTGGCTCAGTTGGTTAAGCGACTGCCTTCAGCTCAGGTCATGATCCTGGAGTCCCTGGATCGAGTCCCGCATCGGGCTCCCTGCTCAGCAGGGAGTCTGCTTCTCCCTCTGACCCTCCTCCCTCTCATGCTCTCTGTCTCAAATAAATAAATAAAATCTTTAAAAAAAAAAAGAATAGTGAAGATATTTGGGCAAATATACACCAAATCCATAATTAATTTTCCTTCTGGTTAGAGAAAGAAGACAGACAAGGACTGGGAGCTATGGTGAAAGTTGCCATTTTTGTATAAAGTACATATTCATTTATAACTTGTTTAATTTTAAAAGTTAATTGGAAATTCTTGGCTATTGATAGATTTGGGAAAGGAGAAAGAAAAATGTCAAAGGTGACTTAAGTTATCTGGCTTAATCAATTGGGTAGATGGTATTGAAATTTGGAAGGATTGAGAACTTTAGAAAATGAATAGGTATTTTGGGGAGAGTGGAAATGAGGAATGAACTGCAGAAGTGTTGGATTTGAAGTACTTCTGAGTCATCCAAATTCAAATGCTGGATGAACAGTTTGTTGTTAGGGCCTGAATTTTAGAAGACCGGAGATTAAAATGTGTAGGTCAGCTGCAAAATGGTGGTAACTGAAGCCATGTAGGTGAATGAAAATTTCTAAAGCTAGAGTATAGTGGAAAGAGGACCCAAGACAGAGCCCTGTGGCATTCCATCCTTTCACTGTTAAATAGAGAAAAGGGGGAGATAAAAGAAGACCAAGAATAAGTGTGTAAGGATATAGGAATAAGTGAAACCAAACAAAACATGGGAATGAGTGTCATAAAAGCAGAGGCTAAGAAAAGAGACTACATGAAGACAGTGGTCACATAGGCCAAATGTGGCTGAAATATCTAGAATAATAAAGTCCTCTGATTTTAGCAACATGAAGGGACATGACTTATGAAATAAATGGTGAATTTTAATGAATGTTGAGGAAAGTAGCCAGAATTTAATGGTTTGGGTGGTGAGTAGGAGGGGAACAAGGTAAGAAACTTGAAAAGAGGGGCACCTGGGTGGCTCAGTCGGTTTAGTGGCTGCCTTCGGCTCAGGTCATTATCCCAGGGTCCTGGGATCGAGCCCCACGTCGGGCTCCCTGCTCAGCGGGGAGCCTACTTCTCCCTCTCCTTCTGCCTGCCTCTCTGCCTACTTGTGCTCTCTATCTCTCTGTCAAAAAATAAATAAAATCTTAAAAGAAAGGCTTTAAAAAAAAAAAAAAGAAACTTGAGAAGATGTTCGGTTGAGAAAGAGGAGAACAATCGTGAAGGTGACCATTGTAGGAGAATAGGCCATTCAGAGGTTTTCTTCTAAGGAGAGAATCCTGAGTGGCTTAAAATTCAGATGGGAAGGATCCAGTAGAGAGGGAGAGTGCATAAAAAAAAAAATCAGAAAAAGATGAGGATATAAATCAGGAGGAGATGGGCTTGCTTTATAAAGATAAAGACCCATAAATCTGTTCCAGCAGGAAGCAGAAGCAAAGGGGTAAGGGTAGGTGTTGATTTGTGTAGGCTCTAAGATGGTAGAATGTTGAAGTCAGGCCCATCTGCTGACTTCTATTTTCTCTGCAGTAAGTGACATGGGCATATATTGAAGGTGAGGTGAGGGTGATTTGCAGATTTGAAGAAAGAGGCATAATCCTTGTGTAGAATGGTTTGTTGGTTATGTGAAGCTTCACGTTGTGCAGACTGCTGGATGGAGGATCTCCATCATCCTCACCCTACCGCACGGATTGATTCTGAAAATCACATTTATGTTGGGACTTTGGATTGAGCCAAGTCACAGTAAAACTCTGTAATGATTCTTGCAACACATTAAAACTCAGTTATTTTCCTGGCAACAATATTTAAAGACATAATTTTAAACTGAAGAATTATCCTTCTCCACATTATGCACATGAATATGTGTCTAACTAATACTGAAAAGACAGAGCAGCCATCTTTTTGGAGTGCTGTCTGCTAATCAGTCTTGTAGAATTGGCTGGCTGCCCTTGGACCTGAAAAGAATTCCTGTTTGCCTTTATGTTGAGTTAAAGAGTCGGGCATTTGCCCCCAGTAATGGAGGCATCGCTACTTCTTGCTTGGCCATTGCACCAACAGATGTATCATATAAATACTCTAATGGATAGTGGTAGACTAGGAACATAGGAGATAATCTGATGCAGGCAGATGCTAGCAGTCAATACTCAAGCTGTATTGAAATTTCCTTTGCACCTGGCACTGGAGGTGTTAGCCATGCCAGTTCAATCCCCCCAACACAGATGTTCTTGTTGTACCACTTTGTATGTATAACATTTAGGTTTCTGTTCAGCTTTGCCATAGTACACTTAAATACTGTAATCCAAAGACCACCCATTTATTAGTGCACCTGCATCTTCAACCAGATTTCTTTCATTCTTTTCGATGAATGTGCAACATTTTTTTAAATGAGGCAGTCATAGGGTGAATAACCTTTTGTATCTGTCAGATAGCTTAACAGAATGATGATGATGATGATGATGATGATGATGACAAAAATAATACCAGATCCAAAAAGAAACACAAAGCAAAACAAAACAATGTTACTAAAACATGGAGATAAACTGAGCTTTGTTTAAGCAAATTATACATTATTAATTTCTGTTTTAAGCTTTTCTTTATTAATGAAGAAGATAGATTATATAAATAGATTATTTTTCTCAAAGCTGTAGTCTCATTTTTTTCTTCAGATGGGATTTTGATAGAGCTTGCCTCTTAAGAAGCAGATTTTCCTGTGTGTGAACCTCTGAAACCCCCATTTTAAATTAATAGGAGTGGAGCTTTGTGCAGCTGAAGACTGGATATGACCTCCTGAATATGGGATAAAAAAAAAACCTTTGGAGGGAGAGAAGATCATTACTCTAGAGAATAGCCTTGTATAGTTGCTGTCCTGCTGAAGTGGGGAAAGGGCATCAAAATGTTTTGATCTTGTTTTTATAGTTGCAAGCAGTGTCTGTATCTTTCCAAATACCTAATTTTGAAATATATCACTTTATGAAAAGGAATTTCAGTGCTACTTAATTTTGGTTTGGGGGGAAAGAGAACTGCCTTTCATTATTCATTTGAAACAAATAAATGTTTAAACATGAGCTACATTTTAAAAATTGATGAGTGGTGATGGTTTTTAAAGTTTTTTGGTTTTTTTTTATCAGTAGTAATAGTTTCCCAGGTTTATACTCATGTCCTGCTTGTTTTCCACTCTGCATATAGCCACAGTTGTATTCTGTTGGAGAGTTAACACATGTGCCCCACAGGGAAAAGAGAACATGCTGTTATATCAGTATTACTCTGGTAATTTAGTAATCTGTTATATAAAATATATAGGCTACTAAGAAGCCAGCTAATCAAAGGATGGAGCAGAAAGAGAAGAGAATACAAAAGAAAGAATGAAGAAGCAAAGAAGTAAATGGAAAAAAAAAATAAAAACTAGCCATACCCAGATGGCTGGGAATGTCCTTTTGTTTATTTCTGACAATTCTTGGAGCACTAGGATAGGACTGAGCAAACATTAGCAGTGAATTCAGTGAGTTCATAGAGAATGTAGTTAGCTGCTGAGACTACCTACTACCCCTGTATTCCAAAATTAAATGCATAAGGATAGAATGCAGAAAAATGAAGAAAGAAACAAATAGAAGCCAGTTTCTTAAGATATTCTAAAATTAAAAATAACTATTTGAACTCTTCATTTTGAGAATTCTTTTTTTTTTTAAGTTTTTATTTATTTATTTGACAGAGAGAACAAATGAGCACAAGTAGAGGGAACAGTAGAGGGAGGGGAGAAGCAGGCTCTCCGCTGAGCAGGGAGCCTGTTGCGGGTCTCAATCCCAGGACCCTGAGATCATGACCTGAACCAGAGGCAGATGCTTAACTGTCAGAGCCACCCAGGAGTCCCTTCATTTTGAACTCTTGTGTTCAGTACAGAAATACTAGCATTTGTGTACACACAGGCACAAAGAAATATTAATCCATAACTTAGGAGGAAGAGGAAAGGAGAAAATTTATAAAGAGGGAGAAATTGGGGCTGTCAGCAATCCCTGGCATCCAAAAAATAGGTGAGAGCTATTTGAAATAGAACTTGAACTCCCGTTAATTATTCCTGCCTCCTACTTAAAATGTGAGGGTTAGATCGAATATACTTCTTCATCTTAGTCTATGTTTTCTTCAAGTTTTTAAAGATTTCTAATACTGAACTCCTATCACAGTTCAAGAATCCAGAACACCAGTACTCACTATTCCTGTTTCATCCTTGGAATACTTTTCTAGTTCAACATAATGTCATTATTATTTATGACATTAGCAAGAAACTATTGAGTGCCTGTCCTGTACCAAGCACAGTGCTAAGAATGTTGAAAATATTCTCACTAGGTATTTTTATTTCATTTTATAGGCAAAGGGACAGGTGCTTGCAAAGATTAAATATTTTTTCAAGATCACACAATTAACAATTTAAGGAGTAACAATCTGGACCCAGACTTCTATTATAAACCTGGCATATTTAATCACTACAACACTTTACAGAGAAGAATATAGAGTAGAACTTCACAAAATATTGTAGAAGTATTCAAGGGTCACATGAGAAATTGTATTGATAAGCCATATTAAGTTTTGAGGTTGTTAATTTTAAAAAATCTATTTTACTTTGAGGATATAACATTGGAATCCATTTCTTTCTTTTGTTCCACATTTATGCCCTCACCTTCGCTGTGTTCATGTCCTAGTTCCCAAGTACAATAATGGAGTGGAAGTAAAAAGTTTGCCATTTCAGGATAAATATCATAGTTTTACTTTGACACAGATATCAGGCAGAGTTTCTAGTTGCAAACAACAGAATCATGCCTTGCTTGTGTAAGAAATAAAGAAGTGTATATAATATTAGTAGCCCCATGGTCTCTTCAGGGGACAGAGGATCAGGCTTAAAAGCCACTCAGCCCAAAACCACACACAAAGTAATCACCTGACTTACCCATAGGGAACTTTACTGTCACTGCTTCTGTGCAGGAGTATAACACTTTAACATAGAGATATTAGAGACAGGATACTACCCCTGGGACTTCTGACACTGCTCCTTCAGAGAACAGAATATCACCATGCCATCCTGGCCAGAATCATTTCTTCCTGACACCTCTTTCAAGCCACTGATTGCCAAACTAAAGTCTCACATTGATGCACCTGATTGGTAAAGCATGGTCACATGACGGTGGATCACAATCTAATGGATAACATTCTGATGTGTCACACTGTGATGGGTCACATACTGATGTATCAGACACTGATGGATCACATGCTGACCCCAAAGGAGGCAGAGGGAGTGAGCTTCTGCCTTCTACTGAAGCAGAATTTATATTCTTGAAACATAGGGAGGTTGCTTAAAAAGTATTGGGCAGAATTTGCAAGGACATAGATAGAGCTGGAGAGTATTATGCTAAGCAAAATAAGTCCATCAGAGAAAGACAAATACCATATGATTTCATTCATATGTGGAACTTAAGAAACAAAACAAATGAGCAAACGGGGAAAAAAAGAGAGAGGCAAACCAAGAAACAGACTCAAGTATAGAGAACAAACTGGTTACCAAGGGGGAGGAGGGGAGGGAGGGTATGGGGGAAACAGGTGATGGGGATTAAGGAGTGCACTTGTTTTGATGAACCAGGTGATGTACGCAAGTGTTGAATCACTATATTGTACACCTGAAACTAATATTACACCTTATGTTAACTGGAATTAAAAAAAAAAACACTCCTAATAAAACAAAGCAAAAGACAAATGTCTTCAACACCTAATAAGAGAAACAATATAATAAGAAAAAAGGTTAATTAAAAATTATTTCAACATCTAAAATCAGTGCACAGAAATCCATTGCATTTCTATACACTAACAACAAGAAAAAAGAAAGAGAAATTAAGGAGTTGATCCCATTTACAATTGCACCCAAAACCATAAACTACCTAGGAATAAATCTAACCAAAGAGGCAAAGAATCTGTATGCAGAGAACTATAGAATGCTCATGAAAGAAATTGAGGAAGACACAAA
>NC_138380.1:54765607-54781880 GCF_054177405.1 Leptonychotes weddellii
TTACAGATAAAGAAACTAGATTTTGGAGAGATCATAAGATTTCTCAACACCAAAAATCTGATTATGTTCTCCACTGCATGCAATATTTCAGTGGGAGGCCAACAACCCTTCACCTAAGTCCAAACTCTTTAACATGGTTTATAAAATTATGTATTCATGCACCTGCTTACCCTTTGACCCTGCCTGCCCTTTCCTTCATACCCCATGAAATTCTATGCTGCAGCCAAGTTAAGCAATTTCTAGGTCATTTTAAGCATCAGGATTTATCTCACCTTTCATGGCTCCTTTGCACATACTATTCTCCTACCTGAAACCACCGTCACCTACATGTTCACCTGGCTGAGACTCATTCTTTAGGTTGTTGCTGACACGTTGCTGTTGTTATTAGCAAAAAAAGGAGGAAGCTTTTGGAGGTGATAGATATGTTTATGGCATTGATTGTGGTGATGGTTCCATGGGTATATACTAATCTCCGAACTCATCAAATTATACATATTAAATATATGCAGCTTTTTGTATGGCAATCATACCTCGATAAAGGTGTTTAAAAAAAAATTGACAGATTAAAAAAAAGTCAGCAACAACTTAAAATTTTGTGACACGGTATGGTATAAGTCAAACAATTCTGTGGACCAGATTCAGCCATCTGGCCAACAATTGATAACTTTTGCTCCCTGAAAAGATGATATGAGATTCCAAAGAAAGAGAAGGAATTTAGGGGTCAAGAAAGAGAGAAGAGAGGTTCTGCTGGGCCAGGCAGAGGGAAAGGGTTACAGTGATGGGTCCCAAGAACAGTGTAGAACCACAGGTGGCTCCCTGGAATAGTCCCAAGGAGAGGGTATGACATCCTCAAATGGAAGAGCTGTGAAGTTATCTTCCATCTCCAGTGAAAGAGCTGGGAGGCAGCCCTAAGACAAGTTTCGGCAAGTTTCCCTCAGTCCCACAGGTGCATCAGAAGGCCAGCTTATATAATACGAATAATAGTGGCAATATAACACACTAAGAATGAGAGGCTGTTTTCAAATTTTCCTGGCTATTTTACAAACTTCAGAGAGGAAATTGGCCTTTAAAATATCTGAGATAGAATTTACTGGTAAAATAGAGTAATGGGAACATGGAGGCAGAATTAAGTTGATTAGCAGGAAATTAAAATTATGATACTTTTGATGAACATCTGATGTTGTGAATACGCACACACATATACACATATGATAAAAGCTTATTCAAGTGCTTAAAGTTTTTCCAAATAAAAATTTCCCAATTTCAAAGAATTACATGCACATAACTACCAGAGATAAAAAACGGAAACAATTCATAGTAATACACTTCTTTTTCTCCTTGATTTAATCCACCTGAGCATATGTTCCCCTCCCATACCCATGACCCTACTATTAACATCCTTTTTTTGTACAGAAAATAATTGCTGTCCTAATGGTATAACATCGGTCTTGGCTGTTTCATAATGTTCCAGAAACACTCTAAACTTCCTTTTAGCCAGTTGACTGAGAACTTGAACCTTTTAGTTCTCATGGGCAAAGAGCCAATGAAGATTTTTATGAAACAATTTAAGTCATGTTAACTCCTCACCAAATCATAAACCTTGTATTTTCTCAGCAGGTTTATATTTCCCAATTTAAAATCTCTGTGGAAAGTCGGTCTTATGTAATGGATTGAAGTATGGTCAGTGACTTAACCAAAGACCTCCGGCTAATCATTTTCCTCTTTCATATTTATCTAGATAGACACACATACAGACACACTTGGAAGGTTCAGGTCATCAATGTTACTTATAGAACTGTGTAGAAGAGCTACAGTAAGTCAGAATAGTTGAAACTTTGGGTCATGTCAGAGTTGAACATGGATGGGTATGTTAAGCCTCAGTATACACGTTTCCATGTGTTACAATTTCTCCTACTCTAATAAAACATGTTGAAATTTGTGAACAAGGTCACTGTCCTTGTTTTAAAGTATGTGATTTAATATGATGTATATCAATGATTTCTATAAATGTGAATTAGTTGAAAAAACATTAATGGATAATATTTTTAAGTACAATTCCATCAACTCATTTTCCCCCTACTTAGGAATAGCCTTGTCAGTTTGTGCGATTTCCAGTTTTGTATTTTCTCAGAGATGGCACTAGGGAGCTCAGTTAAAATGATGGAGGAATAAATATCCAGGGGGAGGAGAGACTAAGGATGACACTTAAGTAACTTTTATCAGTGTTATTTGACAAGAAGCTTCAAATTGTCTAAACAATTCAGATTCACAATTGACACTTCAAGTTATTCTTTGTCTCACACCTATTGAAGTAGGTGAAGACTGAACATTCTTCCAATGGTCACTAAAATATACCTCCTGGGAACATAAAGGAAGCTTTATGAAGCACTTTGATCTCATTTATCCCATGGAAAGAAATCTCTTCACATTTCCTATAGCCTCATGATATTTGCCAGGGCCTCAGTATAAGTGAATGCAAAGGACATGCTCTGTAAAATTTAGGGAGATGCCATTCATTTCACTAGAATGTGAATTGTCAACCTAAAATTATGTGGTATACAATCTGGACAACTGCATGCATTGACCAGATCCTCTAGGATGACAAGCTTTTCTTTTTGTTACTGTATCCTAGCTGGCTAATTCCTATTTAAATGTTTTTTTTTTTTAAAGATTTTATTTATTTATTTGAGACAGAGGGAAGAGGGTCAGAGGGAGAAGCAGACTCCCTGCCGAGCAGGGAGCCCGATGCGGGACTTGATCCCGGGACTCCAGGATCATGACCTGAGCCGAAGGCAGTCGCTTAACCAACTGAGCCACCCAGGCGCCCCCTATTTAAATGTTTTAATGCTAAATATTCTGGCATATACATATGAATTTTCTCTGAATGTGGGTGAATCATTGCTACTTTTGAAATGTATACATTATCAGGAGAGAGGAGTATAAGAATGAGGCAAAATCAAAAAATATATGTCCATCCCTAAGAGCTTTTGTTGATTTTGTATGCTATTATGTGCTCTTCGCTTCAATTTGTTATTGACTAATCCAGTTATCACCATAGGCGAAGATCGTATGATTGTTTTTGTGTATGTCCTTTAACATGGGTGCAGAAAAACTTCAGAGTATAAAAAGAATAAATGTTGGAATTTTGTGGGGGGGTGCTGCTGTTCTTTTTGATACTAATCCCCAAGCAGAGATTATTCGCACATCTGTTGATTTTTTTTTCACGTTGCACACATTTGCACCTTTTTTTTTTAATGTTGACTGAATCACTTAATTGTAGAGGAGCGTTCATTTTAATGTAAATTTTACAGTATTACATGAGTGAATGTATGAAAATAGCTTGGAACAGTTTAAATTGGGCAGAATTCTGCTTTGATCATAATGTGCCTCTTCAGCATTAAAATAAACTTGCAACATATGCTGAAAAACGTGTAATAAGTAAGTGCCTCTTGCATGGTGACTTATCTGGAAAAAATAAATCATCAATTTAATAGAATTCCAAATCCATAAAATACTTCTAACAACTACAATGTGATGATCTGATTAGCATCTTATGACAATAGGTAACCTGCAATACAGGTTAAATAATCAGAAATATCTGATTTAAAGAATTTTTAAATATTAAAATGCTTCAAATTATAATTATTTTTGGAAATATTTGAAAATAAAACATTTAGTAGTTACATAATACTTTTTGTTACAGATGTAATCCTAACTACTTTGCACTATTGTGCAGATAACAAAGAATGAGGCAAATTGATGTCAATTTTTACAGCAACCAGTAAAAATGAAATTATCAACATTTTTGAATCAGGGTGAGAATAGAGAATAATTAATAATGACAAAGGAGTTTCCAACAAAGAGAATGGCTAGATAAAGACAGTTTTGCCTTTAAAATTTGCCATGATGAGATATTATTAATTAATGGCAGTTGTCCAAAGAATCTTCCATTAGTATCCTTGAGAGGCAGGGAGGGATTTTGATATCATGAGCAGAACTGTAGACACTTACTGAATAACTCTGGACAAATAATTTATCTTCTCTGACTTCTTTTCCCCATCTGTAAAATTATATCAATAAGAAATGCTTTTTGGTTCAAGTTTAAAAAAATAAAACATCTAACAATGGCTTAAGCACAGTTCTTAAGTACTCTGAGTATAGTAAGTCATGGAAAAAAAAAAAAAACAGGGAAACTAAATAGAGCCAGATTAGTATAAGAAATCATTCCATATAAAAGATAATCCCTCCATGTTTACCTTTAATCAAAAGGAATACATTTGTCACTTCAAGAAATTGTCTCTGAAGTCATGGACCATTTTCCCCCCAGCTAGTACTCGTAAAAGAAATTCAAAGGTGAGTCTATCCTTTGGCAACACTTAAAGAAGACTCTCAGTAAAGCTTCAAGTGTACTTAATACAGTACATTATTACTAATTCAACATTTGCTTATTGATTGTCTGTTCTATGCCAGGATGTGCATTTGGGGATCTAAAAAACAAACCAACAACAAACTATAAAGTGACACAGTATATGATTCTTACCCTTGAAGATTTTAAATGAATTTGAAAATAGCATTCAAACATACAGACATGTTTTCTCCAAGCAGTCCTCTCTGTAGAGTTTCAGAGAGTTCTGTGTGAATGTCCCACAGAGCTCATGATATCAGCATATCCTAAATCAGACTCATTGTGTTTCCTACTTCCTCACTTGTCCTCCCCCAGCTCAATACCCCCATTTTCCCCATATTGATTGGTGGCATTGTCATCGGCTTGTCTCATAAGCCTGAATCTAGACATCATCATACCTTCTAACACTCCCCACCTCCCAGGTCCTGGTTACTGCCAATTCTGCCTCGTAAACAACTTTCCCTCTTCTACACATGGCCTCAGCCTTACCTAACTCCTTGTCATCTCTCACCCAGATTATTTCACCTTGCTTCCTAACTTCATTTCCTTACAATCCAGATTCCACATGACTCCTTAGATGTTCTTTTTAAAATGCAATCTAATCACTTGTCTACTTCACTTAGAAATCTTAACTGGCCCCCAGTCAACTACAAGGAGAATTCAAGCAACCTAGCAAGGTCTATAAGGCCCTTCATGACTGAGTCCTCATTATCTCATTTCTCACAACCCTTCCCCTTGCTATTTATAAGCCAGAAAAATTGAGATTTTTATAATTCACTGGACATATCATGTGATTTAAACATTGTTTTATTTTCATACATGTTTCTCATTTTGGGAGAGCTTCACTCACCCCAACATCAGATAACTAAAACTGACTTTCAGTATCATCAATTCCAGAAAGACTTTCCCTAAACTCTTACTACCCCAACTTTCCCTACTCCCAGGCAACATCCATAGAGCTACACACTCCATTTTTCACAGTTTATACTTTGAATATGTCTATTGTAGTATGAATTATACTACAGTACATTTTTTTTTAAAGATTTTATTTATTTGAGAGAGAGAGAATGAGAGAGAGCATGAGAGGGAGGAGGGTCAGAGGGAGAAGCAGACTCCCTGCCGAGCAGGGAGCCCGATGCGGGACTCGATCCCGGGACTCCAGGATCATGACCTGAGCCGAAGGCAGTCGCTCAACCAACTGAGCCACCCAGGCGCCCTACAGTACATTTTTTTGCAGGTCAGTTCTCTTAAGGATAATATGCTCTTTGAGAATAGGAACTGTAAGTTCATTCACACCCATCTCACTTATCTTCCACACTACCTGGCATATATTGATCTACTGAGCATCTATTTTGTACTCCACGTAACTGTGTTGTATGAAGTAAATGAATAAATGAACAAATGGAAGTTAGGTAATATTATGAAACAATATGTATGATATAACAAAATAAATATGGAGATCAAATTTAAGCCAGGAAAATAAAAATTCTTGCCAAAATCCCTAATCATGATGAAACAAAATGAGAGAATTGGAAATTTGTAATAGTTATTTCAAAATGGAGATTACTTTTGTGAGTGGTGTGGAGGAAAAACCAGACTTGGACTAAAATACTGATAATGATCAAGCTCAACAGTAAGGAGTCTCATGTAGACCATTAGACAACGAGATGACCGAAGTGCAAAGTGATTTGTGTCATTTTTTATCTGCTAGGTCTTACACTCTGGGAGCCACACTTTGTGAATCTTTGATTCTGTGATTGTTGCCTCCCTGTGTTAAGTTGAGTCGGCCGAAAGGGTCATAATGATACTGTGTTTTTGTAATATTTAGCAGTGGGTTGATGACCTAAGAGAAAACAGTACAGAAGAGATGTTATTAACTGAGCCTTAAAGAACTGACAGACTTTAAAAAGGAGAGGACGAAAAAGTTTCCATACTTGAGGGCAGCAGAGTAGGGGAAATCAAGCCTACTTAAGGGAACAGAAAATAGTAGTTTGGACAAGGTCTGAGAATTTGCATGAAAGAGTACTGGAAATAAAGTTAAGATTATGGGTAGCTGAACGCCAAGGTTCTTGCTCTTCCTCTTTAAGGAATATAAATCAATTAAAGGTGACCGTGAAGGAGAATGACACTACCAAAGTATATTGAGGACAATGAATCTGGCAGTAGTTAGAACTGGAAGTCATGTCACTCAGGTGTCATGTAGCTGCAGGGGAGAGAAAACCAATTCAACTGGCTAAACGAAACTAGTCTGTCTTTATTTTATATGTATAAATTTAAAGTGATTTTAAAAGAGACAAAGTGGATATATTTGCTCATGTAATGGAAAAATCCATGACTATGTTTGGAAATGGCTGAATCCAAGTGCTCAAACAATTTACAAACCAGAATGACTCCTCCCATGTGGTAGCAAGTTGCCCTCCAGAAGCTCCGGACTTATGCCCAGCTCTGAATGTACAGTAAATGAGAACCTCTCCTTTCTGATGTTAAGAGTCTCTGTTGAGTTTTGCTTATCACTATATATATGAATATATATATATTCAAGACCAAGTCTAGCAATTGCTATATATGATTTTAATATTTTTATTTTTTGTTTTGACATTTTTATTGGTGCTATTTTTGAGATTATAATGAGGATGTGGTAAATAGCAAATGTCTTTTTTGGTAATATTGCTATCCAGAGTTCTAAGATACTGTATACTTTGTCATCACTACTACTTTTATTTTGGAAATCATAAAGCAATGGCAGAGTAAAATAATTATATTAATAGCCTAATAAAGAACCTTATTACTGTGGGTTGCCACTTGGTCCAGTTATAGTACAGCTTTGTTCTTCTTACCAATTCAATCTCACTGAATTTTGGTTCTACTATGTCTTGCACCTTGAACACCTGAGCAGCTTCTCTTCATCCCCGTTCCTTGTGGAAATAAGAGCAGTCTGTGCCTTATTTCTATCCATAGGTTCACAGTGAACGTAATCTTGTCTCAAGAAGCCTACAGAATGCTGACCTAGTTTTTCTATGCCCCATTCGAGTCTATGATGTAAATGCTCATTGCTTCACCCTGTGGAAAATGGGGTTCAGAAGACTGACATAAATGTTTGTTGTAGGTAATGAAGTCTTGGGTCTCTCACTCCAGAGATTTCTGTCTTGTGCCAGCCTGCCCCAAACTGTGGAAGGCTAACACGTTAGCTTTCAAGAAAGGTAAAATCTCAGGTGTTTCACCTCTTGACAATGATGTACATTTCCCTAATGAAATCTTCTCTTCTCATTCATGTTCTCCCTAGACCCCTGCTTTCTAATTCTTTCTTACTGTTCTCATTTCCTGGCTTCAAAAATCTCTTCTTTTTTATTGATAATCCATGCAGAACAGATTCTTTTTACTTATAACTCAAATTAGCATTCTTTATGAATCTGTTTAGTCCCAAATGCTAGTTTCAATTATTTCTTGAGGAAAAAGGAAAGAACTGAATAGATGTAGAGCTGAACTGTGAAACTCTACTAATAATTCAGTTCTTTGACCCTATCCCCGTACACTTGGAGCCCAAAGATATAAATTTATCAGTACGAAATAAGTTCCTAGTCTCCTTCTCCTTGGACACGTTGGTTTGTTCACACCTGGGGACCTTGATTAGGTGGCCTATGTCAGAGACAAGTTGTGTTTCCATTCGTAGCATTTGCTTAGTAATACATACCTTTCCACTGGATCAATGCATACCTGTGAACTTGCTGAACAGAAATCACTGGTAACATTCTTTGAAATGTGTATCTCAGCTATCCAACTGCTATTTGAGGAACAAGACCTTTCTAATAATATTTTCCCAATGAACTTGATACTCATTCTGCATTTTTACCTGACTGAAATTAAAAAAAAAAAGTTAATAGGAAGATTCTGCACAAGAGCTTTAAACTATGTGGCAAAAGTGGCGATCAGTCTAAACACATTAAAATTCTATTTTCTTTTACAAGTGTTTGCTGCAGATGACCCCCACTGATCTTAAATATATTTCTGTATCTGTAACTGAATAGAGGTTTTCCGTACAGCATGTTCTAATGGCACTCTGGCCTTTAGCCAACAAGGCACTGAATAAGGCTATTTTTAAAATACAGAAACTGGGAACAGCTGCAGCAATCAAATTTGATAAAAACAGAGAGGAACTTTGCTTTTTTTTTTTTTTTTACGGTTTGTCCAAGTTTAGACTTCTTTCATAGAACTGCTTTTGTTCTGTTGTATGAAGGGCTACAAGACCAATACAGTGAAGCCCTTTTAAACAAATAACTTTTAAAAGAATACAACTAAATGGAATAATTTTTCTTTGTACCAAGAGTATCAATGCAAAAGTGTTTTAAACTATTTTAAAAAGAATATATCTCTTATAAGAAGAGGTAGGAAAAGAATGAATTATATTAACAAAGTTTGGACCATAAAAGAGGTTTGGCTTTCCCTACCCACAAAGCAACTCCTTGAAAAGGGAGATAAAGTCCTTAGTTTTTCAGTGTTGAAAATCTGAAAGTTTGCATTTGAACTTCTCCTATGTATTCAAGTGTTGTTAGGGGCAAAGGTACTCTGAATGTTCCATTTCTACTTTTCACATAACTATTAGTCGGGAATGTTGCTGTATTTTCTAAAATTTGGATTAATATCAGTGAAGTTCTTTTACAAAGATAAAAGACATGCTTCTTAAAATGTAAAGGAAAACTTTCTCACAGAGACCTTTTGTACTTATCGGAATCCCTCAACGTGTCCATATACAAGGGCTTATTCTTTATTTTTTTAAAATTCAAGCTCTTTGGAAACTTGTCAGTACATGATTAATAAGCATCATGAGGTGAATAGATACTGAAACTCTCCTAGACAGTAGTTAATTGCAAATTCTCTCTTCTAAGTGATTTCATGTGTTGAAAGGATTTCTTTGCTAACTTTGTAATTGACATGACAAAGGATATTGTATTTCTTACAAGTATTTACAAATGAGATTAATTTTAAAATCCCATCCAAATGAAACTACTTAGGTCAACATTAATTCAATTTAGTAATCCAAGACATAATATCATTCTTTTTCTGTAGCCATAAAGTTATAAAATAAGATTATCTTATAAGGCAGAAGAAAGAAAAAAGGTTATCTTATAAGGCAGAAGAAAATAAAAATAGAAGAATCTAGGTATACACTAAGCTGTACTAACTTGCCAACAGGTAGCCTCTTAGGTATGATGGTCCATCTGTCTACAGTCTATTTTAAGCTTAAAAAAATAAAAAAACAAATTAGGCAGAATCTTCTCTGACTCGAATCATTCTTTATTAGAGGCACTCATGAGTGAGTCAAGAATGGCTCGTCTTTAAATGGTGAGGCAATGATCATATTAAGTGTGTTGTTAGAACTTGAGACCATGAGAGTTCCTGCCTCAGTTCTGCATTCATGTCCTGTTCTCAGTTGAGAGGGGGTCCTCAGTCCTGCATAACAGCAAAACTCCTTAAACACACACTGTTTTAACCAGCGACTGTGGCATTCCTGTTGTGCAGAGCCCTGAAGCCAGCAGGTTTTCAAGGATTCTCTGGCAGCACACCAGATTTCAGGAGATAATCCTATATTTTACCAATACCAAAAAGTTCCAAATGAAGGTTACTGGGATTTAATTTTATTTAGTCATGTGTAACCTCTTTTCCGAAGACGTACTGCCAGGAGACTAAGATGTCCTTCTGAGCCGCCGGGTTTTATGCAAATGGTGGGAAAAAGCACAGTAACCCCAATATAATGGCATCTTTCAATATCTTGTTCAGAGTACAATATTTATATGTAACCAGGATACACTAGACATAAAACTCCGCTCTGTTATACAGTAAATAACTATGCTTCATTACTATATTTTGTCCTTATTTTAATTTTCAGCATTAGGTTTATAAGTGAGGTCAAATGCATTACCACGTTCTTAAAATTTTGTTTTTCACAAGTGTTTTTCATACCTCATTGAAACTAAAATAAAGGACAGTGAAACATGCCATTATATTTTATAATATATGTCAGGAAAATAACATTTTCATAGTGCTTCTGGAAATTGAACGTAAAGACTACATAGTCATATGTAAAATCATATTGGCACTGCCTTCTAAATAAATTGAGTATGAATTGGGGTGGTTTCTTTTTTAATTGTTGGAGCTGTTTAATTCTTAGAAGAACGGCAGTTGGTCATCTCCCTGGTGAATTCACCCTCTTAGCAGGCATCAGTTTTGGGGTGCAGGATGCCCCTCCAGAAGCTATTCAGAATTTGCTGACATCAGCCATCATTCATGAGCGCTTGCTTTGTTTAGTGGTGGTGCTAATATGAGGAGACACGTGAAGTAGCTTGGTTTATGGAAGAGGGCAGCGGAGGCATGGTGCTGTGAAAACATCCCCACACACACTAATGGCTCATTCACACAGAAAACAAGCAGCAGCCTTCAGTCCCTCCACAAAGCTTAACGAGAGCAAACTGACTCAAGAACCCAGAAGCAGCAGTGTTCAGAATCACTGCTAGCTTGTGCTCGCAAACTCTCTGCTTACATTTACTCATGATACACATTGTCAGGTGCAGCAATAGATTGCTATGGGAAGTCTTTAAGCTGATTCTCTATGGGCCTTGTGAATGAAATGCTTACGATTTCTTGGGTTGTGTGCCCTGGGGTGAAGATCACTTTTCAAGTATGCCATGTAACAAAATGATTTGCAGGCCCTGAATCACTTTGGTCCCAATAAGGGAAAATTGTTGACTGTATGCCACACTGTGATTTCTGGTCTTTACTTTTTTTGGATCCATTTAGGAAAGTTCAGAATTTTAGAATGAAAATACATAAAGTTATAGTCAGCTCTGGCTGGTTGTTTTCAAAAACCAGATGGCTTTAAAAGAGATGATCAAATCCATTCTTTAAAAGTCATTTTTAAAAGCAGGCATGTGATTCTACTATATATATATATAATTTCTGTATGTGTACCTTAACCCCTTATTTTCAGAGTTTTTAAAGGGAATGGGGTATTTCATACAGCTAGATTTTCCAAAACCTCTAGTTAATCCATTTATGTACCAGACTGTAATTTTCTAAGTTTTTTTTTCATTTTAACCATTTTGGATGGAAATTATTCCAAAAAGCATTTTGTATTTCGTAGCCTTCTTATAAGATTCTTCAGAGTATAATTCACACATGACCTGGAACAGTCATTGTGAATGAGAGTTTTATACTGTATTTAATTTAGTGACAACATCTGAAATGATTTACTGGTAGGATTATTGATGGTACTATTCATGTTTTTTTTTTCTTCTCTCTCTTCCATCACTGATAACATTTAATGGTTAGTTCTTACTACTCTCAGCATGTACAGTAACATGGAATTCGGAGTTAAGCATACCTAGTTCAAAAACCAGATTTGTGAAGACTTGGACAAGTAACATAGATTTCTCATCAATAAAATGAAGAGAATAATATCAGCTTCTAAGGATTGTTGGGAGTCTTAAATGAAAAAAATGCCTGTAAATTCCTAAGGAGAGCCTGCCCGTAGTGGGCATAGAGTATATATATTAACTCTCCCCATTTCCTTGATAGACCTAAAATTGCATGGGGTATCACCTTAGGTGCTGAAAGTCTTCTTTAATGCTTACATACTATGATGTGAAATGAAGTCCATATTAATAAACTGTTGCTTTAGTTCTCTCTAATAACCCGCTTTTCTTCTTCTCATTTTCTAATTTATGGAGGTCAGGGAAAACAGCCATGTATGCTTGTGAGGAGCCATCTAAATAATCGGGACAATAGATGGACATATTAAGGAAAAATCCTCAAAGCATTCACTTAGGTGGATGAATTTCATATATACATTGGCTTTTAAAAAGTTTATTCTGGAATCTTCAGGCATGTCTCATATAGATGCTAGATAAATGAAGCATCACTAGAAAGCATACAATCTATCCACACTCAGGAGGTACAACTCCATAGATATCCTGGACTCGCCCTGGCCAAATAAGAACTTAATAGATGTTGATATAATTAGCAGTTTATGGTGATTACAAAATGTCCTTGCTGAGTCACTGAGTGTACCCCAGGACATGGCCTCCCACCACGTTACAGCATGTGGCTGGACACCATGCACAAAGGAGTGTGCCCTTCCCTGCCCCTCCTTCCCCTCACTTCAGTACACATTATATTCTACGAAATGCTAAAATGCTACAACCCACATTCAGTCTGTGTTTGTAATGCATCCTCTTCTGTTCCCTCACATATGGCAGTCTGAAACAATTACATAATGAGACATATTATCAGGGCATAACTGTCAAAAATGAAGAAACTGAGCTGTGAATAAATATTACCCACTTATTAGCTGTGCTGCTCCTGTGTCCTCGAATCTATACCTTACCCCTTACTTTCAAATTTTACATTCATACCCTCTGATTGCCTGTGTAACAAAATGATACAGTACTAACAATGTTTAGAAAATGATTTATAAAAACAAAGGCAAATGAAATTTTAAAGTAGTGTTTCTTATATTTGTGCTGTAGTCTGGTGAAATCTACTGACTCTTCAGAGCATGTTTTAAAATTCATAACAATAAAATATATAGGGTAATGAAGGACACCAATTATATTGAAATACTGTTGAAGAGTCACTGACCCTGTGTTAAGAATGTTGCCCTAATATGACTCAATTTAGGTTATTTCATTAAGTCTCTTCCCTCTGAAGTACCTATTCTGGACTTTCTATTTTAAATATGAAAATATCAAATTTGGCAGATTCTCTCGCCTCTATTACCCCTATAGAACCATTTGGAAAGATATGTTAACTCTTTCAAAAATGTACTGTTTTTCCCCTGAACAAAAGCAATCTCTTCCTCAGGATAGATGCACCCTTCTGATTACCAGGATGTCAGGAGGTCACAATACTCAGTACTCTCACAGGTGGAGCTAATACTGACCTGAATCTACCTGTCTGGTCACAATTTGTGCATTCCTGTGTATTACTATTATTTTTTTCCTTCACATTCAAAAAGTCCAATCTGGATGCAATGACTGCACATAATGTTGAACATTAAGCTGCTCATTTATTTTATAATAAAGTTATTTGGAAACTTCAGTACTTCATGATTAACAACAAATTTTCTGATGAGGAACCTCACAGTATACAAAGGTGGTGAGATTCTATGGTTGAGAACAACTGTTTTACTCAAGGATATATCCACTGATGAAGGAAGGATGTTATGCCTTTCAGGTCACTGTGACGCCATTTTGCATTTATAGTGACAGTACTAAAGTGAAAATTCCAATGGCCTAATTAATTGTTTCTTTTAAGCAGAGGTTGGCACTTTTCTCTAAAGGTCCAGATAGTGTATATCTAGGCTCTGTGGGCTATAAGGTCTTTGCTGCAACCACTCCACCATTGAAGTATGAAAGCAGACATAGACAAAATCTAAATGAAAGAGTGTGGCTGTGCTCCCATCAAAACTAAACTATGAACACTAAAATTTTAATTTCATAGAATCTTCAGATGTTACAGTCTATTATTCTTTTTAAATTCTTTCCACTTTGTAAATGTGTAAAAACCATTCTTTACTAGCAACCCATACAAAAACAAGCAGCCAGCCAGACTTAGTCCGTGGGCTGTAGTTTGCTACTTCAATTCTTATGTTGAAGAATTGGTTTTAAAGGAAATCTGTAGCCAGGTAGCAAACCAATTAAGCAGGTTCTTCAGATTGGTTTTGACATCCCAGTGGGACCTGCATGTAAAATAATTTTAGCTAGAATATGAAGTGAGGAAGTCTTTGATGTTTTTAGATGATACTACATATAGAAACAAAATTCAAAATTATATAGATGGAAACTATCTTTGTCTGAAATCAATCAAGATCCAGCTCTCAGAGGCAATATGTAAGAAGCTTCAATTTTACACAGTGCAGACTATTAAAAAATGTTGAAATGTTATGGAAGCAAATTTGGGCAGCACAAATTTAGGGTTTCTTTTAAATTTTTTTTGAACACCTAATTAAAAGCATATGGTATTAATTTACCTCTACTGGAGTTAGTAAATATTCCACTATTTCTATGCAGTTCTTTCTGTTATCAAGAACATGAAGATTTGAAAGCCTGTCTTCTAAATCTGTAAGAAATATCTTCATTACTGATTATTAATGGTAGAGACTGATTTTCAGGGCATTTTTTGCAGGGAGAAAAACAAAGACAAATTAAAAGAAAGAAAAAAATCAGAAGGAGGGTGGTAGACAGCAGCAATATGGTGTGGGTATAGACAATCCCTGTGATTCATGGAAAAGTTAGGGCTCACAGATTAACTGTCATGAGAAAGTGTTTTATTTCTTGTAGAATAGTTCCCATCAACCAGGTCATTACAAGATTAGCACAAAATTTCTATTTAGGAATCAGGGAGTTGCAAAATATGTAATACTTCATGTAAACTTCAATGTTGTTGTTGTTGTTGTTTTATAAATATCACCAGACACACATCTGGGGTTTTAGTGCTTGCCACAGTGTAGTTTTCTGGTTGACATATATCTAAGAAATGCGTATATTAACACCCAGGCTATAGAGCCAAGTACATTTTCGTGCGGGCTACAGCTGAAAGAATATGTTTCCATTCCTTGTCCATCTGTTCTTGGCAGCATAAATTTAAACTAGAAACACAGAATAAGTTTCATGAGAAATAAGTCTAAATAGGGTTTAGAACAGCAAGGTGAATGCTCTAAGTTATTATGACTTGTTAACATTTGATTTTGTAGCTAGAATGTTGTGTTGAGTTGAGAAATCTCATGCTTCAAGTTTTAAAAAAATAATAATTGTGTGTTGTTGTTGTTGTTTTTATCAGTTCATTTAAAAAAATACAATGGCTTGGTCACACTTCAACTTTAAGGGCTTGTATTCGCCAGTGAGCATGAGCCTAACAAACTTTGAGATTTCAGAGTGTTTATTTGCCATATACTTGAACTACACTAAAAATGCATCTTTTACATTTGTGAGCTCCATGCTAAAATGGATTCATTAGTGGGGAATGAGGGTTTTCCATACAAAATGGAGCCCATATAAAACACACTTGTTTTTCTGTAAGTCCAGCCTCAGCTATGACCAGCTATTATGTTATTATCTTGTAAAATCATCATGCCCTCCCACTCTGTGCTAAAATCTCCAGCTTTTTCTGCTACTAAAATAATATTAAACTGTTTATTTGCATTTGAAAATACATGAGAATACTAAAATATAAAAGGGCCATATAGATGAACCTAGAATTTTGCCTCTCTCTCAAGGGCCCAGGTACTCTGAGCTAAATAGGTAAGCTGTATAGGGGCTGTGTGTTAAGGCTGGGCTCTGTGGAATTGCTCTGATGTGAGGGCAACCTCTGCCTCTGGCTGAGCAGAAGTCTTCAGGTTGGGAAGGGTCCTTGAAGCTCACACAATCGTGGCTTTTTCTCTATATAATTATGTCTCTTTTTCTTCTATGGTTGATTTATCAAATACAACATAGCGGTTATGCGTCTAAGTCACTGGGTTGAAATTTTGGCTCTGTGACTTCCTAGGTATGTTAATATGAATAAATTAGTTAACTTCTCTAGTGTTCACTTTCTCTGTCTGTAAAAGGGAATGATCATTTTACCTTCAATTGGTTTTAAAGGGAAGCAAATGAGATAATAAAGTGATTAGTCCAGTGACAGGCACTACTTAGTAAACATTCATCAAGCAAAAGCTATTATTATTAGCCTCTTTCTACTGCCCTCTGTTAGAAAAAATAATTGCACTGTGCTAATTTTCTAGGTGGCTCCCAAATAGTATTTTTTTTTGTAGTTTTTAATTTTATTATGTTATGTTAGTCACCATACAATACATCATTAGTTTTTGATGTAGTGATCCAC
>NC_138380.1:54782380-54809359 GCF_054177405.1 Leptonychotes weddellii
GTGGTGGTGGTTGATGGTGGTGGTGGTGGTGGTGGTGGTTGATGGTGGTGGTGGTGGTGGTTGATGGTGGTGGTGGTGGTTGATGGTGGTGGTGGTGGTGGTGGTGGTTGATGGTGGTGGTGGTGGTGACGCAGGATGATGGTGGTGGGGGTAGTAGCAGTATTGTCTTTAATGAAAGGTCAGTTTTCATCAGCTTGGTTTACAAGATCATAAATGAAAAACAGTGAAACACCAAACACCTTCCACAAGGACTCCGTATTTTTTGGATTCTTCTCAGGAAGCAAGGAAGTTTCGTCCTTACTCCATGTTTTAAATCCAGAAGGATTCATGGTAATAATAATTTCTAACATGTACACTTGTCCTGTATTGACACATTTAATTTTCACAAAAACCCTATGATTAGTTTCACTTTACAGATAACGCAACTGAAGCATAAAAAGGTCAAATAGTTTGCCTGATTCTACACAGACAAAAAGTGGCAGGGTAGACATTAAAACGCAAATAGTCTGGCCCCACGGTCTTACTCCCACCATGGATCTCAACCTGTGAAGGCCCTGGGCCATCCTTGTGACACCCCTGCGGGAGTGTGACTTCTGGTAAATCACTTACTGCCTTTCTGCAGCTTTAAAAAAATCTATGTTGGGCGCCTGGGTGTCTCAGTTGGTTAAGCGACTGCCTTCGGCTCAGGTCATGATCCTGGAGTCCCCGGATCGAGTCCCGCATCGGGCTCCCTGCTCGGCAGGGAGTCTGCTTCTCCCTCTCCCGCTCCCCCGCTCATGCTCTCTATCTCATTCTCTCTCTCAAATAAATAAATAAAATCTTTAAAAAAAATAAAAATAAAAAATAAATAAAAAAATCTATGTCTGTGAAAATCTAGTGTTTTAGAATAATTTTTAGCTTATTTTACACAAGCACTTCTAAAGATACTTTTGTTAACTTACCTTTCAATTAGTAACAGGATATTTATTTTGCCTATTAATTATCATGATCTACACAATTGTTAAATTAATAATTTTATATAACTTATATTTAATTTTCTCTCCTTAAACTCTCTTATTCTTTTAAAACATTTATTCCAGTCTATAGTGGGCCAAGAGCTGTACTAGACTATGGCTCATTATTGTCATTTCACATTCTGGCATACTCTGCTTTTCTTAGAACCACATGGAGTTCTGAACTTTAAATTTCACTTTAAACGAAGAGAGCATTTAGTCTTCATAACGTTGGTATGGTTTAGCCAAAGAGTGTTGTTTGTTTCAATTGAATAACAAAACATTTTTTTCATACAGAATATCAAAATTGATAGAATGTTAAAATTCTTTGCTGAATTTAAATATCCATTAGCTGATATCTAATTTTTGAAGGAATTGTTTTAGATATAATGTTAGAGCATAGCAGAAGTTCTTTTTTTCTTTAAGTAGAGCATATAAAATGGAAAGGCAGGTGATAAATGGGTCTTGATTCTTACATCAAATGATATATTTTTTTAAATAATCAAAGTAATATAAGTTCTGGAGATCAATAGTGTTGATGGATGCACAGCAAAGTAAATGTACTTAATGTCATTAAGCTGTGTACTTTAAGAATGGTGAAAATGTTCCATTTTCTGTTACATATATTTTACCACAATAAAAAGAAATTAAAAAAAAATAACCTAAGGTAATATTTACTTAGAAATTTCACCAAGCCAGAGTTAAAATATCAGGAAAAGCAAAACCAAAGAGCTTAACACTTCCAATATATACTTAATAATTATATTTATGACCTTTTAAATTGTCTCACTATAAAGTAATCAACAGAAATGTGTCAAGTACTCCTGTGCTCACAGTTTCATAATAGTCATTGAGTTAATAGAGAATGGATTTCCGTATAACTATTGGCCATGTTAACAAGCATATCAGTCTAAAGAGACAATCAATTCCAGAAAACTTTATATTGAAATAGTTCAAGAAGAGCCTTTCTTTAGGCTGGACTCCAGAGCCTAATTATTTTCCCCTTTTTGTCTTCTTTCTCCACAATCCTTCTTCCTGAGCGTGTCAAACATACTGATTCTGGTATCAATATATTTCTCTCATAAGGAAGAAAAAAAAAAAGGAGCAGCTTGGGAGGAGGGAAGAGAAGAGAACAGTAGATATGGGAGGTCATAAACTAGGTCAGATTTCATTTTGTATCCATTCATTACAAGTGATGGCTGCCCAGTAAAGTTCTGTGAAGTTAGGAGTGAACTTACTAAGCCTCAGATTCAATATACCTAAAATGGACTCATCACCTCCCTCCCTCTTTCCTCCTCCCAAACAAATACTGACTTCTTACATTCCAAAATGCTTGTTCCTCCCTTTACCATACGAGTTAATGAAACCATTATGTTCCCAATGTTTCCTAAGCTAGGAATCTGAGAGCCATTCTAAACTTCTCTGCATACCCTCAAATTCAAATACCATGTCCACCTAGCAATACAACATATTTTTGGAATCTTCTCCTTTCTTCCACGCCATGACCACTGTCCTAGATTTGGCCTGTTTCATTTCTTTCACACTCCTGGCAATAACCACATTAATCTTTCCCCATCTCTGTTTTTTCCCATTTAAATCCTTTCTATACCTTTCAACCAGAATGATCATGATAAAATACTAAGCTCACCATGATACTCTTCTACTTAAAATCACTTAATTTCTTTCTGATAAAATATAATTTGAATCAGGCTTCCTTTTTCACCAATATCATCCCTTACTTCTTTTTAATCTCTTCATTTACTTCCCTTGTGTCCAAATAAGCTTTTCTTCTTTGGTTGAGTTGCACAACTTAGCTTGAGACTCATTTCATATTGCCCTTCCTCTATAAAGCCCTTCCAGAACATCGCCACTTCCTCTACCCCATCCCTGACCCCAGCTAGTCTAAAAGCCCAGCCTCAGTGCGTCATAGCTTTATGAAAGCAGTAATGATATTACATTGAAATTATCAGCTTATCGGCCAGCTCCTTGTTTGATATAAGCTTACTGGGGTCATGCACCATAATTTTGATCATCTTTATATCCCTGGAGCATAGCACAGTGCCTTACACATAATTACACGGCCAATGCCAAGTGCATTTTGAGTTTGTGAATTTCTTAAATACTTCTTGAGGTAGTATAGCAATTTTAAAAAATGCTTTCTACTAAACCTTCTTTCACTGAACATAATGTAGGTTGGCTAGCAATTCATTCACATATTTTCCATATATAAGTACAAGTAAAAGTTATTTTGAGTTATCTTTATTCATTTCATTCTCAAAGCAAAGAATTTTAATGTATCAAAGAAGAAATACATCCTTAACCTTCAAAACTTTAATCTTTCTGTTTCTTGGTATGGTACAGTTAAATTTCTTTCTGTGTTATCAATTATGTATTTATTTTACACATTATATAGACTGCATTCTGTTAATACTTTGAAATATTAATAGTCATATATTAGTTATTAATTGTGGTACTTTTATGAAAATAATGCCAAAGAGGTTGTAATGCAATATTACTCTGGGTGCTTCACCTATGATTAAGATGAAGGAAATTCTTGAAAACTTTCTTCTGTGTGGTAGAGAATGAGAAGGAAGTCATGAACAGACCATAAGCTAAATGGTGAAATGACCACAGATAATATATAAAGACTCCTCAAAAGAGTAGCTGAAGTCAAGGCAACTTCCGGAAAGCATTTACATGTGTTTTGGTCTCTCTTTGCTTTTCTTTATTTACCTCTCAGCACCCATAACCCACTTGCCCAATCTCAGCTTCCAAAGTTGAATACCTTCAACACACAACTCAGCCCTGACCTGATACTCAGCCAATTCCTGCCAAGTCGGGTTGTCTTTCTGCCCTCGGCTTGATGCCTGCTTTTTCTGGGGCAGACACTTTGTCATCTAGTACCCTAAGAGCAATTGTCTCCTCCTGTCCCATTTCTACTGTGTAGGCCATTCTATGAGATGTTGTTTTCTGAGTTGAATGCCAGTTTTTCCCCTGGCACTAGCATCCACTTGAGTCAGACGCTGGCTACTTGCCTAGCCTTTGCTTTCACCCTCGCTTAAGAAGACTGGATCTTTTTCCTATTGCTCTAGATGCTGCAGTTATCTGGAGTTTATCTGAATTTTGACTTGTTTTTGCAAAGAGAATATATCCAGCACAACTTTAAAACACAAAGTCTTTAGAAAGAGGAACAGTGTTTTGTTGTCCATTAAATTTTTATTTATGTGTAGTTGTAATTATTAAAAATCATCATAATTTAAAAGTATTATTTAATCTGAAATTATTAGCTAAATACAAATTACTCTCAGACCAAAGTTTTAGTTTATAAAATTTTTCCACTAGATGAAGGCTGATAGAATTTTCAAGACATTTGGATGTCCCAGATATGTTTGGAGGAAACCATGGTAACAATGCCTAACATTTATTGAGTGCTTACCACGAAACAGGTTCTGTTCTGTATGTTTGTATTTATTGTTTTTTTTAAAGATTTTATTTATTTATTTTGACAGAGAGAGAGAGAGAGAGAGCACAAGCAGGGGGAGTGGGAGAGGGAGAAGCAGGCTCCCCATGGAGCAGGGAGCCTGATGCGGGGCTCAATCCCAGGACCCTGGGATCATGACCTGAGCGGAACGCAGACGCTTAACGACTGAGCCACCCAGGCGCCCCTGTATTTATTATTTATTTAATCCTCACAAGAACCCTAAGAAGTCAGTAAGGTTATTACAACTCCCATATTATACGTTAAAAACAAACACAAACAATCCAGATAAATCAAGCAAGTTTTCCAAGGCCACACAGTAAGAGGGAGGGTAGGCCACTGGGTTCTAATGACTTTTTTCTTAATTATGATGCTTTGCTGCCTCACTCAGTCCCTCTTTCGGCCCTTAATGTAGCTCTAATATTAGTAATCAATTACAACTCTGTCATTTGTAACAGAATTCAAATTGTTTTCAGCTTATTTACATTTTTCTCTTTAATATATTATTTTTTGCTTCCCAGTATAGCCAAGGCCATCCATCACATTGCTGCCAGAATTAGTACTGAACAACAATGATCATTTTACTCCTGGATGTCCAAGTTCAATGCCTCCTTTTTCACACAGAATAAAGTTTAGAATCCTTGCAATGGCATTAAATAATTCTCCCGAGGCAGCCATGCTTCATAGGAACCACTTTCCAGGAGCTTTCTACTCATACCTATTAATTTTATGCCTAAAATCTCCATTTCTTGTTTTGTGTTTTAGTAATAAACTCATTCTTCTGGCCTCCAAGCAGCCTACCAACAGATCTGTGGTTTCTTCCAGCAATTCTGTAGGACCCATGGTTGGCATTTCTTTCATTGAACCTATGGTGTTTTAATTCCGATATATTTATTTTTCCCTTTTATTCAGATTGCCTGAATTAATTATCCTATCCTGTTGGGATATATGTATTTTTATAATTTACTACAAAATCTTTCTGAAAGGCAATGAGATATAAATACATATAAACTAAAAATAAAATAAAATTCCTTCTTTCAAAGCCAAGCTTAGCAGCAATTTCCTCATGAAGCCTTTTTAACTCCCCATCTGTCTGAAATATTTGCCTTATCCTTTGTACTTCTGTGGCTCTCTGTTGATATCTTCTAATTCCACTGCAATGCAGTCTTGTATTTCAGCTATGCACGTACATATCCAGCTCTTCTGACTCAATTGTAAGCATTTTAAGATTCATCCTTAATTCCCCTTCATATCTCGCATAGTATCTTTTACATAATGTGGTTTCTGATGAGATATCCACAGTCATTTGAATCATTGCTTCACAATATGTAATGCGTCATTTTCTCAGGCTGCTTTCAAGATTTTTTCTTTGTCTTTAGTTTTCAGTAGTTTGATTTTGATGAGCCTGGGCATGGATTTCTTTGGGCTCGTTCTGTTTTAGTTTCTCTGAGCTTCACAAATCTTTAGGTTTATGACTTTGCCAAGTTAGAAAGTTTTCAGCCATTATTTCTTCAGATACTAATTTAAGCCCCACACTTTCTCCTTTCCTTCTGAAATTCTGATGACCTGCTTTAGATACTTTATGTATTATCTTCTAAATCTCTGAGTCTGATATTTTTTTTCTTTCCTCCTGTTTCTTTCCTCTTTCCTTTTTGTTACCTTTTTCTGTTGTTCATACCAGATAAAGTTTATTCATCTATATTCAAGTTCCCTGACTTTTTCCCTCTTTTATCTCCATTCTGTTCTTGAGCCCATCCAAGTAAGTTTTGTTTTACTTCAGCCATTGTATTTTTCAGTTGTAAAATTTCTAACTGGTTCCTTTTTTTAATATCATCTATTTCTCAGCCGATAGTTTCTATCTTTCCTTTCAGTTCAGGAGTATCTATCATTACTTAATGGAGCACGGTTTAGTAGCTGCTGTAAGGTCCTGGGTGGTAACTCTAACACTTGGATCATCTCAGGCTTTGCATCATTGGCTGTCTCTCCCCTTGTGAGTTTTTGAGATTTTCCTGGATCATCATATGTTGAGAAATTTTGAGGTGTATGCTTAACTCTGGATTTTATTTAATTCTTATGGGGAATGTTGATTTGTCATTGTTGTTGCTATTTTAGCAGGTCGTGAATCCAGTTAGGTTCAGGTCACAAATCCTGAGCTGCTTCCTGTGAGTTGTGTTTCTAATGTCAGTTCAACTTTAAAAGTCTTTGCAGTGTTATTCAGATTCATTTTACATGTACAAGATCCATAGGCTGGTGTGGAACCTCGATGGTGATCTATCCCCTATTTTGGTTCTTTAAGTTGTCAGTATGCTTCTTAAGGACAAATCTATTCATACACAGCTCAGGGGTAAACTCAGGAGATTGTATGCAACTTTAAGGAATAGCTTTTTTTGTGTGTGCTTGCCCTCTCCTCCAAGATCTCTGGCTAGGAAATGTGAGAGGGAAGAAAAAAAAAGAAAACTCATCACTGGTTCAGTGGCACTTTATGCTCTGATTTCCTTCTCCATTCTACCTGCTATCTTTTGCTTTCAGCATCCTCAGATAGCTGCTCTCTTCTATGTAGGATTTGTAGTTGCCATTAGTGAGAGAGACAGGGTGGAGTTTGCTTGCTCCTTGACTAGAACTGAAACTGTCACCACTCTTCTTAGATGTTATTGTGTATGGCTATTTTAAGATCTGTCTGAATTGTCCCCATCAGATTGGCATATTATTAGTCAGAAGTGCTTATCTGCAATCCCAATTTCTTCCAAAAAAAAAAAAAAGAAGAAGAAGAAGAAGAACTAAGTAAGCCTAAGAAATGCACTAAACCTTGAATCTTAAATCTTATTCATTGAGAACATGTCATAAATTACTTTTCCATTCTTGTGCATTTAAGTAGCTAAGACAGCATGTAACTTGTTTGATTGAAAATAATGGATCAAAAAGGCATAGTTTTTCTACTCACCTGTACGGATAAAGTTTTAGGTGTTTCTCTAGGTTAGTAATGAGGTGCATGACTACATGAGATATGTTTTTTAGATTACTTTGTAGGAGAACATATATTAAGACTATTGCAAATAAGCCATGTGGCTGTATGGGAGACTTAGAGACTATGGAGGTGTGGTTAGTTAAATGTCTAACTAAGGTCACCAAGCAGAGTTACAAGACTGGGTCTGTTCCTAACTTGTTTTTCTACTCCCAAACTGGTCATCAGTTGATTAAGCTTGTTTGCCTAAGGTTAAAAAGTTCAGAGAGGAGGAAATACAATGTCTCTGAAGCTTTCTGCAATGCATAGTGTTGAGTAAAGGAGCCTAAGTGTAAACAGGCAGCCAGCCAATGAGACTCCTTGGCACTTTGACTTTCTCTAGCAGCTGTAACCACAGCAAACAGTGTAAGACCCTTGTGTTGAGGAGCAAAATAAACCTTTTTAAGAAAAGATTATTTTAATGGCCCTCTCAACCCACTCGTAAAGTTGAATACCATGACCATATTTTCTACTTGGGAATACCATTTAAATGAGCATTTCATATAATATTATATTAGAAGATATAATGGCACTGAATATAATGCTTTTCTCCATAGTTTATGTACTTAGACCTCTCTTGATTGCTAGAGATACAACAAATATGGGTGTAGGCAAATTGTGCATGGAGTGTTTAGTAGCAAGAAGCTACTAAAGCCTAACGATAAACAGTACACGAGAAAAGCTATGAAGAGAGTGGTGCAAATTTAGGAAGTAGGAAAATAGTTAAAATTTGCTTATCTCTATGATAGGTGGATCCCCTTATACCTACTACCTAACTTAACTGATCACACACCTGGGAACTAAAAACAGATTAGAAGTTAAATAGCCTTACCATTCTTTTATTAGAGACTTGCAGCCATTTTATTAAAACTTCTATATATTAGCTTTATATCTGAAACCCCTTTAAAGTTTAGTATTTTAAAAGTTATTTTGAATAAGCTAACATCTACAACTGAAATAGTAAACTTTTCTAGCACTTTAGCAGAAATTTAATGTAGTCTAGGGTTAAGAATATTTTTCACTTCTTAAAAGCAATGTTTTATGGGATTTCCATAAGGAGGGAAGGAAAAAAAATTGCTTAGGAAGATTACCATGAGAAATAAGTATATCCCAATGGATAGAAAACAAGAATAAAGGCCAGAGACCAGGGTTTCATATTTGTTATATCAGTGACCTCTGGACTTCAGAGAATTACTTAATCTTCTTGAAACTATTTCCTTATTCCTAAAACTAGCTACCTACAAATCGGAAGGTAGTATTGAAGGGTTGTTGAAAATTACTATACATCACATTTTCCAACACTAAGAAAGTATTAATTATTTGATGGTGTATGTTAAGTATTGTTATATTTAATGATGCACTTGAATTTTCTTCTTTTTTATTGTTCAAACTAGCTTCCCTGTGATCTTGAGTCATATAGGAAAAAAAGTTAAACCAATGTAATTTTATGGTGGGACAAAATTTGAAATCTTTTTGAGATTTGGCCATAGTGTTATAGAAAATGTAGCCGTGACTTTTTGTTTTCCCATAATCAGTTTTTTAAATTTAATTTAATTTTATTATGTTATGTTAGTCACCATACAGTACATCATTAGTTTTTGATGTAGTGTTCCATGATTCATTGTTTGCATATAACACCCAGTGCTCCATTCAGTATGTGCCCTCTTTAATACCCATCACCAGGCTAACCCATCCCCCCACCCCCTCCCCTCTAGAACCCTCAGTTTGTTTCTCAGAGTCCATAGTCTCTCATGGTTTGTCTCCCATAATCATTTACAGATAACTCATATTGGAAGAGGATATCATTTCACCATAACATTTAACATCTTTAATTATTATCTAAAAGGAAAATTATATTAAAACTCATCTAAATAGAATAGTGCTGTGAAAGTTATCTGCAAGTTTACCTAACTCTTGAATCTCCCAAGACTCTTGCATTAAATTGATTACTTTAAATAGTACTAAGTAATATTTAATGCACCAGTTTGATTTTTTAGAAATTATTCTTGTTTTGAAAATTTAATAAAGTATTGTTTTCTCATTTGAAGTTATGCAGCTATTGTAACTTGGCACTTGCATGTTGACTTTGTAAACACACTATTTTTAAGGAATCTTAAGCTGCTCTAATGGCTTACTTTAGAAAGGGATGGGCAAAGCAGACAAGGGAACATGTATAGTTTTAGTGATGGAAGAAAGAGTAACCTGTAAATTATCAGTAGGAAAATGCTCTACAGGTATATGTAGATAATGAATATTTTCTTGATGTGCCTGGAAATTGCATTTTGCCTAATATTTAAATACAGAATAGGGATAAATGTTAAGGAAGGAAATACCACCATTTGTTATTTAATGAGTCGAAATGTGGATATCCTGAAGAATAGAAAATTAACTAACAGTATTCAGACATCTTAAAATATATTTGAGTAAGCAGACTGCTGTTCTAGTAGGTATATTTTTTAAGGTGTGAGTGATAGTGAGACTCCAAATGCAGTTAAATAAAACATAAACTAAACGCTTCTTTTACTTAAGACTTCACTGATAAATTCTTTTGCATAAATTTGCATTTCCAAGCCTTTATTTTTTTTTTCAAAGACTGGCATGTTAATGTTTAGTTGGGCATTATTTTGTGTGTTCCCCTGTTACTTACGCATTAATTAGTTTTGTTTACCTGTGCATAATTTTTCCTAATTTCACAACAGTTGTTGTTTTTGTAATTGACAATGCAATTTACTGCATGTGTGCATTCTGGCCCCCAAACAAGAATGTTAAGCTGTAAAGCACCGATCTCTTCATTTCAGATTGTTAAAAAAAAAGGATTGGTTGTGACTAATTTCCAATTAATTTGCAGTGGTTATGGGGAACAAAACAATTGCACCTACTAATTAAATTTTAAAATATTCCAAAGTGTCATCTTTAGGTGTCTGTGGAATATATAATTTCTATTTTGGTTCATTGCTGGATCTGTAACACCCATGAGCTTGACAGCTCTATTAATTTAAAGGCTCAGTAATACCTATTAGTACAAAACATGAAAAAAATACCATTAATCATTTATTTTAATTTTGCAGCTCTGTCATTTTCTCAGTATGTTTTAAAATTATGATGACACCATAATGTGCACAAATAGACTTGGATGAAGGAGAAATGGATCACACTACTTAGGAGAGATACTGAAGTACATTATTAGAGCTTAATTAATGCCAAACTGATTAGATTTGATTGCATTTTACACTAAAATATTTTAAAGAATTTTTTCTTACCATATTATATTTTAAGTTATCCCAAACATTATGTTTACAATTGGACTTACCTTTTTAGTACTTCTTTTCTTGAATACATTCTACCTATATACTATGAAATAAACCTAAATTGTTCTTTCATTTTTCATGTTGAAATCTGAAGTAATCTAGTTATTAATTTAAATTTAGAAAAGTTTCATTTCAGTTGATAGTGTCTCTCATATTCATATGCTTTGATGATAACTTCTAACCCAAATTGAACACAATGTCCAAAAACATAAAAGATCAAAAATTGAAATGAAAAATATACTAAGTATGTAATCCCTTATGCATTTCTATTGATGTGATCCAGGATTGTTAAACATGCTAAAAATGATCAAATTGTATGTACTTAGACTTTTGTCATTAGATTTTTAAGAGAACAAATAGTTATTTTATTTATATCTACATCTAGTTCAAAATTGAAAATACTCCTTTAGAATGGGTAGTTACTAGTGTCTCCTAGTTGATGGGCATCATGAAACTAATACATAGATTTGATTTCTTTCCTTCCAGATCACTTAGGCATCTCCCTTCTGGTCGATACAAACTATAGAATCACAAGGCCTAACTTTTCTCCCACTTTGCCTTGGGATCGTATCTTATCTGGCTGTTCATTTCCTTTGACTTTATATATTAAAATTAGAAAATATGGCTAACATAGCCTAAGTTTTTCCTCAAAGGTAACATAGTGTAGTGTTGAAAGTTTTAAGAGTAAGACTTCTTATCCACTAACAGAGAACAGGGTCCAGTGTTTCATAGAGATATTCCCTGGATGGCTTAACAATTTCAAACAGAAATTTGAATTTAAAAAATTCATAATAAAAATACACTGAGTAGAATATAATAACATTTGCTTTTGTTTTCTTGAATATTCAGAACATAACTGCACATGTTTTATTTGAGAAGACTGAGAAAATTTTAAAATTTTTAACATATTACATTGTCTTATACACATGACAATTCCATGGGGTGAATTAAATAGATATTATTAAAGATGATTTTCAAATCAGTAAATAAAACTAAGAAGGGAATACAATTATTTCATCTAAGCCAAATCAAGAATATCAGTAACTCATTTTTTCATTCAACAAATGTTTATTGAGTTCCTTCTCTAAGAAGGTACAGATACTTTGTCCTAGTGTTACAATGGAGAGAAAACAAAATAAAACAAACAAGAGTATGGTTTCTGAGCTCAGTGTAGATAAACATTACTCAGAGAATCACACAAAATTTCCGTAATGATGCAAGGTCTGTGAGTGAAATGTTTTTGGTACTATGAGCTGTGATACTATGATATTATGAGAGGGTATAAAAGAGGGATTTGACCTCATCAAAGTAGGTGTAAGAAGACTTTCAAAGAAACTCAAAATAGGCCTGAGGGGAGCATAGAACTAAGCATAGGATGGGGAGCATAGAACTAAGGATAAAAAGAGGGAAGAGTGTTGTATGCAGAGGGAGCTGTAGGAGGTAGGAGGGAGCATGTGTACAAGGATCTGAAAGATGACATGATGGGTGTGGAACAGAAGGAAAGGAGGTGTGAGGCAAGGCAGGAGATTCAGTGGGATTCAGAGCTGCAGGACCTTGACGCCCACAGAAAGGATGGTTAGTTTCAGCTTAAGAGTCAAGTGGAACTATAAATAGTGTTTAAGCAGGAGAGTGATGTGATCAGATATGCATGGTGATAAGATCATTCTGGGTGGGAAATGGATGGGAAGAGAAGGCAATAACCAGTGAGGAGACTTCTGCAATTGTTCAGGCCTTAGAGTGGTGGAAGTAGAAAGACAAAAGTTAGGAGATACAGAAAATATTTGAGGGATAAAATTGATCAGAATTAGTAATAGACTGGTTATTCATGGATGTTAAGGAGAAGATACCACAGATGATCCGGATTTCTGGCTTGAACAACTGAATAAATGATGGGACAATTCATTAAAATAGGAGAATCTGGAAAATAATCAGGTTATTTCCTCTCTACTCCAATTTAATTCAACTAGATTATGCTCCCTAATCAATGTTCTAGGCACATTGTTAGGAATGTCAATTATTGTTACACCATGGGATGGCAGTTTTTTATGGATGTTGAAATGTTTATTGGATTACCATGAAATAGTTTAACATTGGTGTGAAACTCTTTAACATCAATGCCATGATGCTCTAAATAGCCAAGCGTATAGCTGAGTCTAGGAATTGGGTCATTAAAGAGATACGTTCTCACATATTAGTCTCCCTTGGTTTAAAAAAAAAAAAACAACATTCTGTGGGTTAGTAAATGTCACACATGGATTTTTTTTCTGGTATTTTCTTTGGGTGGAAGTAGAGCCTGGAATGTCACTGGAATCCTACCAGGTGCTTCTGGCCGCCTCAGAGAGAAGGCAGATGGCCATATATGCCATTTCATAATGTCACCCAAGGAATCACAAATGCATTGTTGTTTCAGATAGAAGAGGGGTGAAGAAAATGTTTTTTTTTTCCACTGGACTATGCATAATTACACTAAAAATAACAGGTAATATTTATTAAGCACATATATGAAATGCAGAACCTCATTTGTACTTGCAGTGGTCCTATAAAGTAGGTGTACTGTTAGCTTCCTTTAATAAATAGATACTGAGGCTCAAAAATGTGAGATCCTAGGACACCTGGGTGACTCATTTGGCTAAGCGTTCCACTCTTGATTTCGGCTCAGGTCATGATATCAGGGTTGTGAGATTGAGCCCCGCATGGGGCTTTGCGCTGGGCATGGGTCCTGCTTAAGATTCTCTCTCCCTCTGCCTCTGCCCTTCCTCTCTTTCCTCTCTCTCTCTCTTTCTTCCTCTTTAAAAAAAAAAAAAAAGTGAGATCCTTTTGCCAGTGGCTAAGCTGGCACTCAAACTCTTGCCTCCTGTTCCAAGTCCATGATTTTAACCCCTAAGCTGTGTGAAAAGACCACATAGGAAAGGGCCTACAAAATACTATTCATTAGGAAAAGTATAGTCATAAGTTGTGAATATTATTAATATTCTCTGGCTGTAGTTGAGGAGGGGAATTTTTATGTGTTGTTTTATTCTGTTTTAATTTTTATTTGTTGTTTGTTGTTTTATTTTTTCCATATGACCAAAGATTTGGAGAGGCCCTGGGAAAAGAAAAACAGTTACTAGGTTAAGATTGTGGGTATAATTTCTCTATAGAGACATGGACATTATAAAAAGCTTTTATAAATGTTGTTGACCTTCCCTGGCAACCAACTTATAACCATAAAATATTTTGAGAAGGAGAGCCAAATTTATATCTTAAAAGAGATCTCAAATCCAGGTGTAAGTATTTCTTTCCTAATGTAGCCAAAGAACCTGTCACTTGCAAGAAAAAGTTTCTCTTTTCTCATTACCATACATATTTAAAATTGCTGTGAATTTCATCAGGGGGTCAACCTCTTAAACCCATTTTTTAAAGATTTTATTGTAAATCTTCATAATAATTTATCTGAATTTGTTGTTAGATCAAACACTTTAACATTAAACTTGGATATTACTATCATTCCAGAAAATAATGACTGGAATCATAAAGAAGCTGGCACAGGGATTTTAGGAAATTGTTATGTTTCCATTGCTTTGCTTTTTGGCAGTTATGGACCTGAAAAATTTAGCATGCTCTTTATTCCTGCTGTCATATGGCTCAGCTACGTGCATGAATTCAAAATGGTTTCCATTATTGGAAGGAGACCATCTTATTCCAGAACCAAGCTAGGTAACTTTGAATGTTCCAGATAATTCCAAAATTAAGCTCTCCCTACAGATATTTTATGGCATTTATTTTGCTCTGAAAACTCCATTCATTTCTAAGGTAGCTGAATAAATCCAGCGATAATAAACTTTTAAAGAAAAGAAGCAGGAAAAGGACATTTTGTTGGCTAGATACAGGAAGAAAATTTTGAAAGGAAAATACTACCTGCTGAGGTACTTTCTAAGAATCACAACATTATTAAGCCCACCCTGGTACAAAGCAATAAAGAGATTGTACATTTGAGCCAAACATGATCAGTTGATACATTATCAAAATTGGGAAAGGTCACATATATTCTAATCCAGAACTTTGCAGAAGGATTTCTGAATGGTGACACTCAGCATATCAAAGATAGGCCATATGAAATTATTTCCACTTTTATCCATCTTCCAGCTATGGACCCATTAAATCATAACTTTAAATTAAAATTTCTTTCTTCTACTTTATGCCTCATAATTCTAGATGTAATTATATTTGACTGTAATTACATCAGGGGTCAGCAAGTTATGGCCTTTGGGCAAAATCTGGACAGCTGCCTGTTTTTATATAGCAAAAGAGTTAAGATTTTTTTTTTTTACATTTTAAATGGTTGAAAAAGCAAAAGAAGGATAATATTTCATAATGTTAAAATTATATAAAATTCATATTTTAGCTTTCAAACATAAAGTTTTACTGGAACACAGTCACACCTGTTTATTTACATGTAGCCGATGGACACTCCTGTGCTACGATAGCAAAGATGAGTAGTTACAGAGACCCCATGGCCCACAAAACCTAAAATGTTTACCATCTAGCAGAAGATGCTTTACGGAAATTGCTTGTCAATCCCTAAATTACATGAGCACCACTCAAACATCCTACAGTATATAACTCTCAAATATAATTACTTCTAGATTTAGAATTAGTATAAAATTTCAGTAGCTTGTATCACTTATATGCAAACCCTTGTGAGAATCTGAGCCATGACTAGCCAAAGAACATGCAATTTGAAGTCTCGCCCTCCTTCATGGAAGAGGAATAGTCCACACTACAGATTGACTGGGAATATTTGTATCATGGTGCTTCTTTCTAGTTTTTCTCCTACCTCTCTGGCTACTTGTACTCATATTCTTTCATAGAATATCATTCTCCTGCTTCACCCTTAAATGTCAGCTTTCCTCAGGTACGCAGTCTAATATCTGATATTTGTATTTGCCAAACTGTCCTTCAGTAATCTATTCTCAATGGATGACATTATTATAGGTTCATCCCGCCGAAATCTGAGTCAAGACCTGTTCACCCTTCTGAACTCCAGACCTACATATCTAAAGATACTGAACACCACCTTCAGAATGCAACACGCAACACAGAGTTCACAAACTTCTCGGTTTCCACCCCTGCCAAAAATGCATCTCCTTCTATTAAAAAGCATCACCAGACACATAGCAAACAAAGCTAAAAGCACAGGAGTCATACTAGAATCTTTCCGTTTTCCAGTACTCCACACATTCAGTCATGTCCTATATGTGCCTCCTTGATATCTCTCAAATCTACCCCCTACTCCATTCGCATTACCACTGCCACAATTAAAATCCATTTTAATTCTTCCCTAGATTATTATATTAACCCCCCATCTAATCTCCCTGACTCTTACATGGCACCCAGCCCCTAACCTATGTTTCCAGAGTGATATTGCTAAGACTCAGGTTTAATTATATCCTGTCTTTCCACCATGATCTCAATGGTATTGTTTTGTGCTCCCTCTGCACCCTGAGAATATTTCTGTAACACAGTGCGTATCACATTCTACCACTGCATATGCTCTCATCATTAGAATATAAGCACCTTAATTATGTTTAAAAAATGTCTATTCAACTTGGAAGCCCAAGCACCAAACTGAAGTAAGCTGGTATCTAGTAGATTAACCACAGAGTTAATTTAAGTTGTATAAATTAGGCTATTTCTTAGCCCTAGGTTTTGGGAGTGAGTATAAGAAGGTGCTGGCCAGTCCATCAGTCGGTCAACAGACTCATTGACCTTAAGCCTTAGGAAGAGAAGTAAAATGACAAGTGTAAATAGATATGGCTTCTCAGATTTAAAGGTGCTTAAGAATCACCTGGGGGATCTTGCTCCAAAGTAGAAACTGATTCAGAAAGTCTGGGTTGGGATTGGGGAGTCTGCATTTCTAACAGTGAGGTCACTTCTCCTGGTTTGTAGACCACATTTGGAGAACCATAACACTAGAGTGCGAGGGAATCATCCGCAGAGGGATTTCTGTTGTTGTTGTTGTTGTTGTTAATTTTTTAAATGTTTATGCCAAAATAATATATGCACACTGAAAAAAAGCAGAATGTATAGAATTGCAAGAAAAATAGCAAGCTTCTGTCCCATCATTCATTTCTTTGTCACTAGGTCTGTTCTTTGAATTATTTGGCTTTTTCTTGTCATTTACTCTACATCTATAAGAAATATGCTTTCTTTTTTTTTTTTTCACCTGTTACTTTTAGGTGTATTCTATTTACTTCATGCATAGAAAAGTGGTTTTTAACACTTATATTACTCCATTTAGCTCCCTTACTAATAGTGAATATGTACTGAGTGACTTTTATGTGCCAGGTAACATTCCAAGCATTTTGTGTGCCTTGATTCATTTTAGTCCTAACAAGAAACCAATGAAACAGACACTATTTTAAAGTCTCTATATTATTAATGAGGGAAATGAGTCATAGTCACTTGGCTAAAGTCTCCAGATAGGAAGTGGTGGACCCAGGCAGTGTGATTTTCAACCATTATGCTCTTCTGCTTCTGACAAAAAGTAATTATTTAAATCAAAACAAAATATATAATCATTGAGATTATGAAAATGTTGTCAACTACAGAACCAAATGCTGACACACAATTACATTTTCTTTTCTATAAAGATTTTGGAATCTCTTTTTTCAAAGTCATCATTGTAGTAATTCTCATTTTTAAAATTAGATACCAATTTACCTATTGTCCCCACTCTTGTTCTTTATTTTTTATTTATTTGTTTATTTTTAGAGAGTGGAGGAGGGGTGTAGAGGCAGAGAGGGAGAAAAAGAATCTTAAGCAGGCTCCACGCCCAGCACGGAGCCCAACATAGGGCTTGATCTCACAACCCTGAGATCATGACCTGAACTGAAATCAGGAGTCGGGACTCTTAACCGACTGAGCCACCCAGGCAACCCCCAACTCCTGTTCTTTGTATAGAAAAGTCCTTCTCTGGAGAAGTCTTTCTAGGTTTCTTGCAAATCTGTCATCCTGGTTCTCAGTTGGACCCCCTGTTTGTTGTTGTTGTTGTTATTGTTGTTTTTTAATAGACTTGATTTTTTATTTTTATTTTATCTTATTTTTTTTTAAGATTTTATTTATTTATTTGAGAGCGAGAGTGAGAGAGAGAGCACAGAGCAGGGAGAGGGAGAAGCAGACTCCCTGCTGAGCAGGGAGCCTGAAGCGGGACTTGATCCCGGGACTCCAGGATCATGACCTGAGCCGAAGACAGTCGCTCAACCAACTGAGCCACCCAGGCGCCCCTAGACTTGATTTTTTAGAACACTTTTAAGTTCACATAAAATTAAGAAGTTACACAGATTTCCCATATACCCCCTGCCTACACATGTGCATAACCTCCTTCACCAAAGTGGTACATTTGTTATAATCACTGAACCTACACTAGCACATAGTCGCCCAAAGTCCATAGTTTACATTAGGGTTTCCTCTTAGTGTTGTACAGTTTGTGGGTTTCAACACATGTATAATAACATGTGTCTATCAATATTATATCATAGAGAACATTTTCACTACCCTAAAAATTCTTTGTGGTCCATCTTTTCATCCCTCTTCAGCTATAACCCCTGGCAACCATAAATTTTTACTTCTCCATAGTTTTGCCTTTTCTAGAATGCAGTAAGTTGGAATCATTCTGTATGTAGCATTTCCAGATTGGCTTCTTTCACCTTGTAGTATGTAATTAAGGTTCCTCCATGTCTTTTCATGGCTTGATAGCTCATTTCTTTTTTAGCATTGAATAATATTCCATTGTCTGGAACTACCATAGTTGATGTAGCTATGCACCTACTGAAGGATATGTTGGTTGCTTCCACGTTTTGGCAATTATGAAAAAAGCTACCATAAACATCCATGAGCAGGTTTCTGTACGAACATGTTTTCAAATCATTTGATTAATATCAAGGAGTGTGATCTCTGGATCCAATGATAAGGGTTTGTTTAGTTTTATAAGAAACTACCAAACTGTCTTCCAAAGTGGCTATACCATTTTGTCTTCCCACCAGTAATATATGAGAGTTCCTGTTGTTCCACATCCTTCCAGCATTTAGTGTTGGCTGTGTGATCCTCTGTTTTTTTGAATCTCTTTCGTAGCTCAGCCATTTGTTTTGCTGGAGAACACCCTCAAATATGTTTTCAAGGGCATATAGAAGGTAAATGCTCTCAATCGTTTTATGACTGAAAACGTCTTCATTGTACCCTTGCCTTTAATCAATACATTAACTAAGTATAGAATTCTGTGATAAAATTAACTTTTCCTCTGGGGTTTGGAGGTGTATCTCCATTTTCTTCTAGCACTAATGTTTTTGAGAAACCTGATGCCATGTGACTTTTATTTTTTGGTAAGTCACCAGTTTTTCCTCTCAGAGGGCATTTAGAATCTTCTTTTTTATCCCTATGCTTTGAAATTTCACAATAATACATGATTTGAACTGGACAGGACAGGAATCAAAGTTTCATTAGCAGAAAAAAAGGGAAGGCTCTCCAGGGCAGTAGCACAAGGCACAGAGGTGGGAGTTCAGGAGGAGTGCTGGGGAGGTTGGAGAGTCAGTTCTCAAACCCAGTTCTTGCACTCACCAACATGAGCTGTGTAACACAAGTTACAGAACCCACACTTTTGTCATATATTGAAAACTAAGGATGTTGATGCAGACCTCCAAGGGTTGCAGGAAGATAAAATTAAATAATGTAAGAATTATAAAAAAAATTATGCTTTTACTAGCAGGTCTGAGAACTCCTTGAAAAGAGAACAGATCCACCTCTGTTTTAATCATATTAGAATGCCTTTCTGCTCTTTGTTTTTTATTTACTGAGGTATAATTGACATACAACATTATATTAGTTTCAGGTGTACAAAATAATGATTGGACATTTGTATATATTGCAAAATGGTCACCATGGTATCTAGTTAGCAATCTGTCTCCTTACAAAGTTAATACAGTATTATGGACTATATTCCCAGTGCTGCACATTACATCCCTATGAGTTATTTATTTTATAACCAGAGGTCTTATACTTCTTAATCCCCTTCACACATTTTGTTACCCACTCAAGCCCTCTCCAAGCTGGCAACCAAAAATCTATTCTCTGTATATACGAGTCCTGGGTTGTTTTGTTTTGTACATTTTGGTTTTTTTATATTACACATATAGGTGAAATCATATGGTATTTGTCCTTCTCTAACTTATTTCACTTAGTATAATACTCTCAAGGTACACCCGTGTTGTCATAAATGCAAGATTTCATTCTTTTTATGCTCAGTAGTCTCCCATTGTATATATATAGCACATATTCTTTGTCCATCCATTCATCTTTGGACACTTAGGTTGTTCCCATATCTTACCTATTGTAAATGATACTGCAGTGAACATGGGGCTGCTTATATCTTTTCAATTAGTGTTTTCATTTTCTTCAGATAGATACCCAGTAATGGACTTGCTGGATCATAGGGTAGTTCTATTTTTAATTTTTTGAGAAACTTCCATCCTGTTTTTCAGAGTGGCTGCCCCAATTTATAATCCCACCAACAGTGCATGAGGTTTCCCTTTCTCCACATCCTCACCAGCCTTTGTTATTTTTTGTCCTTTGATAATAGCCATTCTGACAGGTGTAAGGTGATAACTCCTTGTGGTTTTGATTTCCATTTCCCTGATAATTAGTGATATTGAGCATCGTTTCATCAGCCTTTTGACTATCTGGATGTCTTCTTTGGAAAAATGCCTATTCAGATCCTCTGCTCATCTTTTAATCAGGTTGTTTTTTGTTACTGAGTTTCATAAGTTCTTTATGTATTTTTGATATTAGCCCCTTATCAGATGTATGACTTGCAAGTATCTTCTCCCATTCAGTAGGTTGCCTTTTTGTTTTGTTGATAGTTTCCTTTGCTGGGCAAAAGCTTTTTAGTTTGATGTCATCCATTTGTTTTTGTTTGTTTCGTTGTGCTTTTGTTTCCCTTGCCTTTGGAGTCAGATCCAAAAATTATTGCTAAAACGAATGTTAAGGAGCTTACTACTTAAGTTTTTTTCTAGGCATTTTATGGTTTCAGATTTTACGTTCAAGTCTTTAATCCATTTTGAGTTTATTTTTGTATGTGGTGTAAGATAGTGGCCCAGTTTTATTCTTTTGCATGTGGCTGTCCAGTTTTCGCAACAGCATGTACTGAACAGATTATCCTTTCCCCATTGTGTATTCTTGCCTCCTTTGTTGTAAATTTGTTGACCAAAAATGTGTGAGTTTATTTCTCAGCTCCCTATTCCATTGACTCTTTGTGTCAGTTTTTCTACCAATACTGCAATGTTTGGTACACTTTAGCCTTGTAATTTACTTTGAAATCAAGGAGCATAGTTCCTCTGGCTTTGTTTTTATTTCTCAGGATTTTTTTTTTTTTTGACTATTTGTGGTCTTCTGTGGTTCCATACACATTTTAGATTTGTTCTAGTTCTGTGAGAAATGCCAGGGAATATCGATAGGGATTGCATTGAATCTGTAGATGGCTTTGGGTAATATGGACATTTTAACAATATTAATTCTTCCAATCCGTAAGCATGCAATATCTCTTCATTTATTGTGTTTTCTTTAATTTCTTTCCTTAGTGTCTTACAGTTTTTAGTGTTCAGGTCTTGGGCGCCTGGGTGGCTCAGTTGGTTAAGCGACTGCCTTCGGCTCAGGTCATGATCCTGGAGTCCCTGGATCGAGTCCCGCATCGGGCTCCCTGCTCGGCAGGGAGTCTGCTTCTCCCCCTGACCCTCCTCCCTCTCATGCTCTCTGTCTCTCATTCTCTCTGTCTCAAATAAAAAAAAAAAAAAAGTGTTCAGGTCTTTTACCCAATTGGCTAAATTTATTCCTACATGTTTTATGCTTTTTGGTCCAATTATAAATGGGATTATTTTCTTGATTTCTTTTTTTTGATAGTTCATTAATAGTGTAGAATCTGCAAAATTTTGATCATTAATTTTGTATGCTTCAACTTTACTGAATTCATTTATTTAATACTAACAGTTTTTTGTTGTTGTTGGAATCTTTAGGGGTTTCTATGTTTCTATGTATCAAGTTATCTGCAAATAGTGACAGTTTTACTTCTTTCTTAACAATTTGGATGCCTTTTATTTCTCTTTCTTGCTTAATTACTCTGTCTGGGACTTCTAATACTTTGTTGAATAAAAGTGGGAGTAGTAGGCATCCTTGTCTTGTTCTTGATCTTAGAGGAAATATTTCAGCTTCTTACCACTGAGTATGATGTTAGCTGTGGGCTTGTCATATGTGTCCTCTATTATGTTGAGATATGTTCTGTCTATACTCAGTTAAGAGCTTTTACTTTAAATGGATCTTGAATTTTGTCAATTCATTTGCAGATGTTGAACCATTCTTACATCTCTGGATGCCACTTGATCTTGGTGTATAATCTTCTCAATGTAGTATTGAATTTAGTTTGCTAATATTTCGTTAAGGATCTTTTACCTCTGTGTTCTTCAGGGATATCTGCCTGTAATTTGTGTGTGCTTGGTATCTTTGTCTGGTTTTGGTATCATGGTAATGGTAGTCTCATAAAATGAAATTGGAAGCATACTCTTCTATTGAGTTTTTGGAAGAGTTTAAGAAACATAGGTATTAAGTCTTTAATATTTGGTAGAATTCACCAGTGAAGTCGCTTGGTCCTGGACTGTTGTTTCTTTTGAAGTTCTTAATTACTGATTCAGTCTCCTTACTAGTAATCAGTCTATTCAAGATTTTCTATTTCTTCATGAATCATTTTGGAAGATTGTAAATTTCTAGAAATTTATCTATTTCTTCTAGGCTGTCCAGTTTGCTGGTGTATAATTATCCAAAGTAGTTTCTCATGATCTTTTGTATTTCTGTGGTAATAGTTGTAACTTCTCCTTTATTTCTGATTTTTTTTAATTTGAGCTCTCTCTTTTTTTCTTGGAGAGTCTAGCTAAAGTTTTGTGAATTTTGTTTATCTTGTTGAAGAAGCAGCTCTTGATTTCATTGATTTTTTTCTATTGCCTTTTTAGTCTCTGTTTTATTTATTTCCAGTCTGATCTTTATTATTTCCTTCCTTCTCCTAACTTTAGGCTTCATTTTACTTCTTTTTCTAATTCCTTTAGGCATAAAGGTAAATTGTTTATTTGAGATTTTTCTTGTGTTTTGAGGTAGGCCTACCTACATTGTTATGAACATTCCTCTTAGAACTGTGTTTGCAGCATCCCATAGATTATGTCATATTTGTTTTTATTTGTCTCTAGGTATTTTTTATTTCTCCTTTGATTTCTTCTATGACCCAATAGTTGCTCAGTAACATGTTTAATCTCCATGTAGAAGTAGGGTTTTTTTCCAGTTTTCTTTTTGTAATTGATATCTAGTTTTATACAATTGTGATCTGAAAAAAGGTTTGATATGATTTCACACTTTCTGAATTTATTGAGACTTGTTTTGTAGCCTAACATGTGATCTGTTCTGGAGGATGTTCTGTGTGAACTTAAGAAGATTGTGTATTCTGCTGCTTTTGGATAGACTGTTCTATATATATTTATTAAGTCTATCTGGTCTATTATGACATTTAAGACCAAAGTCTCCTTACTGATTTTCTGTCTGGATGATTTATCCATTGATATAAGTGGGGTATTAAAATCTCCCACAATTATTGTATTGCTATTGATTTCTCCCTTTAGGTCTGTTATAATTTGCTTTATGTATTTTGGTGTTTCTATATTGTATGCATATACATTTATAAACATTATATCTTCTTGCTGGATTGACCCCTATATCATCATGCAGTTTGCTACAGTCTTTGTTTTAAAGTCTGTTTTGTCTGATATGAGTATAGCTACACCAACATTCTTTTTCATTTGTATGGGATATATTTTTCCATTCCTTCACTTTCCATGTGTGTCTTTACTTCTGAAGTGAGTCTCTTGTAGGCAGTATATAAGTGTATCTTGTTTTTGTTTGTTTTTTAATCCATTCAGCCACTCTGTATCTTTTTATTGGAGAATTTAGTCAACTTACATTTAAAGTAATTATTGATGGGTATGTACTTACTGCCATTTTGTTCATTATTTTCTGGTGTTTTTATAGGTCCTGTCTGTTTTTCTTCTTTTCTCTCTTTCCTTGTGGTTTGGTGACTTTAGTGTTGTGTTTAGATTCCTTTCTCATTTACTTTTGTGTATTTACTATAAGTCTTTGCTTTGTGGTTATCATGAGATTCACATATATATCATCCTATGTATATGACAGTTTATTTTTAAGTTGATAGCAACTTAAATTTGAACACATTTGAAAACTGCATTTTTATCCCACCCACATTTTGTTTTTTATGTCACTTTTTACATCTTTTTATTTTATATAACTAATTAGTGTAGTTTTAGTTAATTTTAATACTTATGTATTTTAGCCTTCTTAGTAGCTTTATAACTAATTAATCCACTACCTTTACTATGTATTTACTTTTTCCAGTGAGAACTTTACTTTTGCATGCTTTCCTGTTATTAACCAGTACCATTTCCTTTCAGCTTAAAGAAGTTCCTTTAACATTTCTTCTAAGGCCAGTTTAATAGTGATAAACTCCTTTAGCTTTTGCTTTCTGGAAAACTCTTTATCTCTCCTGCAAATCTGAATGATAACCTTACTGAGTATTCTTGGTTGGAAGGTTTTTCCTTTTATCACTTTGAATATGTCATGCCAACTTCTTCTGACTTGCAAAGTTTCTGTTGATAAATCTGCTGATACTCTTATAGGATTTCCCTTGTATATAACAAGTTGGTTCTCTCTCTCTTTCTCTCTCTCTCTCTGGTTTTAAGATTATCTCTTTAACTTTTGACATTTTAATTATAATGTTACTTAGCTTGGCTCTTTTGGGGCTCATCTTATGTGGAACTTTCTGTTCTCCCAGGACCTGATACCTGTTTCCTTCTTTAGGTTAGGGGAGTTTACAGCCATTTTTTCTTCAAATAAGTTTTCTGCCCCTTTCTCCTAGGACCCCTATAATGCAAATGTCATTCCATTTGATGTGGTCCTGTAGGTGCCTTAAGCTGTCTTCATTTTTTTAAATTCTTTTTTCTTTTTGTTGCTCTGAGTGAATTTCGTTTCTTTATCTTCCAGCTTGCTGATCTATTCTTCCACTTGAATCAGTTGCTGTTGAACACCTCAAATTTGTTTTTCAGCTCAATTATTGTATTCTTCAGTTCTGTGACTTATGTTTGTTACTTTTTTTCCCTATATGTTATCTCATTGTTGAAGGTTTTGTATGTTCATCCTTTCTTCTCTCAAGTTCCATCAGCATCTTTGTGATCATTCCTTTGAATTCTTTATCAAGTAAATTACTTATATTTGTATCATTAAGATGTTTATCCTGAGGATTTGTCTTGTTCTTTCATTTGAAACATACTTCTCTGTTTTCTCATTTTGTTCGACTCTCTGTTTCTATGTTTTAGGTGAAACCGCTACCTTTCTCAGTCTTGAGGGAATGGCCTTGTACAGGTGATGATCCTTCTCATTTAACCTTGCCCTAGCTTTTGGTTGTCTCTTGAAGCTTTTTGATTTTCTAAACCACATAATTTGTTCTTGATATGTCTCTATTTTTAAGTATGTGCCAAGACCTGTCAGTAATCCAAAAGGAGGAATCTCATTTAGAATCTATTTTCAGGTAACAGCTTTTAAAGGATGGAAATGTTTACAGTCTATGGGGCCACATGTGTAATCATTGCTAGTCTGTAGACCAGGAGATCTGGAGTATCCCCTGGGCAACAGTTGCAAAAACTAGGGATTCAGATGAGACTAGAAGCTTCTTTCTGGAAAGTTTTGTGGAGCTGTAGAAAGGCCAAGGGGGTGTTCAAGGATGGTGTTCTCCACTTACATTCCCTAGGAGTGCTTCTTAGCCTCTAGATGTATGGAAACCTAAAGCCTGTCCCTCAAGCTGAAGCTCTAGGCTAAGTAAATAGGCCTTTTTCACAGGAAGACTGGGGTTGTGTTTCAGGCTGCTGTCTGTGCAGTGCGCTGAGGGTCGTGGACTGCCAAGAACTGTCTTTCCAATTGTTACAATCCTGTGGAGCTCTGGAATGCCATGTCTCTTGGCCACCAGGGCCAGGCAATCAAGGGGTACTCCCAATGGATTGCATGTGCCCACTTTTTCAGTAAGGCAGATGGAGAATGTTTGGTCTGTGCATGCATACCAGCTTTAGGCTGGGAAAGGGAGAATGCTGGGATCATTCATACTTATCAGCCCCAGCCAGAGGCCAGGGCAATGTTAAAATCCCCCCTACTTGCAGACTTTAGCTAGCAAGTGGGAGGACTCTATGACCATTCATGTTTTCCTGCCCCAGTTAGGTAGAGGGGGAGCATTGCAACCACCCATGCCCTCCTGCCTCAGCAAGTACCACAACGACTTGTCCCTGTCCATCCCAGCAAGGCAACAGGAGGGTGCCACATCCAAGCTCATCCACCTGTGCTAGTAGGCTGTGTGGAGAGAGAACTGTCTCCAGAGAGAATCTCAACTGTCCCTTGCCCCTCCAGCTGATGCCACCAGATCAGCAAATGGGAATCTTCCTCATGTATAGTCTAGGTGCTTTTCAATTTGCTGGGTCTCAGGGCAAGCAAGACAGCATGTAAGCCCTCCAAGAGGGGAATCTTTCCTGTAACACTTTGGGAACCTCAAATGTCAGCCCCGTTGGTTTTCTAATCCAGACTTTCTCGGGATCATCTCTCCAGTGCACACAGGAGCTGGGGTATCCAATGTGGGGAACCAGTCGCTGCCTCCTGCTTCTCCAGGAGAAGTGCTTGTCTGATGATATCCCTCCCTACTGTGTGTTGCTGTGCCAGGGTGGGGCTTTTCCTACCCATCTCAGTGTGATTCTTTTATCCTTTGTTGTGGAGAGCAGTTCATCTAGTTTTCAGATATTTTTCAGAGGGAAATGATCCATATGTAGTAGCAAATCTGGTATGTCCATGGGAGAAGGTGAGTTCAAAATCTTCCTACACTGCCATCCTGGATGCCCCTCTTATCAGAAAACTTAGTAAGCCCTTTGGTGAGTAGCCAGGGCCTCCAGGGACTGGATATTGGACAAGGTGTTTGGATGACCTGAGGAAAAGAAACACTATGCCTTGTAATAAAGGGTAGTGAGAATATTTGGTGTTAGGGAATAGGGAGCTAGGAAAGAAAAATCCAATGAATCATGTGGAACTTGCCTG
>NC_138380.1:54809859-54870471 GCF_054177405.1 Leptonychotes weddellii
GAGGACGGGAGTGAAAATGGCAGCCTCCCAATCTCTGGTCCCTGAGGAGCCGAAAACTCGGGGCCCCACTCCTCAGTGAGCCCCCAGAGAAGAGGAGTCAATCACTCCCATCTCTCCGGTCTCTGGCCGCACTCCGTGCTCAGCCAGCCTGTGACCGAGCATTTCTATCTCTGGCACCAAACCCCGTGTGGAGTCTCCAAACCCAGCAGATCCCTGCAGTGCACTCCTGCATGGCTCCTCCCAGGGGGAGAAAGAGGAATAACCCCAGATCTGCTGCTTGTTGGGTCCCTGCTGGAAGAGGGCTTCCCTCCTCTGATACCTGGGAGCTCTGCCACACTCAGGCACCCCCAGTCTTCCTGTGATTCCGAGGGTTCTGAGACCACACTGTCCCAGCGAGGGTTCCACCCCCCACTTAGCCATTGGAGCAATGTCGCTCAGCGGAGCCGACTTCTAAAAGTTCCGATTTTTGTGCTCTGCAGCTCTATCACTTGCCAGAAGTGGCCGATGGAGGCTCCCTCCCCCACCATCTGTCTCCCTGAATATTGCCTCGGATTCACTTCTCCGCACATCCTACCTTCCAGAAAGTGGTCGCCTTTCTGTTCAGAGAGTTGCTGCCATTCTTTTCTTCTATCTCCTGTTGAGTTCGTAGGTGTTCAGAATGGTTTGATCCCTAACCAGCTGAATTCCTGGGACCAGACAAAATTTAGCTCTCCTACTCCTCTGCCATCTTGCTCCTCCCCTAGAACCTCTTTTTTTTTTTTCATTATGCCTGCAAGACTTAAGTTCTTCAGCCACACTCTCACAGTTAACTAAGAATGGAACACCCACATATTTCAGAACTACTCTGATCTCTGTAAATAGTTCAAATTGGCCAAAAAAAAATTCTGTAATACTTTTAAAATAAAATAGCTATAGTCAAATCTAATTATCCAGCAAAATAAAAGTTTGTGTATGATAGAATAGTTACTTATAAAGTATTTGTTATTAGAAAATGCTTTAATTTTAGAGGCATTTTGTATAATTACATTTTATTAGGCAATTTTTAGAGTCATCTTGCTTCTCCTGAATAAACAATGTCTGATGATAATAAGGATAATTGAGGAGTGGGGTTGACTGGAGTTGGCAAATTTTTTTTCAGAATTTTAATATACGTCTTGGATGAAATGCAAAACCCCAAGTCACATCAGTGATTGAAAATTATAATTGAATAACTAAAAATAACAATCTAATCAAGCATATATGTACATTCACTGGGATACTGTTATTTTAAAAGTTTAGGCTCCCAGATTACCTCAAAATTTTTTGGTTTGAAAACCTTGTTTTAGAAACGTTACAGCAAGATGTAATGCTATCTAGCCACAAAGTCTGGAAAAAAGACCATAGTAACGCCATTTGATTTTTAGGTGGAGAATATACTGTGCTTCCTTTATTTTAATCAAAAAATAATTTTAAGACTGATTTGAAGCCTTTTTTTTAAAGCAATAAAATATTTAGTTCAACACTTAAGATTAATTCCTCAGATGTATTTTGTAATAGAGTCACTCACTTTTAGCTCTCCTCTACCAACGTATATAGATTTGAAATTGATGTCAAAATTTATCCACAAGGCTTGTCTTCCACCTTTGGTTTTAATGGAAATGACAGGAAGTGTGTTCTTCTGTGACACCATTGCTTGTGCTCGCATGGTCACTGCCTACTCTACTTCCCTTCTGCTGATGTGTCTGGACCACTTGCTATTGTGCTTGCAGATAAGGAGTCCTATTCTGGCAGAGAAAGCAGTGTGCATGTGTCTAATCTTTGGCCTTCTCAACTCAGAATCCAAATATAGTTACATACTATTTTTACAATTGATGGCTCATGCTTTCATCTTTTCAGTTAGCACAGAAACCAGTTCATATCTCCTTCCGGTAAAAGAATCACCAGGATCCTGTAGTATAAGTTGGAGGAGGTTACAGGATGATGCAGAGAGAGGCCAAGATGAGTCTCAACACATAAAATCATGCTGTTATTTGTTGCAGGCACTAGGTGACACCATTGAAAGTTGTCAATAAAGTAGTGATGCCTGTGCTGTTGACAATTCTTGAGATTGTTGGTGGAGTGACTCCACTCCAAGAATAGTTTCTAGAGTTAGGTTTCCCTTCCTTTCCCCAAGATGTTTGGGCTCTTCTCCTCAAAACACAACACTGTCCTGTACTTGCTCTCTTGGGATGGACTGCTTCGTTCAGGTTGAAGTTGTGCTCATACCAATTTTCCTTCATTACTGTTTACACCTTTGTCTTAAGCCTAAACCCCAGTTTAGATTTACCTTTCCTCACAGATACTTGGTTTTAGGTGTCCAGTTTCTTTTCCCTGTTAGTTGATTTTTGTGAAACCCTTCTGTTCTACTCTGGTCTCTTTACCTTTAAATCTCAACAGGTTGAGATTTCTGTCTCCTCTCCAATTATATCCATTGCTTCTTATTTCCTGTGATGGGTGAGAAAGAACAAGAACCTCAAGAAATCAATCACAGTGAAGTCACCTGAGGTTCTATCAACACTTTTGCAGGTTTTCTGCCCTCCTCCGCTTTTCCCATAATTTGTGTCTACTTACCTGTGCTTCTCCTGGAGAATACATACATACATACATACATACATGATGATATATAACATCCTGCCTGATCAAGCACCTTTTTATGCCAGTATGTGTATACTGGGCTGGTCTTGGTCAAAATTGCAAATTCAATAAGATGACCTTCCTTCAATGTTTTTCATCTTTTCTCAGGGTCCCCTTGATTATTATCAATGGTTGCCTTCTTTCAAAAATCCTTAATATTTCCCCCTGAAACAGATCTTACTGTCTCACATCAAGAAATTGATAATGTAATCCATTCTTGTCAGGAAGACCTAACCAGATCTTTCACATTTAGGGGTTTAGTTTTGACAAAGTGCTTCCTTTGGGTAACAGACTTGGGTAGCAGAAAGCTCATGGGGTTTATGGTTAACCTGACTCAATTCCAGAATCCTGAGAAAAATAAAATTATGAGAGAAGGAAGAGAAGGAACAGAATAAGTGTGCATTGATGAATGAGGAAAGAAAAGCTGGACTAGGGCTTAAGGTTATTTGGACTCTACTGCTTAGAAACTGAAATGAATGATGTGGTATTTATATTTAATGGGAGTATGCCATGAACTTGACCAGTATAAATACTGAGTTTTTTAAAAAGATATGCAGACTGAAACTTGAGGGGAAATTCCAGGAAAAAAGTATTGCAACTTCAACCTTCTTAAAAAAAAAAAAAAAGTAAATCTGTTATATAACAAATAAACCAGAGGTCATCCAAAGCAGATGCCAGTGAAAGATTTTACTACTGAATTCAGTAGAAGGAAGCATGCTCTATGATCATTTCCCTCTGTAGAAAAGAAGCCAACCAAATACTTGGGATACAAGCCATTGGAGTCGGAAGTGAAATCCACAAGTAGAAGGAATTTAAAGAGAAGGGAAACTCTTGAAGTACTAAAATAAAATGCTTAAGAAGTGAGAATAATTATTTGCATATCAGAGAAAAGATTGTAATGCATTAAATGAAAAATATTTCAGTTCAATTTTTCTATAATTCTAACTTGGTTTGGAGTAGGTGTTCTGATTCATCATAGTTTATAAAAAGTGTTCGGTTTTCATTGTCTTTTTTGTAAAGAGTAGCTTTCACGTTTTTGACATAAATATAAATGCATCCATGTGAATGCACATACCTATACACACATTTGTGCACACGTATACACAAACGCACTTCTAGATTTCCAACTTGGCTGTGATTATTTACTGCCTTGGTGATGATATATCGCATATCATAAACACGTCATCATTAATTTATACTGAAATAAGATTGGCTATTAAGTGTTGAACACATCTACAAAAAATATATATATATAATTTCCAGATTCCTGACAGTTGTATACAATTTGCTTTCACATCCAATCAGAAGGATTATTTGTGAAGTTTTTTAAGTCATTTCCTAGTGGTCTAATTTATTTTTTTCTTTCAGAAATGTAACTATTCTTTAGGAAGTAATTCAGAGTAAATAAATCACCAGTCTTGGGTTTTGGTCACCTAAGTGTTAAAGTTAACAAATACCACAATCTGTATTTGATTTCTATGCTTTTCCTGTTATTTACCAAGTGTCTCCTTCTGTGCCATAAATAATTTAGAGTTCAGAGTGAACTATGCCATTAAGTGCTAGGAAGCTCCAAATCACGTTTATTTTGTTAATGTTTCTCTCATATAATCAAAATCTAAAACCATTCCACTTGCCCTCTAATGAACAGAAAGTCTTCCTAAAATGCTCTTGTAAGCTTTCTTCCAGCCAGGGGTAGAGGGATAAATTAAATATCCAGTATGATTGATTATAGAACACTTTTTATATATAATATTACCAGTGACAATACAATATTATTGCTGGAGGCAATTCATATAGGAAAATCTAGATTTACTATGACCAAAACAAATCACAATATGAAAACTCAATGTGGATTGATTTGGAAAGGGTTTTATTGATAGGTTAATCAATAATAGCATCTAAAATGTAAAAAGTAAATTTTATATGTATTTTTTAAAATTTATATGCATTTTGAGTCAATATATACATAACCAAACTACAACCCTTGAGAGAGTAAAATTACAATTTTAATTGGATATTTCTTATAACAGTGTCTGGGGAATAATTTTAAATGTTCCCTCCACATGGTGAAAATGACACAGCGGATTCTTTAATGCAAAAGATTTTGCTATTTTGTTGTAGTGATTTCTTTATGCCAAAAAGCAGGCATTTGGGGGCACCTGGGTGGCTCAGTCAAACGTCTGACTCCTGGTTTAGGCTCAGGTCTGTATCTCAGGGTCCTGGGATAGAGTCCATGGGCTCTATGTTCACTGGAGAGTCTGTTTGAGGATTCTTTCCCTGTCCCTCTGCCCCTCCCCTCCACTCATGTGCTCTAGCACACACACACTCTCTCTCCTAAAATAATAATAATAAAAAAATCTTAAAAAGACATTTCAAATGGTATTGTTTTACTTACATGACCTTAAAATAATTTTCAGAAAGTGATATAAAGATTTAACAGAAAATCTAGGTGATACCCTCATTTTAATGATTGAGAAAATTGAAGTTCAGAAAGTTTTCACTTTCCCAAAGTTACAAAGTAGATTTCAGCAAGTCAGGAATGAAAACCTCAGGGTTCAGGTAATGTTTTCTGGTCTTTCTACTTTGCTGCCTCTTAGGGTGTGTGAAATTCTAAAACACTTTGAAAAAATACACTACAGACAAGTTGAAGATGTTAGTAAATGAAAAATGCACAGTACTTAAAAAGAGTAACCTATCAGTCATTTAAATCTTATGCACTGGAAACGAAAATGAGAAATTCTTAAATTTATCTTTGTTCAGATTAGAAATTAATCAAGAGGTTAAAAAAATGAGCTAGGACTTGTTTACTCATTTATATACATGGGCTTGTATTTGTTTTTTGTTTTTCCTCTTTATATGTAACGAGAAATAATTAACAGCATTACAAAATCTGCTTGCTTGCTCTTTTATTAAATGTAGGTAATTACTACCATGGTAGGGCTACTGTGAGGGAATTACTAAGGTTATAGGGCTGTGATGATGCATGTAAGTAAGTAATATACTACCTGGCACATGATAAGAGTTCAATAAGCTGGTTTTTAGTTAGTATTAAGTGAGGGGATTTACTGAATCGTCATGTTCTAATACTACCTGATTAACTTATTCTTTTACATGGAACATCTTTTCTTGTTCATATCCATATACGTTTTAGCTACCGTATCTCCCTAGTTTAACAAGGATAATGTCATTACTAAAGGGAAAGAGCCTACTATAATAATTCTCGACCACTTCTGTGCTAAGCCAAGCACTACTGTAGGTGTTCCAGGTATTATTCACTGTAATACTCTCGGGAACCCTGTAAGGTTATTAACTACCCACCCCCCAATTGTCTAAGCCTGGACACTCAGTTCAGAGAGACTGACTTGACTAAAACTCCATAGCAATATGAGAAAAGCTGAATTCAAACTTGGCTGTACCAGCTGTTAAAGTCCATCAGTGTTCTAGTCTATCGGGCAACCTCAAAATCCAAGACCATGCAACGTTAATTTAAAAAAACAAAATCAAAACTATTTTACTTCCGGTAGAAAAACAAATTTTGTATAAATTACACACTATTCCATTCCTATGTGTTAACCAACATCAGTCAACAGCAGACTGAGAATCAATTTTGAAATGTTGATTCCCGAATCCACTGGATTACAAAATAAGAGGTGGGACTGAGGAGTTCTATCCACTACTCCCTTTCCCCTAATCAGGAGACCAATGCAAATGCTGCGCGCACGCACACACACACACACACACACACACACACACACACACACACACAACCACCTGCCTTATTCTCTCTTTGAGAGACTAGAGGTTTCTTTTCATGATGAGAATTGTGCCTAGTTCTGCAACATTGCCTGACGTCTCACCAAGGCCCTTTTAAGGATGACTGCAGAATGCATGGCAGCCTTCAGGAGACTTTCTCAGACTTTTCCTAAGTCCTGCTCAGATAAGTCCCAATAGGCAAATGTTGAAATCATCTCATAAAGAAATTTCTTCAGCTTTCACATGAGTGAGATGATGAATCGCCTTCCTTTAGCAGTCCGTGCCAGGTAATATGCTAAGCACTTTGCACACATTATATGATCTAACAGTTAAAATGACTGGATGCAACAGATGCTGTTCCTTATCCCTACTTTGAAATGAGTAGACTCAAAGGTAATGCAAGAGAGTTAGTAGAAGGTCCAGGATTACAACTAAACTAGTGGGGATGCTTCCACATTCTACCTTACAAAGCTTGCATTGGTCAGATATGAGCCTAACATCATCACCTTGATGAATCTCCACAAGAAGCACAGAGTATTTTCTCCCTCCCGTGTTCTGCAAACTTTTCCAACAAGGAAACAGGGAATCAGGTACGTTGAAAATAGGAATCTGTGATAGGACTTACTTACTTCTTTACAACTATTAGGTCAAGACAGTCTTAGTAGTCAACGTCTCTGTATGCCATAACAAATACTTCGTTTCATGAAAGAAACTGGCATTTTCATTCCCATTTATTAAATGTGCTATCTTTTGAAACCACGTTGTTTATGTAAAACAAAAGGAATAAAAATCTCTACAAACTTTACACCTTAAAATTTACTATACCTACTGTCAGAAACTTTCCAACTGATGATATAAAAGCCTTTTTAAAGTTTAGTTATGATTCATGTTGTTTGGGAAATTTGGGGCTTGTTCTATTAGTGCTCAGATGGTTGTAATGAAGACAGCTGCTGGGGAGATTTGGCAGGGGTACAAATGAAGTTAGAAACATACATGTTTATCACTTAGAAGCTGCGCACACCTACTGTTCTTCTTTGCCAAAAGATAACAATTCCACATTTTATAGGCAATTGTCTTTCCTTTTTTGTCCCAGAGGCTCACCAAAATTCAGTAAGTTTATTTTAGTGAAAACCACCTTGCTGCACTAAGCATCTTGCCTAAGCAAAATTCCTTAAAATGAGCAGGAGCCATTACTGCACAGTGAACAAAGCCAAAATGATCACGAGCCCATTTCTTTCCAAATGAGCTCATTACTATTAATTTCTGCTGTCCTTAGAGAATATTGGGAAAAGTAAGTTCATCTGGAGAGTGAAATAAATGTAAAAACAAAGTCTGTGAAAAATCTCTCTCCCCTTCAAAATTGCATACCAAGTAAGGCAATCCCATAGGACACTAACTCTCAATGGCATAGACTCAATAGATACTTCGGATGATTAGCTGTACATGATTCTGGGAGCATACGTGCATGTTTTGACACTGTTGGTATCAAACAGAAGTCACATGTTTGTAGAACCACCTCAGTTAAGTATACAGAATGCGACAGATTTCATTCTCAAGAAACCTGAGATTTCCTCCTTGGAAATCTTAGACTCTAATTACAGAGGCCGAAGGTTTAAAATAAATCTAAATATTTAAAGACTTGCTTTCTGTGGGTCAAATTCTTGGACTGTCCTTACTATGCCCCGATGAGGGGGGCTTTCTAAGAAGTCTGCATGATGGGACACGTGGCTAGAGGGCAAAGCATTAGGTGGGAAGAGAGAGATGAATAAAGCATTTCATCCTTTGGTTACCTCTTCACACTTCTCTTTTGAACTCCAGCTTCTCCACTTGTTAGCTGTTTGACATTGCAATTCTACTCAACTCGTAATACCCTCAGTTTTTTAATCTATAAATGAGGATTGTAATATTACTACATTATAAGGAATAAAATATCGAATATAAGTAGCTTAGGACAGTACCTGGTGCATAATCAGATACAGAATATGTTGGCTATTATTTGTATGAATTTGGACAACATTTCCTGTCTTCTCTAGGTTCCCTCTCAAATGGAGAGCATCATAAGAGACACATAAATGTGCTTCTGTCTTTGAAAAGACTAAGCAGGACCAGGAGGGGTTTGGAACCACAAAATGGGTGAGGTGGTAGGCTGTGCACATAAGTTTTTGAAGGGGATACATATTCTTTTTCTATGAGTTAAATATTCTATGCTTTCTCAACATACTGAGATGGTAAATCACCTAATCTAAGATCGGGAAAATGGATAAGGTAGATTGTTTGGCTTGACTTTGTCTGAAATTTAACTTAAAGAAGCAAAAGGGATTTTCCTGATTCACACACATTCCAACATACTTCACTAAGATGGAAGAACAAATAGCAATTTGGGGCTATTCATACCATTTTCTTATTTTACACTTCTATAAGGCTGCCATAACAGGAAGCCACTGAAAATGGGGGGTTGGGATCTCTTGTTATTAAGTAACACACAGCACCCAATTCCCATTATTTTTCTTTCCCTCCTCCCTACTCCCTCCCTCCCGTCTTCCTAACGTCTCCCTCCTCCTCCCTTTCCCTCCTCCCACCTCCTCTCTCGCCTACTCTTCCATCATCATCTCTGTGTATATATCTATATTCAAATGATTATTTCTTTCCCAGCAGAGGGAATTTTATCATTATCAAAACAACTTCTTGCCCTTTTTTCCTGGTGAGTTAACTTAATAATAGGCTAAAGAAGCCATATACCCAAAGTGAGAATATTAGTCGTTTGCTGTGTCTGAGTAATGCTTCTGGTTATTTGAGAATGGAAACGCGTCTTCCAAAGAAATGGCTGCTACTCTTCAATGACATTCAAACTGGTAAAACTAATAGAAAATGAAAAGCAAGAAAATACCACTTCATTCAAAAGCTAGTGATGCTCAAGTATTAAGAAAATGTCCACTGATGACACGTGAGTGTTGAAATCCAAAGTAGAAAATTCTGTCAATTTAACGTTTGACTCAGAGTGCTTGAGATTATGGTTTTAATGTTTATATACCTAGACATAACTAGTTAAAGATTTTCAAAGCAAATCTGGGGCACCTGGGTGGCTGTCAGTCAGTTAAGCATCTGTCTTTGGCTCAGGTCATGATTCTGGGACCCTGGGATGGAGTCCCAGAATCCCATGTTGGGCTCCCTGCTCAGTGGGGAGTCTGCTTCTCTCTCTCCTTCTGCCTCCTCCCCCTGCTCATGCTCTCTCTCTCCCCCTCTCTTACAAATAAGTAAAATCTTAAAGTTTTTTCAAACCAAATCAAATGCTCTAAACCAAAGATGAGGTGATACTTAAAATATATGTACATTGATCTTTATTTTGTAAGACTGAAAATTTAAAATCACAAATGACCTTCTTAGCCTGCTTGACAGCGATTGCATTTACCAATAATATCAAATGGGAAGCATGAAATACAAACTTCCATCCTGTGCTGCACAATTCCCTAACATCTATGGCATTTCCCTGAAGAAGACCATAAGGAACACCTTGCTGAAAAAGGCTTGCTTTATTCTTCATCAACCAAAAAAATAGCAGGGTTTCTAAATAATTAATGCAAAGCTGTCAATTCATATACCCTAATGCACTCTTTCAACATGGATGTCATAATAGTTAAAAGATCCACCTTGTTGGTTTTCCTTTAGGTGCAAACATTTACCTCTGGAAAAGATCCCAGCAGTAGCCAAAAACCATTTCCTGAAGGAGAATATCAAAGATGATCATGTAATAATCAAAACTCGCATATTTTTTTTAAAGATTGTGCCTCAGATATAGGCCTCTAAACATTATTTTGCTTGTGTTTTCTCCCTGGGCATCAAATAAGTACATAAAATGGGATTCATTTCACAGAAACAGATTTCAGACTCCAGATGTTTAATTTTTTAACAATTTAATTCATTGCCACACCATTAGATTTTTTTTTTTTTCCTAAGCGTGTTTCAAAGTGCAGCCATTGTTCCTCAGCTATAAACAAAGTACAATATATAGCTTTTGCCTAACTTCCCTGGTAAACCACACTCCAGTCCAAATATTTGTACCTGATTCAAGATACTCAACCTACAAATACTCTGTTATAAATAATAGAAGAAAGCTGAACAATGCTGAGGAAATGTTCCGTATGATTTTTGTTTATTGGAGACCATTATGGTTCAAAACAAAATGATAAGAGGAAGTGGGGAGAAAAACAAGATGGGTCCTAGACAGGAGGTCAGAATAGAGCAGTATGTGCAAGAGGAGGACATGTCCCAAGTGGCTTTCAAGCTTTTGACCACAGAGCAGAGCCAAGAAATAAATTTTACTTCATCATCTAGTAACACAAGTGGGAGCACACATACACCTGTGCATGTGAAGAGCAAGAACTGAAATAGAATTTTCATGAAACAACAGTAGTAAATGAAATATATTCTGGTATTTTCTAACCCACCTTAACTTATGTCCTCTCTTCTCATACTATTCTTTTCTGCATCACTTGTGTTGGTGCAACTGTTATGCTCCATATATTAACTATAATCTTTGTTGTCTATCCAGAGGATAGTATGTGCCTCAGCTGCATCAGGTATTTCTTGGTTTCTGCCCTGGGGCTTCTCAACCACCTCTGCTTGGGACTAGATGGAAATGCCATCAACCATTCTGAGAAGCATAGAGAAAAACAAACAAACAAAAAAAAACTTAAAAGGTAACATATTTTTGGAGTAATCCTTAATGATTAGGGGAACAGGAACCATTGGAAAAATACTTCTCTCTTTTATTCTTCTTTTGAGGCACATGACTCCTAACGTTCTAGAACTACATTAGAGAGATCTAGCCCTGAATGCCATGGTGATGATCAGGACAACACTCCTGTGGTTTGTTCTTCATCTTCGTTACTACTCTCAGTCCCTGACTACTGTTTCTTGGGATCAAATTACAAATAAACCACTTGCACATATACTCTAGCCTGAACTTAAACTTTTGTTGTTGCTGTTGTTGGGGAGGGGAAAGGGACGGGACCTGCTAACATCATATCACTTCATTAAAACACTGCTGGTCATGAATTGGTTTCATGACCCATTAATATTAATTTGAAAAACAGTGATCTAGGTCTTGGGAAACAAAAGAACCCAAGTGAAAAGGATGACTCCTAGGTGATGGTAGAGGTAAAGAATTCTCATATCAATTAGATGAACCTTGTGATATACCCAATGATCAATGATGAATGCTACTCAAGAGTTCAAGTGTAACATGTTTAATAGGAAAGTATTGTCTATCTCTGTGGTGTATCTCAACCCCTCTCTCTGATGCCTCCTTTTGTGATCTCATGGGAATATAGGATGTATATCATACATTTAAATTGAATTCATCAAGTATTTGTTGAGTTTCTACAATGATAAATGCTGGAATGTTTGTAGAAGAGAGTCAAAACACATCTAACACCTTTAAGTGTTAAGAAATTACAGTCATGTGGGCATAGCTGATGCTTTCAAACTTTGTTAGGTGGAATTAGGCATTTAGAAGGGAAATAGTGAAATTAGAAATGCATGGTTGGGATTAGAGAAGAGATTTAAATAAAATTCGGTGGCTGGAATAAAAATTCATCAAAAAAGTACACAGAAAAAAAGAGAAAAACAAAAAACAGACTAACCAGTGCAGAAATAGCTGAGAAGAGCATCAGTAACACAAATTTTAGCATCAGATTCTTATACACAAATACCCAGGGAGTGAGAAACAAGCTAAACATGAGATGTTATCATAAGTAACTATGCATATCCACATAGTTGTTACAGGGCTTCCCTGGTCACTAAGAAGCTATGCTGGTCATGCAGATTTCCATGTCTGCTAATTGTAGTCTTATCCTTATTGCCATATACTCAATCTGATGCTTAATTCTTTTCTGTGGACCTGCAGAAATTATTTTAACATATTCTGAAGAGTAATCTGTCAGTTATGTGTGTTACAGATGAAGGAGTCTTACTTCATTAGTATTCCAAAAGAGTTCCAGTAGCATCTGACAAACTCTTCATTTGCCAGGCTGAATTTGTCAAAAATAGATAAGGACCCTTAAAGGGGGCACTATTTTAAGAAGTTTTAGCTCTTGTTGGTCAAAGAGTGCAAACTTCTGGTTGTAACATGAGTAAATTCTGGGGATCTAATGTACAGAATGGTGATTATAATAGCAGTACTCTATTATATATTTCAAAGTTGCTAAGAGACTAAATCTTAATCGTCTCACCACAAAAAAGAAATAGTAATGTGATGTAATGAAGTTGTCAGCTAACACCGTGATGTAGAACTGTTTTGTAATATGTAAGTGTATCAAATCAACACATTGTACACCTGAAGTTTACATGATATATATGTCCGAAGCTAAAAAAAAAAAAAAAAAAAATTGCATCTCTGGTCCAGAAACATTATATCCAAGGGTTCTAAATAAATTTTCTAGAGCCCCTATCATTGTATTTGAGGCACTATGAAGATCAGTAGAGAGCCCATAAAATGAGGATTGCATAGAAAGTGTTGTTAGATAAAGGGATTTAACATCCATCCCTTCCTACATTTCAGAATAGTTAATCTGTGAACATGCATAAGGGAAAGGGGAAAAGAGTACTAAAAAACACCACCTGTACTTGTCCCCAGTTAGGCATAGGGCTTACTAGTGCCTTGGCCAGTGCAGTAACATGCAGTAAGTGCTAAATAAAGATTTACTGAACAATATAGTGCTACCATGGGCATGACATCTTAAGAGGAATGCCAACAAATGGAACACATGTATTGATGGACAAAGAAAGTAATGAAGAGTCCAAAGACCATGCCATGTGAGAATCACTGAAAAGCTTCCGAGAAAATAAGAAGATAGTGACATAGTCACACATGACGTGACTGCATGATATTTATATAGAAGTGAAATTAGAAGCAGTCATCCAACAGCAGGAGAGGCCCATACAAGGAAATTAAAAAGGGAGACGATAAGGAAATTTGAGACTTAATTCAACAACAGCAAAAATATCTGAAGCATTTATTAGATGCTGCACAATGTGCTAGATACTAGGATACAAAAGCACATGAAAGACAATAGCAATTCTCAAAGGGTTTTCAATCAGGTAGAAGAAACTAATATTTACAAAGTTAAAAATTAATAACAGGTGGTAAAGTAATAGGGTATACTAAGGGAGCACAGAAAATGTGGTGACTAATTCATTTAAATATGTTCAATTAGTTAATGAGTTACCTTGAGTAGTACTGAGATCCCAGGTAGAGAAGGCATTCAAGCCAAATAGGAGTTGGACTCAAATGCATTTGGACATATACCTTAAACATAATTGTTAAAAAGCTGAATGAGTTTGAAACAGCAGAGTCTAAGATGATTGGATTTCTAAGAACATGTTTGCTTAATGCATTTCATTCTTAAAACCTCCCCAAGAAACAAAAAACAAAAACAAAAAACATGAACTCAACAGCAATGAAAGAAAACTACTGTCTTGTTCACATTTAGGACCGGATTGTCAGTATATGATTCATAGTCTAAATCAGGGGTTGGAAAACTATGGCCCATTGGCCAAATCCAGCTAGCTGCCTGTTTTTGTTTTTGGTGGTTTGTTTTTTTTTTTTTTTTTGGTTTTTTGGTTTTTTGGTAAATAAAGTTGTATTGAACACAAACATGCTCAATAATTTACATATTATATATGGCTGTTTTCATACTACGAGAGCAAATTTGAAGAGTTATGGAAGACTGGCCCACAGATCTAAAATACTTACTGTTATGCTCTTTACAGAAAAAGTTTGCTGAATGATACATCTAGATGACCACCTGTTGCTCATGGGGAAGGGGGATTATTGGGTCAAATGTTGGGCTAGGTTATTATGTTCTTTATATGGTACTTTTAAATTATTGTGTGTTTTTATTTCATTTTGAGCAAATTGTTTTAGTAATGTAGATAATTATATTCTTATCTGTTAACAAATAACTCTGAGAGTGATAAAATTTTCAGTGTAATTGATCCAATTCAATTGGATCGTGTATGCTTTTTCTTCCAACCTAAGAAAATTATAAATCTGTACTTGGCTTTTGCCACTATTTCCACTCAAAAATACAATTAAATGGATAAGAAAACAGTAGAGGTGACATTGCTATAGCAACAGGACCTATATGATGAGGTAATGTTTGCTAGATATTTAATGTTACATTAATGAGAATTATGCAACCATTGCTACTCTTGGAGTGCCAGTAATAGATGTCTTATTATCATGTGAGTAAAGAGATTCTATCTTCTATTTTGCTCTTAGACTGACTCATCTGGCCAAGCTTCCTGAAGAATTAAATGCTGAGGTGTATTTTGAATGCAGGGAAGAAAGTCTGAATTGGAAACTCTTTTTAGCGTAAATAGCTAAGTTAAAATGACTATTTTTATAATATTAGGAAAGTCAATTTATCTAGGACTCAGCAGTCACAGGAATCTTCTCAAACATAGGATGCTTTTGCTAGAAATGCGAGATTGGGATGTCTCGTGGGCAGTTGCAGCAGCCTCCCCAGTGGCCCCTGATCATCCTCATCCTTGTGTTCACATCCTTGTGTTCACATCCTTGTGTTCACCTCCTTGTGTTGTGCCCTCCTCATTGAGTAGGGCTGACTTGTGTAATCAACAAAATACTGCAGAAATGATAGAATGGAATGTATCTAAGGCTACTAATAAAAGACATTGAGACTTCCATCTTGCTCTCTGGGACTACTCACTCTTGAGGGGAAGCCAGGTGTAATTATAGAAAGATACCCAAGCAGCCCTATGGAAAAGTAGTGTGGCAAGGAAATGAGGCCTCTTGGCAAGTGCCAGCAAAAAATAAGGCAAGTTGGAAGAATACCCTTAGAAGGAGATCTGTCAGCTCCAGTCAGGTTTTCAGATAATTCCAGATATTTTCACTAGAACCTCATGAAAGAAAGAAGAGGATACTGATAATATTGATGATATTATCATTTTAAGCCACTATGTTTGGGGAGACCTTGTTATACACAGTAGATGATTAATACAGCAGCCATACCCCATTTTGAACAGTTGTGGAGCCCTGCCTCACTGAGAGAATCTGTCCACATTTATCAGCCTTCGGCCCCTTGGAATAGAAAGTCCCAAATCAAAGGCTTTACAGTAACGTCATGCCACATAGATTGAGACCCTCTTCAGCGTAGATTCAGCCCAACCAAAGCGCCTGGCTAAATGCCTGGAATGATGCAAACAGAAATGTTTTGAAGTAGGAGACTGGCAAAGATGACTAGCTCTACTCATTTGAAGCCATGTGACATTGGGCATGACACATAACCTCTAAACATCATTTCTCTAAAATTGAAATGAGTTTTGCCTTTTTCCAACCAAGTATTATGAGGGTCAAATAAGGGAGCATGTGTAATGATATGTTTGAAAACAGTGAAAATAGCCCCATCAGTAATTGCTAATTCTTGACATTTCATGTAAAAGGTAACAGTTCCTGCTTGTTTATTTATAAACCTCCATATGACTGTCCTCTTTTATTCGTCTGAATTACTGGACATATGTATAGCTCAGAAAATAATCTTCCATTCCTTGATGCTTCCCACTATGTGAGTACCTGAATTTATTCAATCTCAGCTTTAACTCAGCTTAACTTTAAGGCACAGAAAGGATGCTTTCCTTTCCTCTACAATTGTCCTCATGTTTCCCCTCCTAACCAATTTGATGCTGGCCTACCATATTTATCCAGTCTGAGAAGATCCTGTACTTCCTGTTCTTATTCATCTGTGCTCTGTGCTATGAACCACCCACGTTAAACACCCCTAAGGATAAAAGGAACACTATTTTTTAGTATATATTGCTCATATTATCATGAATATAAAAGAAATATAACTCTTTGCAACACTAATTCAACTACTTTATTACTTTGTGTGATATAATTAATAATAAATACCACTAATATTTATACTTTGCATCAGATTCGAGGTGCTGGAAATCTAGCTGTGAGTAAAGCAAATTCCCTACCTTTACAGGGCTTTTAGTTTAGAGTGACTGAATACAGATCATAAATGAACTGTATAATTACATAGTATAATAGATCCTATTGAAAAATAGAAAAAGGGAAGGATAACAAGGGCTACATAGAGGGTGCAGTTTTAAAAAGAGTTGCCAAAAGCTGTGATTCTCAAAGGAAGAGCATTGTCATCAGAGGAAATAGCATATTGGCCATCTTGAAGGAACACGCGTGGTTTGTTTGGAAAGAGAAAGGAGGTCAGTGTGACTGAAATAAAGTGAAGAAAAGGGGATTATAACAGGTGAGGCTAGAGTTTTTAACAGGAGTCCAGATCTCTTCCAGTAACTTGGCTTGTGCAGGGAACGATGTGGGAAGTCATTGAGGGATCATGAGCTGCGAGTTGATCTAATTTGATTTATGTTTTATGAGATGCACTCTAACAGTTTTGATAAAAATAGAGTGGAGGGGCCATGACAGATGCTGGGTGATTGGTGAGGGACGCTTGAGCATTAATTCGGGTAAGTAATGAAGGGGTCTGGGACTAGAGTGGTAAAAAAAAATTAAAAGGGGTAGTAAAAAATGGTCAGATTCCAAATACATTTTGAAGGTAGAGCTGAAAGGGCTTACTGATTGATTGAATTAGGGTAAAAGAGAAAGAGAAAGAGGATACTTAAAGACTTTGGCCTGAGCAACTGAAAGAATGGGATTGCCTTTAAGTGATAAGAAAGATGGCCAGAAAATCTGCTTTGGGAAGTTTCAAAATAAAGAGTTCATTTTGTAATATGTTAACTTTAAGGTGACCATTAGACTATTAGATAACCAAGTCAAAATTTCAAATGGACAGTTGTTCAAGGTGGGAGTTCAGGAATAAGGTCTGGACTGAAGATGTTCATTTATAATTTGTCAAGATTTAAATGATCTTTAAAGTTGAGGTTTTATTTTTAATAAGTGTGGAATAAAAGGTAAAAGATCCAAAATTGAGCCCTAAACACTCCAATTTTAGAAATAGGCAGGTAGATAGATAGCAGCAAAAAAGTTTGACAATGAGCAACTTGTTACTCAGGAGAAAAAGCATGCCACAGAGGCATCCTGGATGCCAAGTGAAGACAGTGCTCTCAGGATGAGAGACCCATTAGTTGTCAAATGCTTTTGATGGGTCAGTAGATGAGGACTAAGAAAAGCAAGGCTGAGGTCATTGGTGACATCGAAAAGAATAATTTCAGTGAAGTTGAAAGCACGAAAACCTCAATGTGGCGTGTTCAAGATAGAATAAAGGAAAATAATTGGGAGACTGTTAGTGAGGACAACTGTTTTGGGAAGTTTTTCTTTAAAGACAAAAATTTGATGTAGTAACTGGGGAGATGAGAGAGATCCAAGGAGAATTGCTGTAGGGTGGGAGATACTTGAGAATTTCTTTTAAAGATTTATTTTATTTATTTTAGAAAGACAGCGAGAAGGGGGAGGGGCTGAGATTCTCAAGCAGATTCCCGGCTGAGTGTGGAGCCCGATGTGGGCCTCAATCCTGCAAGCCTGAGCTCATAACCTGAGCCAAAACCAGGAGCCAGATGCTCAACTGCATGAGCCACCCAGGTGCCCCTACTTGAGAATTTATGTTTCTGAGAAGATCTCAGTAGAAAAGGAAACAACAACAACAACAACGTTGGAGCAGAGGGAGATTTGCAGAAGCAGTGGCTTGAGTGGTTTAGAAACTGGCCACAAGTGGAAGAGTTGGTCACTGCACGGGCATAGGTGCAGAGAGGTGGGGGCATGTATTTGTTGGAACTTTCTGAAATCCTCTTATTGCTTCAGCATTAGCACAAAAGTAGTGTGTTAGGTCATGGACTGAGAATTAGCATGAAAGTCTAGGTGTTGAAGATTTGAGGAGAGAAAAGATGATTTGAAATAGTCACCAAGGGGGGCGCCTGGGTGGCTCAGTTGGTTAAGCGACTGCCTTTGGCTCAGGTCATGATCCTGGAGTCCCAGGATCGAGTCCCGCATCGGGCTCCCTGCTCAGCGGGGAGTCTGGCTCTCCCTCTGACTCTCCCCCTCTCATGCTCTCTCTCTATCACTATCTCTCTCAATAAATAAATAAAAATCTTAAAAAAAAAAAGAAAAAGAAATAGTCACCAAGGAAAAGGGGAGAGAAACTGCACTGGGCAAACACAGTGTGAATTCCAGACGTTGTTAAAAGCTCACTTGATCTTTGTGGTCATATTTAAAGTGATGTGGGTTTTTCTCCAGTACGTTTAGCTGCACTGTCTGGGCAGGAGTGGGAAGGGAGACAAGTTGGGTATAAACAGGATGCACACAGGCATTGCCAAGAGAATAGAGCAAAATGAGTGAAAGGCAGGGATGGTAAGGGTAGGGATCAGGGAGTGGTTAAAATGACTGAACATGGAATTCAAGGAGAATAAGGAGGGAAATAGAAATATGAGGATGGGTGAAGGGTAATATGAGCTGGTACAGTCAATGGATTGTAGAGCCCATGAATTAAAGAGATTATTGGAGTTGGGATTTTAGATCAAGTGAACTGGAAAGCTGGGATGTAGTTGTTGGGGGTAAGGATGCTTTTTAATGAAATTTGGTAGGACTACAGTAATGGATAATGATAAATTGTAGGGTGTGACCTTGAGAGTGAATAGGTGGGGACACAGGCATTAGAGGGAAGACGATCGAAGAACTATAGGCAAAGGGGTGCCTGGGTGGCTCAGTTATTAAGTGTCTGCCTTCAGCTCAGGTCATGATCTCAGGGTCCTGGAATTGAGCCCCGCATCAGGCTCCCTGCTCAGTGGGAAGCCTGCTTCTCTCGCTCCCTCTCCCACTCCCCCTTCTTGTGTTCCCTCTCTTGCTGTCTCTGTCAAATAAATAAAATCTTAAAAAATATTGCAAGAATCATCTAGGTAAATATCAAAATCCTTTAGAATTCTGGCAGGAGTAGTGATGGAGAGTGACCAGGAACCAGGAGGCAAACTTCTCAAGGCGAGAAAGAAACAGAAGAGCCAGCCACCAACTGCAGGAAGCATGGATACTGGTGAGGATAGTCTCATGACACGGAATCTGAAGAGTAAACACTGAATACTTTTTAAAGAGTAGAGAACAGGAATGGTCTGCAAACCCTAATAAGGAGCAAGAAGGCCTACTATACTTCTGGAGAGGAACATGCAATGTGTTAAGGAGCAGACCTGTGCCATGTGAGGTGACAGCAGAAGCTGTGTCTTTTTTTTTTTTTTTTAAGATTTTATTTATTTGAGAGAGACAATGAGATAGAGCATGAGAGGGGGGAGGGTCAGAGGGAGAAGCAGACTCCCTGCTGAGCAGGGAGCCCGATGCGGGACTCGATCCCGGGACTCCAGGATCATGACCTGAGCTGAAGGCAGTCGCTTAACCAACTGAGCCACCCAGGTGCCCCAGAAGCTGTGTCTTTAGGGAAGAGGCAGATTTCAACATAGAGCAAGGACATAAAGAACATGATTTTTGCTGATGACCGACTGTGAATGGAACAATCAAATGCATTCATATTCCATGCTTTAGTAATTGCATTACATATCCAAGAAACTTGACGTGGAGGAGAAAAAACCTGTACGCTTGCAGGTATTACGGAACCAGATCACAGTTCAGTTGTAATAATAATTCCCCTGGAACTATGCCCTAGTGATGCAGGTGATGGATTCAAGGGCACAGGTTTAGAACAGCCTCTGGGCTTTATGAACCACTTGTATTTTTGTAGCTCCATGATGTCTTTACGATAGAGTAAAGCTTGTGTTCCATTAGCCTAGGTTGATGGGAAGTAAAACAATGTTATGAGATTTTGAGAACAAGACAGTAGCTCTGGAATCAAATGTATATTTGGCAAGTTGTTAAAAATATATCCAAAGCAAGCAGTGAGAAGATAAAGTAGAAAGAAGATAGAGAAGATAAAGTCTAGACTTTATCTAGTCATCAATTCCTTTTACCACATCATGCACCCAGACTTGAGTTAGTGTTACTAGACTTGAGTTAGTGTTACTCCCCCACTATTTACTCAAACCCATTGGGCTTTGATTTTTCCTATATATAAATTGAGAGTGTCAGGACCAGAGAAATCTTAAGGTCCTGAATCTAAAATTCTAATATGTTAATCTACTGACAGACAAGGCAAATAATAAAAATTTTTGTATAATTTTCCTTTCCACTTTGCATTAAGTGCACTGTCTGGGCAGGAGTGGAAAGAGAGACAAGTCTGGGTATTAAGGTATTTGAGAATTATGTTTGTTTGTGTAGTTGAAAATTGGAAAATCCAGTAAGTAATAGTAAATACTGCTTTGGCTTTACAAAGCAAATGAAACAAATGAAAGCCTGTACCAAACAAACAAACAAATGATAAAATTTATTATCTTTCACCAATCCCAGGCAAAGAATGGTTTTCTTCTAGATATTTCTCTTTCCCAACCATTTTCAAGATATTTAATAATCAGCATTATAACAGATTTCCTAATATTTAACCAATATAAATCCTAGGAAAGAATGATAGAAGAAATAATGGATGATATAAATGAAAGAAAAATGGTATAATGTTAAATAAAATGAATAACAAAGCCCAAAAACTGTTTCTGGAAAAAATGTGATTATAGGATTTTATTTTTCATCCACCACATGTAGCAGGTATGAAATAAACAAGCACTCTACTTGAGATTTCTTATTCCCATCATATTCAAAAGCCTTCTTTAATATTAACTCCTATTTTTTCCATTACATTTTTTCAATGTAAGTGGAGAAATACAAGACCCGAATTTGTAGTAGAATATATAAAAAATAAAAGACATTTATGTCCATCTTTAACTCAAAGAGCAGATGCTGAAGAATGAAAATATTAATATCATGACCAATATTATCCATTGTTGTTACTATGACTTCCAATACTATGTTGAATAAATGTGCTGTGAGTGGATGGACATCCTTGTCTTGTTCCTGATGTTAGAGGAAAAGCTTTTAGCTTTTCACCATTAAGGTCGAGGTTAGCTGTAAGCTTGTCATCATAGTCTTTATTATTTTGACTTATATTTCCTCTATAACAAGTTTGCTGAGAGTCTTTATCATAAAAGGATGTTAAATTTTATTAAATGTTTTTTTCCATCTCTTGAGATCATGGGCATTCTTTCCTTCATTTTGTTAATATGGTGTATCACATTGATTTTTCAGATGTTGAGCATTCTTTGCATCCCTGAAATCCCACTTGGTAATAGTGTGTGCTCCTTTTGATGTACTATTGAATTCACTTTGCTAATATTTTATTGAAGATTTTGCAGCTATGTTTGTCAGGGACATTGGTGCTTAGTTTCTTTTCTTGTAATGTCCTTGGCTGGTTCCCCCAAATTTTAATGACTTTAAAGAGCAATGAACATTGTTTATCTCTCACAGTTTATATGAATCATGAACTCAAGAACAACTTGGGTAGGCAGTTCTTGCTTGAGGTTTCTTGTGATGTTGTGAGGTGATGTTGTTTAAGCTTGAAATCATCTAAATTCTTAACTGAAGCAGATGTACCCAATTCCATGGTGGCTCACTTAAGTGATGGGAAAGTTGATGCTGGCTCTTGTTGAGAGCTCATATCTCCACATAACCCTTTCTCAGGGCTGCTTGAGTGTCCTCACAATATGGCCATTGGTTTACCTATGAGTGACAAAGGAGCTTACCTATGAGTGACAGAAGAGCTAGGGGCAGATAAAAATTACCTTTTTAGGACCAAACCTTGATTTTTATCACATTCTATTCATTAAAAATGGGTCACAATCCAGCCTACATTCAAGGGAAGGGAAATTAGGCTTCTCCTTTTAAAGACAGAAATGTCAGTGAATTTTCAGAAAAATCACCAAAGACCAAATGGAAAATTAAGATTTGCCCGTTTCTTAATTTAGACTCATTATTTCAGTCTAATACCTAGTAAATTCACTAAACATAATTGACTTTTTTAGTAAGCTGATTTTTTCCCACCTGCCCTCCCTTTCCTCTTTCTTTTCTTTCTCTCTCTCTCTCTCTCTCTCTCTTTCTTCTTCTTTTAAAATTTGCTATTTTGCTCAATTGATCACCTCAGTTTTCTACTTTGGAATCTAGTAGACATAACCTAAGTGTTTGTTCCAAGGTCACCCAACAAAATGTGGAACTCAGTCTAAGTTTTCCAAGTGACAGATTCACTCATATTATTTTTAGTTATTTTGAAATAACCCGTTAATGACAGGAGCTTTACTTTTATTCCATGGCTTTGCCATTGTGAATCTAAGATTCAGAGAAGTGCGTTTCTGGTGAATCTGAGACAGATAACGGTGTGGTGGGAGTTTATGAAAACTTGAAGTGACAAGGTCATAGAATTTTTTCACCCACATAGTATAAGTCTGGGTGCATGATGTGGTAAAAGGAATTGATGACTAGATAATGTACTACAGACCTTTCAAATAGCAGGAGCAAAAGTCATTTTTTTCTTTTATTTCTTATTTATTTTAATTAATAATGCATGATGATGATCTCAGCAGTTTAGCACAGCAAGTTCCAATTCTCTCATTTTCTATCTGCAGAACAGAGATGTGACTCTGCTGTCAATATAGGTTGTGGCATTTGTTATATAATAACCAAAATCATATTTAGTGTGGCTAACTTTTTGAACCCCTCTACAACAAAAGGATACAGTGTTGTCTTAGGCAAAGAGATGAAGTCATGTCATGTCTTGTTTGAGTTAAGGGGTAAAGTTATGTAGTGGGCAGAGACATGGGTTAAGAAAGTCATTCTCTGTATATAATGAAACAGCGCAAGGATAATTTCACTTCAGAGTTTCATAGAGTATCATATCTGAGCTATATTAAAGAAGTATAAAATATAGTCCTTCAATAGTATATACTACTAACATATTTCATATTTAATTTCCAGTGAATTACATTTTGAAAGCTAAAATGTTTAGCCAAGATTAGCAAAACTTTTCAAAATTATATATATCTTTGCTACTCTCAAGCTAGAGGTACGTTATACTCTCCATCTGAATTTCAGTGCGCATGGATCAAACACTGACATCAAGAGAACAGTCTCTGACATTGAAGGTCAGAAACTTCAAAAATAGTGCTAATAGAATAAGAGCGCAAAGGTGCTATCCAAGAATTCTGTGTTTACTGTATATCCAGACAGCTAAATAATTTTCTCAAAGTTTAGTTATACACTGGACAGTCTCAGCTTGCATTGGAAGAATTTTTAGTGGTTTCTTATGAAAAGGTAACTTCCATCTCAACTGCCAGAAAGCAACATGATGGTCACCATTTGTTCTATATAATTACAAAAATAGGAATGGCCTGTGAGCATGAATGCAGGGCTAACTTGTGTGATGGAGTAGTGCATTCTAATATAAGATAGTTTCAGGTAACAGTTTTATGACTTAGAGAAAAGAAATTACCAACTGATAATTGATTTTCAGACTCATCCTCCCTTATAGGACTCTAGATTTTAAAGAATTATAGAGAAATTGAAAAGTTTCATTTAAATGTTTCTGAAGAATAAAAGAAGAGTAGCTTCTTCGAGTAGAGGGCTAGAACAGACTATTGATAGGAGTGTGTCATTGAGTTTAAATTTAAACATTTGCCAGAAGACAGATTTTAGTGCAAAATTCTATGAAAGAAAATATTATCTGAACTAAATGATAATTTACTAACCCAGAAAACTAGTGTACAAAAACAAAAATTTCAAAGTTTAAGATATTCCTAAAACCCCAGGAGATAAATTCCATTGCTTCTTTTTTCTCCTCTATTTTTTTTCTAACATGGAAGAATGAAAACCTAAGAATAGGTGACATAAGACAGACAATAGAAGCCCAACTGAGTTTTGTCAGATTCAGTAAGATCTCCGTCCTATTGCTAACAGGAAACATTGCCATCAGTTTTTTATATACATATAAAGAGAACAGAATCAGCTAATGAAATCAAGCTTTCCTTGATGAATCTAGGTTTCTAATTAAAATATTTTTATGATTTGGCTGTATATGGAAGCACACTAGAATCTATCGATGTAGCCCACAGGAAAGTGGGCAGGAAACAGGCTGTCGAGTTTTGTGCCATTTCAGATGGAATGGAGAATGGAGATGCTGTTTGATACTGCAATTCAAGAAGTATCAAAGAAGGCTTGGGGTCAAAGTCAACCTGAAAGCTTCTTTATTTCATCTAAAAGACAGGTCAAATCATGCTATTCCTCCCATTTTTTTTTTTTCTGAGAAGGAGAAAATATAGAAGAGAGCAAAGAAAACATTCCAAGTGAAGACATAAGCAGGCAAAGAGAAAGAATCTTACACTTGCTAAGGGCAAAAGACAGGAGAACTTCAAACAGAGTGCACAATGAAGGGGCAGATGGGGTCACTAATTCCAATAGTGTCCAGAGCAGCTAGAACCATAGAAATACAGGTTTACAATGTCTGAGCAATTGCAGAAATAAAATGTCCTGGAACACTGGCACTGAGAGCCACACACTTGGATTGACCAAGTATAATACTAGGGGACAAAATAAAAGAAAGATGCAGATAGACAATCAATCATGTTTATATAGAAATTCTTCCTTAGGATGTTGATTTTACTGCAGTAAGAGACTGAAAGAAGGAAAGATATGGTATTTTTGTTTTTTGTTTTTTGATCTTAGGGGTTAATATTTTGTGTTTCGGGAATCCAGACAGAAGATCTTTTACCTATGAAATGGCAACTCTCCATCATCTGGATTTCACTTGGGGGAGGTGGGTGGGAGTGTGGGGAGAGGGAGAGGATTATATTGTGCAGAGGCTGTTGAGCATGGGTGGTAGACCTGAAAGGCAGCACTTTAAATCTTCGCTGAGACTAGGAAGGAAAGAGGTTTTGCAGGATTAGCACCATTTCTTCAGCCCCTGGTCATTCTCAGAGGGCCAGAAGGGAGGTGGAGGCTTGTAAAGCCTGGCTCCTAAACATGAGCCCTTGATAGCAGAAGCAAATTTCTTTGAGGCTAAGTGTGCTGTGAGTGAGACTCCTATCTGAGCCTCTCAGAAGCATCATCATCACTTGACAGAAATGGGAAGGGAAGGCAGCCATTGGTTGTGCACTGGAAGGAGAAACAGCAATGATGGGATTTCCTGTGGCATAAGAAGGTGTTGTAAGCACTTCATAAACCTCAGGCATTCTTCTGTACAGTGACAGAAAGATCCAAACCTCTTATAATTGGGAATCTGAGTCAACTTTAATTTGCTTTTAAATAATAATGATGATGTGATACTTCTTGCTCTTGAGCGTTGAGGAGAAAATACTTAGCCCAAATTATGTTTCGTGTGCTGTTAAGAGTTTCCTGAGTATGGCATGGGTTTCATTTGTAGATGAAAACAATCTTAACACTTTGGAGATTTGAAGTCTAACAAATTTACTGAAGCTTCTCTTCTAAGGGGGAAAGAAGTGTAAAATAACAATATAAGAGTGGAATTATACCAGTAATAAAACAGATTTCTGTGATCTACACTAGAATAAGAAATAAAGACCAATCATTCTCTGTCCCTCAGATCGTCAAAGAGAACATGGTAATGGTGAAATACACAGCAGATCATATTACACCCCAGGAAGATGGATAACCCTCAAAAATATTTCCATGATACACGTCCCTGTCTCCATCTAATGGTTTTTACCATTTTTATTCTCTTCTGTTAGCTCTTAACTCCATTTTTTTAAAAGGTTAAACTTTATTTTTCAGGTATCAGGTTTATCTCAATCTTTCCTCATTTTTTTAAATCTTTTACTATTTGTCTTTTAAATAATGTTTTAGTCTAACTTATTAAATGCTTAGTCTTATAATTTTCCAAATTTTAGTCTCTGGTTTTAATTTTTGGCCATGTCTTTCTCATTTAAATCAATTGTATTTGGTATAAATTTTTTTCTCCAGTTTTGATTTAAGGTTTCCCTTTTCTTATACCCATATTCCTCTTTTTAAAGTTATTATATCTTTATTTTTACGATTTATCTTGATGATAGCTGAACAATGAAGAGAGTGGCCACCACGTGTAAGAGGATGACCTCTTTCTTTGATCTTCCTATTCTGATGTATGCCACCTATATTTCCCATGCCTTGTTGTATTTATTCTTTTAAGCAACTAGTATTAGTGGAATGATATAGAGGTCTAAATTTTAAGTCTGCATAATTAATTGTCCCAGTGACATTTATTCGATAGTCTTGTCCCATGATCTCTGATACTACCTCTGTTATGTATCGCCTTTCTGCACATACGTCAGTCAACTTCAGATCTCACTATTGTATTTTTATTGATCAATTTTTCTAAAATATATATATAATTATATAAATCATACATATTTATGTAATTATATATTATTTATATATAAGTATGTATTATACGGTTATTTTCCAATACCTACATATTTGCAATAACCATAAGGAAAATTAGGAGAAGTCCGGACTGTGATTATACATGCAAGAGGGAGGAAGGAAATGCGGCTGAGATGGGCACACAAGGGATTTCAAAACTACTAATATTTCTTAGGCTCAGTAGCATGTACACATATGTTTATTAGTTACGGTTAAATTATACATATTTTGTCTTTTAATACACACACACTATTTTTCAACTGTAAATAGATGAGCACAAATATTTATTTAAATTTACTGATACGCAAAATTCATACAGAATGAAATGTAGAGATTTGACAAGGGGAAAGTAAAATTCTGTTTTGTTCACTTTTAAGTTGCAGATAGCTCTAAAGTATCCAAGTGCAGATCCACATTCATTTCTGGAACTCGAGGTAGAAGTTCATCCTGTAGGTAGAATACTGAATATCTTCAGCATGTAAATCATACTTAAGTCAGGGAATGAAAGAGTGTGGAGAAAAAGAAGATGGCTCCAGACTGCACTCTAAAGAGAACTTTCCTTCATAAATATAGAAGAAGGATCTAACCAAGAGATAGCAAAATGGCTTCCAATGAATTAGGGAAAGGTTGTTTCAAGGAAACAACAAGGGGATAATCTTTCAAGAAGAAGCCAAAATCTTAGTAAATTATGTTGTGAGACCAAGAAAGATATGTTTAAAGCAGTGTTTGTTTGTTTTTCCACACAGAGGTCACTATAGCCTTGACAGGAGTAGAGAAGTGATGGGAGCAGCTGGATGAATTGAGGAGTAAATGGAAAATTCTGCCCTAAGAAATTCCTCACAAAACTTATCTCTTGTCTCCTCAAAGTAAAACCCACATCAAAATTTATAAATAGTAGCCAAACTATTATAATCAGCAAACTGGGAAAAGGAAAACATATAGGACATTATACCAGAGTAAAAAGTGAGCACGGCATGGATATTATCCCTCCCTGTCAGTTTGACTGGGCCAAAGAATGCCCAGGTACCTGGTAAAACATTATTTCAGGGTCTGTGATGGTGTTTCTAGAAGAGATTAGCATTTCAATCAGTAGACAGAATAAAGATCCACCCTCACCAGTGTAGACAGGCATCAACCAATCTAAGAGCTGGAATAGAATAAAAAGGTGGAGGAAGGATAAATTTGTCTGTCTCTTCTTGAGGTGGGACATCCATTTTCTGTCTTCAGACATTGGGGCTCATGGTCCTTAGGCCTTCACACTGTAGAACTTAAACCAGCGACCTCCCCAGTTCTTAGGGCTTTGTACTCAGACTAAATTATAGCACTGTCTTTCCTCATTCTCCAGATTACAGATGGGAGATCTTAAGACTTTTCATCCTCCATAATAACATGACCCAATGCCTACACTCTCATATATATATGCGCACGCACACACACACACACACACACACACACACAAATATAATCTTACTGGTTCTGTTTCTCTGGAGAACCCTGACCAATACATAGTGATATTTGCACAAACAGTCCTGGGCAATATCACAAAACAGGGATTAAACAACCCAAGTTGGCACATTCTCTTTTTCTTCTTATGACAATGAAGCGAAGGAAATGATATCTAGAAAGAATGCTATAAAGTGGAGAAGAAACAAAGAAGATAACTCTGATAGAAAGGAAGACATCAGGACTATACATTGCATAAGAAAAATAATCTTGAGTCCATGGCTGCAAAATGCACTTCATTAAGGCAGATTTAATGGAGGCTAATAAAGCTTAAGCCTCAGGTTTTCCTCCCTTACTTAGTTCCCCCCCCCTTTTTTTTTTTTAAAGATTTTATTTATTTATTTGACAGAGCACAAGCAGGTGGAGCAGCGGGCAGAGGGCAAGGGAGAGAGAGAAGCAGGTTCCCCGCTGAGCAAGAAGCCTGATATGGGGCTTGATCCCAGGACCCTGGCATCATGACCTGAGCCAAAGGCAGATGCTTAACTGACTGAGCCACCCAGGCACCCCTACATCCATCTCTTTTAAGTCACTACACCTAATGTCATATTCATAATTTTTTATTCTTTAACAAAGGCCCTACAGTTTGTATAAATTCACTAAACCTCAATTTACCTTTGCCTAAAACTAGGAAGAGTAAACCTTGGTAGTGTACATAAAAAAATTCATAAAGGAGGGGCACCTGTGTGACTCAGTCGTTAAGCGTCTGCCTTCGGCTCAGGTCATGATCTCAGGGTCCTGGGATCGAGCCCCACATCGGGCTCCCTGCTTGACGGGAAGCCTGCTTCTCCCTCTCCCACTCCCCCTGCTTGTGTTCCCTCTCTCGCTGTGCCTCTCTGTCAAATAAATAAAATCTTTAAAAAAAAAATTCATAAAGGATAAAACAGAGACTCTGCTACAAATGAACCACCACCTCCACAAAAGATGCTGCTTCCTATCCCACAAAAAATGCATACAGACCATTTATCCAGCTTTATACCATATTGTGGGAGAAAATAAAGCAAAGCTGGCTTTGATACTGTAGAAAGATAGCTTTGTTACTCTCTCAATTATCTAAGCAAATAGAGTGTCTAGACAGGGACAACCAGAAATGGGAAAGAAAAAAAAAACAATACAGCAATTAAACAAACATAATATGGCAAAATGACCTAAGATATTAAAGCATGAAAAAGAAAGAAAAAGAGCTCATCCAATAGGAAATTATAACTTGAGCAAAAGGCAATTATTCACAATTGCTTCACATTGTAGAACAAATTAAAAAATGTTATTTCTCTAAGAGCTCCAAGATCAAATGTAAGACAAAAAGTAGTTTGAAAATAATTGCAACTGTAAGGGGAAGTGAGGATTAAATCATCATAATAGAATTAATATATTAATTAGAAGCAAAGAACAAAAATGACATAACTAAAAATAAAATTGCCGACATAGAGGAAGTGTTTGAAATAATCAGTTACAAAAGAGCTTAAAGAAACAGAATGAAACAATTGGATGATAGAGCAAGACAAGTTAACATAAATATAATTTTTGTTCTTGAAGTAGAAAAACCTAACAATAGAACAGAAGATTATTTTTATTTTTTTAAGAGAACAATTTTATTCAGTAGCTCTATTTTTTATTATGTTAATCACCATACATTACATCAGTAGTTTTTGATGTAGTGTTCCATGATTCATTGTTTGCGTATAACACCCAGTGCTCCATTCAGTACGTGTCCTCTTTAATACCCATCACCAGGCTAACCCATCCTCCCACCCCCCTCCCCTCTAGAACCCTCATTTTGTTTCTCAGAGTCCATAGTCTCTCATGGTTCATCTCTCCCTCCGATTTCCCCCCCTTCATTTTTCCCTTCCTACTATCTTCTTTTTTTTTTTTTTTTTTAACATATAATGTATTTCTTGTTTCAGAGGTACAGGTCTGTGATTCAACAGTGTTTTTAAATTTAATATGAGAACTTCCCCTGAATAAATAGTTAAATCTGCAAATTGAAAGAAAACCCTATATTCCAGGATACTTTGATATAGAAACCTCAGGAACAAACTATATGCTGAGTCAGTTAAGTGTTGCTTTAAAGAAGTCTTTTTTGGGGTATCTAGAATTCAAATCATCTACAACAGGGAAATATCAGGCTCACATCAAAGTTCTCCTCAGCAACTTTCAAAGCCAGAATACATTGTTTCCACAATGTTCTTAGGAATGTATGACCCAGTAATATTATGGCCAGCCAAATCAGTCAAGTATAAAGGCAATAGGGATATATCCTCAAATGTGAAAAGTGTCAGGAATAAGACAATCTACACATCCTCCTTGGAAGGAAGAATGTTTGACAAAGAAATTCAGCAAAGTAAGAGGAAGATAAAACTGAGGAACACAAAAGGAGCCCAGAATGATCAGTGGTAAACATTAAACAAGTGGAACAAAACCAGTTGGAAACAACAGTGGGAATTATTCCTTTTATAGAAGTAAATCTTAAGTTTGCATAAGTTTATACTGTAAACTTAATAGTCAAATTCAAATAAAACATTTCATTTTATTTAAAATACAGAATACAGTATTCTATTTTTATAAAATATTTCTATCAATTGTGCATTTGTTTACATGTATAGGGTATATGCATTTGCTTTGTGTTAAGACAATTCCAAGGGAGCAGTATTTGGAGATTTTTTAAGACTTTTGTCTTTATAATATCTCTACAAAATTTGAAAATAGGTATAATTCATATTTATTACTTTGCAGAAACAAAGTGATTTTAAAAAACATAGTAAAACCCAAAAGCAATAATTTTGTAATGTTAACTAGCATTAAGGATGGTAGATATGTGAATGATTATTCTTCTTTGTGTTTTTTTCAAATGTGTTCTGATTCCCCCCCACTCTACTATCAAAACATTATAAAATGTACATAGAAGTAAAGTTGTAAGAGGGAGAGTAAATATAGAAAACTATTTGAAAATGTTTGGTCCAATGGGACCTAGAAAAGGCTATAATTGGAAGGAAATGTGGATTAACAATGGGGTTTTCATTAAAATAGAGCAAACTGGAACATCTTTCTATGCTGATAGGAAAATCCTATGTAGCCAGGAAATTGATACTGCAGGTGATAGCGGAGATAACTAAGTGAAGGACCATAGTTCTTTGAAGAGGTTATAAAGGGTGGAACCCAGAGCACTAGCTGAGTGATTGTCCTTGGACATAAAAGAGGGCTAGTCATTCCATTGTAACAAAAGAGAAGAAGGAAAAATCTGGGTACAAATGTAAGCAGGTTGTATGTTTAGGGTCAGAAAATGGAGAGAATTTGATTGTAGTGGTTTAAATTTTCTTAACAAATTATGTCACAAGGTCATTACCTGAGCATAAAATAGAAAGACTCTTGCATTGGTAATATATATGAGTTAGTGTAACAAAACAAACCCGAAGTTCTCAGTAGCTGAAAGTGATAAATGTATTTTTATGATGCATACAAAACCAGTGTGAGTATTCCTGATAGGCAAGCTCTCTTCTTCATAGTCACTCATGACCCATTTTCTTTCCAGCTTGTGACCTCAGTATCTGCTGGATCCTCATAGTGCTTTTCCATTCAGCCAGAAGATCAGGTAAGAGAAGCACTGTGTGTAGATTTTTTTCTATGGCCGGGTTGGAAAGTGATGGATATACCTTCTGCCTGTGTTCCACTGGCCAGTATTCGGGAACATGATTACCTCTAACTAAAAGGTTGCTGGAGAATATAGTCAGCTTATGAGTCTAGGAGAAAGAGAAAATGATTTGGAGGGAAGCTAACCAATTTCTGCCTCAACAGTGGTATGAAGTAATTTCAGGTATGTGGGGCAGTCAGCCTATTTGAGATGTAATATGATTGTTGGGCCATACTGAGTGCCATAAAAAATCTTAATGTTGAAATTTTAATTAAAAAACACCAAAAAGTCCTGGCCTCAGTTGGGTGACTTCCTATATGGTTATTAATCAGTTCATTTTAGATACAGAAAAGGGATGGTATGTCTCATCCAGACTTATTTTCTCAAATGAGTAAATTAGGGGGAGAGTCAAATAACCAATTGAGAATATTTACAAAAGAGAAATGTTATCTATGGACCATAGAAACGAGGCTAAACTCGGAAGCAGGTGGATATTGAAAAAGTAATGGAGTTAAACACTGGGGATATCAAAGAAGTCAAAGATTTGTAGCCATACACATTATTTGATAGAAACACTAAAAATAGTCACTTATCTCAGAGTAGATTGCTTTAAATATCCATTTTAAAAGTCTGGTAATAACAGGGTTTATGCACATTTTCATAAAAAGGAACGGCAGCAACAGAATGGAAAAAAAGTCATTGGAAAAGAGAGCAGCAGAAAAATGAAAGGCCAGGAGATAGGATTTGTACATATTAAAGTTATAAAGAAAAGTGACGAAGGAGTAAAATGATTAGCTGTAAGTTCTAGCCTTCAATGAATAAGCTGGGTAAGAAAAAAAATACTTAGATGACAGCATGAATGGTGGAAAAGGTATTTTACCCACAGGGATGAGTCTCAAAAAATGAGGTTGAAGTAACAGGTTGTAAGTAATAATGGAAAGTAAGGAATTCTAAGTAGCCCATGTAGACCCTGTGGTAAGTGAAAAAGGAAACAACTTCAAGTTAGGAAAAGGACAAAATCGCCCCGGTGGATATCTGGGGTTCACCTAAGGCCAGGAGAAGAGAATATTCCAAGAGGAGGTTAAAGATACTGAGGTGCCTTCTGATCTGAGTGGGCGATGTAGTAGCTGTGAGTTTGTGAGAAAGGGCGTGGGGGTGCTAAGGTCAGGTGAGTGGCTGTCAAGGGTAGTGTGGAGATGACACTAGAAGGACAACCTGGAGCGCTTATGTGGTGGTAACTCAGGTGAGCAGAAATAGAAAGTATGATGCACTTGTAGGCTTGCAGCAAAGCATTACTCTTAGTATTACTCTGAATTCTTCTCTAAGGAACCCACCCCTAAAAGGGAGGGAGAACACAGGAAATAAAAGAAATGGGACAGATGTGAGAATATTTGAAGGAAAGAATAAAGAGTTATTGGTGGTTGATTAGAAGGGATAAGAGAAAAGAAATAAAAAAGGATGATTTCCTCATTGCTGGTTTAAGCAACAAAAATGGCTATTGGTAATCATCCAATATAAGGAACGTTGCCCGAGGAACATAGACGTCATAGTCTCTCTTTGATTTTTGAAAGAGGAAAAGGATAAATCAGTTATTCAAATGAAGATGGAGATGTTGTGTTAAATAACTGCAAAGAAGGATAGATGTCTGGGCAATAGACACAGAAGAATATCAATATTGAAGAGTTGTGTAGAAAGGGGAGGCAAAAAAGACTTAGAAGCAGCATCCAGAGACCTAAAAGTAAAATGACCAGGGACTTTATTATAAGAGCCATACAACAAGAGGTACAGATAAATCAGTAGGGTGAGAAAAATGCCAACAAGTAAATAAGCAGAAGATTAAAACATTGATTCTAGTCAATTCTAGTCAAAGTCAATTGATTCCTATAATATGAAACACACGTATTTCGTACTTCTGTAGATGCCCAGAATTTTCTGGAATGAGACCCCACTACATTTTCAGATTTTCTGAAAATCATTCTATTATACTCAAATATATACTGATTCCACTACTGTGTGCATAATCTATTTAAAAAATATTGTTTGTGTCAGATATAGCAATTTAAGTACTATTATCAGATATTTTTAAAAATATAGTAACTTAAGAACTAATATATCAGGGCGCCTGGGTGGCTCAGTCCGTTAAGCGACTGCCTTCGGCTCAGGTCATGATCCCAGGGTCCTGGGATCGAGTCCCGCATCGGCCTCCCTGCTCTGCGGGGAGCCTGCTTCTCCCTCTCCCACTCCCCCTGCTTGTGTTCCCTCTCTCGCTGTGTCTCTCTCTGTCAAATAAATAAATAAAATCTTTAAAAAAAAAAAAACTAATATATCAGCCTCTGAAAAATGCCATTTTCAGAATAGATACTAGTTCAATTTTTTAGAGTATACTCTAAATACCAATTGTGGAAAAATAATTTGTAAAGTGAAATATCCATCACAGATTATCATTGTGTAGCACAGTTCCTGTATGAAATACAGTATCTATGGGAATTTAGTACATAACTTTTTGGGTTAGTAATACAAATTTCCATTTACTAATAGAAAATAATTACAAAAATAATAAATGTAACTTAAGTGACTGTATTATTTCAAAAGCTAAAAAAAGTGCCAAAGTAATGAAAATGTAACTCATTCACTAAAAAAGATTTAATAAAACTACCATTGATCCTGTTATGTCCTCAAATAGTTTACAATAATCAGAGTTTACCAAAGAGAAACTGAAGTTAAAACAACAGGAAATCCTTTGACAATTTAGGAAATGCCTCTCTCAAGTCTGACAGCTTTATTAACACGACTTTTGTGTTCCAACAAAAATTACAGCACAAATGCATATTCAATATTTGCCCATACTGTAATGATGTCTGGACTCAGGAAATTCAAAATTTGTTTTACAATAAAGGGCTCTCAATGCCAGGTATGTGTCTACTTTTAGCCTTTTCTTCCCACCTTTTTTTTTTTATTTCTTAAATCAGTTTTAGATCTATAATATATTTATCTTGTTGAAATGTGATAGAGCAATCTGATTGTGTGGATTACAGGGAGTTCCATATACTAGCTTTTTAAGACTATTTTTCCAGATCAGTTTTAATTTTTCACCTGGAGAAATCTACATTAACATACTTTTACTGTTCTTACTTTGGCCAGGATCATTAGGCAGTCAATAAAGAATTGGAAGGTCAATGAGGCAATGTGAAAAATTAAAAATCACAAGCGGCTAACCATATAAAAATTTGTAAAGCTTCCTCAAGTTTGCTCATTGGTTCAACACACTTAGCTACAATAGAACTATGTGAGAGAGCCAAGTAGTACACTCTCTGATTTACAAACCCAAGTCAATGGCCAGAGATTTTTTGCAAAATTAATCTCTCTCTAATTGGGCAATCCTTTACATTTATCCTATAAAGCTAATTATTTCTTTGTAAATAATAAAAACAATACCAAAGGGAATATTTTTAACTAGTATAGTTGATTAAGGATTCCCTTGACTGCTATATTCCAACCCTAATTAACCAAATCAGCTTTATTAATTTGAAAAATATAGGTTTTTTAATTTGAATCAGCCAACATATCATTAGTTTTTGATGTAGTGTCAATGATTGATTAGTTACATAACACCCAGCTCTCATCATATCATGTGTCCTCCTTAATGTCCATCACCCAGTTACCCCATCCCTCCACCTCCCTCCCTTCTTCAACCCTGAGTTTGTTTCCCAAAGCGGAGAGTAGTTTGTCTCTCATGGTTTGTCTCCATCTCTGATTTCTTCCCATTCAGTTTTCCCTCCCTCCCCTTCTGGTCCTCTGTGCTATTCCTTATATTCCACATATGAGTGAAAAATACATTTTTATATGACTGAAAATGGAATATAGTTCCAGGCAATCATAGCGTGATGGTCAAGAACTTGAACACTGAGACAGGATTGAAGGACTTTGAATGCTAGTTCTGCCAATGTCTTTGTGACTTAGATGAAATTACTTAGCTTGTCTGTGCCTCATCTGTAAAATAGAAATAATAATGACATCTTTCACATACAGTTGAGTAAGATTAGTTAAAATATGTAAAGAATTTAGGACAGTCTCCTTGTGCATTTCCCTGTGTGTTCCTCTATCTCTCGCCTTTCTCCATTTTCATGGCTCCCTCCCTTCTGCAGAACCCATGATCTGTTTCTCCCCTAAACCATGTTTCCACACTTACTACCTTCTTCAGTGTGACCTCTTCTCTCTCTTTAGTTGTGGAGTTTGTTCTCTCAGTCTTCAGCTTGATTTCTGGGGTATTTTAGATGATTTGATAGTTCTTTAGTTGTGTTCCTGGGACAAGATAAGCTTAGGGTCCTCATACTCTGCCAACATCTTCCTCTCCTCCCTCCAAATCCAAATTATCAATTGCCAAATTATGGAAACAACCCAAGTTTCCATCGACTAATAATGGATAAAGAAGATGTGGAATTATATATATATATATTTATATGAATGGATAAAGAAGATGTATACATAATTTATATATATGAATGGATATATATTCATATATTCATAAATATATGAATGGATAAACAAGATGTATATATAATTTTTATATATATCATTTATATACATATAAATGTACACACACAGTGGAACATATAAAAAAGATGTGGTATACACACACTCCCACAATGGAATATTACTCATCCATAAAAAATAATGAAATCTTGCTATTTGCAATGATGTGGGTGGAGGTAGATAGTATTATGCTAAGTGAAATCCATCAGTCAGAGAAAGACAAATACCATATGATTTCACTCATATGTGGAATCTAAGAAACAAAACAAACAAGAAATGGTAGAGAGAGGCAAACCAAGAAACAGGCTCTTAACAATAGAGAACAAACTGATGGTTACCAGACGGGAGGTGGGTTGGAAGATGAGTTAAAGAGGTGATGGAGATTAAGGAGTGCACTTGCTATGATGAGCACCAGGAATTGTATGGAAGTGTTGAGTCACTATATTGTACACCTGAAACTATTATTACTCTGTATGTTAACTAACTGGAATTTAAATAAAAACTTAAAAGAATTTAGGATGGAGCCTGGCATGAATTCAACTCTATCTGAATATTAACTACACTAAATATTAGCTAAAATAAAATTTTTCTCTCATTTTTGGAAAGACAATCTCACTTCCTCTTGAATTTGGACAATTTATTAGGCAAATTTGTACCATCATCTGTTGCAGAACTTCTGGAAAATGAATTTCAGAGTATATAACTAGAGTCTGGGGAACATGACTAATAAGTCTATTCAACAAGCATTTATTAGGAGCCTACTATATGCCTGGTGGCTACTAGTTTCTAAGGTAGAAAAAATGAGAAAGTCTGTTCTCAATGTATTGCTCTATCATATTTGCAAACAGATGACAGACAGACAGAGACAGATAGGAAGCTTTAGAAAGGAATTGGTGCTAAGATGCCTATATGCTACATGGGCTACTGAGCAGAGAGTAGAGCCATTGAAACTCCTCTGTGAAGGCAAGTCAGGTTCACAGAGAGGGTCAGATATGAATAGACCCTGAAGCATGACCAAAAACCCCACCCTATTTCAGTGATTAAACATCTTAGCTATCAAGGAGCATTATAAATATCTGCCTTTTAAAATTAAATTTATAATGGATCTTGATCTACATATCTCTCTTGCAATTTTAGGTGGAGGCATGACATTCACACCAGCTCTAGATGCCTATCTCCTCTTTAATTCTCTTTAAAAAAAAATCACAGAGAAATATAGAACTTAAGTGATTTGTATCATGAAACCCATTATCTCCCCCTTCTTACATTTATTCACAGATGAAACGCCACAAACCCTATTCCCAAGGATAAGAAGATGAGTGGGGGAAGCTACAGGAATACTTGAATACCAAAATGTATTTAAATGATAGAATCCCATCAAAAAATACTTCAGGATAGGGGCAGCCGTCAACAGTTGTAATCCCATACAACTTCTTCTATAGTTTAGGATAATGTTCAAATCTATAGTTATGTCATATTTGGCTTGGCAGTCACATTCCACTCATTCTGAGAGCCTGTGGAAGAGAGGAGAGAAACCAGTCTGCTTATGGGGTAGATGGAGCCCAATCTCCTACTCATCTCATGGCAGAAATGCTGTGTTTTACTTGTAATGCTGCCAACATGTAAAGTGAGAAGCAGCTGAAGTGACTTATAGTCATCTGCAGACACTTGCGGACTATGTTTTGTTTTTGTTTTGTGGACAAAGAACATTAGAGGAAGCATGGCACCTCAGAGTTAGTAGTGACTCACCTGCATTTACTACTCTACTCCTCAACCAGAAAGCATCCAAACCCTGGAAAGCTCAAATGCCTGAACAAAATCATACATCTATCTGGTATGAAAATCAAGGCTAGAATCCAGATTTTTTGGATTTCAATCAAGTTTTATTTTCATTACATCATGAATTCTTCCTGGTAATTATAAGTGAAATGTAGTAGAGCCTCCAAATTCTGGTAAAGTACTTTCTAAGACCATCTAAAATTCAAGAATATGTCTCTAAACATATACTTTGTTCTTTTAAATACAATCGAGTATAACTGGGAAATACTAATGATATCTTCAGGTTACTAAGCATCTATAACACGGGAATATAGTTTGTTTATACAGCTATGAAAATAAACGTCTCCAAAGCATATTTCCTTCCAACATTACACGTTTCATACTATGAGTTAATTGCTTTTTCAGATTTTACTAAAGTTTTTTTCTTTCAGAGTAAGAACAAATTTTGGACTATTTAGAACATTGCTGAATCAGATTCACAAATCACTTTTTCTTGTCTTCACATAGAACTTATGGTGGGCTTGACAATTTCAAATTTCCAAACTGCTGTATAATTTGACAATCCATAATTTAACTAAAATGTTAATTTCTGGGTAAAAACATTAGTACTTTTAATGAATTGCGACCAGTAGCAACTGGAATTCTTTCCAAAGTCATTTTTTTTTTCAAAATGAAACATAGTTTTGTCACACTAAAGTAGAACGTTATATGCTATAAATGTGAAATGAGAATACAAAGCCACAGTGAAATTTGAGTGTGTGGCTGTTATCTAACTCGATAGCGAAAGCTCATTCCTACCCACTACCTTTGTACTATACATCAGGCATGTTCACAATTAGCAAAACTATATATTGCTATATAATAAGACATACAATATCTCTCAAAAATAATCTAAATCAGTCTGTTAAATTTTTCATGTTGAGAATATTCTATATCTTTATCATATTCATCCTGTAGCCTGCACCTCAGAAAGTTCAGTCTTCCGCATTTCACAGGTAAAAACGAAGTTAGCATTAAGTCTGATGACATAGCATGTCCCTCTATACCTTTCTTAATCTGTATATACACACAATAGACATTTTAGGACCTGCAAAAGTTTCCAAACCAAGCATAGCACATTACATAACAAAACTCTTTCTTCTCCCTTTTTCAACTAAAGAACTTTTAGTTGTTAGATTAAGTCTCTGAAGAAACCCTTTAATGATGTATTCAAAGTATTTTTTGAATGATGCAACAAAATTTCAGCAAGTTCATTCCAAGAGGAGAGAGCTTATTTCTGTGATCACCTCCAAAAATTTTCCTTTTACAGTTATTCTCTCTGTTGTTGGGGCTTTGATCCTTTTCTGAAATAGGCTTTTTTATCTCTAGGTTACCAGTCTTCAATGCAATTGTCTCAGGTTCATGCTGATCTTCACGGTTCTTTCTTCTACTTCTCACTGGTTGGTAGTGATCTCTTTGTACTGAAAATATTCCTCTTTCCAATAGGCCGGTCCTCCTATCCTATATCAATACAATTTAATCTATGATTATATTGGTCTTTTGAACTTTGGAGAATTTATAGATTTGGTAGTACATGGAGTACATTGTATAGATAGCCTTTCTTTGAGTTCATAAGTTACATTAAATCTTTTTAAATTTACAGGACTCAAACTAAACCCCATAATAAAAATGAACTTATGAAACAATTGTAGTAAAAAATAAATGCTTCTTACAGTTTACATTTTATATTGGCTCTAATATTTCATATATGTTTGGAAATGAACTCCCAAATTTAAAAGATGTAAATAAACATTAGCATTTTGCATTTTCATGGGATCTCACCCTTTCATTTGTGTTCCACTAAGACAACAGTCTAATGTCTTGATATTTCTTCTGAAAGAATTCAAAGCTCCTTATGATTTAATAATCTATCAAAAGGCAGAATTTTTAAGCCTTTAGTTACATGCAAAAGAGTGACAGCTTGAAAAAAAAGAATTCGCTTTTCAAATCTCATTGGAAAAAAAAGACTGACTTCATATAACCCAAAATTTTGAAAAAAATCTATCTTATAGTTTGAAATAAGAGTGTAAAGTCTATTTATAAAAAGAATATTATTTTTTATTTAAGATTGAAATGTGTTATAATTAACATATACTTCCTTGGTAATTCTTCAAAAATGGACTTATGGCATGTGATCTAAATAAAGCTAAAGAGTTTATTTTCTGGGGCATTTGCTGAAGTTTTCAAAAGCAGAGCTGGGTTTTGAGGTTGCAGATGGTATTATGTTACCCTAGAATTGTTGTGGCTCTCTCTACTAGAAAATCATTGCCTGTAAATCAGAAGAACCTATAAGAAAATGCAGATTAGAAATGGAAGAGAGAGATCTTGTTTCATGCAACATGCCCGATCACTCCTAGAAATTTCCTTTATGAAAGTCAACATATTCCATTTATTGCTTAAGCAAAAATAAACAGATTAAGATTTATTTGTCATGGGAAATCAACAGCAGGAAGGAGGGCAAAAACAAATACAACAATTAATCCCATAGAAAGGGATATCACACAAGAAATAAAAGAGAATTTAAGAATTATAGTGTTTTCAAAATGGTTTAAGAAGTTATTGCAACTATAAGAATAAAAAAGAGAAAATTGGATTATAGGAAAGAATCAATGTACAAATAAGAAACAGTTAAAATAACATTGCCAAGGTAAAAATTTACTAGAATGAAATTATAAAGTAAATAGACAAAAAATAAATCATACTATGTAAGGTTAATCAAATTTCTAGAATATAGAGCAGAAAAAAAATTATAGGTGTCAACTTAAAAGACATAAAGAATGTTTTCAGAAACTCAAACATCTCATTCCCAGAGAATGAGAAGGAAAAAAAAATGAGAAGAGAGAAATTCTAAGGGAGAAAAACAGAGAGGGAAAGAGAAAGCCTGAAGATCATTTCCCCAAGTCGAAGAAAGACTTGAGTCTTAAAATGGAAAGAAAATACCAAAGGAAAAATTGGAATAGAGGAAAAACATGTATATAGATACCTTACTATTGAGGTACAGGATAAAAAACATAAAGATAAGAAGGGAGTTCTAAAATCTTCTTAAAAACAAATAACATATGATCCCTTCAAAAAATAAGCAAAATTGGTTGACTTTTTGTCACAACCAGGAAGTCAGATGGAAGTTGAATAAAAAAGTCTTAACATTTTGTAGTAGAAATTTTTAAGTCTACGTAAGTCAGTTTATAAGTCTATACATGAAAATTATTATTAAATGGTTTGCATAGGCAAAATAAAGGTTTTTCAGACATACATGAAATCTATATCATCACCATCTTTTTAAATTTATTTGTGGAGACCCTAGTCAATAAGAAGTAAGAAAAGGAAAAATGTGGTGTCTTAGCCTGTGTTCCCTAAGAACCTAGGCAAAAGTTGCCTTGAGGCAAAAGTTCTTGCACTACTAAGTTCTTGTGCTATTTATGAGTACAATCTCAGAAAGACAGGAGTAAGGCAGGGAAGAAAAATAAGCAATACAAGGTTGCATTACTGAAATGGCCACCACTTGGTGCCAAGCATAACTGGTTGCTTAGTCTCATAGTTACCTTCAACAAGTCTGGTCTGGAAGGGAAATGGAGTAAGGATTTAACCAATGATCCCTATGTTCCATTGGTCTCCCGTAGGGAGTTAACACACCCAACCTTTCTGTTTTCACATTCCTGGGAATTGGCAGTGTTTCATAATATTAAGAAGGAAACACTGGAGCCTAAACTATTGGGGGGGGGATAGTGGTGGGAGCTTTAAACAAAACTGGAGATGGTGAGCAAAATTGGATCTAAAGTACCATATCAGTATGCCTAATGCAAGTGGTATAAATATTAGGAAGAGATAAAATTAACATTGTTTGCAGAATGTATGATTGCCTACTTAGAAATCTAAAGCACATCAGACTCTGATATGCAGTTAACTCTAAGAAGAAGATGGCAATTGGTGGGGACCAAAAGAGGATTTTTATATTTTATTCAAAATATGTGGGGGTTTTTTCTACAAGGAATGATTTCACTATATAATCATCAGTGATTATGAAAAAAAATTACATCTTTTTAAAAGAGCACAGTCTTAGGAGCATTGGCCACATTTTCCTGAATTGTACCTCTAAGAGCCCCACCAGGAGAAAAGTCCCCTTGTGTTCCATTAAAGAGGGAGGGAGGAAAGTAACCATTTTAAAATACAACCAAGGTAAAGGTAACCTTTTCAAAATACGCCCAGAGCTTTCAGGTTTCCATATCAATGGCCCACCTTCAAAGTAAACTATTTTCTCAGAACCTTTTCTAACCTGGGGGAACAGCTCTGGCCACAGCTCTCGCCACAGTAGACTTCCTGTCTCACTTAAGGGGAGAAAAGCAAAACAAAAGGCTAAAAACCTCTTCTGAAAGCCATATCCCAGGAATTAGGCCCCATAAAAACATGGAGATTTATAGAAACTATTATAAGAATGCTTTGCCTCCCAATGCCTATTGCACTATCAACAGAACCCAATATAATAACTGAGAGGTAAAAGACAGACTGTATTTAAAAAGGAGTTTCTATGGAAACCCAAAGATAAAAACACAAGAAGAAGCTTTTTACCCCTACAGCAAATATTAAACACAGCCCAACTCCTAGCCCAATAAATACAAAACCTCACAGTAAAGGCCTATGTATCTCAGTTTCTATTACCTGATACATCTTGACTGGCTTTAAACAAAAAGTTACAAGGCATGCTAATAATCTGGAGAAAACAGTCTGGAGAGACAGAATACGCATTAGAACCAGATGCAGATATGGCGGAGGTTTGGAATTACCAAACAAGGAATTTAAAACAGTTATGATTCATATGCTAAAGGCTCTAGTGGAGAAAAAATGGGCAGTACACAAGAACAGATGGGTGATGTAAGCAGAGAGATAGAAACACTAGCAAAGAATCAAAGTGGAAAGATAGAAATCAAAATTTCTATAAGAGAAATGAGAATGTTTTTGATGGCCTGATTAGTAGAATGAACACAGCAGAGGAATGAATCAGTGAACTTGAAGATATGTCAATAGAAAGTTTTCAAACTGAAAAATCAAGGGACAAAAAGAACAAAGTAATAGAACAAAAGATGCAAAAACTGTGGGACAATTACAAAAGGTGTAATGTAGACATAATGGAAATACCAGAAGGAGAAAAAAGCAGAAAAAAATATTTGAAGCAGTAGTGGCTGAATGTTTTCCAAACTAAATCACAGACAACAAACCACATATCCAGGAAGCTTAAAAAATATCAAGATAAAAACCAAAAGATTTACACCTAGGCATATCATATTTAAACTAAAGAAATCAACCGGAAACCTTGATAGAACCCAGAGAGGAAAAATACTGCTTTCCCTACACAGATAAAGGATAAGAATTACATCAAACTCCTCAGAAACAATGCAAACAGAATGGAGTGGAGTGAATTCTTAAAAATGTTGAAAGAAAAAAAAAAAAAGGTCTGGTTGAGTTTGAGTTGTAGTCAGACCTTCATCTGGATTTTGATTGAGAACCTGGCAAATCTCTGCTTCCTTGGCCCTAAAACACTGGAGGATTAATTTCTACCATTTTTTAGGTTTTAAGCTTAGTTATTTAATCTTCCACTCCTTGGAGGTTCAAAATATGGCATAAATCCTGAGACAGAGATATTGTTGTGAGTTTAAAGCAATCCCTCTAGCAGAACTTTGTTTCTTAAGCACCACAAAACTAATATTTTGTTCTACTTTTAAAATGTTTCCATCCCGGTCTCCATCTTCCCATATTACCCCAGACATGAGCAAATGTCCTAGAATGAAAGTTGGCCATGTATTTGGGATTCCTCAAATATCAATTCATAATTTAAGACTGCACAATTGTTAAAAGCTCTGCTGGTTTCCCTTTCCCCTAGCATTGAACCTCTATCTAAACTAAGCTCATATCCATATTTGGCAAATGCTCCCAGGGAGAAAACAGCTAGAGGTCTGGAGCTCTCCAGAAGGGCCCTTTCATTTCCGAAATTTTGTTTCACCTCCTTTTCATTAATCCAGAGTACTCTGGGGTTCTGCAAATGACAATTTTATTCATACTATCTTTTCTTGGTTTTAGTTTATTATGGTAGGAATGCTGGCCTACCACAATGTTTCACATCCAACACAGAAAGCCTCCTTTTAAAATATTTTTAAAATATATTTTACAATGCAGTTTAAATGCTAGAATAGCAGTACAAATTTCTTCTTTGTTACCACAGTTAATACATATATACTGAGTGTACATACCTGAAAATGTTTCACAGATATTGGTATATGATCATCAGTGTTTGAAGATCACAGTTTATGAAAATTATCTTAGACTGCTCCAAAAGCCACCCATGTTTGATTTCTTAGCAAGTTCACAAACCTGCTGCAGGTAAAAATCAAGCTTTTCACTGGTCCTTGCTGAGAAATATTTATACATATGTAAAATCCAATTTTTATAGGATCTCTATATCCACATAAATTTGCAAATGCCCTTAAATAAAGGAATAGCAATAATCTGCATTGGAGTTATTTTTGTAAAAAATGATGAACTATAGGAGCACTTAAACAAAAGATAAGGTCATCTTCCTTTTGCTGAGAATCATTTTACTTATTTAAAGAAGTACCAACATATTAAATTCTCTTCTTGTTGAATTCTTGAAGTTCATGACTAATGGCCTAGTAAAGGAAGGATATATTTTACTATTCAAGTCAAATTATCATGGACTTTATCATCCATGAATGCCTAAACTGGTTGTTGTATTTTCCAGTGCATCCTCTACATATCTGCCAGATGTTCCCATTACCAAGATTTTTTTGAATATTCACTCCTTTCTGGTGGCATATTTCTCAAACTTCAGTAGTTTTTTGATCTCTTGTCTTATTTTACTTTCTTGGAGCTATTCTGTCAAGCTTTTTGTGCTGTCTGAAAAGCACTCAGCTATCTGAACATCTGGAAATAAAACTTTGCAATTAACAGTCACATTTTCATCACTGGAAGTCTGTTTGTGAACATCTTCTTGCCTTTCTACTGGGTATGTTGAGAAACTGCACCATCTGGGTCTAATGAAACAGAAATGAAAACAGCATCAAATACTCATGGCATGGTCACCCCAAACATCCCTGCACCTCACTTTACCTATGTGTTTGTTTTACCTTTCTTGGGCTGAGTGCATTTTTACTCCATATTGCTGAATTGCCATTGACACAAAACGAGAACCAATATCCTTTCAAAAATATTTTAAAATTTAAATGCTTTGATGGGGCTAGGGTTCTTTACATGAGTCTGAATTTTAATAAAACAACACATTTCTTTTTTGTATCTAGTCTTGTTTTGACTTGAGTTAAATACAGTGATTTAGGAATCTCATACTTTCTCTTGGCTGTCATACAAAAAAAGGTTGTACTTTAATTTTTGAGGCTTTAAGCTCTATCTCGAATTCTGACTCTCTTAGTAGAGAAGTAAAAAACGTATTTCTTTATTTTTATGTTACTTTGTTTTGAAACCCTGCAGGGACAAAATATAAATGACATTTAATTGCTTTAAATGATTAGAAATTTGCTTATTTTAGGCTGATTTTTAGGTGAATCATTTAAATGTAAACTGTGTTTTGTACTTGGAGTTTTAGGTCAATAATTGAAATTGGGTTGTAATTAAATCCATACATTTTTAACCTGAGCTAAGTGGATTTCTGGTAATTTCAGAGTCCCTTCGGGTGGGTTTTTGATGGAAACAAGGGTGTGGGAATGTGGAAAATGTAAGTAAGTAGGACTCCTGTTGGCCTTACCATCATGATCAGAGAAGCTTGATTTTCATCTGTTCTACATGTTAAGCTTCTTTGTAAAATTTGATTTGAATAAACTTTCCCGTGACCTTAAAAAAAAATTAAAGTAGTTGACATTATCAGTGACTCACTCTAGAGATTAAAGAAAAGAGACCCAGAGATGATGGGTGTTTTTCAGAAGCTAATTCACATCTAATCCATGAGAGAATCAGGAGAGTTTCTCCGAACTTTAAATTTTACTGTCCTTCAAATGGACCAACTAGAGAACTGAAGAAAGCATACAAATATCTAAAGAAATACAGGAAAACACTACATTTGAATTAATAAAGAATTTTCAGAGACATAAATATGCCATTTTTGAAGAAAAGATTGGTTGATGACTATAGACAACTATAGCTTCAGTTTTAGAAGTGTGTGTGTGTGTTCTCCTTAGAACTGGCTAGATAATTATACGTAGTGGGATAAGTAGGATAGCTGGTAAAATACATCCAGCACTTCTTTTTTTTCTCAGAATCATTCTGAGAATCCCTAATGTGTTCAGTAAGCATTTTGCCAGTTAAAAAAAAATGTTATAGTCATCAGTGATCCACTATGGTCCTAGTTATTCTAATTTGGAATAAAGATCTCAAAACCATAAAGGCAACTGATCAGTGGAACTATAGAAAAGGCAATAATAATTGATTACTGGAATTCCACCTTTGATGTTGTAAAAATTATGTAACAGATGGAAAGAATTAACAGGAAGGGAAAAATGAAGCGGGGGGAGATCGGAGGAGGAGATGAACTATGAGAGACTATGGACTCTGAGAAACAAACTGAGGGTTCCAGGGGGGAGGGGGTTGGGAGGATGGGTTAGCCTGGTGATGGGTATTAAAGAGGGCACGTACTGAATAGAGCACTGGGTGTTATATGCAATGAATCATGGAACACTACATCAAAAACTAATGATGTAGGGGCGCCTGGGTGGCTCAGTTGGTTAAGCAACTGCCTTCAGCTCAGGTCATGATCCTGGAGTCCTGGGATCAAGTTCCACATCGGGCTCCCTGCTCAGCGGGGAGTCTGCTTCTCCCTCTGACCCTCCCTCCTCTCATGTGCTCTCTCTCTCTCTCATTCTCTCTCTCAAATAAATAAATCTTAAAAAAAATAATGATGTAATGTATGGTGATTAACATAATAAAAAACAGATATTTTAAATCACTATCATGCCAGTTTTAATCATTGAGTATGAATAAAGCAATGGACATTTACCCCATATTCCTTAAAACCTGACAAATTTTTAGCCAATCAGTTGGTATCCACTGTCATTAAAAGGAAGAATAGAACTACAAATTAGAAATTTATTTGGTATAGTAAAATGAGCCACAAATGACAGTTTATTCCTGTGTATATTTCATTTCACAAAACTTACTAGTATTAGGAAACAAAGTATGCAATTTGGGTTCAAATGTGCATTTATTATAGTGAAATAATCTAGAAATGATAGTGATTCCATTAGTCATTAACCATTCATTTGTCTTATTGCATAATCAAATAGACAAGATGCCCTATGGATTACATTTTGTACTTTTGTAATAGCCCCTTGAGGTTGGTATGGATTTAAAGAGACTGCTAGATTATCCAATAACATCTGCACAAATTTTCATGTATTCTTGTACTAACTTCACAATTCTTTCGCATCTCTGATCTTCAGCTATCTGTACTTTAAGGTATACATAGACTGAGTGATTAAGAACTACAATAAGTCTAACAAGTATATCAATAATCAAAGTCTAAATCTTCCTCAGGCCAATTCTCTTTTGTATGTGAAATGACCTAAGGACATTTTAGTTTACCAATACATCTGACCTCAATATCAAGATTTTAAATTTTTTTCAATTGAGGTTAAAAAACACATAATATAAAATTCACCCTTCTAACCATTTTTAAGTATACAGTTCAGTAATGTTAACTATATGCAGTTGTTGGGGCGCCTGGGTGGCTCAGTCGTTAAGCGTCTGCCTTCGGCTCAGGTCATGGTCCCAGGGTCCTGGGATCGAGCCCCGCATCGGGCTCCCCGCTCAGCGGGAAGCCTGCCTCTCCCCCCTCCACTCCCCCTGCTTGTGCTCCTCTCTCACTGTGTCTCTCTCTGTCAAATAAATAAAATCTTTAAAAAAAATAAAAATAACTATATGCAGTTGTTGTATAACATGTCTCTAGAGCTTCTCCCTCTGCCCCTCACCCTGCTCGTGCTTGTGCGTGCATGCTCTTTCTCTCAAATAAGTAAATAAAATCTTTTTAAAAATTAAAAAAAATTGATATACTTTCTTATTTTTGAATATTACCAGGGTCTGGGACAGTGGCTGTAATCTAGGGACTACTGGGTCTGGTATTAAAAGAAAAAAATGTGGTTCCATGCATGAGAAGACTTGTATGTAAGCTTCTGTATCATCCCTCATACTCTATTTCCTAATTTTAACACAAAAATGTAACATTTTATCTAATAGAGACACATCATTAGTTCTCTTGATATTCAATTGCAAAATAAAAGGCTGGAAGTTTGTAGACTCACCCTTTAACGCTTTGTCACCCTCCATTATTTTAAACAGGTATTTTAATCATGTCAGTTATTAACCCACCACCTTAAGGGTGATAAGGAATATGAAAAGTCAGTTGTGAGTGCTGTTACTTGTTTCTGCACCCACTGTTGCACTAGGGGAGTGGAGAAGTAAAGGCTTTGATCTGATGATTTGTAACTAGGAGGACCAAACTGGTACAGTAGTTTTTGTTTGTCCTGGTTCTTGTTATCTCAGTGTTTTGGTAGTGTTAGCAGTACCAGTTTCATTTACTGGGTATGGCAATCCAAACCCAGACTGTGGATCAAGCCCTGTCAGTGTCCATTTAAGTACCTCCCGCTCTTGCCAGCAATAGGTAAAGAGCCAAAGTAATATACTTGCCAACTACTTGCTGGCAAGGGTAAACTGCACACTTTGCTTTTTCCGTTTTGTTAGAAGTTTAAGTTTGGTAGAGGCCATGAGTATATTGTCACCATTTGTCACTGAATGGCTGCAATTCCCCTATGTCCATTCATGTCATGGACCTAAGTTGCCACTTCAAGAGATCAAACTAGAGCATTAGCTTCTTCATTCCAATCACCTTCAGCTCCTGGAATAGGGTTGTTTTGATAAGCATCTGGGATGCCTTACTTTGATTTTATCTCAGAGTTTCCAGAGATTTTTTTAAGAGCAGTATCTTATATAAGGATCTTTTCATGATCCATTTGGTCCATTTTGCAGAACAGACTGTAAACCCAAGAGTCACTATACCCAAATAGTAGGGCTTTTGTTTTTCATTCTTCTATTATTGCAGAAAACAGTCTGTAATTTAGCTATTCCATGAGGGTTTTTACTACTTGTTAGATTCAGAGTAGCTGTTTCTTACACTGAGTCTTGGACCTTGCTTCTGGAATTGCCCTCTGTAAAGTAGACCAAATGCCTGACTTCTTCAGGCACTTGCTCCAAAGCATGCCCATTCAGCAATAATAGCAGGCAAGTCCCTGGGCAGCTCTACAGTAGATCACAGGACGAAAGAGACTTTTTGCTTAGGAATACAATTTGCTTAGGAATGACTCTTTCTTGTAAATCCCTGGTAGGATGTTCTTGAATATATCATTTCTGTTTAATCTCATGAGGGAACTCTTGGCTATCACCCTTGTTTTCGGAATGCTCTTCTGGAACCACCAATGGTGATAGGTATTTCAAGTCTTAATGTAGTCTTAAGCCTTTACTTCCTTTGGCTGTCTGCACAGGTACCCAATAAAAAGCCAGTAACTGTCTTTCAAAAGCAGTATACCAGAGAGCCATATCTGATAATTTTCTAAATCAAAAGACTAGAAGTCACCATTAAATAGTAGTAGGTTTGAGATTTTGTAAGAGACTCTACTTGTCATGAGTGTAGGTGGTCAACATTTCTAATATCATTTGAACACTAGGACTATGTGGTTTGAGAATAGCTTGAGTTTACAGCCTTCTGTAGTTCTAGGATGACTTATTTTTGTTCAGGCCCCTGATTAAATATGGCCTTTTTTCAATTATTTTAAGGATTCTAGTCAACAGTATCACAAAGTAAGGAACAGGATTTCTCCCAAAGTCAAGAAATTTCAGTAGGTATTGTTCACACCGAGAGACAGACAGTGAAAATAATTTACTTTTAGTGGTCTATGATAAGACACAGGTTGCTTCAGTCCTTGTAATTCTCAAAACCTTAACAGTAGAAGTGGGGTTCTGCATTTTTATAGGGTTGGTTACCATCATAAATTTGCTTTAAGCTTAATCCTCAGTTTCAGAAATAATTGTGTGATCAGTACAGTGTATTATAATACTGCCACTTGTATTAGATCTAAGTCCCACCTTACTAGATTGTGATAATATAAGGGAGGGTTCAAATATCCTTATAATAATACAGTAAATATATACTACAGACAGTTTCACATAAGTTTAAATCACTGTTAATTCTTCATAGCAATAATATTGAGAAAAACACATTAACCAGATCAATCACAGAATACCAGTCACCATTACATTTTTTTGTATCAGTTGAATAATACATTATATCACAAACTGAGGCTATTGGGAATACTGTTGTATTGAGTCTTATAATTTTCTATCTGCCTCTAAATTTCATCAGCCTTCTTCATTGTCCACACTGGGCTATTGAACAATGAGTTTGTAAGCACTAATATATTTGAGTCTAACATTTCCTTAATAAAGGCATAATTTGTTGTTTTCCAGGTATCTGATATTGTTTCAGATTTACCATTTGAGATGTCTCAGGTAAAGCTAAAGGCTTCCATTTTGCTTGTCTAATTAGCATTTGACAAATTTCTACCTGGTTGAGAAGAAGAATTTCCATTCAAGTATTACATTCATACTAATTATGTGTTGAAGTAATGGTAGTTGCCACCAGGACATACTTTTTTTTCACACATTCCAAAATTTAACTAGACATTAATTTTTATCCTGCAGTAGTATCTCCATATCCCATCAGTTAATTCTGTCACCCCCAAGAGGCTTACTAGCAGGTCTAGACAGTACTGTGCTCCTTTATCCAATAGATCTAAAAGAGTTTCTTTTCAACTCCCAAGCCATTTCATCCAATATTGGGGCACCTTACTGGAGACTGAGAGAAGAGAACCCTGAATTTCATGTCAGTTTTATTCTATGACAAACATAATGTTAAAAGACAGTATTTGGCCATTAGAGACTCATCAGAACTTTTCTTTGTAATTAATTGGTCTAAGCTCAGACAAACTGAGCATACCTGCCTTGAGGTTTTTTGATATCCTATAAAGTTTGAGGAGAGATAGTCATAAGTTTCTGAATTTCCTATAAAGTTCCACCAGGCTTTTGATAAGCATACTGTCAATTTTCTCCTTTTGCATGCATTTATAATTAACCATCTTAAGACTTCCATGTGATTAGATCCTGAATAGTTGCCCTCTTTTATTATCTTGAGGTCCCACATGAGAAAGCTGGGATGAGAGATCTGTGATAGCTTCTTTATCCCCCTTGATCCCAACAGCAAAGTCATTTGCAGTGCTTTACTAGTGGGACTCTTTTTATTACAGTATCATCATAAGCTGGATGAAGGACAGACATCCTCTTAGGGAGTTTGTTTCTATAGGAGTGGAGAGTCATTAACAGGGGTCTTTGGGCCTGAGGCTTTCCTGCCCCAGTGAGTGACACCAGGCAGCCTGGCTTACTTAAATCCCAACTCCTTCCATTCCCTCAGGCAGTACCAGCAAGGAGCAGTGAGAGCCCCAGTAGCATGTGACAAACCAAACTGGCCAAGATAAAACCACAAAGGCTCAAAAAACCACAAAATGAAGCTATCATTGGAAGAATAGGCTAGGCCAAAATGAGGCTAGGACCTATGTGCTAAAGCTAAGCAGAGTCGCTGACTAATAAAAGATTTAAACTGGAACCAGAATTTCTTAACATAATATATTAAACTTCCAAGATATATAAAAAATCTCCCATCATACTAAAAACTAGGAAAATCAAAACTTGAATGAAAAAATAATAATCAACTGATAGTAACATCAAGATAAGTCAGATGTTAGAATTATTAAGATCCTATTTTAAAGCAGTTGTCATAGAAACATTTCAACATCAGGGGTGCCTGGGTGCCTCAGATGGTTAAGCGTCTGCCTTCGGCTCAGGTCATGATCCCAGGGTCCTGGGATCGAGCCCCGCATCGGGCTCCCTGCTTGGCGGGAAGCCTGCTTCTCCCTCTCCCACTCCTGCTTGTGTTCCCTCTCTCACTGTCTCTCTCTCTCTCTCTGTCAAATAAATGAATAAAATCTTAAAAAAAAAAATTTCAACATCAATTACAAATTCTCTTAAATAAAAATAGAAAATTCAGGAAATAGAAGTTATAAAAAATATCCAGTGGAAGCAAATGTAAAATATAGAATGGAAAAATTTAATAACAGAAATAAGAAATACTTGCTGGATTTGTTTAATACTAGTTTGGAGATGATAGAAAATAAAATCAATGAACTTAAGGACAGAATACACCTAATCTGAATAATAGGCAGAAAGATAGGGAAAGAAATATATATAATATATATAATAATATTATATAAAATTTAAAGATATACATATATATTAGATATACATATACATATGTATGTACACATGTATACATATGTAATAGAGCCCCAGCAATCTGTGCAACAATAACAAATATTCAACATTAATATCACTGGAGTCCTAGAAGGAGAGGAGACAGTGAAACTGAAAGAGTATTCAAAGAAATAAGGGCTAAAAATTTTCCAGACTTGGCAAAAGACACGAAACCTACAGATCTAAGAAGTCAAGTGAATCTCAAACAGGAAAAAACAAAAACAAAAACAAATCTACACCAAGGCACATCATAATTTATTTTTGAAAACAACCAGAGAGGAGCAACACATTACCTACATGAAAACATCAATTCAAATGATTTCTCATCTGTAATCACAAAGGCCAGAAGTAAGTGGTACAAATTTTTTTAAGTGCTAAGAGGAAAGAACTGTCAGCGGTGAGTTCTCTATCCAGCAAAATGATCCTTCAGGAATTATAAGTAAATAAAAACATTCTCGGATGAAAGAGAACTAAAGAAATGTTTCATTAGCAAACTATTCTTGAAGATTGTCTAAAGAAAGTCCTTCAAACAAATGAAATGATGAAAGAGAAAATCTTGAAGAATTGGGACTGAAGAAAACATAATAGAGCAAAAATATGAATGCATATAATAGATTATCCTTTTCTTATAAATCCTATAAATTGGATTATTAGAACAAGAATTGTAAAACCATCTGATAGTCTAGATAGTGATATTTGAAGTACAGAAAGTAAAGGAACCTAAAAGAAAGTGAAGATTCCACACTTCACTCTAATTGGTAAATGTTTATCCTAGTAGACATGTTAAGTAACATTTGTATATTGTAATGCCTGGAATAACCATGAAAGCTATACAAAGAAAACACTAAAAAACAAGTAACTACAATTAATCAAGACGAAATACTAAAAAATGTTCAAGTAACATTTCCTTACTTCCTGTGGGAAGTAAGGAAAAGAGAAACAGAGGAATGAGAACCAGAAAACGAATAATAAAATGGTAGACTTAAGCCCTAACATATGAATAATTGCCTCAAATGTGAATAATTCCCTGAAATGTCAACCCAAAGACAAAGTTTGATGGGAATTATTTTTAAAAAGGCCTGAATATATGTTGTTTACAAGAAACCGATTTCAAATTCAAAGGCACAGGTAGGTTAAAAGTAAAAGCATGGAAGAAAACATATTGTGCAAACATTTATCCAAAACAATGAAGAATGAATATATAAGTAGCCAGTGATACAGAGGTCAGAACAAAGAAAATTACTGAAGACAAATAGGGACAAGATACATTAATTTTAAAAATCAATTTAAATCATAGGAAGACCAATGATCCTAACTGTATAGACACCAAACAACCATGTCTCCAAATACATGAAGCAAAAACTAACAAAGCTGAACGAAGTAACTAAATCCACGATCGTAGTTGAGGACTTCAACATCTCCTCTCAGCAACTGATAGAACTACTAGATAGAAAATCAGCAAGGGTAGAGAAGAATGGAATAACGCAATCAATCAAGAAGTTTATATATATATATATATAGTTTAACACCCCACCCAACAACAGCCTGATAGACTTTTTTTCTTTTTTTTTTTTTAAGATTTTATTTATTTATTTGAGAGAGAGAGTGAGAGAGAGAAAGAGCACAAGAGGGGGGAGAGGGAGAAGCAGACTCCCCGCTGAGCAGGGAGCCCAGTGTGGGACTCGATCCAGGGACTCCAGGATCATGACCTGAGCTGAAGGCAGTCGCTTAACCAACTGAGCCACCCAGGCGCCCTGATAGACTTTTTTTCAAGCACCAATGACAAATTCATCAAAATAGGCCATATCCTCGACCATAAAACAAACCTTAAGAAATTTAAAAGAATTGGAATCATACAGTCTGTTCTCTGACTAAAATGATATTTAGCTAGAAAGCAATACCAGAAATATAACAGGAGAAGTTTGTAAACATGTGGAAATTAAACAACAAATTCCTGTTAAAAAAACATGAATGAAAGAGGAATTTAAACAAAACATGTAATTGAATGAAAATAAAAATATAAATAGGAAAATATGTGAGATGCAGCTACAACTGTGTGAGAAATATTTCTATGGATAGAATCCTACATTAGGAAGGAGGAAAGGTCTCAAATCAGTTTAGGTTCCCACACGAAGAACCTGGGGGCCGGGGGGAAAGAACAAAAGAACCCCAAAGAGAGTATAAAGAAGAAAAAAAAATAAAGCACAGAGATCAGTGAAATAAAAAATAAAACAATAGGGAAAATCTATTAAATAAAAGTTGGTTCTTCAAAAGAAATCAATAAAATCGACAAACCTCTCTAGCAAGATTGACAACAATAAAAACAAAAAGACACAAATCACCAATATCAGGAATGAAATAAGGTAAATCACCACATTTCCGGCAGTCACTAAAAAAATAATAAGGCAATATGACAAAAAATTTTATGGTGTCCTAAATTTGACAACCTAGAAAAAATACACCAAATTCCTCCAAAACTAAAAACTTACACCTAAACCGAACCAAGGTAAATAGATCTCCTGAGTAAGTCCTATAACTATTCAATAAATCGAATCCATATTTTTTAAGCTCCCCAAATGGAAATCTCCAGCTCCAGCTGGTTTCACTGGAGGATTGTACCAAACATTTAAAGAAAAATTAACACCAATTTTTACAAATTTTACACTATCTATTTCAGAAATAGAAGAGGAAAGGACACTTCCCAGCTCTTTTTATCATGCCAGAATTACTCTGGTACTAAAGTCAGACAGCACAAAAAAATTACAGACCAATATTTCTCAAGAATTTACACATCAAAATTCTGAACAAAAGTATCAGTGAGTCCAATCCAGCAATGTATTAAAAGAACTACCTACCATGACCAAGTGGTATTTATTCCAGGTATGCAAGACTGGTTAAATATTTAATATATCAATGTAATCCATCATATCCGTAGGTTAAAAAAGAAATCATGTGATCATATCAATTGGCCCAGAAGAAGAATTTACAAAATCCAACACCATTTCGGGATAAAAATATTCAGCAAATTAGGAATAGAGGATAATCACCTCAGTTTAATAAAGAGCATCCTTAAAATAGTCTACAGTCAACATCACACTTAATGGTGAAAGACTGAGTCCTTTCCTCCTAAAATCAGGAAGAATACAAGAATATCTACTCTCAACACTCAGATTCAACATTCCTGGAATTTTAGTTACTAACAATAGGACTAAAAAGGAAATGGAAGGCATACAGTTTGGAAATAAAAGATAAATAAAACTGCCCTATTTGCTGCCAGATGGCTGCAGCAACTCCAGACTTCATATGTGTACACCACGCTGTCCAGAGCAGAAGGGGTCTTTCTTTACCTTTCAAGTATTTGACTCTGAGTTGTACAGTTGTGGTCAGGAGGATGTCTTCCACTGATGGCTTAGGCCTAGGTTCCTGTCCTTTCCTGGACAGTTTACTTTGGCAAGGATGGGGAAATGATTCGGATGTATTTGTGCCAGTCAGGACCCACACTGGAGCTAAGGAGTTACCAGTACCAAACAACTACAGTACTAATATGGATGGATAATTGGGGGAAAAGAGGGGGCTATGCGACACTCCTATTCAGAAGTAAATCCACCTGTGAAAAAGGTACGTTCAGGTAATGGTAAATGCTGTAAAAAATATTCAAGGGTAATGTGACACTGACTGTAGGTAGAACAGGTGCTGTTTTAGATTTAAAAAAAAAAAAAAGTGAAGGTAATATGGGAACTGAGGCCTGCCTGCGTAATGAGAAGAAATGGGTCTTGTGAAGAGCTTGGGAAGGACCAATCTAGGCAGACCAGTTACTCGGTCCGCTTGCTTATTTCATTCTCCATCTCCTACACAAAGCTGTGAAGTCGACAAGGTCAGCAACCTTGCTGGCTAACTCCCTGCTGTAAACCTGGTAGAGCCCAGTAAAGATTAGATCCTCAAATACATTTCCTATTGAGGAATGAAGGGGAAGGCAATCCCATGCACAAAGCCTCCTCTGTGAAATGCTTTGGAACTGTCTTGAAGGAATGGGAAAGAGAAAAGCTGTTTAGGCCACCAGGACAGATGAACAAAGGCATGGCACATATAGGAAAGTCTGAGAATCTCACGTGAGACAGATGGGAATAATGTGGGGTAAAAGGGAGGGAGTTTACAGAGAGTTTTAGAGTGCAGGTAGAATTTAATCTCAGATGGCCTAGGCAATAGGGAAGCATGACTGGTTTTTGAACAATGATGTAAAATATTGAAAAAAAATTTAAATAAAATTATTCTGGAAGGAGTGAGTAGACTGATTAAATTGATAATTGCCATCTTTAATCATCTCTGTGTTGTGTGTGCATAAAAACTAATGGTGTTGAAAGGATACCAAATAAACCAAAATGTAATCTAATAATAGCATTTGAATGGTTATTAGGAGTTAACACTATCCTATGTACTTTATATGTACTTATGTAATGCTTGCATAACCTTTTGAGATGAGTATTGTCCCATTTTATAGGCAGTAACTGAGGTACAGAGAGCTAAGAAAATATCCACATTCATTTAGGTAATAGGATGTGATGCTGAGTAGAACTTTATTATTAGCCAATACTCTGCTACCCTTCCATGGTACTGTGGAAATAAAAGCGTTTTAGAGTTTTCAAAAGAGCAGGAATGGACAACATTTGGACTCATATACAGAATACTTCAAATTCTGATTCAGCATCCTTAGGGAATAATTGAGCTCTTTTTCCCAAATGTCATCTATTAGCTCTTGAACTATATTCTCCAGGAATTCAATTATAAAAAACAAGGCATAAGAACTTCACTTTTCTGTATATATTTTCATTGTGTTCTTTCCACAAATTCTTTTTTATCTAGAGCCTGAGTTAGATATTTAATATTTTCCCCATTTTTTTTCCTTTTTGCTTTTAGGTATTTTTCACTAACAATCTGTAATGCCTACTCTTTGGGGAATTTTCTTATAATATTTTCTGTTTATTTCAATTTTGTTGAACTCTTAAAATTTCTGAATGTATTTGATTTATACTATAAATACATAATTCTGCTTATAAATAATATGTTTAGGCTGGGAAAACCCACAAAAATTGTTTTAAAACATTCTTTAGAGTTAGAATACTCTAGTAATTCATTACTTCATATATTCAAAAAGTACATAGTCAAATAATATTTATGTACTTAATTCAGGAGAACTCATTTCTGTGGTAGTCCAAATTGGCTCTCCACTTCTCCTCACCAAAAACACTCACACCTTTATTCTTTTCACCTCGAAATAATAGAAGTGTTGATCTCCGTTGAATGTATTTCAAGAATATATCTTAAAACATTTTAAAAGCTTTTTTTACATTTTATATTTTTACTTATATCTAGTATCATTTTCAACTATAAAAAAGTAAATTATTCAGAAAGACATTTTTTAGTGTCTCCTTTCAATGTCGCTCTCTAATGTGGTATGACCTAGCCATAATTTTTTTTAAGGAGGTTAATATTTAGGTACTAATTTTTGATGTTCTGCAAATACCATATTGATTGCACACTAGAATGTTTAATCAGCTTTTCTAAGCACAAGTGCTCTTTATCTTTTCATATTCTGTAAGATGTTTTATCTGTAATTAAAGAGTCAGCTATACTGAAAATCCTTGTACTTTGCTCTTTCCAGTATTATTGCATAATTATTGATTGCCGGACTGCTTTTAATTCTCTCTTATTAGTATAGACTACATCATTTAAAAATACTTATTATATTAAAAAATCCCAAAAAAGGTTGCATTATATCCATTAAGTCTTTTTTCTTAATTCCATTTGATATTTTTATATCACTGCTTATCAAAAACCAAATTATATAGCAAATTTGTAGCCTGTTAATGATGTAACTAATGACTAAGCACATTTAAATGTAGAGTGGGTTGAGATATTTGAGGAGCCTCATTCCTACTCTCCATTTAAAAAAAAATATTTTTTTGTGCCAAAGTGGATCAACAGCTATGAAAATAATTTTGCAAAAATTTATTAGGCATACATCTTAATGAAATCAATCATTAAATAACCACTGAAGATATTTTGTGACTTTTTTTCTTCGATGAAAGAATTGACTTGCCACCCCAGAGCATATGGGTGTATCAGAAAAATGACATGCTTTCTCAAAGGATAAATTAACCTGCATGACTAACAATCCATTTGGGGAAACTAAAGCAAATCCTGTTTAGATATTTATTCTTTTTACATATCTTTGCTCTAAGCTCATTGATTCATAAGCCTGAGCAGAGTTAAAATAGAAATAGGGACACATTAAGCTTCTCTGAGTCAGTTATTCCATATACCCTTAACTTTAATTATATTGGTTTGCCCTTCTCCAGCAGTTGTTAAATACTATAGTATGCAAAACTATTCCTGGTACTATTGACAAATATGTCAAACCTTGTATTCATCAAAACTGATCTCAGTGTTCTGCACCTTGGTATGTACAGTCAGATCTAAGCCTTGAGGTCAGTTTCATGAAATTCTGTAGGAGTCAAAGGACAAGGGCAGTCCTTTGTGGGAGTCAAAGGACAAGGGCAAAAGCATCTGAATCTCAAAGAGAAAAATCAGTTGGTGTGTCCTGACTATTTGAATCCAGCTCTTGTGATCCCATAAAACAGAAATTCATTCAGGTTAGGCCAAGAAAAATGGAACTTATTATAAAGGGGTATATCTGTCTGAGTACAATAAGGAGAAAGAAATCACAGCATCTTGAACAGGAAAATTTTAGAATAAAGAATTATGAAGTTATGAGTGGGGAGTAACTGTAAGGATGGAAAGAGAACTCTGCAGGTGACCCTAGGGCTGAGGGAAAGTATGCACTGTAGGACAGGGTTGGAAGAGAGGATTCTAAAGTGAGCCTTAGATTTTGTTGGAGATGGTGTGGTTGCAAAACCCTGAAAAATTTGCTAGTTTATGTGTCTGGGCAAGCAGGATCTAATGCCATAGCTAGCCAAAGTTGGTAAGTAGGTGTGTACGGAGGAACGGAGGGGCTTTCTCTCCAGAAACAGGACCTCTGGTATGCACTAAGAGACGGAGCTGGGGTACTGCCCTTCCATGTGCACAGATGAGCTGAGCCTAGGGCAGGTGCACAGAGCCTGGGGCATGATGTTCCAGGAGGAAGGTCCATGCAAAGTGGTCGCCAGTGGGCCATAGCTTCAAGGACTATGTGTTCTGGGGCACAACTGGAACAAAGTGCCAGCGGATGTCCCTATACACCCACTATTGACAGAATGTGCAGCAAAAGCAAAAAAAGAAAATACAAAATAAAATGCAGCACCCCAGAATCAGAAGTCTTCTTCCTCCCTCAGTGTCTCTCCCGTGACCCTCTACTGACACAACTTAACATGTTCGTTGTAATAGAAAAATGTCTGAAGTCCATTCCATTATTGCAGGGCAGGTACTGAAGGGTGAATTTGGAGCTGAGTGGCAGGAAAGTGACAGTTGGCACAAATGAGAATGGGATGAACTTGTAACTGATGCTAGATAATCATAAGGAATTGAATCTGCATTTAGGGACCAGACCTCCTTCTTCTTTCTCTCTCCCTCCTGACTGTGTCTTCTTTCAAGTTATCTCTCAGTAAATCTGCACTTCTCTCCTCTTCTTGGAGTCCTTCTTTACCATTTTAACTTGTATATGGCCATCCCAGTCTCTGTAACTGCGCTCTGTATAAGACATTTCAGCTTCAACTTCCACTTCTAACAGATGCATTCTTTCAGGACTTAATGTGCCAAGTCCTGGAAAGAGGGAATCTATTTAGCAAAGTTCATTATTGTGCACAGACCTCATTAAATGTGTAGATTAACTGTCCTTGAGACCACTCCTAGCCTAATTGGTTTTGTATCTGGGGTAGGGTTATATGGTATAAAACATGGCTCCCGGGGAAGACAGTTCCCCCTGCAAGTGGTGGGACCGTGGACTCTGATACACAATGACTGATGATGTCTGTATTAGATTTGGGTG
>NC_138380.1:54870571-54881777 GCF_054177405.1 Leptonychotes weddellii
TTTTTTAAAGATTTTATTTATTTATTTGAGACAGAGAGAATGAGAGACAGAGAGCATGAGAGGGAGGAGGGTCAGAGGGAGAAGCAGACTCCCTGCCGAGCAGGGAGCCCGATGCGGGACTCGATCCCGGGACTCCAGGATCATGACCTGAGCCGAAGGCAGTCGCTTAACCAACTGAGCCACCCAGGCGCCCCAAATTCCTTTTTTTTGAACTTAGAAACAAATGGAAATCAAAATGGGTCGTAAAAACATAATTTATAATGGAAGAATTCTGATTCTTTTTGTTAGAGACTTCTGCATTGCTCAGGATCGTTATAGTTTGTTACAGAAGAAAGCCCAACTCAAATCAGTTTAAATAAAAAAAGGAAATTCATTATCTCATGTATCTGAAAACTAATGCTGGATTCCCACACTCAGATAGTGGTACCCATCTTTCTCAACAACTCCTTCCTCTGCGATGGCTTCATTCTCTGTAGTCTCTTTCTATGTGAACTTAGGTCATTTTTAACACGTGTCAGAGCAATTGCAGGCCATGGTCACTGCCCATAGGAATAGTGGTCAGCAGTAGAAGCCTAGGAGGACAAATGTCAAGTTGCCCATATAAAAGCAGAAGTATAAAATATTTTTTTCTCACTTGGTTTTCCGTGGATTTCTTTGGTTTGTATATGAATATGTGACCATCTTTTTAACTGAAAGGGAAGTTAATTTACAAATAAATAAATACTCATTATATATCACCTTTCAATAAATCGGATGTACACTTTATACGATCTAAATTGGGTTGGAAACTGGTTTACTCACTGCCACTTTGTCATCTATTGCAAATATCTTGCACCAGTGGTTTTCAACCAAAGGTAATTTTGCCCCACAATATTCTGTGAATTCAAATTAATTGGAGAAGACCTATTTGAACTGCTATGAAACCTGGATACTTGACTGTTTTTAAAAGATCTATTTAATAATTTTTTAGCACAACACAATCTTAACCAAGTAACTTCAAGATTTTGCTCTAGTGGGTAGAAAATAATTTGAAGTGTGTATGGCAAAAATACCAACCTAAACTGAATAGTACTCATCTAAGACTAAAATTATACAGTTTATAATAAAGGTATAATGCAGATTACTGGAAAATTTATCAGGAATTTACAGCAGCTAATTCTCTGAAGTATTTTTCTCTGTAACATAATGCATAATGGTCTCTTGTTTAACAAGTCCCCTTTTTTTCCTTTGGAGAACAAAAATAAAGTTTGATCTAGCTATATTTGTCCAACTTATCACAAATCCTGAAACAGAACTTCATTAGCAACTATGGAAGAACTTTCTTCCCAATATAGAATTTTATAAGTTGATATAAGCTTGGCCGATACACAAAAAAATGAAAAATGATATGGCAAAAATTCCCCTTGCTATATCAATTTCACATATAAAGAAGAAACAACTCAGACAAGTATTGTGTGCTATATACATTAATTGACAGAGGCATCTTCTAAGCCTGATGGAACTATGGAAGGTAAAATATTTCAATCATCTTGATGATAATTATCTTAATGGTAATCATTATCATATAATTTTATTAGAAAGGAAAAAAAGCCTCCAATCTAGATCTTATGATTGTTTAATATAGTGATAAAGCAACAAGTCAGTTCAGGGGAGGACACTTAGTAAGGGATAGACTTGAGTGAGTGAGTAGGTTGGGGCTGGGGAAGGGGGGGGAAAAATCCATGTAGGTTCTGGGCAATTTGTCAAAAATTGACTTAGAAACTAGAAATGAGACATTTATTAAATAAAGCATCCTTATTTCTAGACTAGTCTAGAGGCTCCAATCCTTCCACAATGATAAAGATTTCCCCAACCAGATTTCTGGGTATGATAATGCTGCCAGACAGGGCCTTATTTATATTTGAAGGCATGTTTATTATACTTGCTTTAGAGTATGTTCAAATAAATAGCTACTGAGTTATAGTTTAAGGTAAGAAATAAATGATAAACTATCACAAGAAAATACACATGTAACTAATTAATATACTATTTTGGAGCAGGTATATAAAATAAGTGCCCAATTTAGAAAAGGTATAACAATATATTATTTTGAACATGCATAACTTCTCAAAGGACTAATAATAGCATTTCATTTATTTTTGTAAGAAAGATTTGTTTCCTTTATTATACAAAATAATGTTTTACAACTGAGTTAATGTAGGTACATAAATATTTATATGTATCTTCCTAGTATCAGTATAAGGAACCAACCATCCCTCTCTCATGATACAAGAATCCTGTTCAGTCCATATGGGTGGAGTGAGGTGGACAGAGTGGTGTTCAGTCCATGTGGCTGGGGGCAGATGGACACCATGCTGTCTAGTCTATATGGTTACTGCGAGGTGAAACAGTGCTGTTCTGTCTGTGTAATTGCAATGAGTTGGATATCTGCTCTCTAGGCTCCCTGGAGAGACACATGAATTAGGCCAAGTCATTCAGAGCATTCTGTTCAGCCATTCACAGTGAATGATTAATAGCTGGGTATGTGACTCAAGCGATATCACTTCAAGTCTTCCTTAGACCTCTTTAATGTTATGAGGGAGAGAGTTCAGTTTTTATGCAGTTGTCATAATAGCATCTGAGTGCAAGCTGCTGCTGACCATGGTTTTTTCGTATGGAGAGAGGCCAAGTAAGAAAGAAGCCAATACAAAGGAAAGAGGAACCAAAAGATGAAGGAAGAGAGTCACTCTGACCTCATCTGAGCCACTAGAACTAACCATACCTGAAATGTCTGCTGACCTTTTATTTTATTATAAATGGAATTAAATTCCCTTCTGTTACTTAAGCTACTTCCAGTTGAACTTCCATCGTGCATAAATCCTACTGAAGACAACAATGACCATTTAAGATGATCAAAACTTAGACTTCGACAAAAATCTATTCAATGGGATGTATTCAGTTACTTAATACGTAGCTAAAAGCAACTTCAGGAGAATACAACCTTTTCCCATTGTGTCTACTTCATGTTACGTTTATTCTCTCAGCAAAGATTTATTGGTTGCCTACAATGTCTCTAATATTCCAGTGTTGGTATTGGAGATACAGCAATGAACGTAATTTTCTCACCTTACTTGGTGAACCATTATAGTCGTTAAATAATTTTTGTAGTCTTGCATGCTGCCGCAGATACCCCTCAGCGTGATCATTCCACCCTCAACTTCCAGGAATTTTAGTTACTAAAGGCCCAGACTTCAGTCCCTCTCTAAAACCTGCCTGGGGTTTAAAGAGGCTGCCTTTTTTAAGGTTAGAGCCCCTCTAGCAGCTGTGCTATTGACTGGTTGATGGGGCAGGACAAAGGGCTTGGCATCGCCTCAACCAGGACTATTCTGAATGGACTCCTGGCTTCCCGAGTTCCTTCTTGGAGTAGCTGAGTCCTCTGTTGTAATCTCGTCATAGCTTGACCTCACTCTTGGCCCGGTCTAGCTAGTCTCACCCCTCAAAGGGGTTGTTTCCAAAATAAACCTCTTGTCAAAAATCTCAGAATCTCAAGAGTGCTTCCCAGGGGATCTGTCCCACAGTAATCACTCAATATAATTATTAGATGTTTTATTTTATAAAAAATACTTTAAATTTTAAAAATTTGACTTATTCTGGAATTATCCAGAAAAGTTTGGATGAAATAAAAATGTAAATGTGAAAGGTAACTTGTACAATTTGTATAAGGAAATATAAGATAATTATTATAAACTTGAGGTACAAAGGATTTCTTAACAAGACTCCAAAACCACTAACACTAAAATAATTGATTTTCTGATTACATTAAAGTAAGAATTGTCTGTTCATCTAGAGATACTATAAAGAAAGTGAAAATAGAAGCCACAACTTGGAAGTATTTCAAATCCTTTTAATAGTAAAGGATTACTACCCACAATACGAACACCTTTACATTAATATTTTTAAAAAGTCGAACGACACATAAGGAAGTAAAAAATAGAATATCAGCCTCTTCTTTGAGTTTAATGGTAAATTATCATATAAAAATAGTGTTCAACCTCTCTAGTAGTCAGGAAAACACATATTAAAACCAAGACTTGATACTGGCTTTCCCAGCTATTTGGTAAAATTTAAGAAGTCTGAAAATTATTAATTTGGTAAAGATGTGTGACAATGAGAATTCTAATAAACAGCTAGTGGGAATGTTTGTCATAGTATGATTACTTTGGAAAACAATTTGGCATTATTTTGCAAATATCTAGTAATTCCATTGCTTCACATTGCAGATCTTTTGTACTTGTGTAATAGGAGCTATATTCATAGAAATTGTTCATACTAGAAAACTAGGCACAGACAAAATGTCTATGAACAGGAAAAGAGGAAATAAACAATGGTAGTCATTCTATGAAAGGTTATATGGCAGAGAAAAAAAATCAACTTCAGCTGCTCAAAACAACATGAACCAACTTCAGAAATTTGTTCAGTGGGAGAAAAAAAAATCCAAGTACAGTATATATTTTTCTAAAGACTAAAAACAAGTACAACTAAACATATCATGAACACATACATACATATGTGATAAAAGGAAAGAAAGCAAGGTAATAATAAGTAGAAAACCCAGAATAGCCCTAATGTTTGATGTAATGACACAGGGTTTGAATAGTGGAAAGGAAATAGGTAGATTCATCTGTATTGATAAATTTTAGTTCTAGAGCTGGGATTTGGGATTCATAGTGCTTGTTTTATTATTTGCTTTATATTTTACATATATGTCATATGTATACTCTTTGGTGAGTATTAATATTACATGATGTCCCTCAAAAGACAGTTGCCCACATAATATGGATATTAATTCAAATAACCATCCACAAATGGTTACGAGAACATCAGGGAAATTTGAACTCTGACTAAACAATGAGTGGGCTTGTTGTTAATTTTTTGGGTGTGTATTACGGTTATTTTTTTAGAGTTCTCTTCTAGAGATATATACTAAATATCTAGAGATATATACTAATATATATATATATATATACTAATATACTATATATCTAGAGATATATACTAAAATATTTACATATTAAATGATATAAATGATTAAATGATATAAGGGCTGGGATTTGCACTAACTTAATCTAGATGGTACTATGGTGAAGCAAGACACGTTCAATCATTGTTGAAGTGGGTATTAGAAACACAAAGATTTATATTATTCTAATTTGGAGTGTGTTGGGAATTTTCATAATAGAAAAATAGGAAGAAAGAAAAGGAACATCTTTCCAAATAATTCTTTTATTAAATGACTCTTAACTCTTTGATTCCTTCAAGTGACCATTATTCTGTGTTAAAAAAAAAAAAATTTACCTTGGGGTGCCTGAGTGGCTCAGTCTGTTGAGCATCTGACTCTTGGTTTCCACTCAGGTCATGATCTCAGGGTCATGGGATTGAGCCCCCACTCAGGGTGGAGTCTGCTAGTCCCTCTCCCTCTGCTCCTCTCCCTGGTTTGCGCTCACTCGCTCATGCTCGCTCTCTCTCACTCATGCTTGCTCTCTCAAATTAAATAAATAAATAAATAAATAAATAAATAAATAAAATCTTTTAGAGAAAATGCTACCTTTACAGAAAAGACAGAATTGATTTCCTTTCCTAACCCCCCTTTTTGTTAATGCAATCAGTTCAACATAAAACTGCCCAAAATGTCCTAGTTTATGTCAATATTTAATGTCATCATAGTCTACTAAATGTCTTCCATTGAAAAGTCTTTTTGCTAGGGGGTAGAGATTATTTAAAAGAAATCATTTTGGTTATCTCACCTAATTTTTTCAATGGCATGACTTTTTTATAATTTTCACAAACTCTGAAATTTCTAATGGCTCTCATTTTTTTATACCCTTTTACCACCCTCCCCTACACTCCCTCTACAAAGACCACCATACATTAGCACTTCTGTTGCCATGCTCAAACTCTTCTTGCTGTCTTCAGTAACTAGCAAAAAATCATTCTTTCTTAATCTGAAATAAATTCACCTTTCAGGGCCCCTCATCAACAATTAAACTTACACAGTCCATTCTAGACTATAATGACCATGTTCTTTGTTGAAACACTTTCTACCCTTGTCATTGATAATGCCATACCTACATAAATTTACTTCTAATTCATTGGTCTCTTGTGCTTGGTATTCTTTTCTGACTTTTTTTTTTTTTTTAATTCCAGTGTAGATAACATACAGTGTTATATTAGATTCAGGTCTAAAATATTGTGATTCAACACATCTATACATTACTCAGTGCTCATCAAGATAAGTGTGCTCTGAATCCCCTTCACCTATTTCACCCATTCCCCCACTAACCTCCCCTTTGTTAACTATCTGTTCTCTATAGTTAAGTCTGTTTTTTGGTATGTCTCTCTCTCTTTTTTTTTTTTTCCTTTTTACACTTGTTTTGTTTCTTAAATTCCACATATGAGTGAAATCATACGGTATTTGTCTTTCTCTGACTGGCTTATTTTGCTTACTCTGTAGATCCATCCATGTTGTAAATGGAAAGATTTCATTCCATATTATGGCTGAATAATATTCCAGTGTGTGTGTGTGTGTGTGTGTGTGTATGTGTGTGTACCACATCTTCTTTATCCGTTCATCTATTGATGGACACTTGGACTGCTTCCATAGTTTGGCTATTATAATTAATGCTACAATAAACATAGGGGTGCATATATCACTTCTTTGGGTAAATACCCAGTAGTGCAGTTACTGGATTGAAGGGTAGTTCTATTTTTAATTTTGGAGGGTACCTAGATACTGTCTTCCACAGTGGCTGTACCAGTTTGCATTTCCACCAACAGTGCACAAGAGTTCCTTTTTCTCTGAATCCTCACCAATGCTTTCTTGTGTTTTTGATTTTAGGCATTCTCACAGGTGTGAGGTGATAATTATCATTGTGGATTTGATTTGCATTTCCCTGATGATGAATGATAATGAGCATCTTCTCGTATCTGTTGGCCATTTGGATGTCTTCTTTGGAGAAATGTCTGTTCATATCTTTACCCCATTTTTAATTGGATTATTTGTTTTTTGGGTGTTGCGTTGTATAAGTTCTTTATATATTTGGGATACTAACCCTTTACTGTATATATCATTTGCTAATACCTTCTCCCATTCAGTAGGTTGTCTTTTAGTTTTAATGGTTATTTCCTTTGCTTTGCTTAAGTTTTTTTTTTTTTTATGTCATCCCAATAGTTTATTTTGCTTTTATTTCTCTTGCCTCAGGAGACATATCTAGAAGGATACGATCAATGTCAGAGAATGCTACAACCAATGTCAGAGAAATTATTGCCTATGCTCTCTTCTAGGATTTTTATGGTTTCAGGTCTCACATTTAGGTCCTTAATCCATTTTGAGTTTATTTTTGTGTATGGCATAAGGAAGTGGTCCAGTTTCATTCTTTTGTTCTGACTTCTTTTTTATTTGACTTCAAATGGTTTGAACCCACAGGATTCTCTCCTGCCCCATTTATTTTATCTGCAAAGAAACTTCATCCTGTCCCATGTTTATTATCTAAACACCAATGATTCCAAAATCTATATCTCCAGCTCTAACCTCTCTCTGTTGAAGCCTGAAAGCAGAACTATTAATTACTCTCCCTATATTATTCAGAGTTTGTTCAAAAAAAATATTAACTACTCTAAGCATTTCATACAGGAAATGACTTAATTTGAGGAACTAGAGAATTGTACAACTATTAGCAAGTCTGGGTAAGCCGCAACTAGGGACTAATCAGGATAGGCAGGAAACTCAGAAACTACTGTAAATAGTCTCAGTTACCTGCAGCACTGAAATGGATGACCGTCAGGAGGACATCTGGAAGCCACAGGGGAAAATCCTTTATCTGTCATCTCCAATGCCCATGCAGCTACCTGCAGCCCCCACAAAAGAAAATGCCCTCTCCTTCTTATTCATCTTCCAAATCTCCGATAAGAGTGTCTCACTAGCAAAACCAAAACCAGTAACTGTTGACAAATGATTTGGAAAAATGTAGATTCCATGTTTTCAGTCACTGCAGTACACAGGACAATTTAAAAGAGTGGAGATAGTTTTGAGAAAATAAACAATATTAAGATACAACCAAACTTCTTACCTACCAGTCTTGCTGATTTGGTGAATAATAGTACAATGCTTTCAGTTATTCAAGCCAAATTCTAGGGTTTATCATTGATTTTCTTTCTTTGCTGTATAACCCTCACCCAATCCATAAGCAAGTCCTATGAATCAGTCTTTAAAACTATACTGTGTCTTCCCTTTTTCCCATCCCCACTGACATCTTCCTTGGCTAGGCCTCCATCATCTCTCACCTGGCTAATTACTGATTGCAGTAGTCTACTTATTTGTAGCCCATCTTCCACTCTTGTCTACCTACAACACATGTAACCAAAGTGACTTTTAAGAATGTGAATGAGATCATGCTATTGCCCTTAAGAACTTTTTCCATGGTTTCCTGTCCCACCTAGACTGAAACTTCCTCTCTGGAACATTTATACTCCAGTTATTATGCTTACCTCAATCATGATGGTCCAGTCACACTATCATTAATTTTTCTCAAATTTACTGAGTTTATTACACTGACATGCAATGTTATCCCCCGATATTCATGTGGCATATCATTTTGTCATTCATATCTCAGCTTAATACTCATCTGAGAGGGAATTTATTTCTCAATCTATAATAGCAATTGGAACCTTATTTTGATTCTCTACATAGCATTTGCTGTACTTAAAACTTGTCTTCTTTTAATTGTATGTTGTTCATCTCATCCTCCAGCACTAAGTATCATAAAAGCAAGGATCTTACCTATTTTGTTCACTACCATGGCATAGTGCCTAGAACAATATGTGAAAATAAAAATTACTTGATACTATGAACAGCTATACACCAAAAAGGTAGACAACTTAGAAAAAATGGAAAAATTCTTAGAAATATACAACTTACCAAAACTGAATCAGGAAGAAATAGAAAATTTGAATAGACCAGTTACTGGAAATGAAATTGAATAACTAATAAAAATCTCCCAAGGAAGGAAAGCCCAGCACCAGATGGCTTCACTGGTATATTTTTTTTTTAAGATTTTTATTTGTTTATTTGAGAGAGAGAAAATGAGAAAGAGAGAGCACAAGAAGGGGGACGGTCAGAGAGAGAAGCAGACTCCCTGCTGAGCAGGTAGCCCGATGCGGGACTCCATCCTGGGACTCCAGGATCATGACCTGAGCCAAAGGCAGTCACTTAACCAACTGAACCACCCAGGAGCCCTTTAACAAACATTTAAAGAAGAATTAACACCAATCCTTCTCACACTCTTCCAAAACATTAAAAAGGAGGACACTCCCAAACTCATTTAAAAGATAAGCATTATGCTGATATCAAAGCCAGAAAATAAGTATTAGAAAAGAAAACTATAGGCCAATATCCTGATGAATATAAATGCAAAAATTATCAATAAAATACTAGCAAACCAAATTCAGCACACTGAAAGGATCATTCACCATGATTAAGTGGGATTTATCCCTGGGATACAAGGAAGATTTAACATAGGCAAATCAATCAATGTGATACATAAACTTTACAGAATGAAAGAAAAGAATCCTATCACCTCAGTAGATGAAGAGAAAGCATTTGGCTAAATTCAACCTTTGTTCATGATAACAAATGGGAAAAGGGAACCCTGTGCAAAGTTGGTGGAATTGTAAATTGGCACAACAGCTATGGAAAACAATATGGAGGATAATCAAAAAACAAAAAATAGAAATACCACGTGATCTAGCAATTCCACTTCTGAGAATATATCCAAAGGATATGAAATACTATGTGAAAGAGACATTTGCAGCCCCATGTGCAGAGCAGCATTACTTACAGGAGGCACACACACACTAGAATTTTATTCGGCCATAAAAAATGAAGAACTCCTACCATTTGCAACAACATGGATGGACCTTGAAGGGATTATGCTAACTAAAATAAGACAGAGAAAGTCAAATACTGTATAATCTCACGTGTAGAATCTTAAAAAAAAAAGAAAAGAAAGAAACCCAGGAGAAGATATAAGACTTGTGGTTACCAGAGATGGAGGGTGGGGAGAGGGAAATGAAGGAAAGTGGTGAAAAGATATAAACTTCCACGTATAAGAAAAATGAGTACTAGGGGTGTAATGTATGACATGATGACTACAGCTGACACTGCTGTGTGATATAAAGGGAAGTTGTTAAACCCTAAGAGTTCTTATCACAAGGAGAAAAAATTTTTCTTATTTTCTTCTTTCTTTTTATTCTATTTATATGAGAAGGTGGACGTTACCTGAACCTGTTGCAGTAATCATTTCACAATATATGCAAATCAAACCATACTGTACACTTAACCTTATACAGTGATATATGTCAATCATTTTTCAATAAAACTGGAAATAATTGCTCAATAAAAATGTTAAATGACTGGCCACTCAAGCATACGATGTGATAATTATATTTTTTAAGGTAATTGTAATGTTTCTTATGTCATTACATTTTACTGAATACAATAGTTTTAATGCCGTATTTGACCAGTGACTCTTTCTAAGTAACCATGCCTTGTTGAATGCCTCTGCTAAGGAGTCCTTAGGCTATTGTCTCATTCCTCAGCATATCTCATTTCTTTACATAAATACTGGTAAATATTTTCAACTAAATGAATTAACCAAATACTATTATATGGAGTATATAAGATGACATAATTGTATTTCTATCATTATTTTATAAAAGTAAAATATTGTGGGGAAAATATTAAATCAAAATTGCTACTAATGCTCATTAATCCTGAGATATTGATTTTGCTGAGAAAGTCAATGGAATATTATTTAGTATTCCATTAAAATTTTCCCCATATTAGAGGCGCCTGAGTAGTGCAGTCGGTTAAGGGTCTGACTCTTGGTTTCTGCTCAGGTTTAGAACTCAGGGTTGTGAGATCAAGTCCCCAAGTCTGGCTACATGCTCAGTGCAGAGTCTGTTGGGATTCTCTCTCCCTTTCCCTCTGTCCCTCTGCACCGCTCACTCTCTCTATATATATTTCTCAAATAAATAAATGAATCTTTAAAAAAAATAAATTCGGACACTTTAAAAATAAAGGACACTTTATTTTTAAAAATTTTTTATTGTTATGTTAATCCCCATACATTACATCATTAGTTTTAGATGTAGTGTTCCATGATTCATTGTT
>NC_138380.1:54881877-54911350 GCF_054177405.1 Leptonychotes weddellii
AGTTTGTTTCCTGAGATTAAGAATTCCTCGTGTCAGTGAGGTCATATGATACATGTCTTTCTCTGTTTGACTTATTTCGCTCAGCATAATACCCTCCAGTTCCATCCATGCCGTTGCAAATGGCAAGATCTAATTCCTTTAATGGCTGCATAATATTCCATTGTATATATATACCACATCTTCTAATAAAGGACACTTTAATGACAAAACTAAAAGAAGGTATAAATCTTAAAACTTCACTAACAGTTGAGTCAGAGATCTGCCAGTTGTGGTTTTGATATGTTAACTAAAGTTTTTTTAAAATGTGACTGGTATAGGTGTACCTAGGTGGCTCAGGTCATGATCTCAGGGTTCTAGGATGGAGCCCTATGTCAGGTTCCCTGCTTATCCCTCTCCATCTGCCCCTCCCCCGACACTCATGTTTGGTCTCTCTCTCTCTCAAATAAATAAATAACCTTTAAAAAAAAGTGGTATAATCAAGGTAGGAGCTGAACGGTCACTTTAGACCAAGGTGGTAGAAATGGGGGTGTTGACAAGCAATCAAATTATGCATATGTTTTGAAAACAGCACTGAAAGAATTTGCTTTTAGATGGATTTGGGGTGTGAATGAAGGAAAGTAATCAGGATTTGGGGCCCAAATGGGAAGACTATATGGAGAAGATGATCCAGGATTAGGTAGAGGGCAGGTGTATCAGGAGCTCAGTGTTAAGCTTAAGACATGTTAAGTTTGAGATGCTTATTGGACTAATAAGTGGAAATATGAAATAGGCCAGTGACAGAGATCTGAAGTTCTGGGGAGCTTTCTGGAATGGAGATGCATAAATCAGATACGTAGGCAGTCAGAAAAGCAGATAAATAGATGGACAGATTATAATACTATTAAATATAATTAGATGCCCTATTCATAGTCAAACATTTGGAGGTCAGTGAGATGAGAAGGAAAGCAAATGAGACATTGCAGTAAGAAAGGCAAAAAAGAAAAACTAGTCCACAGTGATATTGTGGAATTCCAGAGAAGAAAGTGCTTCCAAAAAAAATAATCCTCACTATCAAATAATGCTAGTAAATCACCTAAGATCGGGGGCAAATACAAGCAGGTAGGTCAAACATGGTTGAGGGAACTTCAGGTTCTCCCCTGAGAGTTTCTATTTGATTTTGGAATAGAAAGCAAAGTCATCAGCTGAGTGAGGAGAGAGAAAGTTTTAGGCTTTCACTGTAAATTTCCAATCGTAATGCCTTTCACTTAGCAGGTACTCAATATTTGTTCCCTTTGTAACTGACAAAAAAAGAGAGAGAGTAGATAAGGATTGGAGACCCTACTCTAGTCCCTACTGTGTTAAGTGAGTCTCTCCCACCACTCTGGAGTTTTTCCCCTTAGTAAAGTTAAGCTTAGCAGAAGGAAACAAGCTCTTATTGATAGAATTTGTGTAAAGAAATTAAGAAATGAGTCTTGAAAATTTAGTGCCTTTGTTCCAAATATAATTTATGTAATTTTAAGTTTACATACTTTAATATTTCATTTTAGTAAACTTATCCCTGAAAACGTAATAGCTCTCCAGAGCTGAAACAGGTGGCTCCAGGCATCACTGTGTCTACTCCTAAGTTTTAGTAAGCATTAAATAAAATAATGTACGAGCAAGAGTTTAAATTTGTTCAACAGCAATATAAATGTCAAGCATTATTATTTTGAGATGTTCAGAGAAAGAAAAGCCAAAGATACAGTTCCTGCTTCATTTGTGTTAGAATTCACCATGTGTTCTCAGAGAGTGATTAAGAAGTTAATTAACAAGTTAAATTTCCACATAGGTGAGACAGAGAAAAGACTGACCATGAAAATGAACATTTTAACATTTTTTTCACTCAAGGTCTAAAAGGTTGATCAATTTAATCTCTGTCTTGTAACTTGGCTACTTAAATAATGCCTTTCTTGGTGGATAGAAGGACGAGCTACAATACTTCTAAAAGATTGTTTTAAGTTATGAGTCAGTTTTACTTATTTGTTTATTTATTTAATTTTGTTTTTATTAAGGAGGCTCCGCACCCAACATGGGGCTTGAACCCACCACCCCAACATCAAGAGTTGCGTGCTCTACCGACTAAGTCAGCCAGGTACCCCATGAGTCTGTTATTTTTAGAATATTGAGTACATTCAATATTAAGACTCTTTTTAATTTGGTAAGAAGTAATATGGTGGAAAAGAATGAATTAGTAAAACTTCAAAGTGACATTTTTTCAGTGTGCCTAAGATAGTAACCCATTTTAGTGAATACCCTGTATATTACTGTCAGTTTGTGGTTCATGTGTTAGTTACTTATACATGTGGCTTTAGTTTCAGAATTTTTAAATGTATTTACACTATTTTTAAAGGGAATATTTATTGGTAGTGTAACCTCTCATAAAATGCACCCTTAAAAAATTCCTATGAAGAGATTGAAGGTTCTTAGAGTACCTGGTTTTGATATACAGATTGTAGCTGGAAGACATGGTATCCACTGTACCATAAACTTTTCAAGCAGGACTAAAGAGAACCTTAAAAATATCTCATTATTTTCCCTCTTCATTTTTTTACCCCACCCCACAAGTTCGAGAGAGATAAGTGTAGAGAAAAAGAAATTTAGAGGAACTCAGGGTCACATTCATGTACAAATCATTACTAATATGCAAATGATTTAGTAACAGAATATGGTTTTTCTAAAACAAATTATATTTTTACCCTATTTTTAAGTCCAGTTTTTTTTTTAAATTAAGTTAGTAATTCCTTGACCTATCAATCACTTTTGTTATTGATGTTGGGGTTTATTTTTCTCTGTCAGTGTGCTTCCCTGTCACATTCAGAATCAGTCTGGTGATTTCTCACTGCCTATAGAGTTTTTTAAATGCAATGGTAACATAAAATGCATTGTACCTCTACCCACTTAAAAAAAAAAAAGGAAAGAAGCAATAACTCAGTAATTTCTCAGAAATTAAAAAAAGAAAATGAAAAATTTTCACCTCTTTCAAAAGTCAAGGTGCCCTTAAAAGTAGAGTTTGATAGCAATTATATTTGCGGTGCTCCAAATCCAATGTTACATTTAAAACTTCTTTTAGTTCTAAAAGAAAACCTATTTGTGTTATGTTTCCAGCATAAGGAAAATGCTGTCTCAAATTTCTTAGCAAAATGTGCAAGGAATTGATGTTAATCATATCAAAAATTCAATCATCCATGAGAGAATTTTCACACATGTAACTCAAAGGCAGTGTTAATGAAGAGTCTTGCTACCTGTTTTCTGACAGGCACATCTCCATACAGTAGAAATTCTGTTGTCAGAGGGCATAACAGGGTCAGTGTTCAGGATTATATTGGTATACCTTATTGGAGGATAGTTAACCTTTCCACCATTTTATAATATACACATTTTTAAAGTTTAGTTTATTTTCTTTTCAATAGTGCTTTTTTGTATTGACCTCACTGCACCATTTCTATGATTTGGGGTGAGAATTTTCCTCTCAATTTTATTTTTATTTTACCACTTAAATTGGTTTAAAAGGCAAATCTTAGCAGGTTATACTAATTTAAACAAAATAATAACCTATCAGAGATTTTTAGCTTTTCTTTTTGTGCCATAGACTAAGTTCTCAGAATGACGTTTTGAAATTCATGAAACAAAAGATTTAGGATTATAAACAGAACCAACTATATTGAAATATTACTTAAATACTTTCTGAAAGTTACATGACTTTAACGACACATTAAATAAGACCTAGCAATATGTAAAAAAACAGAGCAGTGATGAGCAGACACAGTAATTTGTGATATCACCAACTGTAATGTGGTTTTAAAATATCCCTGATTTTGGACGCCTGGGTGGCTCAGTTGGTTAAGCGTCTACCTTTGGCTCAGGTCGGAATCCCAGGGTCCTGGGATGGAGTCCCCCATCTGGCTCCCTGCTCAGCCGAGAGTCTGCTTCTTCTTCCGCCCCTCCTCCTGCTCGTGTGTCCACGTGCTCTCTCTCAAAAATAAATAAATATATTTTTTTTAAAAGTTAAAAAGAAATCTCTGATTTCTATTAATGGTTAAATTATAGGTAGTGCTGCTACTACTACTGTTGCCTACTTTCATAATTGGAGGAAATGCTAAATTTCAGGGGGAGGCTAATGGAAATGAAGATGTAATTTTCCCCAGACAAGTTTACACGGCCCTTGAAATCTATTTATGTATGCTGGGATTGGTGGATGTGAGCTTATGAACCACTGATGTACAATTTTATTAAAAAAGTGCCTTTTCATGTAATAGCTGCAATTTAGAGTATCTTATACTAAATCATTTAGTCTTTTAGTTTCCTTTTATAGCGGATGCAGCTTTAATTCCTTCCTTTTTTTTTTTTCCCCCTTCTCATTCCTTTAGCTAGTAAAATGTTTGACTCAACTGGAAAACTCTGAATGCTAGTTGAGTGGCCAGTTGGAAAGGGAGCAAAAATGTTCTCATTTTCTTCACTTTACATAGCCTGAACGGCACATAATAGGGGAGGAAACTATCGCTTGGATTCCCTACTGCGTACCAGTTATATGTCTGCTTAGCTTTTCATTTTACAAAGTTCTACAATTTCCCCAGACTAGCTGTGCCATGAAAATTTGCTTTTAAAAGCCTGAATTCTTACATGCAAGTATGAATAAACACCTTGTTAAAAGAAGAGAAAAATAAGGCTCCCCACTTCATTTAGTTTGATGAGATATTTTGAAGACAGTATATCAGAAAAAAGCTAAGATGCTAAGAATTTAAATCATTTGGTTCTAAACCACAATTATTATGCAGTTAAAACTCAATCTGATTTTCTGAAATTCAATCTAGGGACTCATGCTCATATTATGTAAAAGATTTTCTAAAAAATTTCCTCAAATTATAAACATTTTAGTGAAACTGTGTATTTTCTTCCTTCTCCAACAAATGATCACTACTTGTTATCTATATGGTATCAAAAGCCTCATATATCATGATATCATGATTTCCATTTGTCTTTATGAAGAACAGAATTATAATGATTAGCCAAAATGATTCCATAAGAAACTCCATTCTATTCCTTAATTACATATAACTTATGTACTCTGGCTGTTTCAAAGGGAATCATGGAAATGTTTGTAATTTTTGTCCATACTAGGGAAGTCCCAGATAAAAGAACCTGTTTTTCTACAGTGCACATTTTTAATGTGCTCATTCACTTGAATGTTTCATACAATTAATATTATAACATGTTGGAACTGAAAACATAATATGAAAAATAAGATAGGAAAGTGAAATAAAATACTGTGATAGTAGAATCAACAGTTCAAGATACAGACTCTCCTAATATCTGATAGAGTAGTGATCCCACGGTTTGAAATAGGACATACTGCTTGTTCATGTAATTGAGACCTTCACATGAAAATAGTTTCAACAATTAGTTTTTGGAAACCTAGACTGAAGACAGAGTATCAGTTGATTGGTGATTTGAAAAAGGAATTTGAAATGATGTTGCCTTTGAAAAGCTTGAGAATATTTATTGACTCATTTACTCAGCAATAATTGTGGCAGACCTACTATGTGACTCTTCTTAGTGCTGAGAATACAGAGCAAAGGGTAAAATAGATAACATTACTTCTCTCTCAGAGCCGACATTCTAGTAACACATAAAAACAATAAACAGGCAATAAACATAATATTAGCTATTGGTAAGAACTATGAAGAGTAAAATAAGTTAAGCAGGATATGGGATAGAAAGTAAAGTACAGTGCTGTTTTAAATAATATTGCCAGTCTCTGGGCGAATGGCTCTTGAGTGGAGATTTGAATGAGAAAAGCCATGGGAATATCTGGGAGAAACAAGTTCGTGGATGCCTTAAAAAATCTATCCATAGATTCAAGGCTGAAGGAGCAGCAGATCAAGAGCCCTGAAATATCAATATGTTTAGTGTGCCAAGGATTGGCCAGAAGGCCATTTTGGCTTGAGCCGAGTGAGAGAGCAGAAATATGGGAAATGGGGTAAGGACTTGATGAGTATCCTGAGGACGTTGGGTTTTATTCTAAGGGCAGCAGACACAATTGGAGGCTTCTGAGCAGGGAGTCATTTTGGTCATTCTTTCATAAATGTATGTGTGAGGCACCATACTTGGTAAAACAAATAAGACATAAATCCTTCCCATCAATTAAGGGAGCATGAGAAGGTAGACAGACACACTGAACAAGTAAATGCTATGGAATATTCCAGTGCCATAATGGAAATATGCACCAGCTACAGGCTGCAAACCAGGCACTAGAGAAAAAATTGAGTAAGGGGGAAGGTCAGGATGACCACTGAGTGTGATTGTCCAATAGGAAATGTTGGAAGGAGAAAATAGGCTGTGAAAATGCCCACACTAATTAATCGGTGGGGAAGAAGACAAAATCCGGAAGAGGGATCAAGAGTGTGGGCACAGAGAAAGAAGAGGCCAGAGCACCATGTCATGGGAAAGATACTTTTAGGAAGAATCATTCAAGTGCTTGAAGCATACAGAGCCCAAATAGAATGAAGGTGGAAAGAAAGGAGAGGGACATTGCACTTAGGGTCATTTATTCATTCTTTCAATTTTTTACGTATTGCTTACATACCAGGCACTGAACCAAGTCTCTAAAAATTTGAAGTTATAGTGCCCTCATGGCATTTACAGAATTGTGAAGAACACCATTGCTAATAAAGACCAAAAAAAAAAAAATGACACAGGTTTTTAAAAAAATAATTTCTATAGAAGAATAGGGCATGGTACTATGACATAATGTGGACATTGATCTAATGTGGGAAGTCAAAGAAGCATTTTCTGAGAAAACAGTGATTTGGCTTTAGTTCACGTAGTTCATAGTTGAGACTGAAGGAAAGTCAAGGTTGCTCCAGTGGTTTTTAAGGGAGCTCTTATTTTGTCCTGGAAATGATAAGAATAGCTAATATTGGCTGGTTTGAAGGTAGTGAGTTATCTCGATTGATTATTCACAGTCAGTCACAGATCAAACTCCTTGTTCTACTCTTTCCCCCTTCTCGCCACTGCGCTTGATGAAAAAAAAAAAAAAAAGAATAGTTCATGTATGTATCATTCAGTTCATGAAAATTTGCTTTTTGGTATTTTAAATCTATATAGTATTGAAAAGTAATTTCATTTCACGTAACCTAAATCACAATGAGAAGCAAGAGATTAAGTAAATTGAGATAGATCAATATTAGTAATCTAATTGCTAAAATAATATTATAGAATAACACAGCCCCCACAAAGAAGTATAAGGGCATTTGGGTGACTCAGAGCATAGATGAAATCCTAGAATGTATAACAGCAGCAAAATTAGAAAAGCTTCACAAAAGAGCAATCACGTTATCATCAAGGCTACTCTAACTTTGGAAACACATAGAAATGTGCTTAATTCCCCTCCCCCACTGCCCATGAGAACGCTGCCCATCTCTTTCAATAGCAGTTTCATCTCCTTTAAATAGGTTAATATCTATTTGCACCGGTCTTGTGAAAATTAAATGGGGTCCTGTATGGAATGTGCCTTGCTTAGCTCCTGGCGGTGCAGTAGGTGATCAGTATATGGTAGCAGTATTAACACTGTTGATTGAAGGTGATGATGAGGAGGAAGACAAAAACAGCGCAGAATGTGGATATTTGTTCACTGTGCTAGGTTATGGGGAACTAAAAGACATATGTCCTGACCTCAAAAGGTTTATCAACTACATAATGCAGGATATATGTTAAAATAGCAATACGAATTGCATTATGCTTTTTTTTTTTTTTTTTTTAAAGAGGACTGCAAATAAGGACCCGGGAAGACGAATGGAGTGCCTTATTGCTCAAAACATGGGAACTCAAGGAAAGATTCAGAGTGTCATAGATCTTAACCTCTTTCTCAAAGGCTGTTTCCTAGGGTTTCCATAACAAATTATCACAGATGGTGTATGGCTTAAAACAACAGAAATTTATTGTCTCACAGTTTTGGATGCTAGAAGTCTATAAAGTCAAGGGTGTGGGCACACAGATGGGGAAAAGCACAGCCATGTTTCCTCTAAAACACAAAGCGGAATCCTTCCTTGCCTCTTCCGAGCTTCTGACAGTTTACCGGCAGCCCTTGGCATTCCTTCACTTGTTGATGCATCACCCCAATCTGAGCTTCCATCTTCACGGGGCCTTCTCCCTGTGTGTCTCTGTCTCTTTGTCTTCCTGTGGCTATCTTCTTATCAGACCACCAGTCATACTGGATTAGGGACCTATCCTACTACAGTACGACCTCATCTTAACTAATTATAATTGCAAAATCCCTATTTGCAATAAGGTCACCTTCTGAGGTACTGGGGATTAGGATTTCAAGATACCTTTTTTTTTTTTAAAGTTGTGGGGGACACACAATTTAGCTCATAACATATCAACTCTGTTGATCTAAGGATTATTTTTTCCTCATGGAACCATAGGTTCAATTTTCTAACAAAAATCAAAAGAATGGTCAGGATTTTTTTAGCTAAAAGTAACTGTAACCCAACTTAAAAAGAAAAATTTTTGCAGGGAAGCTCACAAAATTAAAAAGAGTTACTGAATCAAAGGGCAGCTCTGAGACTCTCCCTCTCTGCCCCTCACCTTTGCTTCTCTCTGGGTACCCGTTATGTCCCCTCAGGCAATCCTTGCCTCACCAGTTATGGTTACCTGAAGCTCTAGAATCATCATTTTAAGTGAAGAATTAGAGTACCATCCCACCTCCTTTGGCAAAAGAAGAAAGGCTACAGAAGGACTCTGAGTGACCCTCTTTGGGGCCTGGACAAATGACTGGCTGTTTTAAGATGCTGTGAGCATGGCCGAGCCTGGTCATGAGCCCAGCCCTTTTGTCCAATGAGGTAAGATCTGTTTCTAAAACAAGAGACTTTTTTTTCCTGGGGAGACATATCATTAGTTTTCCAGGACTGCCCTAACAAAATACCATGGGCTTAAACAACAGAAATTTATTTTCTCCTGGACCTACAAGCTAGAAGTCCAAGATCAAGGTGCCATCAGGGTTGGTTTCTTCTGAGGTCTCCCTGCTCGGTTTAGTCTTTTCTCTATTCCCTCACCTGTCAGTCCAAATCTCCTCTTCTTGTGAGGACATCAGTTAGACTAGAGTAGCAGCCACCCATATGACCTCATTTTACTTTAGTCACCTCTTTAAAGGCCCTCTCTCCAAATACATTTATGTTCTGAGGTACTGAGGGTTAGAGTTTTAACTGAAGACTTGTGAGGAAACACTTAATTCAGCACTTAACAGTAGATAAAGTCTGATAAGAGCACTTAACAGTGGATAAAGTCTGATAAGAGCCAACAAACATTTACCTGATAACTACCGTCTCCTGTGTGGCAGGAGCTCTGCAAGCTATGTCATAGAATCTTCCCAAGAATCCTAAAAGTTGACACGGTCATTGTCTGAAGTTGTCCAAGTGAAATTAAAGCTTAGGAAAGCTGATATTTTGACTGAAGTAGTAAAAGAAAAGCTGATATTCAAATCCAAGTTTGCCCATTCCAAATTCTACCTACTCAAAAACTACATTATAATTACAGAATTTGTTTTGAGTTTTTTCACTTTGGGGTTTTGTATTTGTTTTATTTCTTGTAAAAAATGGGCAGTGATGCTGAAAACAGAACAAATATTTTAAAAGAACGTATTTCTAAAAGGACAAATTTAAATCCTAGAGTATTTTGCCTTACGGACTTTTGGGGGCCTTAAAAATTTTCACGTTGTCTCTTAACAATATTGGTTCATAGCTGCCAACAAGACAGATTAGTTTAGGGGAAAATTGATCAAGTTATGTCTTAAGAAAACATCAAAAGTTTGAAGAACATGTTCAACTGATGCTGTGGAGAAAACTTATTTCAAATGTTAGCTTCTCTTTGTCTATACCGTGTTACTTGGAAAGCTGCAAAAGTGGCAAAACGTAAGCCTGATCTTTTGACCAGTGAATAGCTAGAGATCATTTTAGTTCAGTGGCGTCAGTGAAGTGGCCTTATACTTCCGGGGCCAAAATTCAGTATGTTGTATTACAGTCGAAGCATTTCTTATTGTTGATACTTAGATTTCCCAAGCAGAACTATAGGAAACCTTTTTGAAAATGTAATTTTAGAAACCCATCACAAAAGTAAATGACACCTTAATAATATACCATAATAAACACATAAATGATTGCTTTTTTGGAGTGCACCTACACTCATCTTTCAGGGGGCAGAGAGAAGTTTGTGGCTGGCTATTACACCAAGCTGATTCTTTATGGAGAATAGAGGGGAGAAAGAGGGCCACATTCACTTATTTGCTTGTTGATGATGTATGCTCCAGATCAATAACTGAAACCTCACATAACGCAAGAATACAAAAGCAATTTTATTTCATAATAGGTTGTGGAAAGTGACCACACTTTGCATTTCCTGACTTTGTGGTAGTTTGGGGCTTTCAGTGGCTCCATCAATATTAAAAAAAAAAAAAAAAAGGGAGCCTAGTAATCTTCACCTTCATAGTACTGCAAAAATACATGGAAAAACTACAATCACGAAACAGCAGACAAATCTATACAGTAGTTAAAGTTTCAGTCCAAACTCCATCTCCACACATGCTTTCACATCATTTCAAAGTACTTAAAGCTTCTAAACGTTGTGTAGGCCGAACTATGAGCGCTTGGAACCTGTTCTCTAAAAATTAATGGTGCTGCATTGTTTTGAGCAGGGGAAATGTTCTTTTGAATTCAGTTTGTTAAACTAACTTCACCGAGTTTGTCATTTAATTGAGGAGCATCCTTTAATAGTATCAAGCAAGCTTTACTTACTGAGGAAAATTATACAGGACAGTGTTAGTAACTGTAGACCCCATGTTATACGTTAGATACTGAGATCTTATTCATCTTATAATGGAAAATTTGCATCCTTTTCCTAACCTCTCTCTATTACCCCCAACCCCTAGTCCCTACCCTTGGCAACCACCATTCTACTCTGTTTCTATGAGTTTGACTTCTTCTTCTTTTTCTTCTTCTTCTTTTTTTTTTTTTCAGATCTCACGAAGAAGTGATACCATGCAGTATTTGTCTTTCTCTGGCTTATTTCACTTAGCATAATGCCCTCCGATTGCATCCATGTTATCCACAGTGGCGGGATTTCTTTCTTTTTTAAGGCTTAATAATATTCCATTGTGTTTGTGTAGGGGGGATATTCTTCAAGATAGTGATTTCATTTCTTTTGGATATATAGCCAGAAGGGGAATTCCTGGATTATATAGTAGCTCTATTTTTAATTCTCAAAGAACCTCCATAATGTTTTTCATAATGGCTGTAGCAGTTTACGTTCCCACCGATAGTATGCCAATGTTCCCTTTTCTCCACATCCTCACTTAGCATTTGTTATTTCTTGATGTTTTTTAATAACATCCCAACAGGTGTAAGGTAATATCTCATCGTGGTTTTGATCTACATTTGCCTGATGATTAATGAGGTTGAGCACATTTTCATGTACATATTGGCTATTTGGATGTCTTCTTTGGAAAAATATCTGTTCGGATCCTTTGTCCATTTTTATTTATTTATTTTTTTAAAAGATTTTATTTATTTATTTGACAGAGAGAGACACAGCAAGAGAGGGAACACAAGCAGGGGGAGTGGGAGAGGGAGAAGCAGGCCTCCCGCAGAGCAGGGAGCCCGATGCGGGACTCGATCCCAGGACCGTGGGATCATGACCTGAGCTGAAGGCAGTCGTTTAACAAACTGAGCCACCCAGGTGCCCGATCCTTTGTCCATTTTTAATTGGATTATTGTTTTTTTTTTTAAAGATTTTATTTATTTATTTGAGAGAGAGAATGAGAGAGAGAGAGCACATGAGAGGGGGGAGGGTCAGAGGGAGAAGCAGACTCCCCGCCGAGCAGGGAGCCTGATGCGGGACTTGATCCCGGGACTCCAGGGTCATGACCTGAGCTGAAGGCAGTCGCTTAACCAACTGAGCCACCCAGGTGCCCAATCCTTTGTCCATTTTTAATTGGATTATTGTTTTTTGTTTTTTTTGCTATTGACTTGTATGAGTTCATTTCATATTGTAGTTATTAACTCCTTATCGGATATGTGGCTTGCAAATATTTCCTTCCATTCTGTAGGTTTCCTTTGTATTTTGTTGATGGTTTCCTTTGCTGTGCAGAAACTTTTCAATTTGATGTAGTCCCACTGGTTTAGTTTTGTTTTCTGTTACCTTTGCTTTTGGTGCCAAACCCAAAAAATCATTGTCAAGACCAGTGTCAAGGAGCTAACCCAGTTTTCTTCTAGGGATTTCATAGTTTTAAGTTTTATGTTCTAGTCTTTAATCAAACACTGAATTGCTTTTTGTGTATAGTGTAAGTTGGGGCTCCAGTTTTACTCTTTTGCATGTTGTGGTCCAGTTTTTCCCAACACCATTTATTGAAGAGTTGATCCTTTCCCTATTGTATAGGCTTGGCTTATTTGTTGAAAACTGATTAACCATATAGGCATGGATTTATTTCTGGACTCTCTCTTTTGTTCCATTGATCTGTGTGTCTGTTTTTATAAAGAGGCCATGCTATTTTTAATCACTGTATCTTTTAATATACTTTGAAGTCAGGAAATGTGATGCCTCTAACTTTGTTCTTCTCAATATTGCCTGGACATTCGAGATCTTTGGTGGTTCCATACAATGTCTGATCATTCTTAACATTCTAACATCTCTAAGATTCTGATTAAGCCAAAAGTGGTGCCAGCCAGGATGACACTATAGGAGATAGATAAAAAGATAGATAGATATAAATATATGTGTGTGTGTGTATATATATATACACACACACATACATATATGTATGTATGTTTGATGTTGGAAAATTAGTAAGATCCTAGTAAACAGTAAGACACTTGATATTTAATATTAAGATTGACATGTTAACATGTAGATTTTTATTACAAACCAATATAAGATAATTGGTATTTGATTTTTATTTTACTAATATAATAGCTAAGACAGCAGAAGAAATTCTGGACTCCCCCTGCAGTACAGAATTAGTAGAAGGGAATGAAATGCCAGCACTCTGCATAGAACTACACAAAGCATAACATTTCAAGGGCCTTGAAATGATTATACTTTATAATCCTTATGTTTGACTGCTTGCTAATGACATAACCTTTTAGGCAGGAATAAAGGAAGAAAACTCTCCTTTTGGTCCCTGTTATTTGGTCTCTGGATAAAACAGAGTTTTTAGCTCTAAGTGGCCAAGAAAGGTCTAGTTTATTGTCATCCTGACTTGAAAACAGCATTTAGCATTGCTACTAACAAAAGAAAAATGGAAGAGATTTGGATCATCAGTGATCAAACTTGGCTAGTGGCAAGAAATTTGAGGCCTACATAATCAAGGTGATACGTCCTGATTTTATTTTCTGGTGCTACATGTTAGGATAGCGACACACACATTTATGGTTTACCCCAAGTAAACCTACTGAAATTTAATATGACCTAGTTGAACTTTATATATGACCTTTGGTCTACAACACGCATAAGCAACAAAAAGTCCTGTTTCAGTCTGTTTTAATAGTGCTTCATGACTTCATCTCGGAAAGGTTTAAAATATATTTAAATGTTTGACATACATAACCCTATATTATTTTGACTAATATGTTGGCAGTTTTACAAAATGTTTGTTTTTAATTACCAAAAGGAACACATCCATATTAAAAATTAAATGGTTGCATTAAAAAAAAAAAAGAACTCTGGCTGCTTATTAAGCTAGAGGTAGCCATAAAAAACATTTTTGGCTCCCCTACAATGGAAGAAAGATTTATCTAAGCTACACTGTTAAAAAATCCATTTAGGCTGTCAACAAGTATGTCAGATACCAACCAAATATGATTTAGAGATTCAAAGCCATAAAAGGAAAATATTCCTTGGACTTTTGTAGAATCTACCTGGTTTCAAAGAATCAGAGGAGAGTGACAGGCTGGCACAAGGACAAGAGAAAGATCAACAGCTGCCTGGGGTAGCGCAGTCTGAGGGCTGCTCAAGTCTTAATGCATGTGCCTGTTTCCTGCCCCAGCCTGGCTCTGACCTCCATTTTCCCCAATTCTGTTTGCTCTGTGTGCACATTCCTGTTCAGGTTCTATGCCAGTTCACCTCTGCAATTACGGTTTTATTAGTCTCATTTTAAGTGTATTTTGTATTATGATTCCATTTCTCTTTTCCCCTCAGGACCAGTTTCCTTCTATCAAATACACAGGCATTAATCATTTGCCACAGTTTCTAGGGATACTAAGTGATAAGAATTTGATTCTTGTCCTTAGGGACCTCGCAACCTAGCAATCGTCCAGTAAAACTGTTAAGGAAAAGCTAGCCCACAAATAAACTTTTACAATGTCATATTTTCAACTTTTTTATTCCTGAATTCCTCTAAATAAATTACTTAATCCTCACAGCTCCCTCCCCCATGGGTCAGAATTATTAGTCCCCATTCATAGATAAGTAACATGACTTCATTTTTAGTCTAGTGCCATATCCATTAAATAAAGAGGTATAAGATAATGAAAATGAATGCATTATCTTAGAAATTCTTTGACTCCCTAGTGAGATCAATACTGATTACTCCATTTTCGATAAGACTCCAATATCTTTTAAAGAAATCAAACAAACATTTTGGCAGTAATCCCATACCAGAACAAGACTGAACTAAACTCAAAAGAAAATCTTCGAATTTTATATAAGTAGGAAAAAAGCATTGCAAATACAGTGTTTACAATTGAATTGCTTTTGTGAAATTGAACTATTTACTTAATAATGGTGTCCAGTACTTTCTCACCTAATGTAACAAAAGAACTAGAATATGCCTAGTATTCAGAACGATATTCAGAATACCCTTTCTATTTTGTGAATAAATATCTCTTGGTATAGCTGCCAGGGTCATGACAATAGCATCGTCTTTTCAGAAAACCTTCAATTCACAGTGAAGTGCTCCAGCAATGAGATCTACTCTACATATTTTTGTCACCTGCAGCCTCTTCTACCAGAGGTGGCTGGAGACTAAAGCCAAGCCAATCTGGACACTCTGTCCTAAGAATGTCCAATTTTGAACCCAGAGACATGGAAAAGGGAAGTATAGAGGTTGAATCATATCAGTGATAATACTTTGCTAAGCAGCCCATGGCTGGCTACTGTAGGGGCCACATGAAGATGTCATGATTACAAAGCTTTTTAAATATCAATTGTTCACTTCTTCCAGGAAGTCAAAATAGATTACATCATCATGCCAATACATTGGTATCTCTGTTTGAGCTAGCAAGAAGTAATTGCTTTGAGAATATAATAAAATAGTAAACTTTAGAGACTTTAGAGCTGAAAGTGATCTTAGTTATTTCATTCATATCTTTAAAGATGAGAAAACTAAGGAATAGAGAAAATACTTTGCCCAAATTTATGAAATATATATTTTAAGTTAACATTTCCTCAGGACATTGTGATGACACGAAAACTGATAGGTTACAGCTTTTAAAGAATATTATCCACAAACTGACTTAATTTGTTATTTGAATAGAAAAGCTGACCTCATACAACATGATAAAATATTACTTCTTTGATTTAGGTTACTAGAAATAGCACTTGAAAAATGACATTTGGTCATATGTTTGAGTTTTCAGTGATACAGACTTTGTTGAAAACTTGCCATTTTGTTTTTGAGGTTCATTAGGCATAGCTCCTTATATCTGATATTGACAAAATGGCCAAGATAGTAAGTGAAAAAAGGCAAAAGACATGACTGTGCTATTATTTTACGAGCATAAAAGGAAAATACGTTTCATTATTGAGTTGACTGATTCTGACAAGAGGAGCTGTCTCCATAAGAAGTTTGAGGAGCTAAGGTGAGGTATACAAGAAAGGAACTTACTTATATTTATCTGTATTTCCTTTTGCAAATTTTGTAATACATGCACCAAATAAGTATTACCAAATCTTAGAGGAAATGAAGTTCATGGAGAAAAGTGTGTGAAATAGCTAAGAAAATTGTAGGAAAATAACAAGAATAAGGAGAGAGGTTATGTATTATTAACTGTTCAAATAATTGATATAGCTACTGTAATTAAAACAGCATATTCCCATGAGACAAGCAGACAACTAGCTAGATAGAATTCAGAAATGAATCCAGGTAGAGATGGGAATTTAATATATGATTTTCAAATAAGCATATCAAAATTGAAAACATTTATTACACTTTGTTGGGACAATTAGCTATCAGCTGGTAAGAAAATAACACACACCTGAAAGTGAATTCCAAGTAGATTGAATACAGAAGAAGAAAAAGAAATGATAAAAGTACTAGAAAAAAAAAATATCCCTCTTTTATTACCTTAGGTGTGTGAAACAGCTTCCTTTGAATGACAAAAAACTCAAAAACCATAAAGTGAAAAACTGACAAATTTAATGATAAAAAATTAAATAAACTTTATGATAAAATATACCATGAATACATCTATTAAAAAGCAGTCAAAAAGTAAAGAATGTAGAAAAATAACAAAACTGTAAGCAGAACTTAATGCAAGTAAAACAAAAGTACAATAGAGGCTCAACCAAGATCAACAAGTTTATTCTTTGAAAAAAACTGATGAAATGTACAATCTTACAAAAAGACTGGTGAAGGGAAAAAAAAAGACAGTTTGGAAACAGGACATTATCAAGGATATAGTAAAGGATAAAATTATTGAACAAATATAAGGAAATACTTCTTTAATATTAAAAGTATATAAAAAATAGAAAATTCCTAGAAAAAAATCTTACCAGAATTGACTCAAAAAGCATGAAACAAAACCCTGAATACTCGTATATCCATTAGTTTAAAAAATCGATAATTTTTTAAAAAGATTTTATTTATTTGTCAAAGAGAGAGAGTGAGCACAAGCAGGGGGAGCGGCAGAGGGAGACGGAGAAGCAGGCTCCCCACTGAGCCAGGAACCCAATGCAGGACTCGATCCCAGGACCCAGGGACTATGACCTGAGGCAAAAGCAGACACTTAGCTGACTGAGCCCCCCAGGCATCCCCAAAAATCAATTATTAATTAAAGTTTTCTCAGAAAGGAGACACCAGTCCCAATCAGGTTTTTAGGCAAATTCTACCAAATATTTCTGAAACAGATAATTCAGAACATGTGTAGACTTACCCAGATAAAGAAGAAAAACTCCTCCAATTATGCTAAGACTACATTGTCAGATGGCAATTGTGAAAAAGAAAAACAAAACAAAACTACCACACGTATATGATGCAGTATCCCAAACAAAATATTAGCAAACTAAATCTAACAGTCTATAAAGAAGATAATAGCTAAACAGCAAGTTAGGTTACCCTAGGGATAAGAGAGTATCAGCACTAAAAGAGTTCTAAATTTTATTTACACATTAACAGATAAAGGAGGAATTAAAATGATATTATCTCACTCGTTGATACAAAAAAAAAAAATGCCACTGGAACATTCAAAAACCATGATGAGAATTCTTAGTGAACCTGAAATGGGAGAGAACTCTAACTTACCAAGGGTATGTCTGAAAAATACAGCGATCATCCGATTCAATGATAAAAAGTTAGGAACTAGACTAGAGCAGCTATAGTTCGATGGCCTGATCCAGTCTGCTCATACAGACACAAAGAAAGCCCATTATGCACACTTCTTCCTGAATCCAAGACACTGCTGGTAGCTTGAAATTAGCCACAGTAGAACTACTTGCGTTATGAAAACTGGCAAATACTACAAATCAAGGATGGGAGCGGTAAAGGGGGATTGAGTAGGAGGGAGCGGCTTTGTCAGAACACTATTGAAGACAGGGCCTAGTTAGATCAATTAAAGAAGAAAAAGAAAGAAATGAGATAGCAGTTGGGAGGTAAGAAGTAAGAAGTACTACAGCCATTACTTAAAATGTTATGATAGCCTAGATAGAAAATACAACCAATACACGGACCATCTATTATAATTAAAAGTAGCATTCACCATATTTTGAACATGTGAGTAATTACTGAAAAGAAATGAACTACAGCCACAAATATTAACATGAAATAAATTTTAGAAATATATCATTGACTGAAAAAGGCGAGATACAGAAGAACACAAACAGTTGAGTTCCATGTTTACAGAGTTCAAAAACAAGCAAAATTCAGCACCATATTCCCTAGGGATCCATACATATGTGGTAAAACGCTATTTTATAAAAAACAAAGAATGAAAAAAATTTAAGATAAAATGATTAATGATAAATGATTATCTGTTTGGAGTGGGAGCAGGTAAGAGGATGTGATTGGGAAACAGCACACTGAGCTCTTTCATAAGAAAAATAAATGGAAAAAATAGGCAGGTGGAAAATATTCACAAGAAATATAACAGATGTACTGTTAAGACATAAATACAGATACAGTATTTGCCAAATCAGTGGAGACAAAATTGATACAAAAAAAGACAACCAAATTCAAAAATGGGCAAAGGTTATGTAACAATGTTACTCAAACTAAAAATTGAATACCCAGTGAGGTTTTTGCCCAGCAGAGTTAGAAAATTGAAAAATATTTTGACTTGGATTATTGGAGAAAAGATACTCTCAAGAACTCTTGGTGAAATTACAAACTGATAGTCTTTCTTAGCAGGTACATTTTTCTCTTATTCAACAAATCCACTTACAGAATTATGTTCCGTGACAAAAATAGTGTAAGTTTGTGCCTGTGTGTGTTCAGTGTACCATCGATTGTAACAGAGAAACAAAACAAAAAATCCTACATGTCTATTAATAAAGAAACCATTAAATAAAATAGAGGCACATTCTGCAAGCTATTAAAAATAATGACATAACACCACTTGATCTGGAACAATGTCAGTGATACAAAGTTATAAAAATCAACATATATGGCATGATGCCAGTTATTGGGGTGAATAAAAGAACAGCGTGGTGGGAGTTGGAAATCCTGGTAGACATGAAACAGTTACAATGATGATCTTTGTGGCTTGGGGTAGAGGAAAATTTTGGGAATTTTCACTTCTTACTTGATATATTTTCCCCAAATTGGTTATCATTGTGGGAAGTTGTTCACTAGTAATAATATATACGAACATGTACTAACAAAAATAACAACTAATGACTTCTCAAACAAGTGAGGGGTGTGCTTGCTGATTCGGAGGGCTCTGAGGGAAGTATTTGAAGCATGGTTTGCTTAAGAGTTGGAAAAAGAGGGCATCTGGGTGGCTCAGTTGGTTAAGCGTCTGCCTTCGGCTCAGGTCATGATCCCAGGGTTCTAGGATCGAGTCCTGCATTGGGCTCCCTGCTCAGCAGGAGTCTGGTTCTCTCTCTACCCCTCCCCCCTGCTTGTGATCTCTCTCTCTCTCTCAAATAAATAAATAAAATCTTTAAAAAAAAAAAAGAGTTGGAAAAAGATACGTGCATTAGGGCCTGGAGTTACTGAAATGTTATCATCTTCATTCCAATATTTTTTCTGTTTTGTGAATATAAATAAAATGCTAAGCATTTTGGTTATTGGTAACTGAAGACAAATGCCAAAGCTAACAGCAGCCAGGAAGGAGACTCCATTTAAAGAATCCTAAACAACCTGTTTTGATTTTTCAAGACCTCAAAAGATGTAGGAAAAGAAATTAGAAATAATTGTTTATATATATACATATATATATATATGTGTGTGTGTGTGTGTGTGTGTTAGAAAATATGTGTGGGCATATTTATATGTCTCTATATCAGGTCATATATATTTATATGTAATGCATGATATAAATTAAAATATATACATAAAATTTATTTCATTATATATATGACGTTTCAAATTAGAGGTTCATTTAAAAAGTTCATTAAAAAGAGCACTGCATGGGTCACGTTGTCACAAAAGATAAGAATCTAGGAGAATTTGGAAAGAAGAATGTTAAGTTCCATGGACAGATTGTCTAGTTCGGAGAATGCAGGAACATGTTAGTAATGGGTGTATTACCCATACATCTGCATAAGTAGAAATTCCTCAAGTAAATAAGTGTCAGTTGTGCTAGCCAGGAGATTTTCAGGGGGAAACCCAGGCAGGCAGGCACATATGCATGCCATTCTCCTCTACAGCCAAGCTAGAGAAACGCATGGGACTAAGCCTGATACTTCCTGAGCCCCAGCGATTCCCTTCTTGTTGCTTACCCCAACTCAGTGAAGTGGCATGCTCACATCAAATGATAGTCATTGCAAAGTCCGATTGTGGAAGGAACCCCATTCAGACCTTGTTTGTTTGTAATGTCTCCTGCTTACACTAAATTCAGTGCTGTAGGTGGACCTCATTTACTTGTAGGCTTCGTGATTCCATTTGAAGGGGCTTTCTTATAATTAATCTTTTATTGACACTTTTGTTTTTGTTCTTTTCTTCCATCTACTAAATTTATAATACAAAGGTCTTATTACTCTAGGAGTAGGGAGGGATTCATAAAAATGTGGATATCTCTCCATCGATAGCATTCACCATTATGATACTGGAGTCGGTCCCGGGTAAGAGCTAAATACAGAAGTAGGAGACACAAGAGTCTCCAGGAAATTGTCTACCTTGCATATTGGGCCTAGAGTGTGTCTTTATCCTGCCACTAATGTACAGTTGGATTAGGTAATGCAAGCTTCTCCTGGTTGTTGAGTCATATTTCTCTCTGAAGAGCCCGAATACAAATTCAGTTAAAAATGCAGGAAGTTGGAAGGTAACGATAGATTTTAAACCCACAGCTGTAGTAATTTATCCTCCCAGGAAAGATATACTAGTTAGGATGCTATTATAAATGGGCAACTCTGAGGGGAGGGAGCCATTTGAATCTGAATAACTCTGTAACCAAGTAATAACTTCACAAATAGGAATTTCAGAGGGGAAAGATTTATGGATCAGAGAGGAATAAGGTGAAATAGAGATTCTGAAGAGAGTACAACGTTTTACAAGCAGAGATAAATGCTGTGGTCACATACTATGTGTCATTCTGGTTTGGTTTGGTTTTTGGGTTTTTTCTTTTCTCTTGTACTCCTCTGTTTGGCCCTGCTTCTTCTTTCCTCCCCTTGGAGTTTCAGAGCCCCCGAGGGTTTACTCCTCCTCTCTCTAGCTCTTCTCCCTGTTTATAAACTAAGGCTACTGAGGTGAGTCATTTGCCACAGGCCACTTGCAAACATCTCATCTCGTCCAAAGTACTCCATTATATTCCCTACAAATTGTGAAGACAGTCAGGATCTGGTATTGAGGAGACACTGAAAGTCCTTCTATACACAAACCCCTTCTGCTACACCCTAAACAAACGGTGGCTGAACAGATACCTAAAGCCTTCCCACGACAGGACACTTCACAGTTTTTTAGTTCTTCCTTGTGGGGCACCTGGTGGCTCAGTCGGTTAAGCGTCTGCCTTCGGTTCAGGTCATGATCCCAGGGTCCTGGGATCGAGTCCCACATCAGGCTCCCTGCTCAGTGAGGAGCCTGCTTCTCCCTCTCCCTCTGCCCCTCCTCCCTTCCCCCTTCCCCCCTCCCTGTATCTCTCTCTCAAATAAACAAAATCTTTAAAAAAAAAAAAAAGTTCTTCCTTGTATTGGGCAAAAGCCTGCTATCTGGAACTTCTTTATACATATTTTATTTGATCCGTGGGGTCCATAAAAAAAGAAGTGTAACATCCCCTCCACACAACAACACTTCACGTGTCCAAAAATAATGACAGTAGCTCCTTTACTATACTGCAGGCTAATCGTGTGTAAGTTTTTAACCCTTCTTCATGTGATCTGGTTTGGGATAAATATAGTGACTTGCAAAATAACGGTGACAGATTCTTCCCATCCCTGTATGCACATGCTTTTGCAGCTTGTCACCAGAGGGTGATATATTTTCTCTACTTCTTTGAATCTGGGTTTCTCTTGCAGCCGGCTTTGACCAGTAGAATGTGACAGAAGTTATGTTACGAGAGTTTCGGGTGTAACCCTCAAGAGGCCCTGTTGCTTCCACTCTCACTTTCTTGAAATCTGACACATCCATGTGAAAAAACCTGGATTTGTTTCCCCAAGGAGTAGAACGGCTCAGTTGTCAACAACCACCCATTCTCAGACCCACAAAGGAGGTACTCAGTCTCAGTCTAACTACAGGATGACCGTAGTTGAATGAATAAGCCCAGATAAGACCGGGACGAGAACTGCCCAGCTGAGCCCAGCTCAAATCGCTGACCTCAAGTCATGAGCAAATGAAATGATTGTTGTTCGAAACCACGGTTTTGGTGTGGTTTGTTACCCAGCACTAAATAACCAATACAGTAAATTGTCCATTACACATTTCATTACTCCACTCGTTGGAGTGGCTATCCCTTTGGAAGTATGACACCCAATACAGAATGCAGTATTTCCATTTACTATTTGCCTGAATTAGAATATGGGTCAAAATTAGCCTTTCTGACATGATTCATAATTCATTTCTATTGCCAAAGTATTAAAATTGCTCTAAATTTTATAGTATCCCATGTTCTGGTCTCTATTACAACATTCTTTAGGTATAAAAATACTATAGACTAGAAACTATTAAAGGATATTTAAAAGAGTGTATTTCTTTAAAAATATCAATAATTTCTCAGAAAGTTACTTTTATTGTTTCTTTGATAAATTACTCCCTTCTCTTTTCATATCTCTTTCTGAAAAATCTATCAGTTGGATGTTGATCATGTAGTATCAATCCTCCAAGTTTTTTTTTCTTTATTTTTCACTTCTTTGTTTCTTTGTTCTAATGTATGAGATTTTCTCTTTTTGATTTATATTCACTGTCATGTTTTTTACTGAAGTATAGTTAGCATATAATATAAAACACATTATGCTGTGCTCACCATGGTAAGCACAATGTCCATCTGTCACCATACATTATTACGATATTATTGACTGTATTCTCTGTGCTATACTTTCCATCTCTCTAATTTATTTTTTAACTGGAAGTTTGTACTTCTTAACCCCCTTCACGTATTTTACCCATTCCCCCAATCCTCTCCCCTCTGACAGCTGCCAGTTCCCTATATTGATGATTCTGGTTCTGTTTCTTGTTTGTTTGTTCATTTGTGGTTTTTTTTTTTAGATTCTCCATAAGTGAAATGTTAGGATATTTGTCTTTCTCAGTCTGACTTATTTAGGTCCATCCATGTGGTCTCAAATGACACAATCTCATTCTTTTTTATGGCCGAATATTATCCCATTACGTTTATTTATTTATTTGCTTGTTTGTTTGTTTATGTCTCACATCTTCTTTATCCCTTCATCTATCACTGTATCAGTGGACACTTAGGTTGCTTCCATATCTTGGTTATTGTAAATAATGCTGCTGTAAAGATAGGGGAACATATATCTTTTTGAATTACTATTTCTGTATTCATTGCCATATTTTTAATTTTAAGAGATTTCTCTTTATTCTGTCATTGTTCCTTTGTAATAACATTCTCTTCCCATTTTAGAGATGTAATAAATATTCCTATCTCTCTGATGATATTAAATGTTAGTTTCCTCCTATTTCTTGTGTTGGGTCTGTTTCATCTAGGTTTCTGTTTTGAGTCTTATTTTGTTTTGTATTTATTTATTTATTTATTTTTGGTTTGGTGTCTTTTTTTCTCACATCAGAGACTTTCTTCAAAGAGTTGGTGATCATTAGCCGACAAATCACATCTAATAATGAGATGCTAAAAAGCTAATAGGAGCTTTGGTGGTGGGAAGAGAGATTGGAAAGGAGAGACAGGAAGAACAAAGGAAGTTTGAGTATTTAAGTTGGGTCATGAGGACCTTCCTATGTCAATAAATTGTGGATTTTTTTCCTTTCTACTTTTTCTACAAAACTATTAGTTTCTCAGGAGAAATCTTCTTGGGCTCTCTAGCTGGTATTCTGGGAGCAAGTTAGGAAAAGAAGCATAAAGGATCTCAAATTCAGTGCCCTGACTGGACCTTGATCTCCTTGCTTTCAGTTCCATTCCCTTCTCCAGCTCCCAAGTGGGCTGGGTGTCCCTGAGCTCTGCGCTTCTCTGGCTCAGTTTCTTTAGAGTAAACTTCCAGTCCCCACTGATATGGAGCCATTGATGGGACACAGGACTGTGAGAGAGTTGGGGATCTGGCAAAAGGAAGGAAGCAACTGCCCATTATATGTATAAACTTTGTAAAATGTAATATGTATAAGCTTTGTAAAATGTTTATATGTATAAAGATATGTAAAATCAGTATTCCTATCTTTACTTCCACGCCTCACACAACTCAACTTCCTTATAAACTGGTGCCTTCAAGTGCTGAGTCTCCCTGACATTTTGCAATTTGAAGTTTGGATTGGTGCATTTCTCATCCTGGCCCCCTCTGCAAGCACTTTGCACTTAGCCTCCTCCACTAAGCTAAGTGGGTCACCACCACTCCTTCTGCTTCCCATCTTCCAAATATGACCCATCAATCTCTCTCCTCCAGTTCTCTGCAACCTCATGTTTCTATACATTTTTTAATTTCTTATGTTGGCATGTCACTGGGATTCTTTTTTTTTTTTTTTTTAAGGTTTTACTTATTTATTTGTCAGAGAGAGCATGCACACAAGCAGGGGGAGCTGCAGGCAGAGGGAGAAGCAGGCTCCCTGCTAAGCAGGGAGCCTGATGCGGGACTCGATCCCAGGACCCTGGGACCATGACCTGAGCCAAAGGCAGCTGCTTAACCGACTTAGCCACCCAGGTGTCCCTGTCATTGGGATTCTCAAGAGGCAAAGATGAGCAATGAGCTAAAAGAGACACATAGGTGTGAGGATCAAAGTTGTGGCAATACTTGAGTTTAAATTAAGAAAGCATGTATTGTGATATTTTAAACCCTATAGGTTGTCTGTTTCTTGAATTTTCTCTCCTAAAGAAAAAAAAAGATGGTAATGATAACACTAAGATAACTTAAAAAGAAATCTAAAAAAAATTGAGATATATTTTATTTTTAAAAAGTTATGCCAATTCAGCAGGTTTATAGATACCACTTAAAAAAAAAAAAAAAAAAACTAGAACTCCCAGAGTTTGGTGGTGATTTTGTTACAGAACTGAAATATCGTGAATTGAAGTGCCACAGAATGTCCTCATCTTGGTCCTTCATTCTGTGGGAATCAAGGTGGACGAACTGTAGCCCCTGGCCAGTCACCTGTTTCTTTGATGGTAACGAGCCACTTCCATTCACTCACATATCATCTGTGGCTGCTTCGGTGGTACAAACACTGGTGATTCCACTAGAAGCGAGTTGTTACAAAAACATTTATTATCTGTCTCTCTACAGGAAAAGTTTGCTGACACCTACGTTAGTTGGCTACACTGCAGGAACAAGAGTTGTGCCCATATTGTTAATAAATAAGAAAGTGGAGAATCAGGTGTAAAGAGTACCAGCAATTTATCTTTATTTCCAAATTAAGAAGATTATTAAAAAATGTTGTCCCTTAAGTATAACAGGCAAGTAAAGACAATGCCTGTTCTACAGATCATATTTGAAATATATTAAAGTCAAAATCTCTTGTAACAAAAACTCTTTCTATCATCCATCTAATTACATAAAGGATCAAAGTGTCTGGGAACCTGATTAAATTCTTTCACTTTAATCGTGGTGGACACAGCACTACCCAGGGAATAAAGGACACCTGAGTTTGAGTCTCATCTGTCCCATTAACATATTCTATGGCCTTGGGCAAGTCACAATCCCACTAGATTTAAGTTTACTTGTCCATAAAGACGGAATTAAATTGTGTGGTCCTGCATTGACTGTGCTTCTGTAAGGTTGTGTACAGAGGGCAGCTAACAGCTTTGTCCCTTGCTCATGTTGTTATCAGACTGTTCCACTGGTTTTAATATTTAAAAGAAAAAGCATCAAACACTAAAATGAGGAATACGAAGCTGTGGCTATATTATGATTCCTCTACTTTTATACTTTATTTGGATTGCCTTAGGAAAATCATTTATGCAATTCCATGCTCCAGTTTCCTTTTTACTAAAACAGCAATAATAGTGTTTGTATCTTTAGTATATCAAGATATACTATTCTTTTTGAAAAAGCTATTTGGAAAGACTTGGACAGATAGAGGTACATAAATATTAAATTTTTGTTTTTAAATTAATTTTAGGTTATTATAATATTTCAAAAAATACTTAACCTTGCCCTTTAAAATATTGCATACAGAATGCAAATTAAATGCTAAATTTTACATAGTCCTTACTCGTGTGAAAAAATTAGATATTCTGCATCGTAGACAACACTTCTGAAATAATGTCACCATGTAATATCACTGTTAGCTTTCCCAGCTGACAAATGCTGTTTTCATGAATAGTGATAAGAAAGGAATTTGAATGGAATTTTACATTCTCATGCCTTGTTACATAAAATTGTCACTCAGGACTATAAATTTTATCCCTTTTATACCAAATATAAACTATCAATTTCAAATGTGTAGCATAGATTTAGATGCATTTCTTCCTATTTAATTTTTAAATGTCAGGTAAACAGTGTTAGGTAAAGAGAACTCTGAATATGATTAGTTAGTATTAGATACATTTAATCAAAACCATGACCTCTTCCTATTATAAATAATATTAAAAACCTTACTGTTTATGCACTATGTAGCAATTGGAAATGTTTGCCTTAGTAATCTAACTTATAGTCAACTTTTTACAGTATAAGAATTGTAAAAGGTCTGTAGCTTTTAGTCAAACAGTAAAATTACTTCTTTTCAAATATTCTTTCTTAGTGTTTCATACTTACAGTAGTAATTATAATACTCAAATTTTATCTTGATATTTCAGTAGAAAATATAATTTCATATTAAATTAGTCATAAATGTTTTGTGGGAGATAGTACATTAATAAAAAATAAATACTTTAAATAAATATACTGTTCAGTTATTTTTTTACAGATCTGTTTATCCCTGGACAACATAATGGTCAGGAAAATGTAGTATTGTTGAAGATCCTGTCATTGTTTGCTGAATCAGAATTATTTAGTATTTATGAAGTATCTATAAAGTTCACTGGAAACCCACAAAGCCTGATCTTTGTCTGAAGGGGTGTACGCTAACGTAGCCAACCCTTATAAAGAGCTACTAATGAAAGATCTGGTGGAACAAAGGCAAATATTTTATCAAAATGGAATTCTTCCTATGATATCTTTGTCCTTTTAGCTTTCTCACTTCCTATGACTGTTCCATCAAAGCAGATAAATGGTGTATATTGTTTCACAATCACAATTTAGGTTCATATCTCTGGTCTTGTTTCTATAATGGTGTATGTTACCCATATCCTATATCCTATCGCACTAACATTTCTTTTCATTTAGAGACTCTGCAGGTTGCCTGTAGTTTTAGCTTCAAGTTCCTGTGAAGCTCAACTGGTTAACTTTCATAGTCATTTTTTCATCTATTGTTTTTCGGTAATTTTTTTTTGTGATTAGTCTTATGTTTTTTTATTTTCCATCTGAACTTGTACTTTGACTTTTTACATAGTATTTCTCTTCTGATTATTCTGAGCACTGCAGCCACCATGACATTCTTCTCTTAACTAATGAACAAGCTCTGGGATAATTGAGACTCACTTCCTACCTGCTGATGAAATTTTAACTGGTCGGAGAGAATTCTGTAGTTCTCAAAGCCAACTCCATAGGACTCCTCAGATGTTTTCCATCATGCACAATACTATAAATTCATGGCAGTACATCATATAGCCCGCTCTCAGCAGCTAGACTCTAAACATGCTATTGATTTCAGGACAGTGGATTCCTGTGAAGTTTATATGAGATCACTACCGTTCTTGTTGCTCCAGACAACTTCTTAGAATTTGGATGCAACCTTTAAAAATCTAAAACCTTTTCACCTTTGTAGACCAGATGGCCTGAGAGGGTATAACTCACATGGAATAGCAAAGGAGCCCATGTAATTAAAGCGGAGTGACTAAGGAAAAAATTGCGAGAGAAAGTCGTATGTGTAATGGAAGAGGTAAGAGGTGCAGTTTGCTTGTGGTGGGCCGCTTTTAGGTTGGCTCCCAGTGTTACTCACCTCCTGGTATTCAACCCTAAGTATGGACTGGACCTAATGACTTGCTTCTAGTGAAGACAATATAGCAAAAATCATGTGATATTATCCAAGATTAGGTCACAGAAGACTCTGATTCCAAATTTGCTTGCCTTCTGGACCTTACATTGAGAATATTAGCAGGTTTTTGAGATGATGATGAGATAGGATGTTGGGTCAGGCTTGCTCTAATGCTGGGGCCAGATGAGGAAGTGGACCATGGTGAAACTGAAGAAGGCTCCGCAGCTCTCCTAGATTAAGATATTGGTATGTACTATGTTTTAATTATTTGTTCCTTGAATTCATTCCATATCTCCTGTGAACACGAAAAAAAAAAGAGAAAGAAAAGAAGAATTAGTCTTAACTAAGCTTAAAGAATTATTTATAGATCTTCATTTTATACCAAATGATGAGGTGACATAGTTACCAATAGAAGCTTAAAGCAATTTATAACACTACAAATATTGGCTCTTTTTTTTTTTTTAAGATTTTATTTATTTACTTGAGAGAGAGAAAGAGCCTGAGCAGTGGGGAAGGGCAGAGGGAGAGGGAGAAGCAGGCTCTCCGCTGAGCAGGGAGCCCGACGTGGGGCTCAATCCCAGGACCCTGAGATCATGACCTTAGCCACAGTCAGCTGCTTAACAGACTGAGTCACCCCAGCACCCCAAATATTGGCTCTTAATTTAGGAGTGTTAAGTAGCCAATTCTCCTAGATTCAGAACAACTTATCCAATTTATAAATAACCCATATTCCTAACAAGTGGGTCCTCTTCTATCCTTTTCATATAGGTTCTATGTATTCTAACCGTCAGCCTACTAGAGAGCAAAAAGAAGAAAAAAGTAAACATGAAAATAAAATGCCTGGGATCACAAATTCAGAATTCTTCATGCTTTGTGTGTCTTCAGGTTAATAAGATTTGTAGAGCAGGGAATAATGGGCCTGGAAGAAAAAAATGAAGTGACAAGAAAATGGCCATTAGTATCATACATGGATAAAAGGTAGGGGACCCACAATAAATACAAATACCTGATAATGAGCAATGCCTAAGACTTGTGAGAAATCCACACCAAAGTGTGAATTTGTTCATTGTTGCTAGGTGTGAAGGGACATAATATAAGAAAATTATTGACATTTTTGGGGGGCAAAGAACTGTGCTAGAAACTTAGAATATTACACATAGTGCCTGTCTTCAAAGAGTTTATAGTTTAGTGTAGAAAGGCAAATCTACAATTACTACATAATTTGCTAAGTGCTATGATTGAGTAATACACATTGTGCTCTGGGAGGTCTAGGAAGAGACTCTAGCTTAGACTAAGGTAGGGGTGGGAAGTACGTCTGGGGAAGGTAGTCCTGGGTTCTGTATGTAAAGAGTTGTTCAGGAAGGAAAGAGTTAGAATGGAACTATGTACTGAGGGCTATGTTCTGGGAGGTCTAGG
>NC_138380.1:54911850-54958709 GCF_054177405.1 Leptonychotes weddellii
GGAAAGACAGGGCCAGATCAAAGAAGGGTTTCTTATGCCAACCCAAGGAGCTTAAAGTTAATTCTGAAGGTCCCAAGAGGTCACTTAGGTGGCGGTCTATGGACCAGACCCACCAGCATATGTGCTCAGTTTAAACAACACCGTGTTTACAAAAGAAACTTGAGTTAGCATTAAGCATCAGAAAAATTCATATAGATTCTAAGATCCTCAGACTGCAAATGAAAAACTGATGCACAGAGTCCTCAAGTTTGCACAAGTGGTTAACAGGCAAAGCCAGAATTTCAATGCAGGTATACTGGCTGTGGAGATGCCCTACCTGATCGCCACCTTAGGAGCAAGGTACCTCAGATTTGAAATGCACGACATGGAATGTGCAGGTGACTGGCCCTGGCATATCAAAGAGAAACTAGGGCCTGTGATGTGATAAACACCAGTCCGTTTTCCACTTGCCCTTTTGTTCTGTGGGTTATAATGAAAGAAAGTTAAATTGGGAAGAGGCTGGAGAGAGTATTATATATTGAGGTTTTAAAAATCTTTTTGAATGCTCCAAGTTTGTCTTGTACAAAGTTATTGTTCAACTCCCAGGGCAAAATTTGTACAATATAGTTAACAGAATTTTCTAAGATCCTTTAAGTCAGCTGGCCTCCACTTCCTCTGTGTTACCCTCAAAGGTACTTACAACTCAGTGAATGAGTCCTGGCTCCAGGAACTTGGGAATTAACTCCTGCAAAATTGGTCTCGGTGAGAAGGCAGTAAGAGTGGCAAGGACATTTTAGGTTGTGTGACAGGGTACTTATTTCCCTCATTTTCCTTCTGCTCTATTTTTCAGGACAGAGGGAATAATGAATTTTTTTTTAAAGATTTTATTTATTTATTTGACAGAGAGAGACACAGTGAGAGAGGGAACACAAGCAGGGGGAGTGGGAGAGGAAGAAGTAGGCTCCCCGCAGAGCAGGGAGCCCGATGTGGGACTCGATCCCAGGACCCTGGGATCATGACCTGAGCCGAAGGCAGTCGCTCAACCGACTGAGCCACCCAGGCGCCCGGGAATAATGAATTTTTTTGTTCCCTTTTAAAAGTAGACTCTATTTTGGAAAATAAAAAAAATCCAGAGAAGCAGGATGATGAAAATGAGGAATATTATATTAGTATTTTTACAAACAAGAAATAGCCACTATTAAACCTTCTATGTATTTCCTTCAAGATACGTTTACTTGTAAACACAGTTGACTCTTGAACAACACAGGTTTGGGCCTACTTATACATAGAATTTTTTACAGTACAGTACCATAAATATACTTTTCTCTAGCTTACTTTATGGTTGTTAGAATACAGTATATAATACATATAACATATAAAATATGTGTTAATTGTTTATCAGTGAGGATTTTGGTCAACAGTGGGCTACTGGTAGTTAAGTTCTGGTGGGAGTCAAAAGATATATGTGCACAGGGATTGGCGCCCCTAACCCCTACATCATTCAGAGATCAAGTGTATTTTAAAATTTATATTTACATACACATGAAAATGTTGGCACATTGTACAAACACGTTCAAATAAACATTCCAATCATCATCCTGAATTATTGGTAACATTCCATGGCATGGTTGTATCATCATTTACCAAATGATTCCTCAACTCTTGACCATTTAGTCAGTTCTAATTCTCCCCCTTAAAAAAAATACATTAAATTCCTATACATAAATAGTTTCACACGTAGCCTTTTTGTATTCCTAATATAAATTCTTAAAACTTGAATTACTAGTCTATGTGTGTAAAAGCTAGCAAAGGAAAAAAAAAAAAGAGAGGCAAACCAAGAAACAGACTCTTAACTATAGAAAACAAACTGATGGTTACCAGAGGGGAGGTGGGTGATGAATCACTATATTGTACACCTGAAACTAACTAACAGATTTTTATACACATTGTATTTGGCTTTTGGTACATGTTACCCAATTCCTTGTTCAAACTTTTCAACCAATTTATATTTGCCATCCTTGTTTTTACTTTTTGTCAAATCTGATGAATAGAAAACTAGTTTCCCGTTCATTTAATTTTTATTTCATATATTTTTAATTTATTATGGTAAGGTATGAGATTGGGAACTATTGATGTATGTTTTTTCTAAATGATTATATCAGTACCAAATATTTAATTGCATTTCCTTCTCATTATCTCAGTAGTAAATATTTAATTATATGCCTTCCAAATTCAAGTGCTACTTCATTATATCCTGAGTTATACATGTTAGGGTGTATTTCGGGATTTTTCTCTTACATTCCACTTACCTGTTTGTTAATTCTTGTGTGCATACCACATTGCATTAATAATAAGATTAAATGCATCTTAAATTATACCTCAAATACTCTTCTTAAGACAAAATATCCAGACCTATTCTTATTTGTTTATTCTTACAGGACAATATAACTGGGTATTGAGTGAAATTGTGCTAAATTTATAGCTTCGCTTGGAATAGATCAACATTTTTCCAATATTAAGTGTTCATTTCTGTCACCTCTCCATTTATGCAAAGTGTCATATAAAAAGATAATTTTCTATGGGTCTTTCATATAGGTTCTGTTCCTTTTTTAGGTTTGCACTAGGTATTTTATTTGCTTTGTTTTATTAGGAGTGGGATTTTTTTTTTTTAGTTTTATTTAAATCCCAGTTAGTTAACATAGAGTGTAACCTTAGTTTCAGGTGTACAATATAGTGATTCATCACTTCCACACAGCACCCAGTGCTCCTCACAACAAGTGCACTCCTTAATCCCCATTGCCTATGCAACCCATCCCCTCACCCACCTCCCCTCTGGTAACCATCAGTTTGTTTTCCATAGTTAAGAGTCTGTTTCTTGGTTTGCCTCTCTTTTTTTTTTTTTTTTCCTATGCTTGCTTGTTTTGTTTCTTAAATTCCCATATAAGTGAAATCATATGGTGTTTGTCTTTCTTTGATTTATTGTGCTTAGCATAATATACTCTAGCTCCATCCACATTGTTACAAATAGCAAGTTTTCACTCTTTTCTATGGCTGAGTAATATTCTATCATACACCCACCCACACACACACACACACACATATATGCATATACCACAACTTCTTTATCCATTCATCAGTCAGACACTTGGGCTCTTTCCATAATTTGGATATTGTTGATAATGCTGCTATAAACATTGGGGTGAATGTATCCCACTGAATTAGTATTTTTGTGTCCTTTGAGTAAATACCTAGTAGTGCAATTGCTGGATCATACAGTGGTTCTATTTTTAACTTTTAAGGAACCTCCATACTGTTTTCCAGAGTGACTGCACCAGTTTGCATTCCCACCAACAAGGCAAGAGTGTTCCCCTTTGTCCACATTCTTGGCAACACCTGTTGTTTGTTGTGTTGCTGATTTTAGTCATTCTGACAGGTATGAGGTGATATCTCATTGTAGTTTTGATTTGCATTCCCCTGATAATCAGTGATATTGAGCATCTTTTCATGTGTCCGTTGGCCATCTGGATGTCTTCTTTGGAAAAATATCTATTCATGTCTTCTGCCCATTTTTTAATTGGATTATTCATTTTTAGGTTGTTGAATTATATAAATTCTTTATATATTTTGGATATTAACCCTTTATTGGATATATCATTTGCAAATATCTTCTCCCATTCCTTAATTTTCCTTTCAGTTTTGCTGCTTATTTCCTTCACTGGGCAGAAGCTTTTTATTTTGATGTAGTACCAATTGTTTATTCTTGCTTTTGTTTCCCTTGCTTCAGGAGACATATCTAGAAAGAAGTTCCTATGGCTGATGTCAAAGAGGTTACTGCCTGTGTTCTCTTCTAGGATTTTGATGGCTTCCTGTCTCACATTTAGGTCTTTCATTTATTCTGAATTTGTTTTTGTATGTGGTGTAAGGAAGTGGTCCAGTTTCATTTTTTTGCATGTTGCTGCCCAATTTTCCCAATACTCTTTGTTGAAGAGACTCTCTTTTACCCATTGGATATTCTTTCCTTGTTTGTCAAAGATTAATTGGCCAGATAGTTACAGGTTCATTTCTGGCTTTTCTATCCTGTTCTCTTGATCTCTGGACTTTTGGGGGGGGCTAGTACCATACTGTTGATCACTACAGCTTTGTAATATAACTTAAAGTGCAAAATTGTGATGCCTCCAGATTTGCTTTTCTTTTTCAAGGTTGCTTTGGCTATCCAGGGTCTTTTGTGGTTCCACACAGATTTTAGGATTGTTCGAGCTCTCTGAAAAATGCTGGTAGTATTTTGATTAAGGATTGCATTAAGTGTGTAGATTGCTTTGGGTAGTGTAGACATTTTTTTTTTTTAAGATTTTATTTATTTATTTGACAGAGAGAGAGAGAGATCACAAGTAGGCAGAGCAGTAGACAGAGGGAGAGGGAGAAGCAGGCTCCAGGATGACGGGACCACGACCCAAGCCGAAGGCAGACGCTTAACTGACTGAGCCACCCAGGTGCCCCGGGGTAGTATAGACATTTTAACAATATTTGTTCTTCCAATCCATGAGCACGGAATGTCTTTCCATTTCTTTGTGTCCTCTTCAATTTCTTTCATCTGTGCTCTATAGTTTTCAGAGTACAAGTCTTTTACCTTTTTGGTTAGGCTTATTTCTAGGTATCTTATTGATTTTGGTGCAATTGTAAAAGGGATTACTTCCTAAATTTCTTTTTCTCCCGCTTCATTATTGATGTATAGAAACATCAGATTTCTGCACATTGATTTTGTATCCTGCGACTTCACTGAATTCATTTATCAGTTCTAGAAGTTTTTTGGTGGAATCCTTCAGGTTTTCTATATAAAGTATCATGTCATCTGCAAATAGTGAAAGTTTTACTTCTTCCTTGCCAATTTGGATGCCTTTTATTTCTTTTTGTTGTCTAATTGCTGTGGCTAGGACTTCCAGTACTATGTTAAATAACAGTGGTGAGAGTGGACATTGGAGTGGGATATTATTTTTATTTTCAAAGAATTTTTTGATTAAATGTAAGAGTATTATTCATGTAGATATAGTTATCTTGTATCCACTTTTTATATTTATACATTGGTTTTAAATAATATCAGTTGATTCTCTTTGGTTTCCCAATAAATAATCATATCCTAAGTCTATAATTTTGGCACCTTGTTCTCAGTCTTCCCTTTCTATAAAAAGCTGCCAGGCTCTCTCCACATTATCAAGCAATCAAAAAGTTTATACTGAAGGGTAGACCAGAGGATATATGTGGACTGCAACCTTGAAGGGTTATCCAATGTATCTTTTGTCATGTCCAAATGTCCAGCATTGGTGATGAATGATTCTTTTAAGGGAATTAAATTCTATAACACTTATTTTATATATTTTTCAAATATATATTGTTTAGCTGTAGGAAACTTTCTGCTCATATTTCAGAGTAGGCTTTTTATTTTCCCCTTATTCTTTAAGGTTTAATAAGTTACTTAAGGATATAAGAAGATACACTGCAAGCTGGACATGAATGGAATGGAAAGCAGAGAAATCAGTCCCCACCTGTGCCCTGCATAGAGTTTAGCATAGTGCCTGGGACAGAGTCGGTTCTGCATCAACTTTAAATAGAAGCCACTCTAAAGGGCCTAGAACAAAATGATACAACTTCATAAACTGACTTGGATTCCTAAGTCTAAAATTAAAAGGAACTTCTAACACTATCATCTTCACCTCTGGGAGCAAGAGAGAAATGTCACTAAATGAAAGACTATCAGTGATAAGAAAGGCAAATAAAAACTCCATTATTAGTTTACCGTGACAACATACCACCACCACCTTTTCCTCAGTCACATCTTCCAGAACAAATAACAACATTGAACAGTTATTAGGTTTAAAACTGGAAAATTACAACTGACGGCAGATAACAATTTCTGCTCCAACTCTGGAAACTTTTTTTATTCATTAAGTTTTATGAAGAAAACTCTATTAATGGCTCCCTGTCTAGGCCTCTTTCTTAAAGTGGGGAGAATTAATGTCAGTACTGGGTTCATTGGACTTTGACTCTGTCACATAACATATTTAATTCATTTCCTTTTCTTGCAGCAACGAAAGTTACTACTACTTCCATTATTATAGGAAATACAGATAAATGACTGGTTCTTCAGTCTTAAAAAAATAAATAAGTAAATAACAGGGGTTGGAGCCAAGAGTATTTAAAAAGAATAAAGTTAAGTCTGACTTTTAGCATGTTTTACTGTGGCCCATTCCTTTAGACAATTAATGCTTAGGCTTCACGAGCATGATTTATTTTGAGATGTCAGTTTTAAGATCGTGAAGGAAAAATGTTCAAGGCAATGATAATGTCCCACTTTAAAGTTCTTGTGTTTCTGCTTAAATGGTTATAATAACACATGCTGTAGAAATTTTCTATATTTATTTTAGAATTACTGCTATGTGCATATGCATTATTCTTGGTAGGATGGGCATCTTCATATCTAGGGCATCCCACTATGATGACTGATTATGTTCCAGCTGGTCTTTCTCTACTTAGGAATGAAATTTTTTACTAGAGTAAATTTAATCAGACAATCTTGTTAAATGTGGCACTGGTCCCAATCAGTTGAAAGTTTTAAGAAGAAAAAATAGAAAAAAGACAAAAGCTCAAGTCTTTAATGTCATGAACTTCTCCAATGTGAGTTCTGAAGTTGGGCAGTCTTTGAATCATATCTTGAATTTATCATTTACTGGCTCTATAACTTTCAGAGAGCTGTGGAATCCCTCTAATTCTTGGCTTCTATAAGTTGGAGAATAGTGTTAATAGCTACATCTTGGGCTCATCATGAGGGTAAAATGAGATATTGCATGCATGCCTTGAGCCAAGTGTCCCCACATGGGAAGTAGGCAATAAATGTTTCCTTTCATTGTTACTACTATGTGTTCCAACCAGGGTCAAAGAATGATTTACAAACCAACCGCCTGCATCATTATCACTTGAGGTACTTATTAAAATACAAATTCTAGGTCTTTCTCAGCACCAACTGTTTCACAATCTCTAGGCTTGAGGCCCAGGAGTCTGTATTTTTAAGAAGAACCCCAGGTGATTTTTTTGCATATTAAAGTTTGAAAAACATTAGTTAGCCCCAGAATTTTCTTTCTTTCTTTTGTTTTTTAATGCAGTTTTCTTATATAGTAGTAGTTTAAAATCACTCTCTAGTAATTCCATCTTTGTATCTCCTCAATATGCTATGTTCTAGGGAAGAACACATTGCTAGGTTTGTATTTAAAATGCCCACTCCGTCTCCTCCCACCCACCCCCCAAGCTCAGGCCAATTCAAAACTGCTTCCAACTTCCCTGGAGTCTCCTTTATCTCTTTTCTCCCAGCACTTGACCACTTGGATCTCTCTAAAGCACTCATTAGACACTCTTCTTTTCAAAATCTTTGAGTTGTTAATTATCCTCTAAAAGGTAAATGCTAAGCCTCTGAATGTAGAAATTAAAATCCCCCAAAATATGGCCCCTACCTCTCTTTTTAGCCATATCTCCATCTGGTCCCTGACACAGTATATTCCACTGAAAGAGAGAAACTCACCATTTCAAATAACTAATTCTGCCTGCTTCAGTGCCCTTCCTTCAGTCAACAAATGACTTTAAATTTCTTCCCGTTGAAATCATGTCCACCAAGATCCAGCTTGAACACCACTTCCTCCCAAGAGCTTTTCCTAATCTCTCCAGCTGGAAGAGATTACCTTCTTGAAGCCCTTAGTTAATAACACTTTTCTAACACTTAGATTTTTCTTTTTTTGTATTATGTCCCCTATTAGGTTTTTTATTTCTTGCAGACAAAAGCACATCATCTCTTGCTCTTCATCCCTCATGGTGCTTGGCATTATTCTGGTCTTAAGATGGCTGTTCTAAAGTAACCACTGAATGAATGAGTGATAGTAACATGTCATTTGCCATAATGGATTTCTAGAGACACTCAGTTTATAAAATATTTATATTTTCGCACTTTAATCATTCTTAGAAAGCAAAGCCATTCTTTCTTTATTGAATGTATATGGACCTTAGAAATCATCCATTAAGGGGCACCTGGGTGACTCAGTTGGTTGAACATCCGACTCTTAGTTTTGGCTCAGGTCATGATAGGTTCATGAGCTCCGTGTTGGTCTCCATGCTCAGCGGGAGTCTGCTTCTCCCTCTCTCTCTGCCCCTCCCCTGGCTTGTGTGCTCTCTCTCTCTCAAATAAAGAAATCTTAAAAAAAATTAAGACAAAATAAAAGAAATCATCCATTTAACTAGCACTGCAGTTGAGCTCATCTGAGAGCTACAATAACTTGCCCAAATCATGCTGTTAAGGATGACACTGGGTCCAATAGTATGTTGGACTAATTCTTTGTCCAAATGATTTATACATTTATTTTGTCATGAATTAGTATATTTATTTTTCACTTTTGTATAAATATATTGTATAACCTTGTATAAGTTTGTTCTATTGCTTCAATAATGGTGTATAATCAACAATCACAAATTTTTATTGGTATACAATGAGAAGCATTGATCTGCATACTTAGGAGTCCGTTGATTATGCTTCAGCTGAACTACATTGAGTTCTGCTTTAGGAGGCATTTCAGCTGGGCTTAACTACAGTTGGGTTCAGGTTCTCTTCATACGTCTTCTTTTTGGGGGCCAAGCTAATGGGGCAGCAGCTACCTGAGGCATTTCTTTCTTGGTGTATCACTGGACCTCAAGAAATAGACTAAACTGTCACACTGTCATTTATGCCCACATTCCATTGGCCAAAGAAAGTAATTTGGCAAGACCCAGTATAAATGCTTCTGATGAGGGGAACTCCCAAGTGACATGGCAAAGTGCATGGATGCATAGGAAAAATATGAAGAATTAAGAACAGTGATCTACCTACCACATGTCTCTTTATAATTAGTTTTTATTATGTTTACATTTATAGTTCATATCTGAAATATGAATGTATGTTAAAATATTTCTATAGTTATGATTATACATATTCCTTGTAACAAGTGGAACTTGAAAATAAGTGAAAATTTACCACTATTGAAATTTAGTTTTTATATCTCCATTATGAAACTGGAAAAAAATATTTAACTTTGTCTTCATACTTGATAAAATTTTTATAAGATATACTAATCATTATATTACTCATAATTCTACCAGTGTGAGAAATTACAGTGATTTCATTCATGCCATTTATTCAATGAGTAAAACTATACTTAAAAATATTAAGGGATTTAGATTTTGTTTCCTGTTTGCACCACCAAACAGAAGAATGAAAAGGAATAATTTTTAATCTGCAGTGATAAAATTCATGAGAAAATTGTTTAAGATAGGAATTTTTAATAATTACCCAGGTTGAATCTGATGCATGTGGCCTAAAATCAGTTTCAATAAACCCTTCCTTAAAGGAAGCTTCATGTAGCATGTTTATATAAATACACTGCAGAATATTTTAGACATTTAAATTGTCTTCCATATGAAAATGACATCATTGAACAAAATATTCAACATTTATTAATTTTACCATACCTTGCCTCCCTGAGTGCTTGCCAGTGATTGTCTATAGTCTAAGTAAAATATTACATAAGAACAGTTTGTTAGGCTATATTATGCATTCTTATTTCAAAAAGTCTACTCCTTTGCTATGATACTTAATAAGATCTATAACTATGCATTTAGCTATACATTTTCTTACCAATTCTGGGATGGTCAAACCTTTAAATTCCTTTCTAGTCCCTTGTATACAAGATAGAACAGTTTTAGAAAGCTCAAAATAATGAAAATTTAGGGCTCAATGAACTGTTTCATTTTTTTCTTCTTGGAAAAATATGCAACTAGTAACTGTTATACATTAGTTATACTTAAGTGCCTGGGTCTGAGAACTCAACATGAAGAGTTGTTTAAAAAGTATTATTGCCACAGATTTGAAGATCCAATATTCTCTTTAACTCTGAATTCTCTTTAACTCTCAGTTATTTTATATCTGTTTGGATTTCCTACCAAAAATCCTTAGCCCAGCTTTCTTATTAATTTCACGTCAAAATGAGCCTTGCAGTTCGGCCTTTGTTTTTCTTTTGCCACATACAGTTTAATAACTTCTGGTTCTCTCTCTTTTTTCCAGGAGTTCTGAAAAGTGGGTCCCATCAGATGTGTTGTTTGCCCCCATTTGCCATAAATAGAGAGCAGGTAAGAGAAATACCCCAGGAAAATGAGTCCCCCAAACTATCATTCTATCATTAAAGCGGGAACACAAAAAACTCACTTATCCCAGTCTAAGCATTTTTATTGTCTGTTTTCTCTGTAAGGTGGGATGGAGAGGCAGGAAGTATGTTCTAACTTGAAGTAATTTGTAATAAAAATAAGTCATTTATTTCTATATGATTATTCACTGTTGTATTGTTTGATTTTTAACTAGGGCTCAGATCTAGATCAGGCAAGAACTATGTGCAAGGTACCTGAAACCAGAGCCAACTTTGACTATGTTAGTGCTTTAAAAAATTCTGTGGCTTTCGTTACCATCATTTATTCATATTCATAAGGAAAAGCGTTTGAATTTTTCAGTACAAAGAATGCTGAGCTGGTCATTAATACTACCTTTACCAAAGTATGTACGTGATGATAAGAAAAAGGACAGCTCACTCTGATTCTTAATTTCATTTTTTTTTTAAAGAATTAGAATTGTATCAGCCCCAGGATTACCTCTGATAATAGGATATTGTAGTGATAAAGAATTGTGTTTAGCCGTTATTTGTGACCAGTATACAGACCATATCTGTGAGGGTCTTGAGTGTAGAACGTGTGACAGGGTCATGTAAGATATTAATTTGTGTTTCATTTTCATTGCTATGGAAGGATCAGAAAAAACAAGAGCTATTTTTATTTTGGCATCTCTATTTCACTCCCTTCCTCAGTCCAGAAAGTAGCTAAAATTTGTGTTTTTTCTGTTACCTAAAGATAAACTTCCCTCCCAGTGTTTGTTTCAAAAGTCTCAGTTTATTGAGGAATTACGCTGGAGGCTGGAGAGAAGGGAATGGAGGAAGATGCAGAAGAGCAGAAGCAATCAAAGTAGGGTGCCTGGGTGGCTCAGTCAGTTGAGCGGCTGCCTTCAGCTCAGGTCATGATCCCAGGGTCCTGGGATCGAGTCCCGCATAGGGCTCCCTGCTCGGCGGGGAGCCTGTTTCTCCCTCTCCCTCTGCCTGCCTCTCTGCCTACTTATGCTATCTCTCTGTCAAATAAATAAATAAAATCTTAAAAAAAAAAGCAATCAAAGTAGAAAAAGATTGTCTTAACTAGGAAGCTCCATATGTGAGTCCTTGCCTGAACCCCCAAGAGTGTGGAAGAACTTGAGGGAGGTTGGTTGAAAACATGGGTCTTCTAAGGAGGCAGGTCTTAAAGTACTTGACAAAGCTACCTTTGACTGGCACTACCTACTTTTAAGAAGAAATAGGCTTGCATATTGAGTAGGTCATCAGAGTCCTGCTTGACTGAAGAACGGAGATCTTCTCCTATTTTCCAGTCATCCTGTGAAATCCTTGGATTCCTGTGTGGTCCCAGAAAGGCAGGTAGATGTTGCCAAAATGACTGACATCGGATCTCTTACCAACCAAGCAAGAAGTCTGGAGTCAGATTCAATTTGATTTAATGACAAGAAAGATAATGTGACATGTATTGCTTGTGAGTTTAGGAACTAAGAAGTATAACGGCCGCAAGTACTGAGCAGTAAAAAATTCCTTAAAAATGAACTATAAACATAACTCTGAATAATTAAATTGGAATTATTTTCCTTCCCTCTAAGCATCAAAAAGCAAAGTTCAAACTAGAGAGAGAGAGAGAAAATAGTGTTATAGTTTGTTAGAATGGATCATTGCAGATATAAATTCTCTAGGTTTTTTAATGCACAGAAAAATTTAAAGCTCTCAAACTTGTTTTTACCCACCCAAGGAGTAAAAATTTTTCAATCAATTTTTTTTAGCACTTATGAGTGTACATCACTACACATTCAAAAGATTTGCCTTTACAAAGCTTACCTTGAGAGAGAGTCCTTGTCACCATGATGTAGTGGTGGGAAACACACTCTACTGTGTGTCAAGTATCCTAACTCGACTCCCAGTTTCTGACCTTAACCCTGTGGACTTGGTTCAGTTACTTAACTTCTCTGATTCTCAGTGGTATCATTTGCAAATTATAAAGATTATAATGAGAGATGCCAAAGCTTTAGCTAATTTGAATTTTTTATTATAATTTTTTCAAATACTTTATTTTCTTGGACTTCTGCCAAATATCCTGAGAACTCCCATCTTCACTGCCATTCATCTGTCAATATCACCAGTTAAAGAAGTCTGATTCTTGCTTCAGCTAACAATTTCAGAATTCCCCTCTTACTATTTTCAGAGTCTATTTGAGTTCTGCAACAAAGTGTCAATACTATGACTTTAAACTCACACCAGTATTTGAACAAAGGCAACATTACCCACCTCTTTTTATTCACAAGAAGGCCCTCCAAATGGTTTAAGTTGTTTGAAAAAAAAAACAAAAAACCCACACTCAAAGACTCTCTTAGGGCGCCTGGGTGGCTCCGTTGGTTAAGCGACTGCCTTCAGCTCAGGTCATGATCCTGGAGTCCCGGGATCGAGTCCCACGTCGGGCTCCCTGCTCAGCAGGGGGTCTGCTTCTCCCTCTGCCCTCTTCCCTCTTGTGCTCTCTGTCTCTCATTCTCTCTCTCTCAAATAAATAAATAAAATCTTTAAAAAAAAAAAAGACTCTCTTAAATTAAAATTATTCAGTAAAAACATATTGCCAGCACTGATGGCATCTACAAAGGATGAAATCTGAAAGTATTTTAGGCAATGGCAATGTCTTGAAATAAGCATCATCCTTTTGTTTATATATTATATTCATTTCACTAGATATGTATGTTTGCCTTATTTAGGATATTCTTTCTTTTTTCTTTTTGATACATCGGTAAGGTTTTATGATTGTAGGAAGTAGTAGGTTAAGGCCAGAAAGAGTATGTATTTACATCATTTGCTCTTCTTCAAAAATCAGAAGTAATGATACCACACTTATATCAATGTTTAGCAAAAGAGGCTTCATTTTTATTGCATATGTACATTTTTTTCAAAGATTTTATTTATTTACTTGAAAGAGAGTGAGAGAGAGAAAGCAAAAGAGGGGGGAGAGTCAGAGGAAGAAGCAGACACCCCACTGAGCAGGGAGCCCCGACACCCCAGCGTAACACGGGGCTCCGGAATCATGACCTGAGCTGAAGGCAGACTCTTAACTGACTGAGCTACCCAGGTGTCCCTCTGCGTATGTACATTTAACTGAACAAAAGATTATACTTCAGAAATGTGGGGAGACTGAACTGGAATTTCTGAACTCATTTATTAGAAGGTGAAAAGTAATAGTTTGAGCCTATTTTGTTTTCTCGACATATTAAATATTTTCCTTTTGTTTATTCTTTTTTTAATTTTTCTTTTATTTACTTTTTATTTTTACTTAATTTCTAGAAGTAGTAAATGACAACTATAAATGTGGTTATATTAATTAAATTTGTAATAGCAATACTAGAAAAACTAAAAACAATGTATATAACTTTCAAGGCTCCAAGTAAGAAAAATAAATAACATACCAAGGTATATAGGAAGACATGGTAAGCAAAAAATCCGCAGTATTTATGGAAATGCCAATTTCAATTAGGATTTCTAGAGAAGATCTAGATCTCAGAAGAGATAATGACTTAAACTGATAAAACACACCAGAGAAGCTGCAAAATCATGTATATATTTTTAATTTTTTATTTGACTATAGTTGACATATGTGTTACATTAGTTTCAGGTGTATACCATAGTGATTCAACATCTCTATACATTAGGCTATGCTCACCACAAGTGTGGCTCCCATCTGTAATCATACATGATATCACAATATACATGACTGCATTCCCTATGCTGTATTTTTATTCCCAAGACTGGAAGCCTGTATCTCCCACTCCCCTTCACTCTTTTTGCCCATCCTCCACCCCCCTTCCCTCTGGCAACCATCACTTTGTTCTCTGTATTTGTAGGTTTGATTCTACTTTTTTGTTTGTTTTTTTGTTGTTTTGTTTTCTAGATTCCATGTATGAGTGAAATCGTACGATATTTGTCTTTCTCTGACTGACATATTTCACTTAGCATCATACCTTCCAGGCTTATCCATGTTGTCACAAATGGCACAATCTCATCCTTTTTACATCCATGTCATATTCCATTCTGTGTGTGTGTATGATATCTTCCTTATCCATTCATCTATCAATGGACACTTAGGTTGCTTCCCTATCTTGGCTACTATAAATAACATAAGGGTGCAGATACCTTTCAAATTAGTCTTTTTCATTTTCTTTGGGTAGATACCCAGTAGTGGAATTACTGAATCATATGGTATTTCTGTTTTTAATTTTTTGAGGAACTTCTGTACTGTTTTTGCAGTGGCTGTACCAATTTACATTGTCACCAACAGTGCAAGAGGATTCTTTTTTTCTCCTCATTCTTGCCAACACACGTTACATCTTATCTTTTTTATTTTAGCCATTCTGACAGGTATAAGGTAATACCTCATTGTGGTTTTGATGTGCATTTCCCTGATGATTAGTGATGTTGAACATCTTTTCATGTGTCTGTTGGTCATCTGTGTGTTTTGTTGGAAAATATCTTTTCAGGGGGCACCTGGGTGGCTCAGTCAGTTAAGCTTTTGCCTTTGGCTCAGGTCATGTTCCCAAGGTACTGGGATTGAGCCCTGCATTGGGCTCTCTGCTCAGCGGGGAGTCTGCTTCTCCCTCTACCCCTCCCCCCTGCTCGTGATAGCTCTCTCTATCAAATAAATAAAATCTTAAAAAAAAAAAGAAAAAGAAAATATCTTTTCAGGTCCTCTGCCCATTTTTTAATGGAATTGTTTAGGTTTTTTGGTGTTGAGTTGTGTAGGTTCTTTATATATTTTGAATATTAAGCTCTTATCAGATATATCATTTTTACAATGATATCTATTTATATGTAAAATATATAATAATATGTATTTATATAATAAATAATATATGTATTTACAAATGTCTTCTCTCAGTAAGCTGCCTTTTTGTTTTATTGATGGTTTCCTTTGCTGTGCAAATCTTTTTATTTTGATGTAGTCCCAACAGTTTATTTTTGCTTTTTTCCCCTTTCCTTAGGAGACCTGTCTGGAAAAATGTTGCTATGGCTGATGTCAGAGAAATTACTGCCTGTGCTCTCTTCTAGGATTTTTATGGTATCAAGTCTCACATTTAGGTCTTTAATCCATTTTGAGTTTATTTTTGTGTATGGTGTAAGAAAATGGTCCGGTTCATTCTTTTGCATGATGCTGACTAGTTTATTGAAGAGACTCTCTTTTCCCCATTGTATATTCTTGCCTCCTTTGTCATAGATTAATTGATCATACAAGTGTAGGTTTATTTCTGGGCTCTCTATTTGGTTCTACTGATCTATAGATCTATAAATCTTTGTGTCTATTTTGGTGCCAGTACCATAATGTTTTAATTACTACAGCTTTGTAGTTTATCTTGAAATCTGGAATTGTGATAGGTCCAGCTTTGTTCTTTTTTCTCAAGATTGCTTTGCCTATTCGGGTCTTTTGTGGTTCCATACAAATTTTGGTATTATTTGTTCTAGTTCTGTGACTGCTATTGGTGTTTTGATAGGAATTGCGTTGAATCTGTAGATTGCTTTGGGTAGTATAAACATTTTAACAATATTAATTCTTCTAGTCCTTCTAGCATGGAATATCTTTCCACTTCTTTGTGTCATCTTCAGTTTCTTTCATTAGTGTTTTTTAGTTTTCAGAGTACAGGTCTTTCACCTCCTTGATTATGTTTATTCCTAGATATTTTATCATTTTTAGTATAATTGTAAATGCAGTAGTTTCTTTAATTTCTCTTACTGCTACTTTGTTATTAGTGTATAGAAACACTACTGATTTCTGGGTATTAATTTTGTATCCTGCAACTTTATTGAATTCATTTATTACTTCTAATAGATTTTTGGTGAAGTCTTTAGTGCTTTCTATGTATAGTAGTGCAAATAGTGAGTTTGACTTCTTCCTTATGAAAATGGATGCCTCTTATTTCTTTTTCTTGTCTGATTGCAGTGGCTAGGACTTCCAGTATTATGTTAACTAAAAGTGGAGAGAGTGGACATTGTTGTCTTGTTCTTGATTTTAAAGGAAAAGCTCTTAGTTTTTCACCTTGGAGTATAATGTTTGCTGCGGATTTTTCATATATGGTTTTTATTATGTTGAGGTATGTTCTCTCTATTTCCACATTGTTGAGAGTTTTTATCATGAACAGTGTTGAATTTTCCTAAATGCTTTTCCTGCATCTATTGAGATGATCACATAATTTTTATTTTTTGTTTTGTTGATGTGGTGTATCACATGGTCATGTAAGTTTGAACATATTCTTTTTAAAAAAAAAAACATGATTTTTACTTTCTCCTCCATATTTTATGTATATGCTGCCATATTTTACATCTTTTTATTCATAATTTTCTTGTTCTTTCTTTTGGAGCAGATTCCTCTGCCTCCCCATTTTGCTTGACATTTTGTGTTTGTTCATATAGATTAGGCAGAACAGCTACTTCTTGTAAGCTTGAAGGAATGGAATGTCTCTTGTTATTCTCTTCTGTCATTCGCTTTGTCTTTTGTTGTGCAGAAGTTGTTCAGTCAGCTTTCAGTTCTTCTTCAGGAGGAGTTGCTCTCTAAATAGGAATAATATGGTGTATTCTATGGAGGAGTTATGTTCAGGATCTTTCTACATCACCACCTTGGACCAGAACCCTTATTTATGATTTTCTTTAAGAAACGCCCTTTTATAGAGGCATATGTTAGACATGTCCCCATTGCTAACCAAAGACCCACAATATCGAAGTGCCAGCATTTTTTCAAATTTAAAGATTTGGGATGTTTTCTGGAAATCGGTTCAATAACTGTACAATTACAATATGAATACATATTTTGTTCACATTTAACCTTTATCAGTGGGAATTGCTTGCAATGCTTTAATAAGACTAAAATAAAGGCATTCACTTAAACTCTGAATACTCAGATTTGTCCACAGGATTTGAGGGCAGGCAAGAAAGCAGAAAAAGGTAATAATTCCATGTTATAGTTAGAAAAACTAAAGCAGAGACATCATTAAGTGAGTTCCACAGAGAGAGTAGGCAATGATAAGTCTAGAACATAAAGAATCTTAAGCCATTATCTTTCAGTCTATGAAAATAAAGTCAGAAGGATTAATCCTGGGTGCCTTGGAGGCTCAGTCATTTAAACATCTGCCTTTGGCTTAGGTCATGATCCTGGGGTCCTGGGATCGAGTCCCACATTGGGCTCCCAGCTCAGCAAGGAGTCTGCTTCTCCCTCAACCCTTCCCTCCCCCCCCACTCATGATCTCACCCTCTCTCTCTCTCTCAAATAAATAAATAAAATCGTAAAAAAAAAGGACTAATCCTCTCAGTAGAACTTCCAGGCTACACTTTGTACTTACCGAAGAATAAGAATTTTTAGCCTATAAAATAAATTTTCACCCACTCCCTAAAGAAATAATAATACAAATAGCTAAATACATATATAAATAACCCCAAATAAATAATATCGTGGTGGGAGGCAGCCTGTCTTATGAAGTGTCTATGAAATTTTTACATCGCTGTGGGTTTCCTTAACCCACAGAAAATAAGCTAAGCAGTCAAATTGTAGGAAAATCTCATATGAATAGACAAATATGTTGTAAATACTTTCCTCTGCCCCATATTTTTAAAAAGTGTTTATATATTTATATACACACAGTTTATTGGATTCAAAATTTTCAACTCTTTTCTTTGTAGAAAATGCCAGTATATAGGACTTCAGTTGGAAAGCAAATCTTTTGTAATAGTACATAAACCACCTCCTGACAATATTAGTAGCCACTTCCTAATTCCATATATTGTATTCATTTTATCAAACAGGAAATGCAAATTCTCCTCCTTTGTTATTCTTCCATTAAAGATAAGCCACTTCATTGAATTAGAGACTTTTGTTGAACACAAGCCAACCATTAAAATGAGATTATGAATACCAAATACACATATACATCCCACCCCTTTCATTCTTAAAAGTGTGGGAGAGCCCTAGCTGCCATCTTGTGTCCCCGCATGTGTGCACCTAATCTCAGCTGGTCCACCCAAGACCCCCTGAGTGCCAACCCTCTTCCCCCACTCGGTCCCATTTCCACTCCAACAAGAGAAAGAAACTATCATGAACCAGGAGAAACTCGCCAAACAAGCACAAGTGTGCATTGGTGGGAAAGGAATTGCTCGTGGAAAGAAGAAGGTGGTTCATAGAATGACTACAGCAGATGATAAAAAACTTGAGTTTTCCTTAAAGAAGTTTGGGGTAAACAACATCTCTGGTATTGAAGATGTGAACATGTTCACAAACCAAGGAATAATGATCCACTCTAACAACCCCAAAGTTCATCACCATTACAGGCCATGCTGAGACAAAGCAGCTGACAGAAATGCTGCCCAGGATCTTAAACCAACTTGATGCAGACAGTCTGACTAGTTGAAGAAGACTGGCCGAAGCTTTGCCCACACAATCTGTGGATGAAAAAGCCCCACTTGCTACTGGAGAGGATGATGATGATGAAGTTCCAGATCTTTTGGAGAATTCTGATAAAGCTTCCAAGAAGGAAGCAAACTTAATTGAGTCAACTTCTGAAGAAGATAAAACTTAAAGAAGTTACTGGGAGCTGCTATTTTATATTATGACTGCTTTTTAAAATTTTGTTCATGAATCTGATAAAATCTAGATCTCTAATATTTTTAAGCCCAAGCCCCTTGGACACTGCAGCTCTTTTCAGTTTTTGCTTATACACAATTCATTCTTTGCAGCTAATTAAGCTGAAGAAACCTGGGAATAAAGTTTGAAGCAAGGTTAATAAAGTTCTTTGCCTGGCAGGGGGGAAAAAAGTGTGGGAGAATAGAAGAGACAAGGAGAGAATTATGAAACATCTAAGCAGTCCTGTCCTAACACAAGAGGGGACTCAACACTTTCCAGGGCCTCACTCTTACATGGGCCTTCATTGTATTTTTTTGCCCAAAATAGTATTTTATCTTGAAAATATTAAGGATTGGCTTGCATATAAATGTCTCAGTTCTTCTTGATAATGGTCATTTATCTGAGATTCTTCTTTAGAACCAATGATATGTACAGCAAATTAATTGAAGGTTACACTTAACTTTCTTTCCTACATCCTAATATTTTTCTCCCTACCTCCCTCGCCCCCCTTTTTTGTTGTTTTGTTTGTTTTGTTTTGGGGTTTTTTTGGTAATAGCTAAATTGATAATACAAATTAAGAAAGGGTTTGTGTTTGTGGAGATTAGTGAAAGAATGGTGAGAAAGATAATTTTTTAAAAGATTTTTTATTTATTCATTTGAGAGAGAGAGAGAGCTAGAGCATGAGCAGGAGGGAGGGTCAGAGGGAGAGGGAGAAGCAAACCCCCTGCTGAGCAAGGAGCCCAACGGGAGGCTCAATCCCATGACCCAGGGGTCATGACCTGAGCCAAAGGCAGATGCTTAACCGACTGAGCCACCCAGGCGCCCCGAGAAAGATAATTTTTTAATGACAGAGTTTGTATTTATATTGTAGGATTTCCTTAGTGTTCGAGTTTCATATTTCTTTTTTTCTTTTTTTTTTTAAAGAAAGTCTTTTTTTTTTTTTTTTTAAGATTTTATTTATTTATTTGACAGAGAAAGCAAGAGAGCACAAGCTGGGGGAACAGTAGGAGGGTGAAGGAGAAGCAGGCTCCCTGCCAAGCAGGGAGCCTGATGCGGGGCTCGATCCCAGGACCCTGGGATCATGACCTGAGCTGAAGGCAGATGCTTACCATCTGAGCCACCCAGGCGCCCCAAGTTTCATATTTCTTTACACACTTCGGATCAAGGGAGGAACAGGAGACCACTGTAGTCTCCCTGTTGACTGCTGTCACTCCATAGAGTTGGAACTGTGAGCTGGATTCCCAAAAAAAGTTGCAGTAAAAAGGGAGAAGTGGAAAAGTTATGAAGAAATAAAAATACGTGTTGACTTTATTATTATTTATTATGTAGCCACTTTTATTAAGTATATCATTAAATGGTCATTTAAGCCAACAATAACCTTGTAAACTGCATGCTATTTTTAATCTCCGTTTCACAAGTGTGGAAACAGAGCTTAGAGAGATGAAACAACCTGCCTAGGATCACACACAGCTATTAAGTGGCAGAAGCAAGCTCTGGCATCAGGCAGTCTCGCCCCAGGAATGTGTCCCTTCTCAATGTTTTCCTCCCCTCCCATCTCCTTTCAGCTGAATCCAGCATATCTTTTTTATTATTATTTGTCTTCCTAGACAAGAAGCAGCTTGTTTCCATTCAGAAAAAATTCAGCTGTGATATCAAATTTTTTTAAATAATCAAATGTGTATAATCTGGGAGAAAGTGAATGTGACAAGCATTGATCTAACTGCTTGACAAAAGATAATTCCTTTTATCCTTTTATCAAGACTGTGATGACGATATTTTATTTTCCCCATTTTGCAGAATAAATGAAGGTGCAGAAAAGTAAAGTAACTTACCTCCGGTCACACATCTGCTAAGCAGAGAAGCTACAATTTGTACCAATGCAGTCTGGCTCCAGAATCTTTGTTCTTAATAGGGGCTGACTTCTCCATTAAGCATGCAGGTACAGTGCCAAGGGCCCACCATATTTTAGGGGGTCACAGAAATGTTTCGATTTTAATTTCTTCTAAAATCAGAAGTAAAAATGAATATAGTAACATTGATTATATAATAAATATAATGAATATAATAATCTTGAATATATAATGCTTCCTTATGCCAACAAAGACTTAAAATATAACAATAAAATTATATATATATATATATATATATATATATATAATTTTTTTTTCAATGTAGGAAGCAGCCCACAAAAGCAAATGCATTCAGGGCCCACAGATGTCAAACTACAGCCATGTTCTTAACTGTTGTGCTATGCTGCCTCTCATTAATAAATAAAGTTCACAGATACACATTCTTCAGTTTAGTTGTGGAAATAATTTTCTCCCACAGTTACCTACTTATTATTTAGCACTCTTCCTATTTCCCAGTTAATGGCATTCATCAACTCTTTCCAACCAAAAGGGATTAAGAAATATGAATCTTCCTTTCCATGCAGATTTCACTCGTTACTGCTAAACCCCATACTCAGATCACAAGAGAAAGTGCTTGTAGACAACAAAATGCAGCTGAGGTCAATTTCACAAAACATATGACTGAAATCAAATAAGTTATTTCACTAAGCCTCATTAATTCAATGGAGAGCCATATTTGGGGATTGATGACGTAGGTCTGAAAATACTCTGAAAATTAAAAGGTACTTTAAATGTTGCATCCTGACTTGTACTGACGTCAAGCCTTGTTACAATCTATATTTACTTGATTTTTTTTTGTGAATATCCATGTTTTATTGGAGAAATAGTGCTATGTCACATTCCAGAGTTCCATACCCTTTAAGTGTTATGTAATATGCCGTGTATTGAGGTATGTATTTCTTTTCTGTGCTCTGAAAAATAATGAGGGTTTCAAATAAGAGATTGAGGGCACATACTTTGGTTTGGGGATTCACGTTAGGATAGTGGTTCCTCACTTCTGGCTCACAATCAAGTGCCTACACAGTAAAATCTTTTCACAGATTGTTAAGGACTGCATATTTAGGTCCTCCCCAAATTCATATGTTGAAACCCTATCCACCAATATGATGGTATTAGAAGGTAAGGCCTTTGGGAAATAAATAGAATTAGATGAAGTTATGAGGGTAAAGCCCTCATGAATAGTTTTAACATCCTTATAAAAGCTGCAAGAATGCCGTCTCTGCCCTCTGCTGTGTGGGACTACAAAAGAAGTAAGGAATTTGTGATCCAGAAGAGGGCTCTCCCTGGGAGACGACCATGTTGGTGCCTTGGTCTTGGACTTGTATTCTTTTTTTTTTTTTTAAAGATTTTATTTATTTGACAGAGAGAGAGATAGCGAGAGCAGGAACACAAGCAGGGGGAGTGGGAGAGGGAGAAGCAGGCCCCCTGCTGAGCAAGACCGATGTGGGGCCTGATCCCAGGACCCTGGGATCATGACCTGAGCCGAAGGCAGATGCTTAACACTGAGCCACCCAGGTGCCCCTTGGACTTGTATTCTTAATGTTTATAAATCAGCCAGTGTATGTTTGTTTTAGCACCTTGAAGAGACTAAGGCACTTGCACACACGTACACATATATATATGTGTATGTGTGGTATGAGATCATAGTAGTTAATTTTTAGAATTTTTTCAGCTATATGCTCTTTGTACTTTTAAAATGTTTTGTTAAAATGTATTCTTCCTTTATAAAAGAATTTTAGAGTTAAAGTAAGTATTTCCCCTCTCTCCACTGATATCTGTCCACCCCATCCCGGCCTTTTTTGTTATTCCTGGGTTCTTATCTGACAAAATAAAGACTGTTAACTTTATGTTAACCCTTATATAGTTTTTTTTTTTTTCTTTTAAAGATTCATTTACTTGAGAGAGCGAGAATGAGAGAGAGAGTACATGAGAGGGGGGAGGGTCAGAGGGAGAAGCAGGCTCCTCGTTGAGCAGGGAGCCCGATGCGGGACTCGACCCCAGGACTCCGGGACCATGACCTGAGCCGAAGGCAGTCGCTTAACCAGCTGAGCCACCCAGGCGCCCCCCTTATATAGTTTTTTGTTTGTTTGTTTGTTTGTTTTAATTTTACCAATCCCCAGTTGGACCAAACTGATGAACTACTCAAGAAACCCCAACTCTTTATAAAGGATCTCTGGTATTCTTTTTTTTTTTTTAAAGATTTTATTTATTTATTTGAGAGAGAGAGAATGACAGAGAGTACATGAGAGGGGGGAGGGTCAGAGGGAGAAGAAGACTCCCTGCCGAGCAGGGAGCCCGATGCGGGACTCGATCCAGGGACTCCAGGATCATGACCTGAGCTGAAGGCAGTCACCCAACCAACTGAGCCACCCAGGCGCCCGGATCTCTGGTATTCTAAGTGACAAACGATTTCTCCTTTTTCCTGAATGAGCTCATTACGGCTCTAGGTACCTGAGAGACTGATAGCCTTAGGGCACTACAGAAGAAAAAACAAAAATGGAAATGTGAGAAGAGGTACAGGGGCAGCAAGGTGGGTGGAGGGAATAATTTCATCAGTATTAATCCATACTAATTTTCTCCTATTTGTATTCTAACTTTTTCTTAGGAAAGAACGTCTTTTATGTCCACATGGTGAATCAGTAGAATTAGTAGCCCTAGTGGTAGACCTCTTCTACTGCTGCTTTGCTGCTTTGTTTTTGCTCAGTTAATTTACACGAGTATTTCACCAACTCTAATCCATAGAGCTTTAGTCCTACACAATGTTCTGCCAGGGAAAAATATTAGGTGTTCAAATACTTTCGGTAAGTTTACTCTGTCTCAACCCCAACCCCTCACCATCCCCATCTCTAGGTGGCTCTAAACCACCTCCACTGAAATTTACTTCACTGGGAACATTAGCATATTAAAGGCTCTGAGAAGTGCCAAAGCGTTATTTGTTGTATTTTATTTTAAATTGACTTACTTGCATTCCACTCAGCATTTCTCAAACTTTCCCCAGCAAACTCCTCCCCCCCATAGCACCTATTAGTATTCCAAGATAATATCCTTCCCCCAAGACAAACTTTGAGAAACTGTATTCCCTTTATTATGTCATTACAGTTGTCAGGACTACGCATTAGAAAGTACTTGAAATCGGACGTGAACAGTGATTCAGCATCCATTCATTCATGGTCTTGAGGTGAATGGGAGTCAATGAACTGGTTTATGGCTCTGTTTCTCCACTTACTGGTTCTGTGACTTGTGGGTGAATCCTTTCACTTTTTTGATAATCGGTTTCCTCGACTATAAAAAAGGCCACTGACACTGCTAGTGCTAATACTGTTCTCAAGATCCAGGGAGAAAAATCAAGCAGTATGTAAAGTGCCCAGTGCCCAGAGCAGAACTCAGTGTTTCTTCCCACCCATCCTTCACCTTGCTATGTTTCACAAATGAGAACAGTTAAAAATTAGCAACAAAAAAATTCTAATTTAACAAAAACAAACAAAACTTTTCCCATCCAAGTTTTTATAAATTCTGAGGAAATTGTCTACTTTACTCTACCTGTGATTTCCATGACTACTGAAAAAATTTTACATGAGACTAATTGCAAAGCAGATCAATTTCTAGAATAAATGTCCTGGAAAATGTCTCTTTAATTTCCATTTAATTGGAACAGATTCATTTGCCGTCCTTATTCATGCAAAACTCCCATTGACATCACTTAGTTCCAAACTAAATTAGGTAATGTAAATGATAAAAGCAGAATCACTGCACACAAGCAAGAATATTGGGCTCATTCTGTGGCTCCACAACTACAAAAGCTGGCAAAAGGCAAAGCCTGTGATTAAAACCCTGAGAGGCAAGACCCTAAGCGGAAGCATAAACAAGAGAAAGTAGAATTTGAGGCTCTGTCATGGACATTCTGAGACGGGATTTATAGAAGAGAGTAAAAGATTCCATCTCGCCATGAACATACCTCTAGTTAACTATATTCATTCAATGTGTATGTGGTGCATACTTAGTTTGAGCCAAGTCAAGTTCTAGGCAGGCTTGTAAATAAAATAATCGTCAAGACCACTGGGATCCACCCTACTTTCCAGAGCTTACATCTTGTAGTAGGCGGAGGAGGAGAGAGGAGGGGTCTGGAAGCAAACAAAAACTAGGGGCACATATATACACATAGGAAAATTTTAAACAAGCTAAATCCTGTGATGAAAATAAAACAGATTAATATACTAAAGAGAGAGTGAGTTAAGAGAAACATGGGGGGGGGGATGTCATGAAAGCCCCCTCCAAAGGGGTGTTTTGCTGTTATTCTATCTCTACTTTTAGTTTATGCTTCCCATTTGGTTGGGGGTGTTATATTTGTGTATTTCTCATATAATACAATGCCTGGTACACTATGGTAATGAATGCTGAATGGAGAATTTAATAGGAGGAAATAATTAAACTTCAGCATAAGGGATTTAGTTTAGTTATTATTAGACCTATCCCAACCCTGAAGTATTGAATCCCTAAATGGTATTGTTACTTGAAGTTCTGGATTTCCTTTGTGTCTTAATCTGCTCAGGCTGCCATTACAAAATACTACAGAATAGTGCCTTAAGTGACTGAAATTTATTTTCCCATAGTTCTTAATGTTGGAAATCCAATATTGGTGGTGCCAGCATGGTCATGTTCTGGTGATCTCTCTTCATAGCGTAGCTTTTCACTATGTGCTAACATGGCTTGCTTGTGGGGAGAGAGAGAGGGAGGGAGAAGGGGGAGGGGAGAGGGTGGAAAAGAGAGGGACCCTTGGGGAGGGAAGGAGGGGAGAGGGACTGAGGGAGGGAAGGGGGAGAAGGAGGGGGGAGAGAGAGATCCCTTTCTCTTCTTTTAAAGCCCCTAATCTGTCTTGAGGGCCCCACTCTCATGATCTAATTTAACCCAAATTATCTCCCAAAGGCCTCATCTCCCAATGCTGTCACATTCCAGTTAGGGCTTCAACATATGCATTTTCAGGGGGATACAAATATTTAGCCTGGAACATTGTTTTAGCAGCTTTAAAAATAGGATGTGTTTACTTAATCTTTCAAGTTATCAGTCATTTATGTGTAGGAATACAACCATGAATAAGATAAAGTCCTTGTTGCCCTAGAGCCTTAAGTCTAATTGTGGAAGCCATTTTGAATAAATTAGAATGGCAAATAACTCTGTTCACTATGTGATAGATTGGACATTTTTAAGAGAAAAATGTCCTTATTGGGGCGCCTGGGTAGCTCAGTTGGTTAAGCATCTGCCTTAGGCTCAGGTCATGATCCCAGGGTCCTGGGATTGAATGGGGAGCCTGCTTCTCCCTCCCCCTCTACCCATTCCCCTCACCACCCTCCCTGCTTATGCTCTCTCTCAAATAAATAAAATCTTAAAAACAAAAAAGTCTTGTAGAGACCTCTAAATGGTCCCCAAATGATTGCAGCCTCCTGATATTCACAGCTTTGTGCCCTCACATTGTATTGGTCTATGTGACCAATAGCATATGGCAGAGTGGATGGTTTGTCACTACCAAGATTAGATAATAAAAGATCGGGGCCTCCATCTTGAGTTTTCTGTCTTTTGGATTATTTGCACTTGGGAAGTCATGTCATCAGCAGCCCTATGGAGAAATCCGCATGGTGAAAAACTGAGCTGTATAGCCAGTAGTCACAAGGAACTGAGACTGCCAACCACCACATGAGCAAGCTTAGAAGCAGATTTCCCTCCAGATGACTGCAGCTCAAGCCCACAGCTTGACTACAATCTCAAAAGAGACCCTGAGCCAGAAACACCCAACTGACTTGCTTCTAGATTCTTTGATTGATAGATACTGTGAGATAATAATTGTAGATTGATTTTAGCTGCTAAATTTGGAAGGCGTTTGTTACTCAGTATAGATAACTAATCAGGGTCTTTCATTGCAGTTAGTTTGAGAAACAATGGTGTGGAGTATTCTTGACAATTATATTAGATATGGAAGACTCAAGTAAGAATTAACAAATTTTTATTAAGTATAGCTGGACGTGTTGGAGAATAAGACTAGTTATGGTACTGATATCAAACTAGGTGAGCTACCGATGCTTCTTCCTGCTGTAAGATTAAATTATCCAGAATCCAAGCACTGGTATCTCTATGTCACAAATGAGTCAAATAACAAGAGCTATTTATAATGAATGCCATGGCCTTTTCCTCTATTTTAACTGATAACACTTATTATTTGAAGAATTCTGAGTAGATTTCAGTAGGAGGGGGTGTGAGAATGTGTGTATGGATAGGAAAAAATATCTGTTTTACTTCTAAATGCAAAATTTATTTTTAGGTCTCATCTGTACACATACCTGAGGCAATGGGGTTCTGATCCCTGAATGCCTTTCTGATAATGCCTTCCTTTATTGACTCAAATGATGCCCATCTTTCCTAACAAAGGTAAAGCTTTCGTTCATAAATAACTTCTTTTCTGGGTGGACTATGTTGCCTCAAAATATATTTTATAAACCAATAAGCATTGATAATATTTGACAGAACAGAAACAGGGAGTAACTTCAATTTGGAATATAAAAGTGAACCAAGAATAAAAACCTGAGTTTTATTTAGAGTGTGTCATACAGATACAAAGAAGATTGGTAGCTTTCTTTGATGTGCTTACATGAAATGCCTGTAGTCAAACGGCTATTTTTAAACTTGAGAAGGAATTCAGGACAAAAGGAACATTTTAAATATAAAAGGGAATTCGGGAAGATCACAAAGAAGTGAAATCATTATTATGAAGTTCAAAGACACATTGTTCTTCAAATACCAAGAAGCTGACTTAAGTATCATTTGTGACCCTCATTCAAGGAAGACTTTCTAGGTTTTAAGGAAGTTATGGACATGAGGCCATTCTTTTGCCCCCTTTTCAGAAACTGCTCTGTTTTGGACAACTATTCTGTTTTACTTTCTTGAGATGAATTCCTCAGTTGTGCACTCTTGTCAGTTCTCTCTCTCCTTCAACTACTATGCTAGACTTTTTGAACTCAATAATGAGATCTTAAAGGCAAGATCACTGGCAAGTCAGCCAACCACCAGAGACCAGGGGGATGGTGCTGGTGTGTCAGTCCCTGGCCTGAGCAGGATACGTATTGAAGACCAGGAATTGGCCCCCACATAGATGGGAAGGTAGAAAATTATTTTAAACATGGGTAGGAAGTCAGGCTGAGTGTTCCCAGGTGTCAAAGACATTTCTAAAAGTCATCCAGAAGGTCATAAGGATATAACTATGGCATCAATGAGGACTAACTTGAGAGTTGAGGTCTATTGTCTTAAGTTAGAGAAAAGTTCCAACAGACAAGAAAGATGAATTTTATGGGGTACCAACTCTTCAGTTTAAATACATTAGCTCATTTCTTCCCCACAGCAATTTTGAAAAATAGATTTTATATCCATTATATAGATGTGGAAGCTGAGACTTAGAGAAATAAAGTGATTTGGCTTGTGTTGGAGCCAGTATTCAAATCCATGACTCTCTGATCCCAATCCTCTTTCCACTATACTGTTTTTTTCTCCCTGCGTGTGGTTGAGCTCAACATAGTCATTGATTAAATATAAGAAAGTCAGGGGATTGCTTTCATAAGAGTTCTAAGGGCATCGAGTACAAATCCTTCATTTAATAAATTTTTTAGAAAGGTCATATTCATACAAGCTATGATTCTGAATTATATATTTCAGATACTTTGCTTTTGGCCACATAAATATCACTGCCTTAGAAATCACAAAGAAGGTTTTTTTTTTTTTTTTAATGAGATAAACCTACAAATGTGAGAAATATATTCAGTTGAGTGCAGCTTTTAATTTTCTTTTTGACAATAATTTTAAGAGCAAACTTTTATCTAAAAATCATTTGTACTCAGGTGGTCAGCCCTTTTCAACTGTCCAGTAAATTTTTGTTTGTTTTCAGAAAGTCATTGCTCATAACATTGCTTAAATATTTGAAATTTGTTTATATTTGTAGAGCAAGGCAGTTCAACAGCATGCTATCCATTTGTTCCCTTCATCCTGAAACAAGCATTTAACACCTTCTATATGTCAATGACTAACGACAGCATTGTAATCAAGATCCTAAAGAATTTATCAAATAAAGGACAGTAAGAAACATTTACACATAATTTAGAGCTATGGAAAAATGTCAGCTTTGAGAGCCCATGGGGAGGAATTCTCCTAATTCTCTTTTGGGAATCATAACTGGGTAAAACAAACTCTTTCCAGGAAGACTTTCTAGAGGAGGTACCTTGGGAAGCCAGCCTGGAAGTGTCTAATACACATAAAAGGTTAACTTGTTAGTGATTTAGAGTGTTCTAAATCAAGTTGTGTCCCAGAAGAATAAAATTCCATTTCTAAAATGGACCTTTAGAACCCTTTTGCCTTTGTTAACTAATCCATCTTTTACATTTGAGGAAAGCATAGCAACCATATCTTCATTTCTTGTTGTGGTCCAGAAAACAACTCTAAGAGTAGGAATTGGTGAACTTTGTTGCTGTTTTGCTGTTTTTTATTATTTTATTTTATTTTGTTTTAATTTTTGCTGTTTGTTTTAAAGTTACCAATGCTATGCTTTTGGTTTTAAAAGAAATGTAAGGTGTCCTCTTTCTAAAGGAAAGTAAAGGATTTGTATTTTATTCTTTGCTTATTAATTATTCCAAATTATGTGCCACTTAGAAGTTATGACCCCTGACCACCTACATATATTGCTGTTCTACAAATGGAAACTTCTTCAGTTCTTACAAAACTAATTCTAATTTAAACTACTAAATCATTCTTTCAATGGATTAAAAAACATGACTATAATACATGGATATTGTAACCAACCATTCTAAATACTAGAAGAAAAATTCAGTTATCTTTTACTTCATATTAATCAGTTCTACTAGAGGTACATGTGACTAAAAATAAAAATGGATGTATCCTTTTTGATGATAAAAAAATCAACATGTTTAGGTAAATATAGTATCTATAGAAAGAAAAAAGAAGTATAGATATATATTGTACATGCTCAGTGGGGGTGATATTGCCCCCAGTGTTGAAAATTCATTCTTGGAGGAATGGATGGTATTATAATAGTTTGTGACTCTCCCAAGAATTACAGGACATGAACAGATATAGAGTATATTTCTGATACTAAAATTTAATGGGAGAAGGGCAGTTAGGAATAAAAAATGTCTGAAAAGGTTCCTTAAGGGGAAATAATGAAACAATGTTGAGAAACACTGGTATATATGTGCCTGTGTGTATATATGTGTGTGTGTATATATATGTATATATATATTTGTATATGTGTATATATGTACACCTTTATGTGCATTATTTTCTATTTTGAACAAAGAGAGGATATATTATTCTCTCTACTCTGTTCCCTGCTGTTTTCACTTGACTATGATATGTCACATGTAAATCAGGGTTGACACATGCAAATGCTTACAGGGGTCAGCTGGGTAACATAAACAAGAAAAACAGGGATTGGGGAAGAATGTGGACCGTAGCAAAATTGAGAGCCCATGCTCCTTTACCCTTTAACGAGTAGCAGTGTTCGGCTCCAGCTAATGGTAGCCATGAAGGAATTTGGACTCAATGTTATTATATTCTCTGATTTGTCAAGCGATACTGGAAATCTAAATTTTAGAAGTTGACAGTGATTTCCCCATGAGGGTCAACATTATGTGGGTCAAGCCAAACATGTCCTTGCTAATAAACATGTAGGCCTCCCTTTGGATTTTAGTAGAAGTCCAACCCAGGGTTTCCCAAGAAAGATTCAGAAACCAATTACAACAAAATTCCCTGCAACAGAATTTGTATGTGATGTGTTTGCTGGGCCCCAGCTTGGGCCTGCTGAATTAGAAACTCTATGGATCTACCCAGGAATCTGAATTTTTAACATGGAGTTTCTTATGCAATCTCAAGTTTGTGAACCAAGGACATTGGGCACTTTTTAACAGCTACACAACCAGAATTGAACTCCAAAACATGAAACTATCATACTTTGTTAAAACCATTCCCCTATTTATACCACATCTTCTTTACCCATGCATCAATCAATTGATGGACACTTGGCTGCTTCCATAGTTGGACTATTTTAAATAATGCTGCTGTAAACATAGAGGGTGCATGTATCCCTTTGAATTAGTGTTCTTGTACTCTTTGGGTAAATACCTATAGTGCCATTGCTGGATCATAAAGTAGTTCTATTTTTAAGTTTTTGAGGAACCTCCATACTCCACAGTGGCTGCACCAGTTTGCATTCTCACCAGTCATGCACCAGGGCTGCCTTTTCTCCAAATCTTCCCCAACATTTGTTGTTATTTGTATTGTTGATTTTAGCCATTCTGACAGGTGTGAGGTGATATCTCACTGTGGTTTTGATTTGCATTTCCCTGATGATCAGTGATGATAAGCATCTTTTCTTGTGTCTGTTGGCCATCTGAATGTCTTTGGAGAAATGTCTGTTCATGTTTCTGGCCATTTTTAATTGGATTATTTGTTTTTTGGGTGTTGAGTTTTATAAGTTTTATATATTTTGGATAGTAATCCTTTACTGTATATGTCATTTGCAAATATCTTACCCCATTCCATAGGTTGAGTTTTAGTTTTGTTGATTGTTTCCTTCATTGTGGGGAAGTTTTTATACAATGGAGTATTATTTAGCCATAAAAAAGAATGAAAGCTTGCCTTTTGCCATGACATGGATAGAGCTAGAGAGTATAATGCTAAGTGAAATAAGTCAGAGAAAGGCAAACACCATATGATTTCACTCATGTGGAATTTAAGAAACAAAACAAGCAAAGAAAAATAAATGAGAGAGATAGAGATGGAGAGAGACAAATCAAGAAACAGACTCTTAATTATAGAGAATAAACTGATTGTTACCAGAGGGGAAGGCCGAGGGGTGTTGGGTTAAATAGGTGATAGTAATTAAAGAGTGAACTTGTGAAGAGCAGCAGGTGATGTACAGAAGTGTGGAATTACTATACTGTACACCTGAAACTAATATAACACTATGTTAGCTAACGGGGAGTGAAAAAACTTAAAAACGAAAACCATTCCCTTATTGATGGGTATTGAAAATGCTTCTAAACTTTTCTCTCTATAAATAATACTTCAGTAAACCTCCTTAAGCACATTGTTTTTATTTTTATAGGGTAGATTCCAAATCAGATTATGGGGTCTAATTTTAGGATCCAGTAGATATTGTAAAATTACTTTAAAAATGTCGCATAAAGTCACATTCTGACCAGCAATATATGTGAGTGCCCTTATCCCAATAGTGACATCCCTGGGTATTAAAAAAATTTTTTTAACATTCTTTCTTCCTTTATTTTTTAATTTTTAAAAAAGATTTTATTTATTTATTTGACAGGGAGAGAGAGCACAAGCAGGGGGAAGGGTAGGCAGAGGGAGCGGGAGAAGCAGACTCCTCTCTGAGCCAGGAGCCCGATGTGGGGCTAACATTCTTTATTTTTTAAATGCATAATATTCTGACTTCTAGTACAGTTAAGAATTTTTTAATCACGTTTTTGCATTTCCTCTTCTTGGGGAGTTTGCAGATATCCCCAAGCTGACAATGGCAGGTTTGAGAGTGGGAGCCAAGACATTCTACACAGGGTCAGTTTCTTTGATACTCTTCCCTTCTTCCTAGGCTCCACCCTCCCATCAAATCCCTGCTTTTTCTTTTCACAGGGAGCCCACTAAGCCACTAATTATCTTTCACCATTCTGGCAGGTCTCTTAAGTTTTCTTCTGGAATTATAGTCATCTGTTTATTTCCTTTGCACATTTGGCTACTTAGTAGTCGATTTTTTCCTTAACTATTTGATGTAGTTCTGTGCAAACTAGGCCATTAACAATTTGCTTTATATAATATTTTTAAGAAACAAATGATAAAAGTTACTATTTTACTTAATAATCAACCCAATTTGAACAAATTTTATTTAATTTTAATCATATTAATAATTTAAAACAAGCGGTATCATTTTTCTCTTTGTTTTTGCTGCTTTTAGAAACTCACGCAATTTAACATCATGCATTTTCAGTATAATGCTATATAATAAGTCAACTGCAGAAAAGCCACTAATAAATATTATTTCATTTAATAACAGCAAAGAAACTGTAAGGATTTAAGTAGCTTATATGAAAGTTAAAAATTTTCCAAACTTGGATATGGATTTTTTTTAAGTGGGGGGGCTTTCTCTCAAGAGCTCCTATTTCAAAAGCCAAATGGGATTTCAAACTACAAGTAAATAAATGTCAAAGCCTCTTGGCCTCTGCTCTGCCATTCTTTGCCTGAAATCCTGCCAAAATTAAATTTTCCATTCAAGGACTGGCATTTACTAAGCTTATTTTTTTAAAGACTCACTTTCAAAAGTAGTGGAAATTCTGTGCAACTTTTGACGTTCCTCTCTGTGGATAGAACAGCTCCCTCTCTAGACATTTTCCACAGGGGTAACTTTTTCTGAAAAACAAATTTTCAGTCCTTGAAATATCTTCAGCATCTAGGTCTATTGGTTTTTTCCCAGTGCCAAGCATAAAGATAAAACAGCAGCCAAGCTAGCTAGTGTTTCACTAGGTATCACAGAACAAAAAGGAGAGAGAAAGGGCAGAAGAGAAAGTGGGAGAAAAGAGCATGGTCCAATAGTTCACTTGCTAGAGGGGGACATTTATCTCAGAAAAATTGTGCTGTCTCAACAAAACTGAGCTGTAGCGAGACTCACTGTCTGCTTGTTCACATAACATCATTTTCAATTATTGTTAAGATCAAATAGTTAAGAGCTGAGTGCGTTTAAAGAATCCCAAGGCGGAAATATGGAATCCCCTCACTACAGAGTAAAATCGGAGGATTAGGGCGCCGCTTCTTTTTGCCGGTCCAGCATTGGTGGGGAGAAGGGGTAGTGCTTTTTGGGAGCCTGTGAAAAGAGTGAGGACTTGGGAAATGGAAACTAAAACTGTCAGCCAGAAAAGTCCTGCAGTATCCCTAAATGAAAGTTCAAAAAGTTAACAAAAAAACTGTGGGATAAATTAAAGGTAAAATTGAAAACTACAGAAAGTTAGGTGAGAAAACTGAAATCTATCTGGGATTGAACTGTTTGCACTTCTAAAAGCAATAGCTTGAAGCAGCAAGCAAGTTACTAGTCTGTCCTTATGCTTTCTCCCCACTCTCCTTTTCTCTTCCTTTCCTCTTTCGCAGCTTTTCTCGTAGGCAGTGCGCCCTGAGATTGTCGCCCTGTGAGCATTCCTTTAATTTCCGAGTTATTTCTTTTCCTCTTGTCCTCAGACCTAACCCTCCTTTTCTTCAGATAGTATTTGTTCAGGGACGAATCATAGAGGAGGTAGAGGGATAGAAAAAAGTTTTTTGGTTTGGGAAACTTGGGCCTTTGTTGTGTCATTTCCCCTGCCCCTCCACGCCCCCAAGCACGTGACCAAGAAAGGCCGGAATTTTGTGAATGGAGCCGAAAGGTGGCTGCAAGGGCGGGAGAAGCTCCGCCCCTTCCCCTGAAGCGGCCAATCTCCTAGCGGAGCGCTGCGGGGTCAGCAATAAACAACAATGGGCTGGGAACATACGATACGTTATTGGCTGAGGCGAGAACCTCGCGGGGGCCTACCTTAAAGCTCCGCCCCCTCTCGGTTACCCTGGATACCCGTCGGGCTTTGGCCGTTGAGAAGGGCTTTGGAAACTGTTGCTCACGTTACAGAGGCTGGTTTATCCCAGGAATGCTGGGCGGCGGGACACTCTTGCTATTGGCTCCTCGCCTGATTTCACCCTCAGAATGTACCCCAGAGCCTCACTATTCCGCTTGGAGACCCAGGCTGTGCCTGGAACCCCTCCGTGGCCGAGGTTAAAGTGCAGTTCCCGCCCAAAATGCTTGTTAGGTGCTCGCGTTTGCACCGGCTACTTGGATTAACTAGTTTGAGGGAATGCACGGTGGGTGTCCTTGCTGTCCACAGTTATTGGGTGTTTCCCCAGTGATACTTTTTCTGTTGTTGTTTATTTAATTTTTTTTTTTTTTTGACAGAGATATTTACCCTCCTAGTTCCCTCCATGGGTCCGGAATTGAGTCTTATGGGCTCACACTCTGATTTCAATGCGTCTCCATCACGTTCCATTTAAGGAAGGAAACTTTCAAATAGAAATTGAGAACTGCAGCACGTTTCCCTAAGGCGGAACAGCTGCCGGAAACGTCCTTTGGTCTCTAGCTCTGGTCGCCATCAGGATCACAAGTAAATTTCAACACCACTAAGTAAGCTGGTCCCATCCCCACGGCCTCCCATCCACTGTTGGGCCGAGGCTGCTTCCTAAGTGACTTTTTACAGCTCCAAGCCTCATAGGCGCGTCAGGGCAAGTGGTTTCAGAGTTGCAGCCCACACTTTTTAACGTCCCGATCATTGTCCTTGAAACCCGAGCCCCATCACCGCTCGCCCCCAGCTCCGGGCTCTGGCGGTTTAAAAGCTGGAGAGGAAGTGAAAGCGTCAAGTACAGTAAGTGACACCCTCCGCCTCCGTGTGTACATAACAAAAGCTCAGGAAACGTGCGGGTCCCTAGGATATCCGAGCCACCCCATTCCCTCCCTGGTCCTCCCCACCTCCACAGTGGACTGGAAGCACCTTGTCGCAGTGCACACGTGGGACACCTTTTTTTTTTTTATATATATATATATACTTTTCTTCACCTAGATTTCTCTGTGGTCCTGCTAAATTTCCCTCCCAACGCAACCACTCCTAACTAGCAGTTCCTCAGTTCCCAGGTGCTTTTACTCATAGATTCTTTATTGTACTGTCTCATGAATGACAGGATCTTGTTTTACTTGAGGGTGGCCGTTAAAAAGTGGGGCTGGGTGTTGGAAAACGGGAAAAGAATTTGGGCCAAAAGCTTAGTGGGAACGAGTCTATAGAGCGAGGTGGGCTCCTTATCAGGTTAAAAGTAGGGGGGCTGGAGATGTTGAGGGAGAGGATTCGAGGGAGTAAAGAGGCATGGGCTTGGTGGGTAGTAGCACTTCAGAGTATATGCCAGAACCGAACAAAAGTGATTTAGGGCATCAGCCCAATAGTGGAAGAAACACACCAGTAAGGAATACTAGCGACTCGATACACATGGCTTCAGTGTCCCGGACGCCTTAACGATAAGCAGAGCGTTAGGAAGGCAATTGATTTCCTCTGTGGCGTTTGCAGGCTGTGGATACTGCGCCAGCCCGCGGAGCATCCGCTAGGAAGAGGGGCGCGAGAGATCCACGAGAAGGGGCAGCAAGCCGCCTGATTGACAGCTCGAAATCTGATCTTGTGAAAGAGACGCGGAGCCAATGGGAGGCAGCGATCCATCAGTTTGGATTGGAGGCCCCTGGAGGAGAAGTAGAGGAAAAACCACCGAATTGAGCTCTGTCAGAGGCGCTTTCGGCTTCCAAAGGGGAAGTGCTGGGCAATAATTAATGTTTTTATTAAATTTGGAGGGAATTTTTTGCAGCCGTTCGCCTAGCGTGGCCTTCAGGTGGGTCTTTCCAACAACTTTTTATGTCTCTCCAGATAATTGCATGGTTGTGGGTTGCAAAAACTATCCTTACGAAAGAGGTGTCTCCGTCTCTTTAGTCCCGTTAGGTGCAAAGCAAGTCTCGTTGATCGCCATTGCTAGTTTTGCACACGTTTGCGAATCAGAGCTGCCCGGGCTACACCGACCGCGCAGGGAAACATCGAGAGTGTAAATAAATACATCGCCTCTTGTTCGGATTTTTGCTACTGCCGAAAATATGTAAATTGTGAACTCTCTTGGCTCTCTTTGGATCCAGGTGAAGGAGGCGGTGTAGGGAGGGTTATTTTTGTGAATGGGACTGTCGGAGGGTAATTAGCTATGCAAATTCAAGAGCTTCATTCATGATTTTTTTTTTTTTTTTTTTTTTTAGCCTAAAAGCCATCTTGTTCCCCTCTAGGTTGATAGAAGTCCAGATCCTGAGGAAATCTCCGGCTAAATGCTCAAAATATAAAACACTCAGCTGAGATTTGCGAAGAGCAGCAGAATGGATGGATTTTATGACCAGCAAGTGCCTTACATGGTCACCAATGTGAGTGATCAGTTCGAAAGTTGCTGTTTATAAACTTGACTCCAACGGGGGGGGGCGGGGAGGAGGGAGAGAACGAGAAGGGAGGGGGTAAGGGGGCTGGGATTGCAGATACTTTATCTGCTTTGTTGCCACTGTAGGGCGACTCTGCTTCTAGAAGCCCAATCTTCAAAATGAGCTTACCTTTCAGTGATTTGGATAAGGCATAGTTTTGTTTTTAAGACCCCCCCCCCCCTTTTTGTTCTGATTAAAGTGCCCAAGATGAGTGGAAGAGGAGACGGAGGGCAGCAGCAGCTGCTGCACTCAAAGTTTTTGGCTGGGTTTGTCTGCCACATTGAAAAGAATGAAGTTGAGACAAATGCTGACACTTTTTGTTTACATGGGGTGTTTTTGTTTCTTTTTTTATCGTCTCGTTTTTTCCTCATGTTTTTTATTTCACCACTCTATTTTTACTTTTGTTTTGGGGGGTGGTATCAGAGAGAATAAAATTCACGGTATTTTAGTCTAGCTTTGATCCAGCTAAAAACGACTTTAAGTGTGATTGCTTAATGTTGTTTTGATGCTGAGATGCCATGAATACATGACTGATAAGTAGTAGTGTGTTACGCTTGGCGCTGGGAAGCAACTCTCCCTGGTTGTTGAATTCTCAGCCTAAGCTTTCACTGTCAAGTGAACGCTGAAAATGAGTATTGGAATTGATACTATGGACTTTTATTTTTCTATTTAGAGAGAGGCTCCAGCAGACTTATGTATGCATGTGTTTTTTTGTGTGTGTGACATCTGAGGTTTACATTTTTTTAAAGGATTTTATCTTTCCCTTTGTAGAATCAGCGTGGGAGAAATTGTAACGAGAAACCAACAAATGTCAGGAAAAGAAAATTCATTAACAGAGATCTGGCTCATGATTCAGAAGGTGAGGTTTGATTTGGGGCTGAATCCCCCCTCTTTACCTATACCCCCACCCTCATAAAGGAGAGGAGCACTTCAGTCTTAGCTTAAAAATAATAATCTTTCAAATTACTGCATTTAACTGAGACTTTTACTTGGAGCAATTAACATAATGTGACAATTTGCATTGGAGGATATTTTATGGCCCTGTCACAAACTAATGAAAGAAGGAAATAAACACTTAACAGTGACATCCTTCTTTTAATCATTCTTTTGTGTTTAAGTACTCTTGTCCATATGGCACATAACTAATCCCATACACTGAGGTAACAATTTTAAAATATCCAACACCGTGGGACAAAGTAAGCAGCTAGGTATACTACTTAATTTCTCCCTTCTACTTTATTAGAAGTTAAATGGTGTAAATCATGGTTTGCTTTCCCATTCTCCATACACTAAAACCATTTACTGTTATCAAACTTTTCATGGATGATTTTGATGACTACATGGTGAGGTCATAATATCTTGTTTATAGGCCTTCAAGTGTTCACTGAATCATAATTAAGGCCTAATTTATAATTAGAATACCTATTTGGGAAATTAGGTTACAGATTTTTTTTTTTTTTTAATGCACTGTTAGTTAGGAGGTCAGTATGTTATAAAGTATTCCACCCGTACGGGAGCATTCATAATGGACTTAATATACTTAGATTTAATTATCTAAGTTCAGTTTGCCATTTTGATTAGGCATGTTGAATTCTGAAACTTAACTCAAATCTTCATACATATTGGACATCCTCTCTCTCCCACAATGACAGAATGCACAGTTTTGGACTTGATAATAAACAGGTGCCAGGAAATTATCTCACTTTGACTTTTGTAAATCTACTAATGTCGAAATTTTCCTCTAAGATCTTGTATTTAAAAGTTGTCCCTTTTAGTTTTGAGGCATTGAAACTCAAAACATACAGTGCTTTAAGAATTATACCATGTACTGTTTCATCTTTTCTATAAGGTTCAGAAGATAAAAAGAAAGTGATGGTCAGCCTTTCTACTCTTTCTTCTGCAAGAGTTGACTCTATTTAAGAAAGGTTTACACAGATAGACACACCTTCACCTCAGCCTTTTTGTGAATCCTAGTGTATGTGTGTCTAGTGTCCCTGAGCTTATTTATTAAGTTATTTGTTAAAAGGGGGAAAATATTGCCTTCGTTATTTAATTCACTAAAATAATTTCTTAAAGAAGTATTGCTTAATAGCCATTAAAATGGCAGGATTATTGAGCTATTTAAGTCATGAATCCTATTTTCTTCTTATATTGACTCCCCCCCAAATTAAATTGATACTTAGTACCAATTTCATGACAAACATTTCCATTTAATGGAGCCTAAAGGTTTTTCAAATCTTTTGTTTATGTCTCTGACTTGTTTTTTAGAACTCTTTCAAGATCTAAGTCAATTACAGGAAACATGGCTTGCAGAAGGTAAGGCAAAAAAATTGCTTTAAAAGGAGGGGAAAAGCAACTCTAGAAGGGGAAAAAAAAAAAGTCCTGAACTTGCTGTCTTAACGTTCAGCCCAATTAATTGAGCTCTAAAAGAGCCACCTCATGTGTCATGCATACATTAGAGTCTCTGATGAGTTTGTCTTTAGGGAATCCGGGGCTGCACTACCCAGTGTCATCACAAATTACCAGGAGAAATTGCTTCCAGCTCACAATCACATCTGCTTTTGGCAAGAACTAATGCACCAAGACTTCAAGTTCTAAGCCTCTGTTCAGATTTTAATTGCAATTGATCAGGTTTATATTATTGTACCTCGAGAGACCTCCTAGAGCCAGAACCCGGCTTGCTGTTTCTTTTACAGCAGCGCATATCATTATTTGGTGTTCTGGTGGAGGACTTTTCTGATGGCAGAAATTAGTTTCTCTGGGTTCATCAGGACGGGATGCTTCAAGATTTAAGTGCAAGTGTCTTCTTTCCACCGTGTTCACAACACAGAACGTTAGGTGTGTATCCAATACTTAGGAAATCTATGGCTTTAAAAGAAATCTTTGGGGGATTTGAGGACTTAAAGAAAGGTTTTCTGTTTGTTACTGTTATGTGATATTTGCTGAAATTGATTTTTGCTTTTGTGTCACTTTTACTAGGATTTATTTAATATAGCAAGGTGACGTGTGAAGGCATTACTCTTATTTTTAATTACTTTTTAGTAAAATTTTGTGTTGCAATCTATTGTATCTTTTACTGGGTGAAACTTTATTTCATAGGAACAATGAGATACTGCTTCAGTACAGCTTAATACAACTTGAGAAATGCCTAATGTTGAGGGACTTTTGTTGGTGTCCATAATTTGAAATTTTTCTTTTGGGTTTGTTATAAATGTGAAATACTAATTTTGTCCTATGATGTGTTTTATGGGAAGAACAAAGAGAAAGTTATATCTATTTAAGCATTGAGTATGATTTGTATCTCTGTCTGTATGTTATCTGGGAAACATGCAATTTTTGGAACAGATTTTTAAGGTTGTTAAAAGAAGGGAGAGAGTCTCTTTAAATGGAACCCAAGTGTTGCTGTTGCTACTTTGAGCCAGACTGCAGTGCTTTATCGGTGGTCTTGCTTGCAGTTCATCAAGTTGCTGTTAGCATGTAAAATAAGTTTCTTTGTTTTGCTGATATTCTAGTTTTCCAAAAAGCTTTTGCAGTTTTTATAGATCTTTTAAGTTAAATAGCTCTTCTAGTAGCCCTTTGAAAGGGTGATTGTATTTGCGTGTTCATAAAAGGTAAGTATTAATGAAAGTTTTAGTTATATTTAAAGGTCATTTTGCTTGTCTCTGTAAATGAAACTTATTGCAATAGATTACTTACTATTGCAATGTAAACCATATATTCAAACCTAACTTTTTCAAGAAAAATTTGCACAGAGGTCCTTGTGTTAACTTTGATTTGTTAGTTTTGCAAAGTTGAAGGTTGTGAGGACATTACATTCATGAGGAAATTTGTTCGCTTACCTAAAATAACTTGAAATATCTATTTTAATTGTTCTCGAAGGTTTGTTGGTTCTTAGATGTTTAAGTCTCATTGATTCCAAGTCATTGCACTTGCTGGCAGATTTTGCATGTGCATAGCAACTCTGTTTCTGGAATTTTAAAATGTGGATTCTGTGACAGACTCTTGCCATTTTATAATTAGTTTTAGTACAGTCTCTGACTTTTGACTTGTTTTGTTTATTTGTCGCTCGGTAAGTGATTTGAATAACTCTCCAAGTTAATCTTTTAAAACTCTGCACTGAATATATTCTTACCTATGATTATTAACATACCTGTAAATCAGATTTGAAGATTTAACTTTATATAAAACAAACCTAGAAAATGACTGATGTATTTGGAGGAACATGGACTTTTACTTAGAAAATGATTCATAAGCTTAAATAAGTTAAGGAATTAATCCTCGGGGTGTTTTATTGAATACCCAGGTGGGCGACTGTTTACAAACTGGATAAGACTGCATTTTAGAATAATGTAAACAGTTTTCAAATTAGTTTATATTAATTTATCCTATCATGATATAAGCAAAATATTGTTAATATGACTTTTAAAATTTAATAATGGAAAGAGAGTTCTTTTTTATTTTTTACTATTTGTTAATAGACTGCATATTTATTTTTATTTTTAGCAATTCTGTATCATTATATTATTTGCTTTAGCATTTTAACTTGACTTATCCCACATCTTGAACTAAGAAGAGATATTAAAATTACACTAGGTTATTTGTAGCTAGATTTGTTCATTTCTGTTCTTCTGGACATCCAGAAATTAAAACATTGCCAAATTGGCAGAGTAGGGACTGTTTATATATTTCTTTTCATAATGCTTGGTAGCCAAGAAAGTGACCATGGAATTTTAAGGCATCTTGACCCTTTTAAAAAAGATCATTGGCAATTAACTAAGTTTCTCTCATGAGTTAGAATCCCACTGAGAAGTTATACAGATCTAAAAATCTTATTAGACGTGAGAGTCAAGTTGTGTCAGAAGAAAATCATGTTTTTAAAAAGTGATCAAAGCCCTGAATATTTGGGAAATGATATATCCCAAGATGTTTGTTTTTTCTTATAAGAATTTTTATAAATTAGATTCAAAGTGCAACATATGGGTTAGTCATAAGTAAATTATTATGGATTATGAAATGTGTTTTATGTCTAAGGACAAATTAGGGTAGATAAGGTAGCACTTTTTGAGGGTGAGGGTTGGAGCCAGTATTTTCAGTTTGCTAAAGTCCTGTAATTTGGGGGGATGCCTGGAAATATATTTTTAATTTCCAAACGGAGATCAAAAATATGTTTGTAAAGGATGTAACTTTGCATTGGTATCACTTTCTAAGTACTGACACGGCAATTTAAACGTTTCTAACGTGTCTACCACAATTAAATATATTCACCTACACCTCATCCTTAAGAAAATTGAAAAGATAATGTTTTCAGTGACCACAGTAGCACTTAAAAAAAAAAAAGTGTCTATTTTAAATTTTGCCATAGCTACTTTATATTATAATTTTACTATGTACAATTCTTCATTGATTCTTTGTCTTTTGAGTTAGATTGCTACTGACAGAAAGGCAATTTCCATTATTTGATCCCATGAAATCACGAGTTCATATATCCATCCTGTCAGCATCATGGTAACGTCTTATTCTTAATAGCCTGTTTTAAGTGGTACTGTAGAGGGTGGTGTCCTAGAAATTCATGGTTAAAATGGACCCTTTTGTGTGTGAGGGAGAGAAACAGAAGGATATAAAATTGAGTTTGAAAAGGATTGCATTCTTCTAAAATTGCTGATTAGAACTTACCTGCTAACACAACTTGAAGAGAAATAATAAATTTCATATGTATCTAATGTAAATGCATAGCAACTTTTGAACATTGTTTTTGGCATGGATCTAGACGTTCTTGAGGTTCCCTTTCATCAGTGATATTAAGGACAAAAGTCAACAGTGATTCGCTGCCACAGAGCGGGATGTTTTTCAGTGGTGTTACATAGTAAGTCAAGTTTCCTGCTGCCCCCCCACTTGAATCAAAGTTTTATCTCCAAGAACAACCTTTCTTCACCAAAGGTTATTACTTCATGCAGACAAGGCTTTTTTTTTTTCTTCTTTTGTTTTGTGTGACCTTCAAATAATAGGTTGAGTTAACAGTAGAGATGTCATTATATCCTCTCCATTTACTTCAGTAGCTGATACTAAATTTACATTCAAAATAATTTCTTATGAAGTTCCTTTAAATAATGTGTGCTGTTGTTTCTCGCTATCCATGTCATCCACAATGCCCAGTAGTCATAATGTACTCATTTTTATTTTTCAAACAATTATACTGTTTCTTGTTAAAATGGAACATAAATTGGGTATGTGCTCATTAGTTTTTTTTATGTGCTACGGTAAGAGCTAAAGACTTTAAAAACTACATTATTTTATGTGGTTTACATAAAAAAGGAAATGAGAATTAAGCATTAAATTACAGAAGTCCATACTTTTTCTTAGTATTGAGCAAGAATCACACATTTTGTGTGTAGGGGGGAGGGGTGCTTCTACTCCTCTTTTTGTTGTACCAGGAAATACTCTCAAATATGAAAGGAAGACTTCTAATTTGGACTTGATTAAAAGATAGCAGGTGGAGTAAATGTATTATATTTTAAGTATTTATTGGAATTATATAAATGTCTTTTCATCTAGGCTCTACTTGCAAAATAAAAAAAAGTTTGTTAAAAATAGAACTCGGATATGGTATAGCCTCGGTATACTTTTCCAGAGGGTCCTGATCAGTGTTAATGAAATATTGCTTTTCTGGTTCGGTTATAAGAAATGTGTCATTTCTTGAATTTCATAATATAACTTCATTCCCTTTGACCTGTGTAGAAGCTTGTAATTAAAATTAATAATAATAATAATAATAATAATAATAATAATAATAATAATAATGTCAGACCTCCGTAGTACTAGGAAACAGAAACAACAGCTCTTAAGCTATGCTTGTTTCCAAGTCCCTATAGGTCAGTGTAGAGTTAGGAGTGGAAGCTGATCTGAGACTGAAGACAACTGAAACTCACTGTTTTCCTTTTTTTAGAGCATCAAGTATTAAAGATGTTTCTGTCATGGGGAAATAGCTCCCCCCCCCTTTTTTTGGTCTCTTTAAGTATGTTTATACTATTGTATTAATTAATGCTTATATATCGGTACAATCATTTTTAATTTTAAAAGCGGATGTGGTATAAAACCAGGCTTAGTGGCTTCATGATTATTTTGTTCCATGGCTTGAAGCTTCATTTCAGGATTAAACAGAATACCACCGTGCAAAGGTTGATTTTCCTGTTGTTTTACTTTTATGTAAAATAAAATTCAAGTTTATTCAGAGAAACTTGTTGCTAATTCTTTGATTCAAAATGAAATGCTACAAAGTTCAGCAATAATCTATTATAATCTCAGGATAAAGAAAATCTGAATAATAGGCAAGAAAAATAAGACATTTCTTCAATGATTTTTTTCCTCCCTCACTCCCTCCACTCTCTAAGTTCCTTCCTTCCTTCCTTTTTAGTTTTATACATTTATGTTTTTGTGATAACTTACCCTATAAAGCCGGATGGGTTAAATATATATCTATGTATCTATAGAGAGAGAGGTAGATACATAGATAGATATAGATGTCTATCTAGCTATAGATAGATTTAATTTTGTAAACTTGTCATTTATTTAAATGTATACCTTAATGGATCTGAGCTGTATTTGAGATAGAGCAATAAAATTGGTGTGTTTATTGCAAGTTCAAGTTGACTTGCTTTAGCTCTCTGGAAGGGCGTGACATGAAAAGATTGCGGTTGGGCCACATGGCTCATGCTGGACTGTGTTTTTGTGAATGGAGGCAGAACTCCAGTTCTGCCTGCTTGTCTGGAGGAATTGCTGAGGAGATCAGCTGTCTCATTCACAGGCAGAAAGAATGACTCATACATCTTCCGCCTTGTTTGGCTCCAGGTCATTGTTACAGTGGATAGAACTGGTTTTAATTAAATATTAACCCCTTTTATACTTGACGTTTGTTCCATTTGTAATTTTTCCACTTTTTTCCTAGCTTTAAAAGAAAACTCCACGGACCTCTAGTTTGTAAAGAGTGGGGGGGGGTGCTTTTTACTTGCCTGCAGCCAACCTTGGAAAATATTTAAAACTCTTACCTTTTCTTAAGTAGTTAGTATTTCATTTGAAAGTTTAAGCATAAAATAAAGGGACTCTATTTAAAAATTGCCCCCACCCCCAGAAATGTTAGTTAAGAAAGTATGCTGAAACTGAGAATGAGGGTTAGTGATTCTGTGACATCTAGATCATGATTAATATTTTCATGAGTTTGTTTCTTATAATATGTATTGCTATGCACTAAAAGAGAGAGAAAAAAAAAACACACAACAACTCTGGATAATAATCTAGGTAAAGCAAAGAGCTGAGAGAGCAGATACTACCCTTTTAAAGCCCGAGTCCTGAGACTTGATGGCAACTTGTCTATTAATGTGCAATGAACTGATAGAGCTGCTCCAGCTATTACCAATAAAATCCACATGCTTAATCTTCTTGAAAGCCTTTTATTGGTCTTTTGGTCTATACTTTTCCCCCTTGTCCTTTCTTACTCTTCCCCTTCCTCTTTAATTACATAGTGTGGGGAAACATTTTCATTCCCCAAAGGTGATTATTCCAAGCCTAGTTTATAATAGATAGCAGTGAAAATAGTGTTTTTTAAAGGTTGGCCGCTATGGTTAATTTTCCACTTTGGAGTTGGTATGGCTTGCCACAAATTTTCAGGCGGCTGTAGTTTGCTATTTCACAGAATTCCCGTGAATTGAGAAAAAAGGAAACGTATGATATGAGTGTGGCAATACTTTGTCATATTTTCCTTGCCCAGATCCAACGTGTGTTTTTCGTTAACTGCTTTCCTTTTACTCTAACTTGAAATTAGAAGTATACTTAAGCCTTTGTCTATTTAAGTAGCATGCTGCTTCATTTGGTCTATTCCGTTTCTTAAGATTAGCTTCTGTGAAAATGTGAGTCATATGTTTTTTGTTAAAATGCTGTAATATGTTCAGGCATAAGTGTGAAGTATTTATTCAGTATGTTAGAGAGTTAGAACAGAAATAGCAATTCTTATAGCAATTCTTATTCTTTTTACAAATTGTTATGGACCTATTTTCTTTAATTTGTGAAGTATAACTTCCAGCTTCTTCTAAAATTTGGCTTTACCCCCCCCATGCTTATCCCAACACATACCACATATCTACCAGTGATTTTTATGTCTTTCTTGCAGTGAAACTTATCACAGAGTTACAGTTTTCTTTTATGATATGATAGTAAGGAAAAAATAATGTCTGGCCTTTAGGACATTCATACCAGCATATTTAGTTACAAATAATTTTTGTTACTCACCAGCTATTTTTAACTATTCCTGTAAAGGGATATTACATTTTTATTAGATTCTTGCAAATGTTGGCTTTTTTTAAAAGCATAGTAATTGCTGTGGTTGATAATTTTGCATCTCCATAGTTATGTCTGTTTAGCTGTTAATTTAGAAGGAAAGCCAAAACATGTGGGTATGGTGGAAAAAATGTGTAGGATTTGGTACTGTCTACCTGCTGTTATTTATTAAATAAATATTGAAAACATTTTTGTATTTTTTTTGGTGTGAAGACTTATTTTAAAGACTAAAATAAGATTTTAGACTTATTTTATGTCTAAAATCTCCACTTCTATGAATTTGAGAAAAATGAAGCTTGCTGTAATGTCAAAAATGTTTATAGTTAAGAGAATACTAATGTACACATTTTAGCTGTTATTTTTATCCCTTTCCAATATAATTCAGGAGAAGTGAAGATTTTAAGCTTGCATTGTAATGACTGAAGTAGTTTTGTATGTGTGACTTGAAAGAAATGGGTGAGAGGTGAAGATTTGGAAAAAATAAGTAACATTTAGGATTTAATTTAATCGTCACAGAAAACCCATATTACCACTATTAAACTGATGAATAAAATACAGTTCAAATAGGTTAAAATAGTGTACACACTTTACACAGATAGGAAGTCATAAAACTGTGACTTGAAGTTTGCGTGGCTTTAGTTACTGATGGTAGCAGACATTAGTGGAATATGAAGAGGAAAAAAAAATCTCTTCTTCCATTGTACGCT
>NC_138380.1:54958809-54967725 GCF_054177405.1 Leptonychotes weddellii
ACCCTGGGATCATGACCTGAGCCGAAGGCAGACGCTTAACGACTGAGCCACCCAGGCGCCCAACATGACATGAGTTTTATTTAGCCAAGTATTTCTGCTTTTAAAAATGTGATTAAATAAGCTGATACAAAAGAATAATCTTATCTATGTTGCATTTCTTTTTTGTATAAATTTTTAAATATAGAATTTCTTTTTATAGGGATTTTTTTTTAACTCATTCAACTAGCAACCTGAAACTTTTTCCACAGAGAATGATTATGTTCATAAACATTCCCCATTCACAGTAGGCTCTTTTTAAAAAATTAATTGACATCTATTTTAATACGACTTGACTGGATAAAATATTTCAATATTAGATATTACTAGTAAAGTAATACTAGGAATCGGATCGTAGCTAAAGTAAAATAGGATAGCTCCTCTATTTTTACCAAATTAAAAGGAACTAACTTCTATTTTATGTCGTTTATGTGTGTTTGTGTACGTTTGCGTGTGCACGTGAAAGCTTGTTTTAGTAATATCTTGTCAATTTGGAATAGGTTATTTTGATGTCTAAAATCAACCATGATGAAAATATTTTAGAAGTGAAAAAGTGTACTTGTGTTTTGATTGCTGCCGAATGCATTAAGTCCTTGCTCTTCAGTATTTTTTTTTTCCTTTACTAAAAATAGGGAAGTTATTTGACATGAGGATTGATTAAATAGTGATATTCTTTTCACGAATGTCGTATAGTTGCCAGGAAACTATTTTGCCTGAAAAGATGGGATTTATTTTTATTATTTTTATAATTTTATTATTATGACATAATCACTACAACATATTATTTTCTTCTCTGTGACCAAAATCAGTGGATATGCTTTCACTAAAAAAATACTTTGTAGCATATTTCGGCCAAATTTAGGTCAAGCACTTTTCCTTATGGTAGTCTCATTTGCAATGGACTGAATATACCCAAAACAGGCATTTCCGTCAAAGCAGAGAGATGTGTGTACGTGCACATCATTTGAAAGGATGCTGTAGTTAATATAGCTGGGCTGCTGCAGCACTAGCAATGGGTACATTGAAATACTTCTTACTCCATTCTGGCACAGAAGCCCCGCAGCTAATAGAAGTCCTGTAGCTTCTTCTATTTTGTATGTCTCTTTTATTTCCGTCTGGCACGTGATATTCCAAAGGACCACAACTGCCACAATTATATTTCTGACAGTTACGTTTTCTCATTGACATCGATGGTTGCTTCTATTTTCCCTCCCAAGTATTGTTGTCAATACCATTTTAAATAGGAGCTCATTGGCAAATAATCATAGGTTTGATCTGAGCCGACAAAGATCTTACTTTGACATTCCTTATGCCTTGGCAGTTTCTCTCTCAATTTTTTTTTAATTTTTTTTTTTTTTTTTTCCCCTTCAGCTCAGGTACCTGACAATGATGAGCAGTTTGTGCCAGACTATCAGGCTGAAAGTTGTAAGTATAGTATGACTCATCTCTTGAATTTTTCTGTCTTTCTGGTTTCCTTCTTTCATTCTTTCTCTTTGGTTGGTTTCTACCTCCAGTGTCTGTTCTCATGTTATGTTGGTACCTTTTTAGCGTATAGTCATGAGGTGATTCTGTTTGTGAAGTTGTGACATCAGCAGAATCCTTGTATGATCTGAGCGGAGCTGCAAACAGTAGCTAAGGAAAACTGTTTTGATTAAAAGATGGTCCTATTCTCTGTATTTGGTTAATACCTTTGGAGAAGAAATAGGGTGTGATCCATGAAGGTGCAAGTGTTTACTTCCAGCTTTTTGGTATGTTCATGAGAAAAAGTCTGAATACTGATGGGAGAAAGTCAGTAGTGAAGAGCCATGTGAGACTATGTATTGAATAACTTACAAAAATTTGTTGGCTTGTATTATTTTATATTCACCAACTTTCACCTGCTTTGATGTAATTTTTAGCTTCATTTTCTGCCTCCTGGTTACAGTGACACAAATGGAAGTAGCCCATGGCTTCTCCTAGGCTCCCTTCAGTGTTTCTTTCCCTGAGCCTTGCTCCAGGGCCTGTCAGAGAATGCGTGAGTTGTGATTCATGGGACAGTCGCCTCCCAGGAATCCTTGAGTGAGCGTTATGTCTGTATAAACATGGCTGTCTCCGGCTTTCCTCCTCATATTTATGCTCTGCCATTCTACCAACGAACTGCCGCTGTTGACCTGACGTGTAAATAGTAAAGAAAGGGGTATAAATGCCATCTTGATGATGAAAGTGACCTAATACATTTTCATTCTGTTAGTTACCATGTAGAGCTCTAACTTGTTTCATTTTTCCGGACCATTGACGGTTTCACAGGGGCAGTATCAACAGCAACTAGACATGCTTACTGCCTTACAGCTTATCAAACTCATATTCTCACACATAATCTCACACGTCTAATACCAATACCTATGTGACTTCGAGGAGCAGATGTCTGTGAGCAATGTTTTCCACTTTTCTGTTTGGTATTTTAAATTTCCCAGGTGTCAAGGGTTGGTTGTAAGAAGTTACATCCAGATTTCCTCCTGTGTTTTAGTTCAGCTTCATTAAAAATTTTTTTGTTCAATTGTGGTAAAATATACATGACAGAAAATTTACCGTTTTAACCATTTTTTAAGTGTGCAGCTCAGTGGGACTCACATTGTTGTGTAAACATCAACACTGCCCACCTCCAGAACCTTCTTATCATCTCATTCTCAACTCTGTACTTACCAAAAAATAACTCCTCACTGTCCAAGCCCTGGTAACTGCTGTTCTGTCAGCTTGATTTTTGATCTAAGAAGAGAATTTTATGTGCTGTTTGATGTCTGAATATTGTTATTAGGCAATTTCAAGAAGCCTATTCAGCAATGATATAGACCTTAATTAGATACCTTTAGAAATTTCCAGAAAGATGACAGCCAAGGATGATGGCTAGGCAAGGCCTTCCTTTCTTCTTTAAAATGTGGGAAGGGAATGGTCACATTTCCAGAATTTCTCTTTCTGTGGGACACTGGAGTTCTTTCTAAAAGCTAAACCTGTCATCTGAGTGGGAGAATTATTCTCATTGAGTCATTTTACATCTGAAGAAACTGGTAATGATTTCAATACTCTATCAAATGCCAGGGTAAAATCACTACCAGAAAGAAATTTTTGTTCCTTTTCTTATTTGACCTCTTTTCAGTTTTTCATATTCTTGACTCTTTTATCTCCTTTTAAACTCTTTCTTCTCTTGGTCCACATTGGGATGGTTTTTCCTTTCTCTTTTAACTACTTTGATTACTTCTTCTCCCTCCACTCATCTTCCTTCCCTCGTCTTTCCCCAGGGTTCTGTCCCCAAGGCTTTGCTCTCGTCTAACGTGGGCCATCCCTGCACAGTCCCGTAGAACTATCTGTGATGATAGAAATAATCTGTTTCTGACTATTTGGTAGAGTAGTCACTAACCACGTTGCTCACTGAGCATATGAACTGTGGTTAATGGGACTGAAGAAATGAATTTGTTGTTTTATTTAATTTCTATGACTTTAAATTTAAAGAGACACACGTGGCTATTGGTTGCTGTAGTGGCCAGCACCCTTCTGTACAGTGATGTCTCCTACGCTGTTATCTCTGGCCTGGGTGTCCCCCTGCCCCTGTCTACTGGGCATCTTCCCCTGATCCACCATGTGATCCTTGTGCCAAGTGAGAAAAAACGAAACAGCTCGGGACTCAACCCTCAGCCCTTAGCTGAGCATCAGCATAAAACACCATTACACGTGATGCTCCATGGACAGTTCCCGCTCAGCCAGGCCAATGTGGGAATTATTATTATTATTTTTCCCAATCAACGTCTCTTTTGTACTTCCCTTGCCTTTCCAAGTTGATGGCATCACCATCTAAGCTGAAAATCTTTATCTGCAATTCTTCCCGGTTCTTTACCATAGACCTCCACCTGCTTACCAAGTTGTTGATTCTACCTTTCAAAAATATCTTAATTTTATGGTCTCTACTTAACCTCTATTTGACTGAGTTCACATCCACATTCTGCCTTGACTGATCCTGTGAGTAAGCCTTTTGGTTGGTGTTCTTTTCAGGTTTCCCTCCTCCCAGTCCGTTCTCTGCAGTGGCATTAATGCATTGCTGTCTGACCTTGTTAATTTTCTCCTTAAACTTTCTTCAGAACAAAGTCCTACAGAACATCACTCTACCATCTGGGCCTTGACTTGCTGTTTCAGTTTTAACTCATGCCATCCCAGCACCTGGTTCCTCCCTGTCCCCTGAGCTTGCGCCCTTCTAATTTTTCAATTCTCTAAACAGATGGAGCTGTTTTATGTCTCTCCGCCTTTGCACATGTTGTTCGTTTTGCTTTATAAACTTTTACTTTTGCTTTGTGGTGTTGGTAGAGCTCCTACTCCAGACCTAGCTTAGACTTCACCACATGGAAGTCTTTCTTGACTTTTTCTTGCCACCCTTACCTGCAGAGTTAGACTCTACAGTATCTTGTGTCTTGTACTTACTGTAACATTTTAGATACATGTATTTCTTCAATAAGACTGTAAACCTCTGGAGGATTACGAGCATGTCCTGCCTAGCATGTTATAGAAGTACAGTAAGTAAAATTGTGATCACATAAATGTGGTCAGCTTCTTCATGCTCTTTTCCTCCTAAGTGTTTTCAAAGTCCTAATTCCCTTCTTAAGGTAGGGAAATATATGATCATGCCTTAACACACTAGATGTAGTCTCATTCTGGAAAAACATGCTAAAACCATGAATGTTTAGCCAAACACTTTCAGAATGCTGAGGTTTTATTTTTCTTCAATAGTGAATATTTACAATTTAACAAATATGGCTCCGGGACTTGTGAATAAAACACAGAATTTTAAAGGAAACCTCTAAACAAAGGTAAAAATAAATCTGAAATAGTCTAATAAAAAGAAAATGGAGGTGTGCTTTATTTCACGTTTCCACTGACATAAAGGACTATTGTTTGAAGATGGTGAGCAGCTAATTTCAATGTTCAATGAGAACAGAACAAAGGGAAATGATTCAAAAAGAGAAATAGGGTATATGGATTAAATTCTAAGGATTTCTGGATGAAGGAGGTTATAAAATATTGGAACTGAAAGGTTAGATTGTCTGCTAAATGCCTTTTACAAATATTTGATTCTTCTCTGGGAATGCTTAGTGGATCAGAGGGATCCTATCGCTAGGAATAGAAAGAAACCCTGCCCCCTCTGTGTGGCCCGTCTATAGACTTTATGGGGCTGTTTTTTCAAACATAAATAATCAGGTTTCCTTGCATACCTCAATCAAATAAAATGCCTCTCTTTATTGCTTTAGTCCTTTGGTAAATGTAGGTTAGGAAAATGAACAGCCAAAGTCTGTTCAACCCTGGTTTATAGAGCATACATTTGACCTTCGTGAGGTATAAATCTATGTGGAAGAAGAGAGAACAGAGCGTTCAAAATTGTGAGAAATGAGATTAAACTGTAACACTTGGGGATTCTCTAAAAATCTTCCCATTCTTTACTTTTACTTACAAAATATGTCAACTGGAAATCTAGACTCTAAAGACTTATAGCTTGCTGCTAACCTTTGAAGGGTGCTGACTTTTGAAGCACCTATGGTCACTGAAGGCAAATGAAAACAAACAAAAAACTCCCTAAAGGTCCATCCTAGGAAGTGAGTGGGGAGGCTAAGAGAAAAGCTTACTTGGCTCTAACAAATTGTTTATTTCTTAGAAACAAATCTTTTCAGAACTCAGACACTCTGCTGAAAAAAGCAGAATTACTTTAAGATATTCTTTAGTCCAGAGGAAGTAGAAAGCTGTCTTTTCAGAAAAGAGAATTTAAAGAGTATTTAGAACATAAATTAGCCTTATCTTTCCAAAGTAGACACAAATTTATATATAAACTGAATTTTTGTAAATTATGTGTTTATTAATAATCTTACATTATAAATCACATACTTTAAATGTAGTTATAGCACTCCTCTTTTGAAATCTACTACCTCATTTTTTTTTTCATTACAGTAATATGTTATAATTTTTCCAACTAGTTTGTTTCCATTTGGTTACATTGGTTCTTTTCATTGTTTTCTCTACAGTGATTCACAGAATAGATGATGTTCACTTTACCTTTTACCTCTTCCCAGAATGTTCCCAGGGGTATAAACAGGGTTATGCAAAAATTCCCAGCAGGATAGGTCTTTATAACTCTACTTCTTTCTCTTGTACTCAAGAAAGAACACTGGAATGCAAGTCAGTTAGAATAGTGTCATTAAAGGAATAACAATAACCTTGACTCTGATATGTTTATATATCAGAAAGTAAACATTAAAAGTTTGCAAGTTTGCGTACTTCAATTGAAATTCGTAATAGGGTACTAGTGACCCAACTGAAAACAATCAGGGCAAACCAGTGTGTGGGATCTCAGCTGTTAAAGCCACTATTACATGGATGAGTCTTTGTTCAAGTAAATAAAAGTCATAGCTATACTTCATTTTCTTAGGAATTAAAAAAAAAAATCTAATAGTACTTGGGTCCCTTTTGCAGTTACATTGGGAGGGGGCGGGGGGCACCTTAACAGATAATGATTACAAATCTGCTTTTTAAGAAACTGAAGTCAGAGAAGTCTCTGTGCAGACCCTGACTAAATACCTTCTTTTATGTTAACCTGTCCTTGCCCTGCATTGGGAAGTTCCATTGGTGGCTTGTGTTTCTTACTTTTCTGCTTTTTACTAAGCCACCTTCTTGTGTTGTGTTCCTTTCTACACACATAGTGAGTACTTGATAAAAGTTAGCTTTTTATTACTGATTTTGAAACCTTTCTTGCCTGATTAAATTTTTGGATATGACTGGCCGGGAAGACTTTGTCTTTCATTCCTACAGCTTCTTTTACCCGCAGGTGAGCATACAAAGAGGAAGTCCATTTCTGGGATTTGAGAACATGAGTTTGTTACTGTGTCTTGTTTTCTTTAAAAAAAAACAAAAAACTGAGGCATGTTTAAACATGCCACTGTACAGACTCAAACTATCCACTTCAAGGATGAATAGCCTCGTGCCTTCCTCATCTTAGATAGTATTACTTGAGATGTAAGCTATAACCAGCTCTTGAAGGTTCTGTTTCCTTTGTGTACATTTTTTTGTTGTTGTTTCAGTTGTTTTGGGTTTGTTTCTTTGTCTTTTTTGTCTTTCGCTTTTTTCTTTTTTATATTTTATCAAAGCATTATGTTCACAGAGTGGGGAATAAAAACACAAATAAGATTGTTCAACACAGTCCCATTCTCTACAGCAACCTTCTTTTTTTTTTTTTTTTGATGCCTTTCATTTGTCCCGCATGCTAAATAATATCCATACACAGCAACTTCTTCATTTATCAGTTTTAGATTTTTATCTGGCACCCCATTCAGGAAAATAAGCATTTGAGATGTGTTTTAATTATTTTACTAAAAGTAATCAGCTATGTAATTCTACATGAGTCCAGTAATCTTATTCACATTTGAGTATGGACAAACATCATTTGGGTAGCTTATTCAAATGCAGCTTCATGTTCCCTGTCCTATGAGAGTTTGCCTTTCAGGTCTGGAATTGGGCCCTCAAATTTCTCATGAGCTATTAGATGATTCTGATGCAGGCTTTCCGTGCAACATAAAGTTAGATATGTTGCTTATCATGTCATTTACTTATTTGTGGAACAATGACAGCAGTATCAGTCTTTTGCAATTAAGTTGTAGGATGGACTCCTGTTCATGTATACAATTCATTAAGTGATAGAGATTCTGAAAATTTTTATAGAAGTAATACACTTCATTTTGTTATGTAAATATACTAGGGAATTAAAAAATGAAGTCTACATAAAAATGATATTGTTGACATTGTTAATTTTTATAATCTTTGATAGAGTTTTTGTATTATCCAGTTCCAAAGACTATTTTTTACTTATATTCCTTTACCCTCAGAAAGTGCTCACTGTAGATCCCTGTCATACTAGAATCAGTTCTAGTTTAGAAGGAATCCTCCCCATGCCAGTTAAGGAGAACCAAGCATTGGTGGCCCTACCATGTTCTGGATGCATCCACTGGGGTTACTCATCCCACGACAGTCTACTCTTTCACTGTTAGTGAGCACCTCACCTATGTTGGGCACAGTTTAGAGTCCAGTGGCCACCTTTCAGCAAAACAAACATTTTGGTGCTTGATTGTTTCACAAAGAACATATTTTTCAAATGAAAATAAACCCAGCGGAAAAAAAGCTACGTTTACAAGAAATTTTGTTTTAGATAACGTCCTGGAAATCTGTCAAGTTCCATAGAAGAAACAAACTCTAAATCATACACCTCGGGCATGTCAGTTAACCTTTATTTACTTATCCGTAAAATGACAAGGAAATAAATAATCTCTCAGGCCCAGAACACGTTATGATTCTATGGCACTTCTTCCACATTCAAGGAAAAAAAGGAAAGATAATATCTAAATATGGGGAATGCTTGCTGGATATAAAAAGGTAGATTTTAGAAAAACCACAATTAATGGTGAAATATGTGTAATTAGAAATTACTGTAAATGACTATATAGCTAGAAAATTGCATCAGTTTTAATAAAGTCTGTTCAGGTAGATCCTTTTCAAAATTTTTAGTTTTTTTTTTTTTTTAAGATTTTATTTATATTGGTGCCTGGGTGGCTCAGATGGTTGAGCGTCTGCCTTCGGCTCAGGTCATGATCCCAGGGTCCTGGGATCGAGTCCCACATCGGGCTCCCTGCTCAGCGGCGAGCCTGCTTCTCCCTCTCATCTCTCTCTCTGTCTCTTCTGAATAAATAAATAAAATCTTAAAAAAAAAAAAAAAAAGATTTTATTTATTTATTTGAGAGAGAGAGAGAGCATGAAAGGGGGGAGGGTCAGGGGGAGAGGCAGACTCCCTGCTGAGCAGGGAGCCCGATGCGGGACTCGATT
>NC_138380.1:54968225-54985892 GCF_054177405.1 Leptonychotes weddellii
ATTGGTGCCTGGGTGGCTCAGATGGTTGAGCGTCTGCCTTCGGCTCAGGTCATGATCCCAGGGTCCTGGGATCGAGTCCCACATCGTGCTCCCTGCTCAGCGGCGAGCCTGCTTCTCCCTCTCATCTCTCTCTCTGTCTCTTCTGAATAAATAAATAAAATCTTAAAAAAAAAAAAAGATTTTATTTATTTATTTGAGAGAGAGAGAGAGCATGAAAGGGGGGAGGGTCAGGGGGAGAGGCAGACTCCCTGCTGAGCAGGGAGCCCGATGCGGGACTCGATTCCGGGACTCCAGGATCATGACCTGAGCTGAAGGCAGTCACTCAACCAACTGAGCTACCCAGGCGCCGCCAAATTTTTAGTTTTATCAGCTCATTCTTCAAAGGTAGATTGTTCAGATTTAATGCCAAAATGAAAACCAAAAAACAAAGCAAAGCCAAACCCCCCACAAAACTGGAGTTTGTGGCTATATTACAGCTGAAAGCCGAAATTGTATATTTCACCCCGTTTTTAGCTTTCTTTCCTGTTTTATTCATCCTCTTAAATTTTGCCTTTAGTTGAACACATTGTCCTAGAAATTGACTTCAGAAACATGATCAATGGAAGTATGCCAACAAATCCTTTCCACTTACCCTGCCTATAATTAGTAACAAATTATTTTGAGACAAGTGATCTGTGCCATCTTTGGTTAAATTTTGCTTAATATTAAATAAGTATATTGCTATGCGATTACTGGAGTGATTTGGCTGAGAGCCCCACAGTATTTGTTGGAAAGTTTAGGTAAGGGATGATGGTGGGAAATTGCAGAACCAAATATTATATTCTTTGTTCCAGTGTTTTTAATATACATACATACATATACTTAGGCATAGTGGTGATTACGAATGCAAACATTTGCTAGTGTTTGCAAATAAGGCCAAAGCAGTCATGAAAATGACTATATTTCTGGACCATCATTTCATAGAACATGTAAATTTTACAAAATCAGATATAAAGAAGTAATCCGAGCTAAAGTAGTACACGTAAACCTGCATGTCCTGTCTGTTTAGTGTTTTTATGGTTTTTATTTTTATCATTTTGCCACTTTTCCCCTTTTATAACATTAAACATCTACTTGAGATGCACAGTGCCTATTTGCTTCTGTTATTGAATTTTTTCTTAACGAGAGTTTGTGCTATGTCTCAGTAAGTAAAAATGGTTGGTTTCATGTGGTTGCATTCCCCCCCCTTTTTTTGTGGTGCCCAAACCCAGGAATGTACCAGTTATGGTTGCTTTTTTAAAATCTGATGAATTACACCCCCACAAGCATTACTTGCACTTGACAGTAGCTAAGGGTGATGTTAACTCAAAACTCAATTACTGACAGTATATCAGAAATGGCTAGATTAAAAATCCTGTTTATACAATGTCTGATTAAACTTTAAGACAGAAAAAGTGCCTTTGTGTAATGATTTCATATGCAGTCTTTGACTCTTACTTAAATCTAAGGTTTAGCAAAGAAGTTCATTTTGCTGTAGATGCCACATTGTTAAACCAGTCAGAGGCTTGTTTCATAGTTGCTCCTAGTTTTTCACTTTACAGTCCTGTTAGGGGAGATTTTTAAATCCCTAAAAGAGACTTGAATTGTGATTGCTCCTTTATTTATGTCTTACTATAAGGAAATCTTGTATTCATATTTCTGTTTGCAAAATTGGAATGATTGTATTCTTAGAAATGTGAGCCATATTCATTATTTTGATTTTTATGATTTAAAATATGAGTAATAAATCTTAATAGTGTAACAATTCTCATTTTACTTATGAGATTTTAGTTTAAATTATTTATTGATACAAATGTCCGTAGTTGTATATTTTTATCGAGGGTGTTAAGTAGGTTGACAAGACTCTAAATGTTTATTCATTTAATGAACATGTTTTAATCTGTCCTTTGCCCTGTTCTGTCTAGGCACTGATAACACAGTGCTGGACAAATAAGGAAAATACCTCTGCTCTCATGGAACTTATATTCCAAGCTGCATGCAACTGAATAAACAAAGTCTTATTCATCCCATGTCAAGGGATGTGGAGTTGTATAGGGGTCAGTGTTTATGCATAGACATGGTATATTCAGATGCTCGTCTATTACATTCTGAAGAAAATGTGCTTATTACATTGTTTTTTGCTTTTTTAATTTTATGTTTATTTCTACAAAAGGCACTCTGTTCAAAGGTATGGCCACTGGATTTTCCAGTGGATTACTGTCATTGTCTATGTTCACACCTCTTTAGCCCATGCTTAAATCCCTGTGATAGGGACTAAGAGGGTTATCTTGCGTCTCTTAATAAATCATGTACTCTGGTGGCAGTTATATGTGCAAAATACTGACCTACTCTACTTTTTGAGATCATACTCATTTTTTAAGATTCTGTTCATTCATGAATCATTTCATTTATGAATGTCATTTATTCTTTGCTTATCTTAGAATTAATGAATTCTGTGTGGTCATAAATGCTTTATATACATCTCAATGTTAATATTATTTAAGTTGGCTTATAGAGGATGGATCATGTCCTATACATCTTCGTATAATTCTCATTTTGTGGGTATTCAGTGAATTGAATGAATAGCTTCTCGGATATTTAGAGTCTTAAAAAAGTGTTTTAGACATATTCATGCACAGGTGGCTTAAGTTGTCTGAAATCTAATGCAACTATTCTGCTTGTATTTTCCCATGTTTTGTTTCTTCTTTGAAGTATAATGGAAAGCCATTTGCATTTATGTAACATTATCAGTGATCAGTCTCTGTTATCAGATTAGGGCTCTCTAATAAATATTATTTGATACTTCTATCTCAAAATACATTTCTCAGTAATCTCTATTTAACACAAGTACTCTGAAATAACTCGGTATTTTTTCCCATTTTTTATAGAGAAACGTAGGGCATAAAATAATCAACTAAGGCCTCAGATGATTGAAATCATATAGGTCGGATCTCCAGCTCAAACTTGCATAGTTTAGGAACATCTCCTTTCCCCAAGGGCCAGTACTCAGCCCACTTGTAAAGGTTTCAAAACTGTTAATACTCTTTTTTGGGGGGTAGCTTTTCTCCCCCACTTCAGTAGACTCCACGGCCAACACAGAACTCAGCTTGGGGCTCAAGCTCATGACCCTGAGAACAAGATCTGAGCTGAGATCAAGAGTTGGACGCTTAACTGACTGAGCCACCCAGGCGCTCTGAGAGATGAAAACGTTTGACCTCTCCTTTGTGCACCAACTGTTACTACTCTTAAAAAAAAAAAAAAAAAATGTTCATCACTAACAGAGAATGTTCTTCATATAGGACATGGATATTGTTTGAAAATTCTTCTTATTAAGGCATGATAGATTGAGAGAGACCAAGAGAACCTTCCCATAGGGGTTTGTCCCAAAAAAGATGTTCTGTGAACTTATCTGAGCTAATAGCTATGGTTGAAGGAAGATGGGAGGATTTGGTACTTGGAACTGTTCCATTTCTCATCTAGGCTCTAGTGCTTGCCTTTCCCTGCCTTAAAGACTTCCTCTTATCCAGAATTTGAGAGAGATTTATGATACATCATACATTTGCCTGTTGTGTATGTGCAGTTTTTGTCTGAAAATGTTTCAGACATGGTATGTTTTCCTCACTGTGGGAGAAGAACCTTTGGGCAGATGATGGAGTAGTGACAACAGCAGAAGTCTCAGTGTTAGTACTAGTCAGAGTAGTAGGATTCACGGAATTCCCAAAGTAGTAGTAAATATTCACGAGAACCCCAGAGCTGCAGAGTGAAGAGATGTCATAGATTAATGATCTCAGTGCTCTTGTTTTAAAGATGAAAAACTGAAATCCAGAAAGGTTATTTGGCTCTGTGATTTTAAAACAAGAACAATTGTATGCCCTTACTTGTGTGTTGGGAAAACAGCAAATAAGAATTATACAAACTTAGATTCTTTCATTTATTGGTGACCTTTTCTTTATCAAATACTCTATAACGCTAGGGTAAGAAATATTTTTCTCAACCATTCTTTTGTTAAAGAAGGCACTTTAAGCTTAGCTACCTCAGTAACACAAATATATTTTAGGAGGGAATGAATTCAATTCAATATATCTTTATGCCAGTTTTTTATCTACTGTATCAATTTTAATGTATTTGTATATAATTCATAGTTTACAATCATTTAGGTTTTTCTCATTATGATCAAGTTCTATAAGCCAGTACCAAATTCTGGATAAATTTTGATCAGAAAGAAATATATCCCCCCTTTGCCCACTTTTCCCCCTGAACCTTTCAGTCCCGATATTTAAGGCCCAAACATAAGATCTTCATCTGAGATTTTCTTTGAGCCACACAGTAGCCAGCAAAAGTTCTGTCAAATACTATTCAAAGTTCTGTCAAATACTATTCAAATACTATTCAGCAAAAGTTCTGTCAAACCCCTGGACTCGGTTAAAAATGGCTCATTCCTATCAAGATGTATGGATAATACTGAAGTGTTAACTTCAGTAGTGTTAGCTTTTCCTTTGAAATGGCAGTCATGCTGTGAAGTGAACTTTTACTGCTGTTTGAGGTTGTTTTTCTCCATCCTCACGGACACAACAGCCTTATTATGTTGATTTGATTTCTTGGCACTGGGGCTAGAATGTCAGGTGACACAGTTGTCTCAACTCACGGGTCTGCTGGGAAAGCCAAGAAAATGGATGTCATTGCTCTGTGTTTCTGGATGTTTTGCCATCCTGAGCCTCTTCACATTGTTTTCCTCTAGGATAATCAAACCTTGTATTCGTTTCTGAAAGCTTTCCTTACATTCACTGTTTTATTGCAGATTAAAGGCTGGTGCATTAGAAGGTTATCAGCTAATCAATAAACTTCAGTCATCTCATCTTGTGATAAAGCTGTCTCATTGATCAAAGTGAAAATTTAGGCCCTTGGCTTTTAAATGGCAATTTCTGAAGGTTTGGATAATGTGCTTATGGAATGTATAGACCTATCTGTTTATGTATATTTAGAGGTCGTCATATGAATTTATGCATGCCTGATGTGCCGTAAGGAGACCCACATATACGAACTTGTTTATTTTATTTAAAATATTGCATTCTTACTCTTCTTAAAATTTTTATCAAATTTTATTTGTCAGCAACCTCCCACCCCCACCCTCTTTCTCTCTAAATGTATGAAACCTTTTTTGTTGTTGTTGTTAGGACTGGTATAAAGTGCCTTACTTCATGCAAAATTGCAATAATTGTACGCATAGTAAAATACACACAAATGCTGTGATTATGAGATCAGAAAAATTGTACTCTTTATTTTTATATTAATCATATAGTTAAGCAGATAACAGTTTTAGAATCTCTAGACCTGGCATCTTTATTTTGGTAAAATGCAGCATGTTTTTTTTGGTTAAGAACCAGAAAGCTTTTTTTCCTCATAATGAAAAATAAGTTTAGACAACAAATATTCATAATGTCAGGTATTATGCTAGATCCTATGAAATGAAAGATAAAAACAAGAGTAGCGATGATCTCCATCTCTCCTTTCCTTCCCTCTTTCCTTCCCTCTTTCTTTCTTTCTTTCTTTCTTTCTCTTTCTTTCTTTCTCTTTCTTTTTTTCTTTCTTTCTTTCTTTTCCTTCCTTCCTTCCTCTCTCTCTCTCTCTTTCTTTCTTTAACAGTTGAGAATTCATACATCAGAACCAAGACTCATCTTGTAACATTTGCTCTTGTACACAGGATAGTGCATAACAAAATGTGGGAACCACCCATTTATTGAAATGCTAGGGCTAGGGGCGCCTGGGTGGCTCAGTTGGTTAAGCGACTGCCTTCGGCTCAGGTCATGATCCTGGAGTCCCAGGATCGAGTCCCGCATCGGGCTCCCTGCTCGGGGGGGAGTCTGCTTCTCCCTCTGACCCTCCTCCCTCTCCTGCTCTCTGTCTCTCATTCTCTCTCTCTCAAATAAATAAATAAAATCTTAAAAAAAAAAAGAAATGCTAGGGCTGTACAAGTGAAAAAAATTCATATAAATATTTTTGCCAAGTGCATGTGTACATATATAAATTTGTATGTTTGTATGATATAAATTAAGGAAAAATAAAAAAAACATAAAAATGTTTATTTATAAATTTCCTATTTATAACATAATGTACAAAATAACACATATCTGGAAAGCAAGGGTGGAGTAGACAGCTCTCTTAGTTCCCTATTACTCTATGAAAATCTTCATCCTCATGCTTTGAATTGTAGAAGTGTGGTTAAGTTCTCTGTATACATAAGCCTTCAGTTTCAGGAATCTTGAATGTTTGCTTAACAAAATAATGGTGCTCTCAGAAGAGAATTTTTAAATTTTGGTTGGGACATTATCTATAAGCATCATATAATTAGGTCAGAAACAGGGCGCCTGGGTGGCTCAATTGGTTAAGCGACTGCCTTCGGCTCAGGTCATGATCCTGGAGTCCCGGGATCGAGTCCCGCATCGGGCTCCCTGCTCAGCGGGGAGTCCGCTTCTCCCTCTGACCCTCCCCCCTCTCATGCTCTCTTTCTCTATCTCATTCTCTCTCAAATAAATAAATAAAATCTTTAAAAAAAAAAATTAGGTCAGAAACATATGCTACTATTAAGCTGAAGTTAATTGAACATACCATTTGGCATTTTTGTCTGATAGTACTTTTTAAATATCTCTTCAAGCTTTTATATGGTATTAATGCTATAAACACTAATGTCACGTAATATGAAGTGATGGGATTCTCTCAGGGGACTGAGTACAGTGTACTACATACGAGCAAGGTATTGGACCTTGGACAGTGGAGTTCAAATTTCTGCTACTTAATAGTATGTGACCTTGTATGAGCAATTTTACCTTACTGTGCCTCAGTTCCTTCCTGCATAAAACAGGGATGATAATTTTACCTTCCTCTAGGATAACTTGAACGCTAAATGAGTATTATACAGACACACAAATATACACACACACATGTATAACATTGTGTGTTTATATGAAATATATTAGGCATATATGTTTGGACATAAAAGGCAATGGTATAAGCTTTTATTCTCTCTCTCTCTATATATATGCACAAATATATATGAAATATACAAAATAAAAAAATCACATAATTTTTATGATGAAATGCATTCATTGTGATCAGTTTACTTTTCTGTGTTGTTTTTGTTTTCTTTGTTTTTGCCATACTCAGAAATGATACCTATACCTGCCCACTTCTAGGCTGTTTCTATACATCCTGTAAAATAATATTTTTTTAAAAGATTTTATTTATTTATTTGAGAGAGAGAGAATGAGAGACAGAGAGCATGAGAGGGAAGAGGGTCAGAGGGAGAAGCAGACTCCCTGCCGAGCAGGGAGCCTGATGTGGGACTCGATCCCGGGACTCCAGGATCATGACCTGAGCCGAAGGCAGTCGCTTAACCAACTGAGCCACCCAGGCGCTCCCTGTAAAATAATTTTAAGAACAACTTGACCTTTTACTGTTGATCACACTGTGCAGTTTAGTACCTCTCCACAGTGACACTGTCAGAAGACACTCAGAAGTGTTTGTTCAAACCTACCTTTGCTTTGACCATAGGGATTTATAAGCAGAAAGTTGAGCTGAAGACATCCGGTACTTGTAATACTGGCCTGGTTATAGGATCAGTTAACATCTTATGTTTAAGATTACGGGTTATGAGTTCTGGTTCATCGAGGACACTCTAATTTGTGGGTCTAGCAAAATTGCCTTCATCTTCAATGTTTTTGTTGATTTTGAAGTTGATGTATTCACTGAAAGGAAAAAAAGTGTTGATTTTTCAATTAAGATGCAACCTTTACAGTGTAAAGCAATAATAATTATAGTGTTCACTCAGCCTGAAGAAAAAAAATTTCACTAGTTAAATAGCAATAATCAGGATGAGAACTGTATTAGAAGGGTGCTAATTTTATGATCGTCTCTTATTTAAATAATAAAAATCCACGGGACCCTTGCTATAACACTACTTGTGATGAAATGATATTTGGCTTTAGAGATGGCCTTCTGGAAGCCCCTATGAAAGTAATTGGCTGATTAAATTGTGAATGACCTAAGATCATCCTTTTTTTTTTTTTTTAAAGATTTTATTTATTTGACAGAGACACTAGCGAGAGAGGGAACACAAGCAGGGGGAGTGGGAGAGGGAGAAGCAGGCTTTCCCCCTGAGCAGGGAGCCCGACGTGGGGCTCAATCCCAGGACCCCGGGATCATGACCTGAGCCGAAGGCAGACGCTTAACGACTGAGCCACCCAGGTGCCTGACCTAAGATCATCCTTACAAAATAGCTTCTACTCCAATGAATCAAGTATTCGGCAGTGGTTTGTCTTCTACCAGACTGGATATGTTTGACCCAAGGCATTTCACAGGGATTAGCATACTCATTCTTCTGGGATAACCAATTCTTATATTTTTAGTTTCCAAGGAAAATCAAAAGCCACAGGGAAAAAAAAAATTCAAATTTGAGAGTTTCAGTAGTTGGCCCCTGCATACTAAATGTAAGAAAAATAGATTCTAGCTGTACCTAGAATTACTAACATTTGAGGATTGTTCAGCACTGAAGAAAAGATCTGGAAGTAGCTCTAGGCTCACAAGGCGACATGTTGGATTTGGATCCCAACTTGTGTAGGTTCACTTCCTAGTTCCACAGTTCACCATTTTTGTGATCTTGGACTAATTACCTAACTTTTTTGAGCCTCTTAAGTAAAAGTTAGGGAAAGTGAATGGGTTGATGTAATGATTAAATGAGATATTTTATGTCAAAATTTTTGCACACAGGTTAGTATTTGATAACTCAGTGGTTCTATAGAAATAAGACATTGTCAGTGTATATTTAACATATATATTGTTTTAAGGCTAGAGGATTTCATAAGTACAGGTTTCAAAAGAGTAACACCAACAATACAGTTAAAAAGAAATCAAAATGACTGCATTTGACTGATCTAGCAGTGAAAAAGTTTGGTTTGTGATGTCATTTCCTCTACCTACCAAATGCTACTAGGATAGCTAACGTAGATAGCTTGAATCAGTAAATTGTTCTCCAAAAGGTAAACGTTAGCTTTCTTTCCATTTTGCTTCATTACCAACCCAAAGGGAGGAAACACTACAGTTGTGGCAGCATATACATTACAAATTTGTGAAAGACCCCGTTCTTTCTCCAGTTTGAATGGTAGGTTGTCTGTGCCTAGTGCTTTGTGGGAAACACACGTGACTAGTCATAACTCACAATTAGGAAAAAAATGGTTTGACAGATCAAACCATTTTTAAGCCATGTTTTTGAGTCATTCCATTTTAGAAATTGTATAAATTACTTGGATGGTGAAAATGCCAAGATAAAGATAGACAAATATTTAAATATTTATTAATTTAGGATATAGTTCATATGCATTAAAAAAAAAACAGCGAAAAACCTCCCCCAAACAAATGATTCCTGACTTCAAAAAGCATACTGGGAAGTTTGAGAAGAGGAGAAAACATGCTAGGGTTAGATAAGATACATTAAAGTGAGGAGTTAACATTAGCAGCTCAGAGTGCAGCTTCCGAAGTCACTGCCCCCGTCTCCTGTTTTCTAGCTGTGTTACCTTGGTGAGTCACTTTATCTTTGAATACTTCCATTTCCTCATCTTACTGAGAGGCTCACAGTAGTAAGGATGCCATAGATGTGAAACAAGGACAAAGTAAGTTAGGACATTCAAAGTTATTAACACCATTGTTACTGTAATATTAACAATAAAAACATTTGACTACAAATTAAATGAATGTTATAGACAGTAAATTCTATAGATTTTTTTTTTTTTTCTTAAAGAGGGCAACATAGATTGGAATAGTTGAGAATGACTTCATGGATAAAATGAAACATGACCTGAATTGGAAACCCAGACTTATGAAGTGTTAGAGATAAAATGAACCTAGAGATTTTCCACCCAGGATCTCTGTATTTGGTGGATAAGAATAGCTCTTATGGGCGCCTGGGTGGCTCAGTTGGTTAAGCGACTGCCTTCGGCTCAGGTCATGATCCTGGAGTCCCAGGATCGAGTCCCGCATCGGGCTCCCTGCTCAGCAGGGAGTCTGCTTCTCCCCTTGACCCTCCCCCACTTTCATGCTCTCTCTCTCTCTCTCTATCTCATTCTCTCTCTCAAATAAATAAATAAAATCTTAAAAAAAAAAAAAAAGAATAGCTCTTATTTGTGTAGTGCTTACTTTTTGGTGGATACTCTTCCAAGCCCTTCACGACAGCCCTCTTTAGTAGAAGCTATCATATGCTTTTTGGGGGGTGAAAAAATTGAGGCCCAGAGTAGTTAAATGGATTGTGTCTTGTCACACAGCCACCAAGTTCCAGATCTGACTCTGGAATTGACACTCCTGACCATAACCCTACACTGTTACAGATTAAGCTGAGTGCCAGAAATAAGGTGGTTAGAGCTAAACACTTTGCCCAAGTTGACAAGAGGTTAGTACCCGAGTAGTTAGTCATAGAAGTGGAATTTATTCCTCCTTGGTACCTAATTTTCAATGTATCTGCTTACCACACCTCAGTTGGCTCTTCACTCTTTGTGTGATTTCTACAGTGATGAAGGGAGGACCCATTAGGCTGGATAAAGACTGGGTGTTAATTGCTGTGACATTGGCAAGTCCCTCCAGAGAATGGCAGCAGCGTTTGGAGATAGAGATGTACGTGGGCTCATGGTGGAGATGAAGTCTGATAGGTCAGAGAAAGTCAAATTTTATGAGTCAGAAAAACTCAATCAGATGTATTTGGGGTTTATCCTAAGAACAAATGAGCCAGCCTGGAAATTCCTGAGCATGAAATTTGATGTCATATTATTGAGGAGGAGAAAGTGGAGAAAAAAAACCAAAGGGGAATAATACATTTTTGGGGGGAGCAAATGTGTTTTAGCATGTAGGCACACTGTAGTTAACTGGTATTTAAAACAAATAACACATAATGCACATATATCAGAAATTTTATAATTTTGTTAGTGTAATCTAATGTGGTAATTCAGACAAATGTTTACTGGCCAAGAATTTATGCATGCATTGTAAGGGAAGACTCCTTTTAAATCATGCTTTATCTGATTTAATTTTTACCCCTGTGCACACCCTCAATTTACAAAGCTTCTATTAACTTCAAAAGGCAAGGAAGAGAATGCAAACCAGGCCTATTATGTTTGTGATCACACAGTCGTTTTGCAGGTGGTATCCATGTGTTTCTCCAAAGTTCATTTCTATTTGCACACACGGAAGGAGAGCAGAAGGACTCTTTCATCTTCATATTTTTCTCATTTCTTGGAACTATCAATTACAAAGGAGGACTGTAGAAATCTTCTTTGTGTGTTTAAATGCTAATATAAGCTGTTGCATATATCATCTGGCTATGGTATTTGACACACCTACTGGTCACCTTATACACAGAGTTAACAGCAGACCCATTGGCGGAGCTCTGTGTTCTAAAGAATGAGAGTGTGTTTTAGAATACGAAAGTAAAAGGAAATGTAAAAATCCCATTCTACACATGAGTTTCCTACATTGTGTTGTGTTGGTAAGCCATTAATGGGCTTGGAAGAATGCTGTTGTCATTGTTTATCATCCTCTTTGATCACTACATTATAGAAAAATGATGATTCTTGTATAACCAGTGACCTGTGGCAGGCCTTGTAATATCTGTTCCTTCACATGGGCATGCTGGTAACATCTGAGAGTCTCAAAAGGTTAAATTTAAATAGTGCTTTAGGTTGACAGAGCGGTAAATATATTTTTGACCGTTTAGAAGAAAGCAGTTAAACATGAGACTACATTGAGTGTTTGGATATGCCACTTCACTGAAGAATAGAGATCCATTTATATATACCTTATTACATCTGAATCTTAAAAACCTGCAAGGATTAGTGACTGTAATATTTAAGTGAAATTTATGTGAAAATCAAATTAAATGTAGAATTTCCATCCTACTTAGAGTGTCTGTATATTATGAATAACGTAAAGACTTGCATGGTGCAAGAATGAGGAGGATTTGATGTGCAATTTTGATGTTACCACAAAATGCTCCGCCAAAGACAGAAGTAAAAAGATTTGTAAGTCCTCAAATATTATTGCCTTCGTGCTGCGATTTTCTATTTCCGGTAACACCTGTACAACACTGCTACCTAGTTATGCTCTTTATGTTTCATGTAGTTATCTAATTTCCCCTTATTTGCGTTAGCAGCTCAAAGTAAAAAAAAAAAAAATACACGTTGGAATGTTGCCATGACATTACTGTTAGGGAGCCAAATTTGGTAACTGGTGAGTTGTCTTGATTCCCATCAGACAGGGCTTGGTTCCTGAAGGATCACAATGATCTTACTATGAGGAGGTTTCTCTTGTTGTGTAGCCTCAAGAATGCACTTGGCGGGATGGTCCAGTAGAGAGGCTCTAGAGTCGAAAAAACAGAAACAGGCATCTTTTGAACTACTAGCTAGGAAGTTACATCAACAACTCTATAAAGTATAATAAAAATTTAAGGATCATTTTCTACACACTTAGGAAGCCTTTCTGGAATACTGTAAATGGAGTGAAAATGAAGAAAATGTCTTTAGTTTCAAGTCTATATAATTAAAGAATAGTGGCATCAAACTTGAGTTTGTATTTTGAGCTAGTCTAATAATTATACATTCCTAGATCCATATCAACTAAGTCAAATATAATTGTAACTTTATATAAATCTGTTTTAATATAAATTGGGCTGCAGGGTAGAGAAATCAGACTTAACAAGTTGTATATCCATGATTAAAGTACTTCTCAGTAACTGCTCGTTGTAAAGTTTGTGAAGGTGGACAAGAACAGTCTCTTCGACTTCTTATGAAATGCTGTTATCTGACTTGATTCATTTGTGATTTGTAACTCCCAACTGTTATGCCAGTTAAAAATTAGAGGTGTGTTCCACTAAGAAAAAAAGATAATTTTTAATCTAACATACAACACCTTTTTAAGAAGAAGCTTATATTCAAAGGAAGCAATCTATTAAGAAATGAGAATGTCAAGAAATCTCAAAAGTTACTTACCAAATGCTAATATAATTCTAAAACTCTGTTCCAGTGACTGTTTTCTTGGGATTATGTTTAGCCGTGGAAATGTGATCTGTGTATATGCCGATCATTCATATTTGCTTCGTACAAAACACATTGTATGGTGGATCTTACGTGGTATCTCTTGACTATGCATTTCATGGCTGTGGTTAAGCCTATCCATAACTCTCTGGGTTGGTTTTCTTTATTACCATTCAGTGGTTTGTTTCTTGTTTTGTTCGTGAAGGCTCGGCTTGTGTCACTAGAGACTTCTTATGGTTCATTATTCTGATATCACTCTTGAGCTATAGATGTTTTTAAGTTACTATTGTTAAGAAATGGCACAAAGGGCTTGATTGGCATCTGGAGGTGATGATGGTGTTGTCACAGTTGAGGAAGCAACCACTGGTACTTAGCAGTGAATCTTTGTAAGAAAGTCTCATGGACTTGTATGAGAAAGTTTGGTCAACTTCAGTATTACCTGCTGTATGAAGAATGAAGTGCACTTTTCTAAATAATATTGATGGATTTTTCCCCCCCTGCACATTGATCTATTTTAAGACTATTTTGAGGTTAATAATGTGGCTCCTAAGTCATAGTCTTTACTATTACAACTCTCATATCTCCCATTTCCTTTTGGGGGGCTTCTTAATCTGATACATTTAAGTGAACATTTTTAAAGATGGGCAAAACTCTTTGGGTAGAAGCTTTTCTGTAGGAATGGTGATTCCTCATGGAAATTGCTCTAATATACATTGAATTTACTATTACAAGTCATTTTTTTTTAAAGATTTTATTTATTTATTTGACAGAGAGAGAAATAGCGAGAGCAGGAACACAAGCAGGGGGAGTGGGAGAGGGAGAAGCAGGCTTCCCGCTGAGCAGGGAGCCCGATGCGGGGCTCGATCCCAGGACCCTGGGATCATGACCTGAGCCGAAGGCAGACGCTTAACGACTGAGCCACACAGGCGCCCTATTACAAGTCATTTTTAAAGAAAATCCAAAAATCTGTTTTGGGGAAAAAATTATAAAAATTTTGTGCCAAATTCATAGTTGGTTCAAATAAACTGTAGGATTTACCATAGCTAGTATTAACAGCTTTAACAATTGAGGTCAGGTGACAGATAATTTCTTTTTAAGAACGTGTTTATTGTCAGGAAAATTGCAAAGTGTCCTTTGTAATTATTCTGTCATTGTTATTTTGGCAGCCTGTAAAGTTTTATTGGCATTTACTGAAAAGGTGCTTTTTTTTTTTTTTGGCGCTAGCCAGCTGGCTTTCTTTTTTTGGGCAAACTTTTCTAGCTCTGGTATTCAGAACATATTTTCAACTTTGATTGTCTACCAGTGGGATCTTTTTGAACAAGGAGCCAAGTGGCTAATAATAACTGAATTGATCTCAATCATGTCTTCAGTAGTGTGACATCAGAATGCTGCAGGTGTATTTCAGCATTAGAGTGTTGCTTCTTCCCTATACAGTGGGTTATTTTGGTACTGAAGTACTGAAGAGGTCAATTTAAGGCCATGCAAATTACAGGCTCTTTTCACATACGGCCTGGAAGAAAAATATGTTGAAATTATGAATGAAAAGTGAGTAGTCACTAACTTGAAAGAAAATAGAATTTTCCAAGCAGTACATGTTCACCAAATGAAAAAAATGATCCTTTTCAGGGGGGTACATATTAAAACAAGGAGAGCAGAAATATTTGAAGAAGCCGAACAATAATAGAATTTTATTGGATTTGTGAGGGAGGTGTGCAAGTTTAGAGTTTCAGTTGGCTTGGTGGTGGTATTCACTCTCGAGGCCGTGTACCATTTTTCTTACCTCTGGGCTTATTTAAAGACTTTTTCAGATCATGTTGATGCATGTGAGGTGACCTCTAAATTTAGAATTCTATTGCTTTAGTTCTGAAGAACACAGGAATAAATTCATTCAAGCAAGTATTTGCATCACTAATTACGTACTTCATTGCTTTTAAAATGATACTGGATACAATAGTTATACTTTATTTCATAAAAATCTTACTTGTTTGAATACTTGTTCTTAGTGAGTGAAACTTACAAACCCTAGAAACTGCTGGTCTTTTTAGTAATTTTTATTCCAAAGCGATGACAGGCATATTAGTAGTTGGCAGTCTTCTTTGGCAATAAAATATTATCTTCATTTTGTCTTTTCATGTTACTCTGGTCTGTGGAGTAATGAGTGTAAAATTGTAGGTCGGATCCTCCTGTGTTTGTGATTTAAGAAAAAGGGAAAATTAAAGATCACATTTATCTCTTTTTACTTCTTAGTAAAATATCTCTGGATGTTTCCATCCACATTGATTCTTCTCTATTGTGTATTATCTGTCTACTTCTTTTTTTTTTTTTTTTTGTATCATTGGATTTCACGTAATAATATATTTACCCCCGCCCCTTTAGTTTTTTCCCCTGAACTGTTAGAGATCTAGATTGATAGTCTCCAGAGGGTGGTTGGGGAGAGGGCAGAGGATGCAGGATAGAGGATGCCCACCTCTTGCATGTTCTTCCTATGGGAAGGACCTGTTTTCACGGTCACACGGTAGTGAAGACAAAGCGCTCTTGGTGTCTTGGTATTGTGCAGGGCCCATCTGTCCGAGCCTTCCTCAGAACTTCTTTATGCTAGACCGAGAAACACCAGGTAGTGATGGGCTCTTCCAGCCTCTCATCAGCTAGGAATAGTAAGTACTGCCCAGTCTTTTGCAAATAATATTCTCTATTATTAGAAAGGAATTACAGAATGACTAGGCAGGGAAGTAATATGTATTTTTGTAACTTTGTGGGGCTTACAGAGCATCCATATTAAAGCGAAGTGAAACCATTTCTGCCCAAGAGGTCTTTTCCATGTTCATCGAGGTCATAATTAGGTAGTTTATTAAGTGGAGCAGTTTTTGGGAGGTACGGATTTGGTCGGGCATCTTGCTTCAGAACTTTACTTCATTTTATTCGATCTGTTTCTCAAATAGCTGCAGCTTGTTCAGGTTTTATTCCTGCCAGTTGGATATGAAGTGCTGTATGTTTGGGCTCACTGTACAGAATTTGTTTCCAAAAAAATAGTGTCATGCTGCTTTCCATCTACTGGACCAGTAGGGGTAGGAAGATCTGATTTGAAGCCAGTGCAAAACGCAAACTGATTAGATTTGGATTGTTCATACATTAGGCCTTCCTTTCCCTGTTCTTACCCTTTTCCAGATGGAAGGACCAGTTTCCTCCCAGGGCACTTTTCTCCTGGCAATTAGAGTGTGAAGATGAGGATCGTTTAGTGGCGCTATTGCTGAAGTACTGTTAGCATAGGATGGGGCTTTAAAATTCGGAGGAATGAATCGATACATTTTGTACTCTCTTTATTTTTCAATTAATGGTGCCTGTGATGCTTTTAAAATTAGGAATAGAACTTTCTTTTGATTTCTGCTTTTTGTTTTATTAATATAATAATATATTACTTGCATCACTGGGAAGTAGGTGGTCCATGAAACACCTTTTAAAGCATCGAGCATTTTAAAATGCTGACATATTGCATGTACACCTTTCTAATGTGCATTATGTACCCTCCCTTCTTGGATATAGTGGATTACATCTGATTTTGCCTTTTCAGGGTGATTAAGGCTCATGATTATAAATTTCAGTGACCACTATTTGCTAAAATGCAGTAATGCCCTCAATTATTAATGAGGTATATAGAGTTCTATGTGGCATAACTCAGAATGTTATGCCCTTTGAATTCTTGTATGAAATCTTTACATTTTCCTCTTCTCTCTGACAATAGTAAGCAGGTACTTACACCCGGACATTAAATTTTAAAGCTACAAGGAAAGATTTCTTCATCTAAGGCCTTCATTTTATAGGTAGGAATGGCAGCCTGGGAAGGCTGTACAGTTTATCCATCAGCATACAGCTAATTCCTGTGTGCTCATGGATAGCGTGTGAGGTAGGAACTAGGTAGATATTACAGTTGACTCCTGAACAACATAGGGGTTACGGGTGCTGAGCAGTGCACAGTGGAAAATTCATGTATAACTTTGACTCCCCCGCCCAAACTTAACTACTAATAGCTCCCTGTCGATTGCAAACCTTATGGTATTAGTCGATTAACACATACTTTCTTCTTTTTTTATTTTTAAAGATTTTATTTATTATTTGACAGAGAGAATGAGAGAGAGAGAGCACATGAGAGGGGGGAGGGTCAGAGGGAGAAGCAGACTCCCCGCCGAGCAGGGAGCCCGATGCGGGACTCGATCCCGGGACTCCAGGATCATGACCTGAGCCGAAGGCAGACGCTTAATTAATGACTGAGCCATCCAGGCACCCCTTTTTTTTTTTTTTAAAGTTAAACTTTTTTTTTTTTTTAAAGATTTTATTTATTTGAGACAGAGAGAATGAGAGACAGAGAGCATGAGAGGGAGGAGGGTCAGAGGGAGAAGCAGACTCCCCGCCGAGCAGGGAGCCCGATGCGGGACTCGATCCCGGGACTCCGCGATCATGACCTGAGCCGAAGGCAGTCGCTCAAACGACTGAGCCACCCAGGCGCCCCTTTCTTCTTTTTTTTTTAAGATTTTATTTATTTGTCAAAGAGAGATGGAAAGAGAGGGAGAGATAGCAAGAGAGTACA
>NC_138380.1:54986392-55029614 GCF_054177405.1 Leptonychotes weddellii
AGAGGGAGAAGCAGACTCCCCGCCGAGCAGGGAGCCCGATGCGGGACTCGATCCCGGGACTCCGCGATCATGACCTGAGCCGAAGGCAGTCGCTCAAACGACTGAGCCACCCAGGCGCCCCTTTCTTCTTTTTTTTTTAAGATTTTATTTATTTGTCAAAGAGAGATGGAAAGAGAGGGAGAGATAGCAAGAGAGTACAAGCAGGGGGAGCAGCAGAGGGAGAGGGAGAAGCAGGCTCCCCCACTGAGCAGGGAGCCCGATGCGGGGCTTGATCCCAGGACCCTGGAATCATGACCTGAGCTGAAGACGGATGCTTAACCGACTGAGCCATCCAGGTGTCCCAACACATATTTTCTCTGTTTTATGTATTATATACTATCTTCTTACAATAAAGCTAGAGAAAAGGATTATTAACATTATTAAGGAAATTATAAGAGAAAACACCTTTACACTTCTGTCCTGTATTGATCAAAAAATCCACGTGTAAGTGGACCTGCACCATTCAAACCTGTGTTGTTCAAGGGTCAACTGTATTTGATTCCTAATCCAGTGCTCCTTCTGCGAGGCCACCCTGTTTGCTTTTTCCTTCTGTCTAATCACCTCTTCCTCACAGATTCTTCTCCATGTATAATTGTTTTGCTCTTGGTGTGTAATTGATGGGCACAAAATAAAAGTGGGAACAGGGCGACGTAGAAGAAAGTAGGGAAATAATAGTCTGAGGGCTGGAAGTCATGTTCCTTCAGTGTCACTCTACTTCCTCCAGTCTTGCTTTAGCCTCGGGGAAAGGAAGTGGTTGAACTCATAGTGATAGTATGTAACATTTACTGAGTATTTGCCATGTTCCAGGGACTGTTCTAAGTTCTCATGCGCGTTACTTCACGTAATTCTGACACCAACCCCAAGAGGAAGGTCTCATATTACATAGGGAGAAACTGAATCACATAAGCAGTTACTCAGTTTACCAGAAGTCATTCGGCATGTCCGTAACAAAGCCAAGATTCAGCCTCCACACCCTTAACCGCTCTGTTCATTTGTTTCTGACTGATCTGTGTGCTCTCTTCTCGATGTTATGGGTTTGAGTGGTGGCAGCACCGAGCGCTCATAATATTGAGTACTTCCTGTTATACTTTTTTTTTTTAATTTTTATTTATTTATTTGAGAGGGAGAATGAGATAGAAAGAGCATGAGAGGGGGGAGGGTCAGAGGGAGAAGCAGACTCCCGCCGAGCAGGGAGCCCGATGCGGGACTCGATCCCAGGACTCCAGGATCATGACCTGAGCCGAAGGCAGTCGCTTAACCGACTGAGCCACCCAGGCGCCCCATTTCCTGTTATACTTTATACAGTGTCTCATTTAATCACATCAGCAACTCCATGGGGCAGGTATTATTAGTAGCTCCTTTTTTTTTTTTTTTTTTTTAATAAGTGAAGAAAGTGAAAGAGAGGTTAACTGGCTTGCCCCTTCTTCTAGACTGCAGCAAATAAGAAAACGCAGAAGGAGCAGCTGATACTGGTACTGATACTCAGCCAAGTCTTGCCCTGCTTTTCAGGCTGGAAGGTGGACTTAGTGTTGCTGGACATTGTGTTTTTTCCTAGAGAAGCCAGAAGTTTGGATTTTTAAAACAGAAAGAGATTTTGAAGGTGATTTTAAAAAGATCACAACAAGAAATTATTTGAAACCATTCCATGAGCCAAATGGAAACATTGGCAACCTCTGGTTTAGATCATCAGGACTGGTACATAAATGACCTTCAGATGAGTAAGAGTAACTGGTTGCATCTCTGTATCAGTGCTATTTTTTTTTATTATGTTAATCACCATACATTACATCATTAGTTTTAGATGTAGTGTTCCATGATTCATTGTTTGCGTATGACACCCAGTGCTCCATGCAGAACATGCCCTCTTTAATACCCATCACCAAGCTAACCCATCCCCCCACCCCCCTCCCCTCTAGAACCCTCAGTTTGTTTTTCAGAGTCCAAGCAGCAAAGGCCCAAACCCAGAACATTTGTCCATTCTTTTCTGCCTATTAAGATGGCATAATGGCACTTGGCAATGTAGAGAAAGTTGAATTATTAAGTGTATTTTTTTTCTTGGATGCAGATATTTTTTTTTCATTTTTTAAAAAAATTTTATTATGTTAATCACCATACATTACATCATTAGTTTTTGATGTAGTGTTCCATGATTCATTGTTTGCGTATAACACCCAGTGCTCCATGCAGTACGTGCCCTCCTTAATACCCATCACCAGGCTAACCCATCTTCACACCTCCTCTCCCCTCTAGAACCCTCAGTTTGTTTCTCAGAGTCCATAGTCTCTCATGGTTCATCTCCCCCTCCGATTTCCCCCTCTTCATTTTCCCCTTCTTACTATCTTCTTTTTTTTTTTTTTAAACATATAATGTATTATTTGTTTCAGAGTACAGGTCTGTAAGATTCAGTCTTACATAATACTTTTAAGAAATAACTGTCTTGTGAGGCTGTAACATCATCAGAAGGCTTTACTCTGTAAATTATGAGGATTCCTGGCTTCTGACTTCAGGACCGGTTTCCAAGTCTGTGGACTCCTGATTCTGGATGGGGCTGTGAGGTGTAGGATCATTCCTGGAGTTTGTCAAAGTGCATCTCTTTTATTCAGAAGTACTCTTGGCGGATTCATTCAGGAATGTCTGCAATAGAGTATGTAGTCACTGAGATGGATAGGAGTTTGATATTAGGAAAAAAATAATTTGGGGATGCCTGGGTGGCTCAGTCGGTTAAGCATCTGCCTTAGACTCAGGTCATGATCCCAGCGTCCTGGGATCGAGCCCCATGTTCTGGCTCCCTGCTCAGTAGGGAGTCTGCTTCTCCCTCTCCCTCTGTCCCCTGGCTTGTGCTCTCTCTCTCTCACTCTCTATTTCAAATAAATAAAATCATTAAATTAAAAAAAAAAAAAGGAAAAAAATAGTTTGAGACCTTCTTCTCAGAAACTCATGGTTTCTCTGAGCTCAGTCCTGGTTTTCAGCCTGCCCAGGAATTTCCTTGCAGGTGCTACATATTAACTTCCAGGAGCAAGGTAGGGACAGATTGATGACCATTTGCCTTCTAATAAACATAGCTCCTCTTTTTTTAATCTTTTTACCCAATTGACTTCTACTTGTGATTTCTTTAGGACAGTGGTTTCTGAGTACAAACCCTAGCTCAGTCCCTAAAACTGGACCATACCTAATGTCCTCTATAATTCAGAAACTCTTAGATTCATAACAAGGGTAAGAGTTTCCCTTATTTTGCCTTTGTGATTACTACTAAGCCACATCTTATATATTGCCAAAATAACATCAAAGGGCAAACTAGTTTTGGGATCCAGGCCAACTGGTAATATTCCTTTGAAAACATTATATCATCTTTTTTTTTTTTTAATAACTATCCCACTTAAAGAATATTATTTAAGAAAAAATAAATATCACCTTGCTGCACTGTGGTCTGAATTCCTGTCTTGGAAATATTATAGTTGAATGTATTTCCAGAAGCTGCAAATAATGGAAAATCATGAAAACTCGAATCAGGGTCCCTGTCCTTAAATGTGTTTCAGTTTGCATTTTGATAGCAGTTTAGAAATGTTATCGCTTGTTTTGTCACAGACATAATTCACATCTTTCTTCAGGCACTGTAAACAAGAGAAATGGTTTAATGGCCCCATAAAGGCACTCTGCTGATATCTGAGATTAGGCCCTTTAGTAATGGATGTTGGTGCGTGTATGTGTGAGTGGTATGTGTGCACAGTGGGGGCGGGGAGGGCCTGGAAGAGGTAAATGTACTGGAAAAGATTCTTTGAGAGGCTCAGATGCAGCAGAAGTGCCTTCTGTTTTTCTGTGTGTCTTGGAAGATGGATTTACGGAACATGTGACTCTATTGTCTTTATTTGTATACAGGCCTTCCCCTTTGCTTCTGGAATCTAACTGAGTACTAATTGAGGTCATTGCCATCCATTTATCACCTGAAATTGAAATGATATTAACTTAAAGTGAATGCTTTTCATCTAGTGAGTGTATTCCCAACTACATGTATTTGTGTAAAAGGCTGCATGCATTTTTCATGCCGTGCTTGTATCTGGTCTTAAATAATCTATGTATACCATTTATTTTTTTCCACTTTTACAGAGTTGTTGTTGTTTTTTAATTTGCTCCTATGGCCAAGTGAAAGTTTTGTTTTATTTTTTTTTTTACAAGCACTTTAGTGTCCACAAAATGATTTGTTTTGACTTTCTCAGTTATATTTTGTAGACAAGTGTAAAAAAATTATATGTTATACATAACCATGGTTTATATAAATGCCTTAAAAGTCCTCAAAGAACATAAATTTGTATTGTTTTAGAGGCTAAGTATCATGTCATTTTTCATCATCTTGTTTGTGTATACCCCTATAAATTTGCTACATAAGGCTGCACACTTGGTTTTGAAAGTCAATATAAACAAAGAGTTAATAAAGCAAAATCAATTGGCCTTTATTAGCTAATTTACCTAAACCTTATCAGTAGCAGGTATCACTATTCTACCTATTCACTTTTATGTTTTCTTTCTCCCCTTTCATTATAGACCATAATCTCACATAATCTAGATAACAGGTGGCAGCAAACATTTTTTTCTATAAAGAATCAGACAGTAAATATTTTTTAAAAAAGATGTATTTATTTATTAGAGTGTGTGTGTGTGTGTGTGTGTGTGCAAGCGGTGGAGGGGCAGAAGGAGAGGCAGAATCCTCAAGCAGACTCCCTGCTGATTCAGGAGCCTGACATGGGGCTTGATCCCAGGACCCTGGGATCCTGACCTGAACCGAAATCAAAAGTCGGATGCTCAACCGACTGAGCCACCCAGGTGCCCCCAGACAGTAAATATTTTAGGCTTTGCGGGTTGTGGGGTTTCTGTCAAATCCTCCATTGTAAGTCAGAGTAGCCCTAGACTCTATCTCAGTGAAAGGGTGGGACAGTGGTCCAATAAAACCTCATTTACCACAACGGGTGGGAAGCCAGATTTGATCCATGTGCTGTAATTTGCCAACCCCTATTCAGGAACATAAAGTCGACTATTCTAAAGCAGAATTTTTGAGCAGATCAGAAATCTCAACATCAAACTCCAGGAGACTCTCAGAAAGGCTCTGTATTCCTAAGTCATTTTTGTTTAAGAACTACAGATTTGAAAATGTTTTTTAAAGGCTACAGATTTGATTCAAAGACATAGTTCTTTTTAGTGAAGAAGTAATTAAAAATGTGATGGGTTTCTCTTCCCAGAGTAATTGTTTTGTACTCATAGAAATTGCTCCTCTGTTTCACTCTTATGATAAGGATTTCGAGGAAAGCAGAGTGAAAGGTCAGAGTCAAGGCAACTTATCACTGTAATTATATCCACTGTCCACATATAGAAGGGGACCCATCACTTGTGACATTTTGGTTATCAGACTCTAGGGGAAGCTTTAGATTCTGGATGGCAACATTTTTCCTTAGTGGAATATGAGTGGTGTGAATTTTTAAATGCTTTCGATCACAGTAATAAATTGAAAGAAAGCAGAATGCCCAGAAGTAGGAATGAATACTCTGAGAAGTGTTTTGGATACAAGTGGCACGAATATATTATTAATGTCATATATGTATAAACATGCATTCCACACACATGAATTAATCAAACTTAAAGGAGACTGGCTAGTATCTTTATGAGAGAAAACACTTTAAAAAACTAAATAAAGCTCTAATTGGACTTTTTTGAGTTCTTGAAGGTAAGACTGTGTCTTACTGTTCATCCTTACTCTATACCTTTATATTCTGTCTCCTCTCAGCACCTGGCATAGTATCTGGGCCATAGTAAATGAATTAATGAAAGACTGAACGGATAAATATCTGATAGGAGGTTCTAGTGGTGCTTCTACATGAAGGAAATAATAATTGTGCTTATTCAAAATAAATTTGAATGATGCGCTCAAGAATTCAAGAGTTGTCACCAGAAGTCTAGGGCTCTTTATTCTTAACCTGTTGTAAGTTAGTGCTAGGTCTTGGGATAGATATTAAGCTTACCTTTTTTTTTTTTAAAGATTTTATTTATTTATTTGACAGAGAGAGACATCAACAGAGGGAACACAAGCAGGGGGAGTGGGAGAGGGAGAAGCAGGCTTCCCGCAGAGCAGGGAGCCCAATGTGGGGCTCGATCCCAGGACCCCGGGATCATGACCTGAGCTGAAGGCAGACGCTTAACAACTGATCCACCCAGGCGCCCCTAAGCTTACCCTTTTTATGCCTTTAGAAAAAAATTTGCAGAAGTGGAAGATATAATAAAGGTCCTTTTGTCTTGACTGATGCGAATTAATGCAGTAGGTGAAGATTCTTTGAAAACTTTGTAATACTTTGTGAACTTGAGGGTTTTTTAAAAAGCATTGTAGCTAATGTTTTCTATTGTGATTCTAAATTCAACCACAGTTCAATAAGTCACACCTATAGTTAAACATCTTATCTTTCTTAAATGTATCAGAAGACGACATCCTCTTCATTCGAGAAATATAAACAGAAACTCAGTGTATAGATTAAATTGTTTATTCTCCGGACTAACATGAACCAGCCTGTTAAAACAAACATGGTCTGTTTTCAATTTAATGGCACAAAAATGTTGCAATGTCATGATTGTTTAGGAGATTATTCTCCTATGAGTGAATTTTTAAAGTCATTATCTTCATCCTGAATTTAAGGTGTTCAAATGTAGTTTGAACCAAAGACATGGTTATATATCAGCATTGTTGCACTATGGAAAGGTGGAGGGCATTTCTCCGCTCCAGTAGAATGAGGACAAGATTTTTGCCTCTGTTCTAGAATGTAGACAGAAAAAAAAAAAAAAAGGAAGCAAGATGATGCCTCGAAGTGCATAGTTCTAAAATGAAAACAATTATAAATTTAACCAGTACTTTATGATGAATACCATAACCCCAAGTAAACTTTTAAATTAAGAAGTGGTTAAGTTTATTTTGGAAGTGCACTTTTAAAAGTCCTGGTATTTTGGAGCTCTTAAATTTAACCATTAGAAGAACTCAGTCATCATTAGTCAGCCTTAAGATGTGGTTTTAAAGGTCAAGCCTCCATCAAAGAAAAAATGTAAGATGCAGCTCTTGCGTGTTCTTTCTGCTTCTCCTCCTAAAGATCTGGTTGTCCGGAGGAGCTGGGGGTCATAGAAGTTTGCATGGAAACGCATCTGAGGAATGCCTGAGGAAGACTGTAGATTTCATAGATACATTTTCTGAAACTGTGGGAAAAAGTCAGGGATAAAGATACAAAGTAATATTATTTGAACTATTGCTTCTTTGTAAATGAAGGCGTTAACTCACTCGATTTGACACACTGGAAGAAGGAAAGATTCACTTTAATTAAAACTACCAACAGCTCAGACGCATGTCATTCCCTGTTTCAGACCCAGCGAGGACCGTACAGTAAGCGAAATGAAATGTACCTAGCAGCCTCGGCAGCAGGCTGGAGCCGTGTTCAGGGAAAGTAATTTAATTAGTGTTGATCATGACTCCAGATGATGGTGATTTGATAAGGAATAATTTAGTACTTAACAGCCTTTTACATGCACCAACTCCATGTGGGAAGGTAAAGCAAATTGCACAAAATGAATGTGCTGCTTTCACTCCTGCCTGTGCCAGTCAGCTGGAAAACTGCCTGTTAGCAGAACGCTCAGACTCTCAGCCCGGTGAAGAAATACCCAGCGCGTTCTCGGCTCAGCCCGCTCTGGTGGGAGTCTCTGTACTATCCTTATTTAAGAATAAATAAGAGAAGTCACTTTTGTGATCCAGGATCTCTAGGAAGCAGGGAAGTGAAAATGGGGAAAATAAAGCCGCCTGTGGTTCTTGTGTGAAACGTTAGAGATCTTCAGGTTAGCTTCTTTTTTCCCCCCCACAGCAATTAAAAATTCCAAGCCAACTCAAATCTATTGGATTACTTATTTGTCTTACAATTAGAAAAAAAAAAAAAATCACAGTTCCAAGGGCCCGTAATGATTAAGAGGCCCACACACGTTGCACGTGTTAGAGACACATTGATGTTGTGGAGTTATGTTAGGAGTGGGGGAGCACGAAACCTCTGGATTTGGAGAACCTGGGAAATCCTCAAGTGCGGGCATCTACTGAATAGAAAGACATTGTTAGATTTTTTTTTTTTTTTTTTTAAAGTCTTTGCAAGTACTGCATCTATTCCGGTGCAGCACACACTGGATCCAGATATGGATAAGCATCACAGTGGATTTGAAGTTAGCCCAGTTATGAGAATCACCTAGAAATTTTTGTAAGATACAGAATCCTGATCTATAGCCTAGCCTTAGTGAATTGTCATTTCTGGAAGTGGTGTATTAGTTTGCTTAGGGCTGCCGTAACAAAGTATCAGAAACGGAGTGGCTTAAAAAACAGACATTTACTGTCTCACCGTTCTGGAGGCTTGAGGTATAAGATGAGGGTGTTGGTAGGGTGGTTCTGAGCGCTCGGAGAGAGAATCTAGTCCACGCATCTCTCCTGGCTTCTGATGGTTTGCTGGCAGTCTTTGGCATTCCTTGGCTTGTAGAAGCATAGCATCATCACTGCCTTCATCTTCATGTGGCATTGTCCTCTGTGAGGGTCTCTATATCCTAATGCCTTTTTATAAGGACATGAGTCATATTGGATTATTGACTCATCTTAACTAATCTTCTCAAGAAGGTTACATACTGAGGTGTATTGGGGTTCGGATTTCACCATGAATTTTGGAGGGGTCATAATTCAACCTATAACATCTGAGGTCTGGGAATCCCTGTTTTTTTGTTTGTTTGTTTTTTGTTTTTCAAAAGTACCTGGTTAAATCTGATGATGGGTCAGATTTGAACATCTTAAGTTTAGGGATCAACTTGCCTCTAGTAGCATTGTGGGAATCCTTGCATCTCTTCATCTAAAGTCAAGTTAGGGAGCTCATGGAGCCAGTCTGAAAATAGTGCTTCAGACAGTGTCTCCATTAGGATGGATCGTGCTTTTTCTTTTAAGTTAATGTCAGTAGACACTTTGATAGGAGGCTACTGTTAGGCTAACAACCATCCGTGATGGCACCCCAGACTTGTCACTCCTCCCCTGACTCATCTGGAATCATTTATCCTATGAAATTAAAAATAAAACACACTTCCAAGGACCCGTTCTCAGATGTCTCTGTTGGAACAGGAGGCCAGACATATTCAAATATTTTAAGTTGTGTAGCATTGCTTGATGCCCCTCATATTTTTAGCCTTTTAGTTGAGATATGCATTTATGATAATGTAAAATTTTAACTGCACAGTTTGGTGAATTTTACGTATGTATACATTCATAGAAGTGCCACTCAGAGCAAGGTATAAAATATTCCCAGTACTGTAGCAGGTTGCTAGTGTCCTTTCTCAGGAATTAACACTCCCATTTACCAGCGGAAGGGAATTCTTTCTCTCATTCAGTTTGGTCTGTTCTTGAAATTCAAATGCTACATACTCTTTTGTGCTTGACTTCTTTTACTCAACTTCACATCTATATTTCTTTGTGTGTCAGTAATTTGTTCTTTGTTACTCCTGCATAGTATTTCATTGTGTGAATATGCCATGAATTATTATTTTTTTTAAGATTTTATTTATTTGCGAGAGAGAGAATGAGAGACAGCATGAGAGGGAGGAGGGTCAGAGGGAAAAGCAGACTCCCTGCTGAGCAGGGAGCCTGATGTGGGACTCGATCCTGGGACTCCAGGATCATGACCTGAGCCGAAGGCAGTCGCTTAACCAACTGAGCCACCCAGGCGCCCTATGCCATGAATTATTTACCCATTTTCCTGCTAATGAACATTTGAGTTTTTCCAGTTTTTGCTATGTTGAATAAAGCTGCTATGAATATTCTTAGACATGTCTTTTGGTGAACATATGCAGTCCCTTCTCTTGGATATATACCTAAGATGGAAATTCCTGGATCATGGGGTACATTTATGTTGCTGCCTTAGTGGATACTGCCAGAAAGTTTGCCAGGGTGTTGATATCAAATTTATACTCCCAGCAGCATATATAAAAGTTCCTGTTGACTCTAGGTCTTCTTCAAAACTTGGTAATGTCGATCTTTTGCAGCTTAGCCATCCTAGTGTGTGTATAATGATTATCTTATGTGGTTTTATTTGCATTTTCCTGATCAGTAAAGATGTTGACCACCTTTTTACATAGGCTTTTTGTTGTTCATTTGTTTGTTTTACCATTTGGATGTCTATGTCTTCTGTTATGAAGTGCCTGTTCAAGACTTTTGCCCACTTTTTAAATTGGGTCATTTGTTTTGTCTTATTAATTTGTAGCAATTCTTACTATGCTGAATATGAGCTTTTTGTCAGAGCTTTCTATACAAAAAAAAAAGTCTGTGGCTTACATTGTAGTCTTTTAATAGTGTTTTTGATGAAGAGAAATTCTGAATTTCAGTGAAGCGTAATTTATAGGTTATTCTATTTTATGGTTAGTGCTTTTAGTGTCCTGTTTGTTAACCCTATTCTCCCTCATGGTCCCAAAGACTTTTAAAATATACTACTATTGGATATAGTAGTCTCTGATAAATCTGGTATTTTGATAAATATGATAAACTTTGCATCATACTGTGTTTTTATTAGTTCCTGAGGTCTCACCTACTTTTATTCATACGACTTAGATCCGATTTCTCAGGTATAATAATTTGGTGCTACTATGAATGACAAATTGAGTTTCCGATGTGTTGCTACTGTTTTTTCTTAGGAAAGTGTAAAACCCAATATGTAATCCAAAGTGCTAAACTTAGGCATACACATTATACTGTATATGTTCAAAGAAGTACTAAGTAGTTGAAAACTCTTTGTTAAGAAAGCAACACATGTATGGTCAGTGATTTCATCATACAATATTTGTTACTCTAAGAAGCAGCACACACACACACGTATACACAGGCAGAGAATTTTCTTACACTACTTTAAATCCTTTGTGGATTTTTTCACATTTTAAAAAGTTTTTATTGTGCAATTTGGGACTTAGTTAAAAGGAAAGAGAATAATGTAATGAACTCCCACCTACCCATCAATCAGCTTTTAACATTTACCAATATTTTTCTAATTTGATTTCTCTCTCATACATCATTTTTCCTAGACTATTTTAAAGAAAATCCCAGACATCTTATTATTTTATGTAAATACTTTATGAATCTCTAACTTTAAATCTTTTCTGTGTGTGTAATTGCCATTCCATATTCACATCCAACAAAATGAACAATAATTTCTTCAATATCTAATATCTAGTTCATATTTAGATGTCTTATTTGTCACCAAGTTGCCTTTTTATAGCTGTTGTTTTTTCAAATTAGAATCCTAACAAGTCCTCATGTTCTTAAATCTCTTCTGTCTCAGTGGTTAATAAATTATAAATTTCTGACTTGGTAAAGTTAAAGAGCATGAGTACCCTTGTCATATGAAAACACATGTAATTTCTCCTTTGTTTCTGTTCCTCTACTCTCTACTTTAAGTAGGTATGTTAAACTCACAGTATATCAAGAAAATATTTTGAAATAGACCACCCAGTGGAATTAGTTTATCACTATCAAGTTTTTCTTAGACAACTAATTTAGGTGAAATTTGTTTATTTCTTTGGCAAATGTATATTCTACAGTGTTTCAGATGGCTCTTGAGTACCATAGAACATTTCTGTCAAAATTATATGCATATCCAAACAAATAGCATATATTTGCCTATAGCTTGGTAGCTCTTGATATCAAATTACTCTGTTAAATTATATATGACGTTCAAACTAGTACAAGTTTATAATGCTGTCATGTCACAATCAAGATTGAATGGCATCATAAATCATGAAGTTTCTCTTGTCATATCTTCCTTTATAGAGAACAGTATTTTGTGTTTTAATTCCAGTTCTTATAGGAGTTAGAATAAATCTCCAGAATGTGTGTTCTTCTTGTGTTTATCCCTTGATTAGTCATATTTGTGCATATTGTACATGAAAATAAAATCCATTCTCATGTGTACTTCCCTTTTTCTTTTTACTAATTTTCCATTTATACTAAAACTTCTAATAAGATCTCTAATAGGAAAAAGAATAAAAACATACATAGCGTTATTTATTTATTGGTTTTAAAGCTGATTCTTCCCAAACATACATATTTCCTCTAGCCTTCATATTTTATATGATGTTTGTATTATATTAAGCATTAATGAATATAAGTATAACCATTAAGTTGCATGAAAAAGGATAAAACATCATTTGATATAGAAAAATTGTCATTTGACAAATAATTTTCACATATTTCTCACATTTTATCTCATAACACTGGTAAGTAGATAGGCAGGTACTTTTACCTTTATTTTATAGATGAGCATTGGCCTCAAAGATTTTGAGTTTTTTGCCCGAATGATCATCAGTTACAACTGGACCTGCATTTGGATTTTCTTTCTTATAGTCCAGTTGTCATTCCATGAAACCATTACTCTTCATGGGCTTGAGATATTTTCCTTTCAGTAATGCTGAAAATTGTGTTCCAGTCCTCACTTAATTCTTGGATAATCAGTTGAGGCTTTTCGTCTTTAATCACTGGAAATTTTTTGGAAATGTTTTCAAAACTTTCTGAAAATTGAGCTTCTAGTATTATTAATAGCAGCTGAGCAAATTATAAGCAATTCACTTTAAGTAATGGGAGTTCAAGCATGCATTTGTTAAGCAGTGAAAGCAGAAAATACAAGGATTCTCTAGAATCTTTTCTTCCATGAAATTCATTAAATGTGATTTTTCTTTGTCAGTATGAAATGTTAGTGGCATTTTAACCAAGAGAAGTCGAACCGATGACTTAATTCCTAACAACATTTCATTTGTGTGGATATTTTGTTTGTTTGTTTTCTAGTGGCTTTTCATGGCCTACCACTGAAAATCAAGAAGGAACCCCACAGTCCATGTTCAGAACTCGGCTCTGCCTGCAGTCAGGAGCAGCCCTTTAAATTCAGCTATGGAGAGAAGTGCCTGTATAATGTCAGGTAAAGCCGTCAGGTGTATAGCGAGGGTGGTGGTTCTGACTAAAACAAAAAATCCGGAACAATATCAATTCTCAAGTTCTATTTTATCTGAGTTACATCTTCAGCACATAACAGGCTAATTAGCTAATGTGTTTAGCCGAACTCTGAAGAACCATACACCATCCGATCAAACACTTTTAGAATCATTTTAAAGCATTAATTTTCATCCAAATCGTTAGTTGCTTTTCTACTGTAGTGATGCATCCTGTGTTTGAAAAGAGGGTCTTACTTGGCATGAACAGCTATTGAAGGTTCTCATTAGAATGGATGCATTATGCACTTTAGATAGAGTCTGTAGAAAAAAATGAAACATTTGGCAGGTCTGAGCAGTACATTAGTTATCTGACAGGCTTTGCCGATGATCTATAAGATGCGTTCATGGAGAATTGCAATAAAGTTAGAATTTTATAAGGCTTAGTACAGGCTATTATCTATTAAAAAGCCAGTTGTTCCTTTTGATGATAATAAAGGGTGGAGCAGTAAAATTACTCTGTTCATTTGTTAGAAGATTTGATAACATATATGTTCATTAAAAACCCTTCACAGTAAATTGCATTCTGTTACTTTTCATATTGGCCTCTAATTGCATGAGGAGAAGTTGGCTCTGTATATTGAGTATCATTATTCTCAATTACAGTAGAAACTTAGTCCTTAAAAGGAGCTCATTTGGAAACTTATAAAAATGATTACAAATATTTGCAGTTTTAGAAGTTAACATAGATTCAAGTTCATATACATTATGATCCAAAAGAGTGTTCTGTATTCTATTTACAGCATGTAATGTTATGTCCAAGATATCTAAGATTTAAGAAACTTAGATTTGTGCAATCTCATGGCAGCTGACCAGTGTTGTGATATTTTATTGCTATTTGTTCTTGCAAACTTGTCTTTTATATCTGCTTTTCTATGAGGATCACCAGAGCCTGAAATTATGAGCCAGCTCACTTGAAACTGCAAAGCTTTTATTTAAAAAGATCTCTTGTAGAAGCCATTAAAGCACACTGAATTCAGTTAAAATCATAATGATCAATCTGAGTTTTATTTATAGTGTTTTTAAATTTTGCATTTTCTCTTTAAGAGTACTGTATATTCACAGAATAATTATTTAACATACTGAAAAATTTCAAGTTAATAAACCAGATAGATAAATAATTGTCATTGCATCTCAGCATTGATCAGAAGTGTGACTATGAAATTGCTCCTGCTTTGTATGACCTATCTGACATTCATAAATTAATAGTAGACAAATCACCTGAATATTTTGAGGTCCTTCTTGGGGACCAATAATTTCCACAGTCTAGTACTTCCATTTCTATATGAACAATATAACTCAATACAGTATTTCATGGAGAAAAAAAAAAGTAGTGTCCTAGGGCAGAAGATAGATCATTTTTTTCTTTTTACATGGGAATAAGACAGGCAAACTATTTTGTAGAAGAAGGGGTTTCTCATTCAAAAATATTGGTAAAGGAAAGAGGTAGAACCAAACATAATATGAGTTCTCTTGACTTTGCTTTAAAGCCAACAGTTGACTTCTCTACACTTCTGTGAAGTATTTTTGCGCTTGGATGTAATTCTGTGGTATAGATGTAGCAACTGAATAAATTATTTCAGAAGTTAATCCAAAAAGAATGTTTCTTTTTTAAAAAGGAAAAACTATGTATTGATAATCACTTTTTATTTTAAAAGATGTATTATTTTAACCTAGAAATACCTTTCTTATTCAGAAATTTAAGTAAAATTTATTCTTAGTAAAATATTTTTTAGATTATAAAAATTAGTTAAATCATATTCCCAAGAGGAAATGCAACAAAGGAAAGCAACTTAAATCCGTAGTGTATATAAAAACAAGCTTACTCATTTTATTCCTTGGTAATTCTGTTTAAAAGTTAGACTATGACAATAGGATTTTCTTTTTAAGAACCTCATTTTGAACCTTTTTTTTTTTTTTAAGATTTTATTTATTTGACAGAGAGAGACACAGTGAGAGAGGGAACACAAGCAGGAGGAGTGGGAGAGGGAGAAGCAGACTCCCCACTGAGCAGGGAGCCCAATGCGGGGCTGGATCCCAGGCATGACCTGAGCTGAAGGCAGACGCTTAACAACTGAGCCACCCAGGCGCCCTTGTACCTATTCTTATACTCCAAGAAAGTTTAACTATGTCAGAGACATTTTAATTTGCCTCATTACTCTTTATTATCCCATGTGAGGAAGTTAATGCCAGGCATCATTTATTTTATATTAAAAAATGAAAATAAGGTGAAAGGATTGCCTTCTTAAAATTTTTATCATAGGGGCGCCTGGGTGGCTCAGTCGTTGGGCGCCTGCCTTCGGCTCAGGTCTTGGTCCCGGGGTCCTGGGATCGAGCCCCACGTCGGGCTCCCTGCTCCGCGGGAAGCCTGCTTCTCCCTCTGCCACTCCCCCTGCTTGTGTTCCCTCTCTCGCTGTGTCTCTCTCTGTCAAATAAATAAAAAAAAAAAAATTTTTTTATCATAAATAAAGGCAAGCCAGGAATGGTCTCCATCTTATGAAATTGAGGTTAGTGTCTTGTTCTAAAATCTTACATAATATGGAACAATGATAGTATCAGAAATATTTAATGATTCAGAAAAGATCTATCCAACTTGCTCAAGGAAACATATCAAGAATAGATACATCAATAATTATTTCCATAGTTCCAGTGCTCTCATAGACAGTGATTTTTCCGTATACTAAGTTGTTTGTGTAGGTATTAAAACATGTGTTTTATATTTATGCTAATACCGAGTTATGTATTAATTATCCTATTTTCTGTGTAAGTGGTGGGTGATTCTGCAGATTACATGTTTTAGGATTATAAAAAACCAATACTTATAAAATTCTCACTTCCTTATGACTTGAGCCTAGAATATTTTTTGCTTTTCTTGGGTTGGAAGAAAAATTGTTTAATCGTTCCAAAGAAACAGATGTTCTCTTCTCTTTTGTTCCTCGGGTAGTGCCTATGATCAGAAGCCACAAGTGGGAATGAGGCCCTCCAACCCCCCAACACCGTCCAGCACCCCAGTATCCCCACTACATCATGCATCTCCAAACTCCACTCACACTCCGAAGCCTGACCGCGCCTTCCCAGCTCACCTCCCTCCTTCGCAGCCCATACAAGACAGCAGCTACCCCATGGACCACAGGTAAACTGCAAGTACTATATATTTTTTAATGTTTTTAGCATCTTGGAAGAAATTTCTATTACTAATTCCTAAGACCTATGGTAGATTTAAGGTGAGCGTATTAATTTTGCACATCTTTGCAAAATATTTTTAGAAAGAGCTTGCCCTATCTATAGTTATAAATAATTTGTGGAGAAGGTCATTTATAAACATTCCTTTTATAAACATTTAAATTGGTTGCTAAAGTGGAAAATTAATCTATATACCGACATTTGAACATTTCCCTTTCGCTTTGCCTGAATTAAATTGCCTCACTTAAACTTTAAATCAGATCATCCCATTTTTATGAGCATATGTGTGTACTTGTTCTATAAAGTTAGGAGACTAATTTTAGTAGGTGGCTTATGGAATTAGGTTCTTTACCTTAGATTGAATGGTTTAGCTGTACATAGTTTTGCAGAATAGAACTTATTTGATTAAAACTATTTTCCATCCTTTCCAAGTGATGAATATTTAATGGCGGTAGATGCATGACCCTGGACACTGAGAATATAAAGTTAAGAGATTGAGACTGAATTATTATTCCTTAGAAAGAAGGAAGGCAAGAGCCAGAACATGGAGCTAGGGAGTATGCTGTGGTGGATAATTCTGGACTCCTAGAGATGAATTCATATCTAAATAAAATATTGGAGTACCTTTAGCACTTTTAATAATACAGCTTAAAACACAGGTTGATTGTATACAGCATCCTTCCTTTCCTTTCTGCCTTGTAATTATATGGAGCCAATGGTGTGCTGGGAAGGGTTTAACGGTGGGATTGATGGGAGAAAAGCCCAAAGATGTCATCTGTGGCATTTGATACGTCTGTGATGTAAATATTCCGACTCGGAGCTATCATTCTGACAGCTCCAGAGGTGGAGTCAGAAAGAGATGTGTAGTAGCAACGCAGCTTTATTTAGTATTTCTACCATACAGATAAAATGGACGTAAGCTCTGGAACATAATCAGTAGTAACACGTAGTAAAATAATTTGCAAGGGATGAGTTTTGAGTACCTATCGCCTTTGTTTTTAATATAATATTTAGAAAGTTATAAATTGACGTCATTTAATTCTTAATAATCCTGTGTTTAACAATTGGCTCGCCGTATTTCTGAAAATATAACAATAAGCCAGTGCAAACTGGCTCTGACACACCATTATAAAAATAACTCAGCCGAAGGAATCCTCTGGATCAGCAGAGGAAACCAGAAGATGTGTCACTGGCAACTTTCTGAAAATACGGGAGGACTCAGATCTGCTTTTTATAGGTTACTTAATGTGACTCAATCTCAAATTCAGCTAACTCTCTTTTGGTATGATGGATAAGATTAAGGCAGTCTTTACAATGTGCAACTAAGCCGTATCTTTGCCACCTTTGTTTCCATCACTGAGTCCTTTTGTGCTTTGGTTATGAAATGCCTCCTATGATCTTTCCCTTCTCACTCCGTAGACTGGAGACCTTGTCAGAGCATGACGGTATGTGCATCTGTGTAAACAGTTTTGTAAATACCGATGAAAGAAATCTTATTGCAGGGTGGGCCATTAAACAGATGCACATTGTGCAGGACTGAAAGGGAGGAAGAGTACAAACAAGAAAAGCAAGTCCTCTTTTGTCCACTTGCGGTGACTTCCCCAAGTCCCCCTTTCGTGAGGCTCTCCCACTTGCAAGCTTGTGTCGTCGGCCATTTGTGTGGAGCAGTTTGGGAAGGTGACTGCTGAACAAGCAGAATGCCTGGGTTTCGGTGACCTAACGTGAGAGGCTTTAGCCAAATCCATTTTAGTTTCTCTACTTGAAGTCAAATATTTGAGACTGAGAACAGCCGGCCCGGAACTAGAAGAGGGAAGCTCGGGGTCTTTTCCCACTGCCCCCCACTGAGTTGTGAGGACAGTACCAGCTGGCCAATCCCAGGAAAATCTCGGAAGCCGTATGTTTCTGAGGAGGATTTCTTGGAGGGTTCTAGCCAACCAATGACAGTCCCTCCCTTATAAATGGCAAAATTTGCTCCGGGAACAGATCCTTTCTCCAAATAGCCCCCTCCATCCTGGGCACCCCACCTCACTCTGGGAATGCTTTATGGCCAACTGGGCTGCACCCTGCTTCCTTTCCTCAGGCTCATTCTGTTCCTTGGGCCAGCCCTTTGGCACTTGTCCCTGAACCCACTGTGCAGGAGCCCTGTCTCTCTTTCTCAGTGTTTCCCACCACTTATACACTGTTTTTCTGTATCCAAGAAGCATCAGCGTGCTCTCCTTACGCATTAACTCTCTTCCAGAAGCCACTTGAGTCACTTTACCTTTATCATTGCCCAGTGCCTCCTAAGAATGGCACGAGACACTTGTAGCTTCCTGTGAAGGCTGCATGTTGAATAGATATGTGGTCCTCAGGAGGTACCAATGAGAATCGGGTCAACTCGTAAAAACAAATGGTTTGATTCCTTACAAAGCTTTTAGTCTAAGTATTATTAACTTCCTTTTAAGGCTTTCACAAGTGAGCTGGTTTCTTATTTTAACTTCAAGTTACAATTTTCTGATTCACTCCTTGACAGTTCTTAATGATAATTTCTGTTTCTTTTTTTGGCTAATGAAATAAGCAAGAGAAGGGAAATGAATGCAGTGCCAGTCAGCGTGTTTGGCAATATCGGAGTTTCTAAGTTTATTTACTGCAGGTGTAGGTGGAACTTCAGTGCTTTCTATGGCAGTCAGTAAACTTAGAGTTAAATCACGGCGGGATAGAGAGGGAGTGTTTGTGGAAATGCTAAAGTGATTTGCTTTGCCGTTCTTTAGCTTTTACCTTATTTTCATTTACCAACTGTTACCAAAATTAAATGTTAACTTTCCAAATTAAAGTCTCAGGAATGCTTTTAGTGTTGGCGGCGGGGGGGGAGCTGGTCGGTTAATAGGTTTATATTTGCTCATAGAAATGTGGGGTAGGTTATTTTTAAGCACTCTTGGGGCATTTTAGAGTACTTTTGACTCTTTAATTAATCCACATCTTTGTGGTGGGTCAATGATATTATAGATGAGAAACACAGAACCGAGCGATTATGTGATTAGCCAATCATTACACAGCATAACCGAGAAGGAAGGAAGAGAGGGACTTGCTGTCAGCCTTCTCCTGAGGCCTCAGAACTTCCTCATGACCCCACAGCACAACCTGTCCCAAATCTACTCCACTCATACATCTTCTTTCCATCTGTATATTTGATGCTCATTTGTATCAATTTGATATTTTGTTTGAAGCTATCGGAAGCTGATGTGTCCTGTACTGCAGTTTGACGGTAGAGAGGTGGTCTTTTAAAAACCAGCCTGGGTTTTAGTCTCTGTAATATTTTCCCGTTTTATTTCTCACCAGAATACAATGTTATTTACAACATTGTTGAAGATTTAAGAGTCCTGTCCATTTGAGAGGAGGGTCATTCCTCTCTTGCTTCCTCAGTAACTGATGGTAAGGGAAGGAAACCAGTTAAGTAGGTTACCTGGTTGATTTTTTGGTGTTTGTTGATTAATTTGGTAACAATTAAGAGACAGGGGATGTACTTTGGAATCAGATTCTGTTTTTCCTGGTTTGTTTTTTCTTGTCTATAATTACTTGAGACTCTCTTAATTTGAAAATTTGGTAAATAATCCAATTTGTTTAGAATTGGGCATTTTAGCTTGTTAGGGGGTGTGTTTTCACAAAATAATACACTGCTCTCCTATCCCTACTCAAATCACACCTTTAACTCACTGTGGTGTACCAAAATGGTGCTGCAAGGGACAGTTTATCAAAGAACACAAGTCCTATTGTGATTAAAAAACAGGGTGCTACTGACCCAGGAAGGAGAAATCCAGTCCTTATTAAAGATTTGCTCTTCAGGGGCTCCTGGGTGGCTCAGTCGGTTAAGCGTCTGCCTTCGGCTCAGGTCATGATCCCAGGGTCCTGGGATCGAGCCCGCATTGGGCTCCCTGCTCAGTGGGGAGTCTGCTTCTCCCTCTGCCCGTACCCCCAGTTCATTTTCTCTCTCCACCCCCACCTCCAGCAAAAATTAAAAAATAAATAAATAAATAATCTTAAAAAAAAAAAAAAAAGATTTGCCCTTCAGGTCAGTTGGTATCATGCTCATTAACAAAACAGTTGAAAATTGTAGCCGTATTTTAAGGAGTATTCCTTGTTAACTTTTTTACTTAAAACATGCTCTCCTGTTTCCCAGATTTCGCCGCCAGCTTTCTGAACCCTGTAATTCTTTTCCTCCTCTGCCGACAATGCCAAGGGAAGGCCGTCCTATGTACCAACGGCAGATGTCTGAGCCAAACATCCCCTTCCCACCTCAAGGCTTTAAGCAGGAGTACCACGACCCAGTGTACGAACACAACACCATGGTTGGCGGTGCGGCCAGCCAAAGCTTCCCTCCTCCTCTGATGATTAAACAGGAACCCAGAGACTTTGCATATGATTCAGGTAGGCCTGGGCTTTAAGTTACATTTAAAACATCTTTTCACTTGTTTGTCACTTTGATTAATGTTTGCGTCGCATGGGGTAACTCATGACCATTTGGTGTGGAATCTTTCTGATTTTATCCCTTCTTTGAATCTTTCTGTGTGAAGCTGGACCATCAAACCACTTTGGCTTGAGCTGATGGTTGAAGTAGTATCTAGAAATGAAACCAGTCCAAAAAAAAGTGTAATTTGTAAAATTAGGCACACTCTCAGTCCAAGAGCGTAACATTGTAATTCTTTTCTTGATTTTGGGCTTTTTTTTCCATTTTGCTACTGCAGCATTATTTAATAACAATGCTTCCAGAAAGTAATATTCTTTTGTATTGGCTCATTTAGTGCTTAAAACTGTTTGTTTTTCCCTTTATTAATGGCAAGATTCCACTGGTCCAAAAGTAAGATTCTTACTTATTAGAAGAAGAAGAGCAAAAATACAACATCTGAGTTTCAAAATGGTTTATTTGTAGAGCTTAGCTTTGGTCTCACTGAGCCAGAAAGACCCCGCCACCCCCAGAGAAGTATATCAAGATGGAGAAAAAAGGAGGTCTTCTGAAAGTAAGGAAATGTAAATTGGTTATGAGTATTATCACCAACTTTGCCAACATGTGACCTTGAGACTTTAGAAGAATTATGCAACTCATCTCACTTTCCCCCCATTACAATCTCAAAATCAGGATGTCTGCTTTTCAGGTATCTCAGGAATTTTGAAAGAAAGTATGAAATCAAAGCTAATGCTTATAAGAAGGGTACAGTGTTCCTACAAAACATTATTAACATTATTGTAACTGGTGAATAGATGGTTGTGGACTTCGAAATACTTGAAAACAATGTAATTTCCTCTTGTTTAGATGCAACATTATGGTTGTTCTTTGAGAGGGGACTGTTGCTTCTCTAGGAATAACTGCTGAATTTTTCTATCAGTTCTAGTTGAGGAAAGAAAATTATCTCTAATTTGACTTTTTAACTTGCATAAAATTACCTGCTTTATTATAAACTGCTCTTGAAGCTCAGCAAGGGGGAGCCCTACAACTCAGAGTCTCCCTTTGGCCACCCTTCTTCCTTGGGCAAGAGGTTCAAAGGATTGTCAGAGGACTTGCCTACTCAGAGGTCAGACCTCCACCTTTAGAAAGGGCACCAGCTACCAAGGACCCATGAATTCCCTGCCTCACTGGCCCTAAGTCCACTTCCAGAGCCTGAGCAGTTTCATCCCAGGCTCAGTTTTCTGAAGGCAGAGCACGTTGCTCCTGTGTACACACCGAGGTCCAAGGAAGTGGCCACTGGGTAGCTGTTTGTAGCTGAATGAGGATGGAGCTTGCATGTGCCCCTTTGCCTGCGTATGAGGCCCCCATGGTATGTGGCGCAATGTGGGGTTATGGGGATAGGAAAAGAAGCAGAAAGCAGGGTGAGCTGGGGTCTGAAGACTAGAAGCTGGTTCCCTACCATCCTATTCCAGGGCTAATCTTAGAGATTTCCTCAAATTCTAAATTTGATGTGGCCTTCCATTTGTTGTGAATGGTATATTTTCAAGGCATGGGAGGAGAAAACATATTTATTTATCTGTTTGTTGGTTGGTTTACAATGAAAAAAATTTAAACATACGGCATGAGGGCCTTTATTTGAATGCTTGCCTCCCACGCTCTGTAATTTGGAGACTAAGTGTACCTGAAATGTACCGTAATTTCATGTTTAGAACTTCGTATATTTGTCCATAGTTTCTGTCCATAATTAAGAATCCTATTATCTAGTAATTTTATAGATGGGATTCATTTTTCTCTATAAATTTCAAATCCTTTTAACTGATCGTCTCTTCCCCCCTCAAACCATATTTGCTGCACGGTTTTTTGAAGTCACCATGATTTCAAGAAACTTTACATAGAAAATACATATAAAATAACCCAAATAATTTGTTCAAAAGGACTTATAAGGCATAACATTTAGAGAGTATCTGTGTGTTCTAGAAATGTTTTTATGTGTATAATTTAGCAAGATTGATATTGAAACCATTTTCTTGATTCTGTAATTAGCTCCATATAGATCTCTTTTCCTCATATTTATGTAACATGTAAAATTATGTATAACATGGTGTTGAGCGTATGTACCTTTTCTTGAGAAGATGCATTATTGGTGGGCCATACATAATATGAACTTCAGAGTCAGTCACTGTTCGACCCTCAAAAGCACAGATGTAGCCTAAAAAGCATAGTCCATGGCTTAGCTCAGGCTGCTCTAATAAACTACCATCGACTGGGAAGCTTAAACAACACACATTTATTTCTCACAGTTCTGCAGGCTGGGAAGTCCCAAGGTCAAGGTGCCGGCAGATCTCATTCCTGGGAAGGACCCTCTTCCTGCCTTGCAGATGGCCACTTTCTCACTGTGTCCCTTATGTGACAGAGAGTAAGCGAGCTCTGATCCTTCTTCCTCTTCTTATAAAGGCACCAATTCCATCATGGGGGGTCCCACCCTCCTGACTTAATCCAGCCCTTATTACCTCTCAGGGGCCCCATCTCCAAATACGATCACACCGGGCATTAGGGCATCTACAGTGAATTGTGGGGGACATAACCATTCTGTCTGTAACTGTCCAGTATCCTATTTTAAAGGGATATAGGGCATGTCTTCTGTTAAGTGTACCATAATACCTTGCACGTGACTTGTAGGATAGTTGTTTAACATTTGGGAAGCTGTTAATTTAGATTCCTTTCTTCCCTCTAAATTCTATTGCGGATTGCTAAAGAAGTTGTATGGCACCTTTGAATTCTAATTTCAGTATTGCCAATAGGATACAGTTCTGTTTTGTTTGAATAGTTAAGTCGTAAAGCTGTGTCTTCTGGTTGTGGTCTAAAAAAAACTTCAGTAACAGTGTGTAACCAGGGCTTGTGAAAAATTAATATGCAAGTATCAAAATGTATTTCCCTGGCCACTAAGTTGCTGCAGTTGAGTTGGCTGACGTGTCTGTATATGTCATACATTCATACATTGCAATCAACAAGGATGATCTCCAAATATTTTGTTTTGTGGTCATTAGTTCTTTCATCCTTGCTAGAGCACATTAAATAATCTTTTTAGGGAATCTAATGTATTTATTGCTGGATCATTGATTTCTTGGTTCACTTACTGAGGTTGAGCAAATGGGACATTAGAAAATAGTTTATGTGATTTAAAAACAATGCAAAAACATTTCATAGTTTACTTAGCATCTGTGATCCAAAGGTTTTCCTTTCAGAAGGCCTCTAGAACTCTTTATTGCTTAATTCAATATAACATAAATGTTGTGAAAATAAAAGAAGCTTTGTAAGTGAAAAGGCAGCATGATTATGCTCTAATAAAGCCTGACATTAATTATGACATGGGAAATGGAAGGTCTATTAGTTATAATTATAATTACAGGAATGCAATTTCAACTGCCTAGTGTTCAAGCTAAAAAAAATGCAAAATATTATGTTAGTAGGGTAGAAATTATTATTCAGGAGAAGAGAAGAAAACCTGTATCAGAGGACACTTGGAGAAGATAAAAAAAAATGTATTTAGGGACAGTTTGGTGACCTAGTAGAGTGTGATCACGATTATATTAGGATATTGAGTTCTAAATAATCACATCTGTTATTATTGTTTTCTTTCTCATCTTCTCTAGCCTAATAGTACTGCACAAAGCAGTACACAGGTTTTTTTGTTAGTTGGTTCATTTCTCCTGAATCCACCATGATTTTCTCTTTCTTGCCCTAATGGCCAAGTGACTACATTAATTGAATGTGCATTGAGTGCTTCGTGGGAGTTCCTTATGCAGTGCCCCACTTTCATAGAATCATAATTATTTTCCCATTTTCATGTTTGCATATGAGGTTTTGCAGATTCACAATGCCCAAGGAGGCAAATATTTTATATATTCAGAGCAACATATTTCACTGGAGTTGTTAGTTGATTCTCTTTCTTTCTTTCTTTCTTTCTCTTTCTTTCTTTCTTTTTCTTTCTTTCTTTCTTTCTTTCTTTCTTTTTCTTTTTTCTTTCTTTTTCTTTCTTTCTCTTTCTTTCTTTCTTTCTTTCTTTCTTTCTTTCTTTCTTTCTTTCTTTTTCTTCTTTCTTTCTTTTCTTCCCCTTCCTTCCTTCCTTCCCTCCTTTTTGATAGTTCACATGGTAGCATTTTTAGGGGGGTGGTGGGAAGATTAAACTAAAGTTTGATTCAAGAAAATATCAGCACACGATGTTCATACACTGTAATCAGGTCATTTCACCCTGGAAATTATGTTAGAGAATGGAAGGCACAATGAATGTTTGAGTGAGAGAGAAATGTTACAAGTATAGAGTAATTGAAAGATAGAATAAGTTATAGCTATCCATTAGAGAAATATTAGGCAGCCATTTGAAGTCAGGTTTTAAAAAATATATACTAAAAAAAATAATGAGGGGCACCTGGCTGGCTCAGTCATACAGCTTGTGACTCTTGATCTCAGGGTTGTGAGTTTGAGCCCCATGTTGGGTATAGAGATTACTTAAAAATAAAATCTTTGAAAAAATTTAATGAAATCTGAGTAAAAAAGAATATTACATATGTAATGTATGACTCATTCAAAATAAGACCCAGTATAGACATACTGTGGCTCTATATGGGTGATGATATTCTAAGCAATTTCTATTTTGTCTGTAAAGTGCTTTGCATTTTAACCATGCTTAGGTACTGCTTTTCTAATCAGACAGAATAAGTATTATATTTCAAAATATCAACCCATTTGGAGTTGCAGAAGTGTCCAGATTAATCACATCAGTCCTTTAAGTGAAGAGTGCTAAGTAAAGGATGATATTATAGTCTCACATGATGCAAAGCTAACTGACTTGCTATTAGTTTGTGTCCAGTAGTGCCTTAGAGGTGGGAGCAGAATTATTATGCTACTTGGTGGGTTTCCAGTTCATCCCTGCGTGGTGTTTGCAATCCACAATTAGTGCTTTGTTCCTTTGCATTTTGGGATACATAAAAAATCTCAACCTAAGAGTTGATTGGAGGGGTAGTACATTAATAAGATGCTTTTAGCTCTCAGGGCCTCTTCTATTACTCTCCTTAGTTTAAAAGATGCCTCCCAGCCAAGAGTGGAGCAGTTTAATCTAAGAGCTGGGGATGGAGAGGGGGAAAGGAGAACTTTCAAGGGCAGGAAGAGAGTTGCTGAAATCAGAAAATGGCAGACAAGGTTTGAGCTTCAGGAGAGGAACAAGTAGAAGGAGAGGGTAGTGGAGAAAGCTGACATCATGTGTCTCCTGAAGAAAATGTTTTATATATATGTATTTTATTATGTTCAGTTAGCCACCGTATAGTACATCATTAGTTTTTGGTATAGTGTTCAATGATTCATTAGTTGTGTTATATTTTTTAATGGTGTTTTGTAGGGCCACTCTGTGGTACTGATGAGGCCTTCCTTCAGTTTGGAGGCAAATAACACACATATGGTAGCAAATGTTGTGAATGCTAATTTTAAATTGGGAAATTGACACAAAGAGTTGTTTCACAGAATTAGAAAATTTTAAACTCCTGAAAGTTCTTGGATATTATCTAGTTCACATTCCTTCCCCACACCTCAGTTGTACAGATAAAATGCCTGAGGCTCATTCCTATTAACTTATCTCCAGGTACACAGATATTTTGTAAAACAGTCAAAACTGGAACCAAAATTTTCTTAGTTTAGTACACTGTTCACCACCGTCTTTCTACATAGTTGTCCAAAATAAAGTACTTTACTCCACCATTTCTTACCTATGTTATTGATCCTATACTCTAATTTTTGGACTCAGTTTCTCTGTGGTTTGTCAAAACTCTACCTGATTCAGAGCAATGGAAGTATCTGCACTGAGACCTAATGTGTGCTTTTCCTTTACATTAGATGGTCCCCAAATTTTATTCTAATTATTAGGTGCTCACTGTTGTAAGAGAGGAAAATATGGGACCTCCAGTGACATTTAGGATTAAAATGCATTCTGTTTCTTTTTAAAAAAATATAAACATTGTCAATAGTTGAGATTGTCAAAGAAGTGACTTTCCATAATAGGTCTTCTGGAAAAGGCTTAGTAATAATTAGAAGGAAAAATTAGCTAACAGATCTTCTAACTCTAAAATGCTTGGATTATATATGAACTTTGAGTTTATCTGAGCCTTCTTATTGGGTATCACCCATCTTTGTTAAAATTTTTGGTAGCTCAGGGCGCCTGGCTGGCTCAGTCAGTGGAGCATTAAACTCTTGATCATGGGGCTATAGGTTCCAGCCCCATGTTGGGTGTAGAGATACTTAAAAATAAAATCTTGGGGCACCTGGGTGGCTCAGTCGTTAAGCGTCTGCCTTCGGCTCAGGTCATGATCCCAGAGTCCTGGGATCAAGCCCCGCATCGGGCTCCCTGCTCTGCGGGAAGCCTGCTTCTCCCTCTCCCACTCCCCCTGCTGTGTTCCCTCTCTCGCTGTGTCTCCTTCTGTCAAATAAATAAATAAAAAATCTTAAAAAAAAATAAAAATAAATAAAATCTTAAAAAAATTTTTTTTTGATAGCTCTCAAAGGCTTAGAATTTAACTTGAGGAGTCATTTTCAAACTTTTATCAGTTGAATCCATTTTTCGCCAGAAAGCTTATGAGGGACTGCATTATATAAAAGAGACACAAGGAAAGCTTACATCTGGAAGAATATGGTAGGACTTTTCCATCCTCCATTTTTAAATCCATTCTTTATCCAAGCAACCTTCCCAAGTACCCCATATCCTTCTTTGTCACCTTAGGCCTTTAGTAAAAGCCAATAGACAAGCCTTCATAAATTTAAAGAAAGATTTTCTGTCTTTAGCGTGTGAAAAAATTATATATAGGTAGAGAAATGATGAAATAAACACTGAAAACATATTTACCTCATGTTAAGTATGTGAAAACTAAGAATATGTTCAACTCTCAGCTGTCAGAGCTGACAAATATATCTGGTCCTCATATAGGCCCAAGCTGGCACTTTAGACATAGAGAGTTAAATATAAATCCTCTTGGGTTTCTAAAATGGCAAGGGAGGAAGATTTTTCCATTGTCACTCTTCTTCTGTGTTTTTGCTGTGTTGGTGGCTACTCATCTTAGTCAAATCATAGGAAAAGTAGTCAAGTAATTTTTATTTATTTATTTATTTATTAAAGATTTTATTTATTTATTTGATAGAGAGAGAGGGCATGAGAAGGGGGGAGGGTCAGAGGGAGAAGCAGGCTCCCCAATGAGCAGGGAGCCAGACGTGGGACTCGATCCCTGGACTCCAGGATCATGACCTGAGCCACAGGCAGTCGCTTAACCAACTGAGCCACCCAGGCACCTTGGTCAAGTAATTTTTAATGCTAGTTCTAGTAAGCCTTGCTTGGGGTTCCCCTTCCAAAGTTTATAATAAGGTTTTAAAGTGAAAGTTACAGGTTGGAATCAGTGGATGACAGAGCAAGATGAACATAATTATTTTCTGCTGCCACATAGAAATATAAATAAATAGTGTTTTATGAGTTTGGAGAAGATTCTTCAGGGCCTCCATCGATTGATTCAACTGACACAAAATTTCAAAAAAGTGAAAACAAGAGAACAAAATTCAGAAGACCACAATTACGTAGTAGTTTAGCTCTAAACTATTACCAGAATGAGTGTTACTACTACTACTAGAGTAGTATCTCAGAAATTTTGTCATCAGCATTTATTATTTTTAAATGATTTTTATTATTTATTTACAAGAGGAGATATATATTTTAGAGAAACTGACCTCATGCATATTTTCTAATAAGTTTTCTTACATCTTTTCTGAACAATTGAGTTACACATAAGTAAACAACCAAACATATTGTTCAAGAAACACAAGGAATGTAGTGATTACAAAAGGAAACTGTTGAAAAATGCTAATTAAAGTCAGATGGAACAGAGGGAGTAAGAGCTTCTGATACTTATTTTAAACACCCAGGCTTGCCATAAACCAGCAGCCTTCCTCATCTCCAAAATGGAAGGTCCTACAGCCAATAATGATAATTTTAAAATTTCTAAATATGAAATATTACATTTGAAAATATTCAGCTTAATTTCATCATTTATTTACATATCGTTGAACCATCTCAAGTAGAAGAAAAAAATTTTAAAGCCTTGAATAAAGAGTGAACTGTATGTTCACTCGTCAGTGGTCTTGCCTCTGTTCCATATTTTCTCTGGCTGGGAGATTATAGAATTCTTTATTATCTCCCCGCCTGGCTCTGTCAGGTATTTCAATTTTGAATTCTAAAATATGTTGGTAACTTTATTCTCTTCTCTTTTATTTATCAGATATAGAAATTGGAAGGTACATATTAAATTGTCATGACGCCACAGTAGATAATCCTTCACAGGTTTAAAACCAAAGACTAGGCATCTTTTACGTTTCTCCTCATTCCTTCTTCAGCAGGCATGGTAAAAATTTCGTGAGAAATTGTTTGGAGATGTATACAGAGATTGTTGACTGCAACTGTTTTCCCGTATGGCTTTAGGCCCCTGGAAGAGAGAAGTGGTTTCTTCCCTCTGGAGTCAAGGACCAAGTTACAGATGGCTGATAAAACCTATTATGTGCTTAACAGTGTTTGGTATATGATTGACTCTTCACAAATCATTCCCATAATTGCTCATAAATAGCTTTTTTCCTTCTAAAAACTCCAGATATTTTTAGGCATTACCATCTTTAGTAATTTCCAGTGCAGTGATGATTATGGTTTCATGAACTTTGGCTTTTTGTACCTGATATTTAACACTCCCAAAGGCCAAGCCTTGGCCCTATTCCATTAGTAAGCATCATTTGCTTATGGCTACATTTTCTCCTAAAACATGGCAGCTCATTTTTTTTTCCATCCTAACTTTAAAACTGTTGCTTCAAAAAATTCAGCTGGAGAGTCACTTGGGAATTTAAAGGAATGAGCTATTGATCCTTCAGAAAATGTTAACATTCTGTTTCTCTAACATCCAAAGATAATTTTCTTTTACTCAGCCAGTGATTTGTGGACTAGTGGATCACTTAATCTCTGATTTTTAGGTGCTTCACTTGTGAAAAGTGACGGTGATATCTTCCTAATTGATTTTGTTATTACAATAGAGGTCAGGGATTGGCCTCACAACCTGACTTTGCTTTTTATTGCCCCGCGTGCCTCATATGGGTTTTCCTCATTTTTCCGAGTTAAAATAGCAAATCTCCCAAAACAGTACTCTGGTCCACTCTATCGCTTTTTCTAAGAAATATTTAAATATGCTCTAAATCTACAGTTACAGTAAGTGGCACTGGCTAGTGATTTGATTTGAGAATTGAGACTATGGTCTGGATTTACTCTTTATGCATTAACACAGGTCAAATGGACAGGGACTGCATTTTAAGTCAGTAATGGAAGGCTGAAGGCTGTCTTAAACCAATCATATCAGTTTTACCCATGACTGATTGATCCCTGGGGGCAGAGCCCTGGAAGCATTTGTCTTACATGAATGGACTCTATAGAGCCTGGAGTTTCATTCATAAAATGGAGACTGAAAGGAAACACACACGCGCACACACACACACACACATGCACACACTCTTACTCTCTGGAATGTCCATTTATACAGAGCTGAAGGGTGTAGTGTTCCATCAGCTGCTGCTTTTGCCAGTTGACTAGAAGTAATGATTAATGCTCATTGGTTCTGCCTGCATGTAACCCAACACTATTTATGGCCTTGCAGTGTTCCTAATGTATAGTGAATGAGAAGACAACATTCTCAAATCAGAAACATAAACAGGAACTGGTGGGTCTGAATTCCATTCAAATATGTCATTTCAGCCACACAGTGTTTGTCTAACTTGGATTTTACAGGCAGGAAAGGGGGAAGGGAGGTATAATCTGCTTGTGACTTGTACTAACATCAAAAAAGGGAATTAAAAGGGGGAGGGGAGAGGACTTTTATACTGTGGGATTTTTAGTTTCTTTTTAAAGAAAACCATCAGGATGTTTAGGCCAGAACTGCTTATTGCAAGTGGACGAAATGATCATACAACTGTTTTTATATGTGCAATTAAGATTTGAAATTAAATGAAACAGTTTAAGGATGCATATTTGGATCTGTGTATGTGTGTGTGTGTGTGCACATGCATATGTGTGTTTCATGAATGTGAACGAGAGGAAAGATAAATATTATTTATTTTTTAAGAAGTACTTGAATATAGATTTTTAAGTATAGAATGTGGTTACAGAATTTTTTTTCACTTACAGGATTTGTATACTTAAGTGAGTTACTATTTAATAGTTTAGAGGAAAAGGAATACTTTTTATTTCCATAAAATATTTTTACCTAACACATGACTAACTTAATTGAAACCTTTTCAAGGAATTTTTATCACATTAAATAGATGATTATGGTTTTTATCATGTGTGTGTGAGAGAATTTTTAGTTAATTGTTTCAAGTACCGTCTGGAAAATTTTACAAGGAGTGATATTCAAAGATAGATGTGAAAAGCAACCAAAACAAAACTGAGAGAATGACAAGCATGTGTCATTGTGATTTATTTACCATTTTCTTAAATTTAGAGAAGAGTCTTGGAATACTCCATCCTGGTGACCCTTTGTTTCAGTGTGTGGGCCTCCACTGTGCACTGCTTTACCCGCCTGTATTTGTTTTTCTTAGCAATAGAAAACAAAACCACCCACTTTGTATGACACTGGAAATATTACACTGAATTCTGAGCCCGATTACTATTTCCTCTCTTTGTCGTAGCAGACATGTTTTGTTACACCTTTTGTTCTTCATCTCCTCATTTATAAGAAGGGGCATATAATTCCTCTACCTTTCTGTTTTTGTAAGGATTAGATAGGATTATGTGTGTAAAGTTACTCATATCTATAGTAGTAGGGGTCCAGGCAAGAGTAAGGGATTTCTGTTGGTATGATTTTTATCTTGACTCCTAGAGATTTCCTGAAAGACTGCTAGTCCTTGAATAAGATGCCATTATTATTTCTAATGCTTGCAAATACCGTTTTGGGGGCTAGAGGATAAGACAAAGTGAGAGAGATACTCTTCGGTGAAGAGAGTCCTATTGTGTAAGACCAACAAGTTATTGTACTGTTCTGTCTGCGATGGAGTGAAGCCATCCTACAGAACTCCATACTAGTATATTCATGTTCAAAGCAATTAGAATAGATATCTGAATATTGCAGTGATCCAAGGAGAGATGAAAGGGAGAGGATAAAGCAATTCATGATGTGTTTGCTTCACATCATGTAGATTCCAGAAGGGGAATGATTCAGTATTGAAACTCAACATTAAAACGTTCCCCTCTTCAGAATTCTCTTGTGGCCCTGTTTTAGCAGCTAATGGCATCTATTCTTGTATTTTCTTTTAAACTTTTGTAAACTGTCGGAGTACAATAATATCTAATAAACAGTCAAGGTTACAGTTGTACTTATATTTCCTATCGCTTCAATTTTATTTTTGACTCTAACTTAATAAAACTTCACAGGCTTGTAAAACTTGTAGAATTGTCAGCCTACTAGATCATATAAGCTAAATCTGAATCTGGTCATTATTTGTGTAGAATACTGTTTCCCCCCAAAACCCACATGCTTACAAGAGAAGTTTGTCGTCTCATAGCAATACTATTCTATACTGTTACTTCATGTTACATAGCCTTTATGTTTTAAAAGTACCTGAATGCAGATAACATTACTTTTTTTTTTTTTTTTTTGATATCTTGCAAACACTACACCATAAAGACTAACGTGGTGCTCTTTCTGTCCTCAAAGTCTATCAGCAATAGAGTCCGCATCTCTGAGCTGTGGTGGAAGAGAATATCTCTGCAGATTTTACATTATTTATATTCACAGTTTACTAAAAATCCTAATGAAAAAGATCCCATCTAAGTGTGAATGAGGTCATACTAACTTCATCATTCTCTTAAGATTTCAGCCAAGTCCAACTTTTTTGCTTTTTTTATATGAGGTTCAGTGACTAAGATGTTATTACATCCATGTGGAGCTTTTGTGACTGATGACAAACAGGTCTTACAAAGCTTCATTTTTGTGCCATCCCACTGGCCTTCTTCTTTCTCAAGTGAATTCAGACATACTTATCCTGGGCCTTATTTTTAGAGTTAATTACTTTTAGATTTGTTCGCTCATAGAGAGATCCCATGGGTGTAAACAAAAATTCCCTCCCCTTAGCATCCTTTTCAGAAAACTTTATAAAATATAATTTTCTCGATTAGCCACGTGAAATCTCTTTATGTGGCAAGTGGAAACGCATAGTAAAATGATGCTACACTAGGCTGTATGTGGATGCATTTGCATTTAACTACATCTTCACAAAGCTCATGTTATTTATGCACTCTAGAAAAGCTTTGGATTTTAAACACTGTGCCAGGAAATGGGAAGAAACAAACAAAACAGTAAAACATGAAGTTTAAGACGGATAAAACTTTGGCAAGATATGTCATAAAGCTCCTCTTTATTTTTTATCTTTTTTTTTTTTTAACAAATAATGTATTAAAAGCTCCTCTTTCTTGAATGAGAATTGTGTCATTAGTTCTTGGTACAACTCAATATTTCTTAAGATAATAGATACGTGTCTTTGAAAAACTTGTTTAAACTCCTCTGTGTGCATTGAATTACACACACATGCACACATATTTTCCACAAAGTGTCTGATAATTTCAGATGTATGTCTACACACATATTTTAGCCCTGGACATTTAATGTGCCAAGTTTTCCACCATCATCAATGTATGACACACAAGTTTAGGTAGACGTGATTTTGTCCCCATTACCTCCTCAAGGAGTTGGTCAAGTGTATAGAAAATCCATCTTTCTCCATTGCATGCTCATATGAAGGCAAGATCATGTAAAAATACAACATTGGACTTATTCCTCTTTTATAGGGATTTCTCATTTACTCTCAGAGACTTGAATGCCTAATTAAGCTATCACACTGATTATTGCTAGAAGCGTTTAACCAAAAGCATCCAGTGAAAGAGAGGCATTTTCCCCAAATCAGCGCTGTATTTCCCAATATGGCTTTAAGATGCAAGAGACAGAAAACTCAACTCTTTAGTTTCATACCTATCTTAATTTAAAGGCAATTTTAACGGTATTACTAAAGGTGAAGACTAATCAAATCAGATAGTTTGAGGTGTTAGTTTACTGTTCTTAAGTGCCCCTGCATTAACTAGTGCATTGAAATGACAACAGTGCTTTGCTGCTTTGAATTTTTGTAGCATGTTAGATCAGCTAATCATCCCCCGAATTCATGCGTGACAAATTACAGGCAGTTTAGTTTCAGCAAGCTGACTGGGCCCATGCTAAGTGTCCTATTGTTGTGCTTTTTGATCCATACATTTCAAAATAATATAAAATCCTTTGTCTTAAATTTACATAATTCAATATATAGATTGAATTTAAAACTTTTTATTTGAAAGAGACTGAGAGAACACAAATGGAGGAGAGGGGCAGAGGGGGAGGGGCAAGGGGACTCCCCGCTGAGCACAGGACTCCCTGGGGGCTCAAGGTGGGCCTCCACATGGGGCTCTACACTGGGCTCCATCCCAGGACCCTTGGGATCATGACCTGAGCCAAAGTCAGACACTTAACCGACTGAGCCACCCAGGCACTCCTGAATTAAAAACTTTTTAAACCAAAGTCATTTAGCAGCAAACATCAGGGCATAACATTGTAAAAAGAAGCTCAAAAGCGGTACCTCCAAATATTTTGAAAATGTAATAGAGATGCTCACTTAAACCTGATAAATCATAAATTTATAATGAATTTTAAATCAGTATATTTTAAATATCACAGGTTCATCCTTCTCACTAAGTAATTGTTTTAAGAACAGCAAATTAAGATATAAAATAATTTAAATACGTAATTATTTTTAGTTTTAAGTACTGTGGTTCACTCACTTTAAACACTCGTGCGGGACACTTAAAAATAGTTTCTGTTATTAAGGATAAGCACGTATCTTGAATCCTCACTGTTTGGCATTAAGTGAAATGTTGCCCATAGGGTCCCTCTCCACAACCCTTTGAAGGATATCACATATTATTCCCATTTTACAGATGTGGAAGTTGAGAGCTAGAGATGTGAAAAAACTAACAAAATGTCATACTCCCACGAAATACCAGAACTGAGGTTCAAAATCAGGTCTGTTAGAAGACAAGGAGCACATTTGTAATCACAGTGCTGTGCTCATGGCCCTAACATCATGAACTACGGACACCTAATAGAGCAGAATGAATACGCTGTCCTAGTAACATTTGTGCTTAGGTTAAACAGCAGTTCGTTATTGTTGCTGAATTTTGGGAGCTTTATTCCATGAAAACACATGAATGCATATGTATGCAAGGCCTCCATTTCCTACCACAGAACGTTTGCCTTTGAAGTCCCCGCTTAGCTAGTTTGGTTCTTAGTTGAGCATTTAGCAAAAGTTAAAATGTAATGCCAAACTTCATTGGTTGGATTTTTTATTAGATAAGGTAGAAATGAAAGCAGCAGGCAATTTAATTAGCAGTAATTTTTTCTGGGCAAGTCATTACTTTGATGAACTTCAGAGCAATGTTTATGGCTCCTAATTAACCATGTTAGTCATTTGATTGAATAATCACTTTGGAAATGTTTCTACAATTTGATTAGAGTCTGACCCACTCTGATAGTCATAAATTAACTGATACCACTTTAGGATAACATGACTTTAGTTACTTGAGGGGAATAAACTCCTCTTAGCCATATTTTTTTCAGGCTTCTCTGGACTCTATAAGGGATACCGATTTTAAGGATAGACTGGATTTAAACAGTGCTCGCCAAGTGTCTCAATTTCAAGAGCTGATGTTAATTTTATTTACTCCGGAGTATAATAAATAGTATTAAGAATGGCAAAAACACAATTATATTCTTATATATGTATTTTTCCCCCCTAAATTGCCACTCATGGCTTTTCTTAGAACTTAGATCTCAAGTTTGGTCTCTGGAAGTGTAATAGAGGTTCTGGCTTTAGCCTTATTATAAATCATTAATTTATTATGAATTTTAAATCAGTATACTTTATTTTTTTATTTTTTTTTACAGATTTTATGTAGTCATTTGACAGAGAGAGACACAGCGAGAGAGGGAACACAAGCAGGGGGAGTGGGAGAGGGAGAAGCAGGCTTTCCGCCGAGCAGGGAGCACGATGCGGGGCTCTATCCCAGGACCCCGGGATAATGCCCTGAGCCGAAGGCAGACACTTAACAACTGAGCCACCCAGGTGCCCCTAAATCAGTATACTTTAAATGTCATATTGATAAGTAGAATTTATGAAAAAATATTACAGAATTAGCACAAGAAATAACAAATCGGCAAGGTCCGTAGAGACGTGGGAATTAGTGAAATGATCATCACATTCTATCTTTGATGTCACATGCCCAGGATCGTGCTTATTTTGTATTATGTTACAGCACTTTTATAAGATGTTCCTTCAACTTTGACTTGAGCGTTTCTTATAAATGCTTGAATTTCCTCTCCTCCTCTTTTTGTCCCCCACTGGGGGGAAAGACTGCATTTAGTCACACTTACATATAATAGAGTTTAATCTATAGGTTTTCCTCTAGCTGCCTCAAGAGCAGCCTACAGCCATACCCCAGCTGGGCAGCAGTCAGTAAAAGTGTTTTGTGGCAGGCTGTCAACATTGGTACAACAAAATTCTTACCTCTAAACAGCTGCTGAACTGATGGCAGAGTCATTAACACTGTCCCTCCTAGGCCCAGCTGCTCTGAGGGTCCTATGCCTGGCAATAAATCAACATAACATTAAAAATTAATTTGAAGTACCACTGGTTAAAAAGTATGGATAAAATGGACTGCTAGCTCTTTGGTAACGCAGAAGTTCAACTACTCTGCAACCCTATTATAAGTTTCTTGATATCAAGAAACAAGATAAACTCTGTCTTTTGCAGGGTCAGAATTATATACTAGATCATATGTTATATAAAGAAGGCATGGTGTTCTAAAATGTTTGATAATGAGTTCTATATTGTTTTCAACTCATAAGCTTGTTGATTTCTACATACTTTTTAAGTGTTATCGCTATTACAAATTGCCATTAAGATATTTTTTACTAAAACCATGTAAGCTTTTTTCTTTGAAAAATTATCTCATATTTTGGTTGACATTAATCACCAGGCAAATTTTTTTTTTTTTTTTAAAAATCAGATAGACTTTAAAAATGGAACATTCCAGACCAAGAAAGAATGGCCCCTAGGCCAAATAAATAGTGCTAATTATCTGTTATAACATGAAAGTCTGTGGATGGATAGTTAAGAAGAGATGAGGGTCTTTAGCTCCAATTCATTTAAATGTTCTTTATTCCTTGTTCAGAAATCATGTACTTGCTACAAGTGGTAGAATGGAGGACATACTCTTATATTAAATAGGACATTTGTCCTTTGTATTTTATAAGTTTATTTTTGTATGTGTTGAAAGTTTCAAAAACTTGAGGATACCTACAGATGATAGAATTAATTTAGTCACATATATTTAAACATTCCTATAGAATCTTATATGTTATGTACAGGCTTGGGCCCAGGTTCATGGGACCTAAAATATAAAATTTGGGGAACCTTCTGAAAGAAAAAGAAAAAGCAACAGCATCTACAAAATGAGTTGCAGGGCATCGGAAGGGATTCCTGTAAATGGAGGGTCCTTCCTGAAGCTACAACTTCATTGGCTTCACCAGAAATCAACCTCTGGTCATGTGAGTGACATTCTATTCAGAATCAAAGAACTTGAGCCTGTAATAGACTTTACTTATTTATTTATTTAAAAGATTTTATTTATTTGACAGAGAGATAGCGAGAACAGAACACAAGCAGGGGGAGTGGGAGAGGGAGAAGCAGACTCCCTGCCGAGCAGGGAGCCCGATGCAGGGCTCGATCCCAGGAACCCCGGGATCATGACCTGAGCTGAAGAAGGCAGACGCTTAACAACTGAGCCACCCAGGCGCCCCGACTATAATAGACTTTAGATAACATCTGATCCAACCCTTTATTTTATATAAGCTTAGATACAGAATGACTTATCTAAAGTCATTTAGCTTTATTAGTAGTAAGTTAAGAACTGGAATTTTAATCTTTTGTCTCCTAGTCCATTTGTCTGTCCTTTTCCCTATACCTAGGCTACTAAACATGTTAAATACACAGCCATCACTATGACTCAAGTTTAACCATTAACCAAGTTTATTTTCTCAGTGATGAGTTAACTTAGGTAGCATCATAATAGTGTTTGCTATGAAATGGTTGGATTTCTGTTTTATAGCCCCATTCGTTTTGAATATTACCTGTGTGCTTAACAAAATAAAAAGGCAGTCATACTTTTTATCTGGGGGTGAAAAATAGCAGTCACCTTAAAAGACTAGAGTAATTTTAAGAGATGTGGCAGTTTTGTCTTTTCATAATAATTTCTAACAGTGTTCCTGAAATAAACCATGAGTGAGTCTTTGTTGATCTTTGCTTTGAATACCATGGGATATACAAATTTACCCCACAAATGCCCCAAATGTATCTTTACTCATGACCCCATTTGTTCCAAGGGCACTCTCACATTCATGTGGGGTTGCAGGCGAGCCATCCTTTAGTAAACGTGGGGAAAACTTTGAATTTACATGCCTGTTGAACAGAATCCGTGTCTGCCATGATATGCTTCTCATTTTTCCATTCTTTTTTTTTTTTTTTAAGATTTATTTATTTATTTGAGAGAGAGAGAGAGCGACCTGGGGGAGGGGCAGAGGTAGAGAGAGAGAATCTCAAGCAGACTCCCTGCTGAGCTTGGAGCCCAACGCGGGGCTCCATCTAACAACCCTGAGATCATGACCTGAGCCGAAATCAAGAGTCGGACGCTTAACCGACTGAGCCACCGAGGTGCCCCTCATTTTCCCATTTCCTGTGTGGGCCCTGTCTGAAATGTTAACTACCCATTGAGAAGCTCCCCTCATGGAGACTCATGTCAGTTTCTGTTATTTTCCTGTCTGCACTCTGTTGGTAAAAGCACATTTTCAGCTCCAAACTTCTCTTTGACTGATGTTTTTCTTCTTTCAGAAGTGCCTAGCTGCCACTCCATTTATATGAGGCAAGAAGGCTTCCTGGCTCATCCCAGCAGAACAGAAGTTAAGTTTTCTATTATTGAAATTCTTTGTAAATACAGTCAAAATTATCAGAGGTACCAAAGATGCAGTCATTTGATTAATCATTATATTTTATGGAAAAAATCACTTATGTTCCCTAAGCCACTATTTTAAAACTTTATCTTTTTAAAGTAAAAGGAAGATGTTTCAGGTCATGTTATCTTGAATTTGGTTGTTAACAAGAGTCATGTGCACATAAACAGCTGAAAAGTGGATTTCTGTATTCTTTTTTTTGTCAACAACCACATCCTTTAAAAACAGAACATGTGCTTTATAGATTAGTCTACCTTACTACTCTCTACTGAAGTTTATCTTTGAGGAATTTCAGTTTTGCTCTAAGAGCTAAGTCTGTGTTTTGAAATAAAAGAGAGTAGATTTAAATATACTTGCCTTTATATATCCTGGATTTTTCATTTTTAGACAAGTAATTGTTAAGAATGGAATTTCACAAGAGAGGCCTAGAGAAGGGAGTTTGTATTGTGGATGTGTTCATGGTAACCATGGTGGGAAAGCTTTGATCTAATGGACTTTGATACCTGCAAAGTAATGGATAACAAGGATCTTCTCTGGGTACATTCCCTATTAAGGTGTTTCTGGAAATATGTGCATGGTTTATGACATAAACGTTCTGTTTCCTCAGTAAGATGGGATAGGTGCATCTTCTTTAGGTTAGGTCTAATACTGATTGTTTTGCATAAGTGATACTGATAGAAGTAAATGCTTATATTTAAAGAAGAGTATAATAAGCTGGTAAATCCAAAATACTTGGGACCAAAAATTTAGCAGAAATCCAGTGTAATTATTGTCGCTGCTATTGTTAATATTATGTACTCACCGTAGAGACCAGTACATCTGAGAAAGAAAACTGTGACTAAAGTATATGAAATTTCTTACTGGTAATTAAAGACGGCAACGATTCAGTGAAGGTCACAGTCAAGGATATATGGGGGAGAAAATGATTGCTAAAAGCTGTTGATTTATTTTGCATTTTTTCTGTGGACTTAGTTTTGTTACAGGAAAAAAGGACAGTTAAAAAGGAAAATTAAAACTGTCTTGGCTGTTGAAGATGAAAACATAAGGTTAGCCTAGCTAAATATTTCTCTGGGGAAGTAAGAGGTAAACTGAATGTGTTTCAGTTTATCAGGGTAATTGTGCAAGGTAAATATAAGTAACTCATCTTGATTTTCCTCCTGTCTCATGAATAACAAAACTTGGAAGAAAATGAAAAAGGAGATGGTATCTTGTAATTTCTAGGTTTGGCAGTGTTTACCTGCTTTGTGCTTGGAGTAGTGATAATATAAATATCTACTTGTCATATATCACTGTGCACTAGGTACTATTCTAAACTTGCTGTATTAAATCAGTTAATCCTCACAACAACCCCTTTAAGATAGGTGATTCATTATCATTCCCATTTTATAGGTGAGGAAACAGAGACACAGAGGCTGAAGAGTGTGTCTAAGGTCATGGAGCTAAAAAATGGCAAAGTCCTTTTCTACCCCAGTTTTTGTGGTTAATGGCTGTATTTAAATTGCTTGTGAGCTTCATTTGTATCATGAATAAATGTATCCTATTTCCTCCCACAGGCTGTATGTTTGAGAAGGGCCCCAGGCAGTTTTACGATGACACCTGTGTTGTCCCGGAGAAATTTGACGGTAGGTTTCTCATTGTGCTTCAAGTTCCATTTTTTTAAGAGGGAGTGGAGAGATCACCTTTGACTCTCCTCAAAACAGTTGACATCCTTACTTAAAGATTTCCATGCACATCATTTATGATGCATTCAACTCTTGCTAAACTTTACCTTTTATAAATTCTCTCTTCCTTCCCCTATTCAGAAGCTTTTTCTTTTGTCCTATGAGAGAGCTCATTTTTAAAGATACTACCAGAGACTATCATTCTTGCTGAGCTTTGTGTAGAGTACGAGGGGTCTTTCCATTGCCCTGCTGAGCACATGCGGCTTGTTGTTCGAGATTTATTGAAAGCTGATCCCATAATTAACAAAGCAGAACAGAAAGCATGCTACTGTGGATGCACAGATGACTAATGCAGCCTCTTTCCTTTTACTGTTCATGAAAAGATGCATTATGGAACACAGGAACAACATAGCTGCCCATTTAGTTAGTGATTGTTAGTCGTTCTTTTTTGTTTTTCCTTTTTTTTCCCCCTGGGAAGATGTTCATTACTAATGTGCAATTACTTTGTAATTGCTTAAGATGGAGTTAGGAAAGCATTACCCTTTTAATATCACTCGCTATTGCAGTGAAAAGGTCCCAGATTTTAGAAAAGAGTGTCAAGTTAGATAGAATTTTTTTTTTTTTTTCTTGACAAAGGTGGCAGAAGTCAGCATCTATGAGGAAGCTTGGGGAAAAGTGAACAGTTAGTTGATTTAGTGGTTCTTCAGAGTGGTCTCCATATTTCCTGCTTTGATTATTTAACAGGAAATGAGCAGGGACCCTCTGATTAGCTGATTGCACAAACTTTAGGGATCATGGCTGTAATGACTTGGTAGCTCTCAGAAGTTTTTAATTGTCATTATTAAAACAGCAAAGTGCATGCTCAGATTGCTTCTCCATCTCTAATTAGTTTCTTGAAGACTACTCTGTTCCTGAGGTTTTTGCTACTCTGGTCCTTTCTCAGAAAGAATGATCATTTGGGGAAGATCTGTTTCCTTAGTCTTCCTTTAAATGGCTAAATTCACTCAAGGTCACAGGGTTAAGCTCTCGTAGGGGTCACTTTTTTGGCCTTATTCTAAGTAGCTGTTAGTTTTAAGCTTCGAGCTTCAGTGTGGTATGTGCTAGTTAGCATCATTAACAGAGTCACAGTTCTTAAAACACAGCCTTTTCTCTTAAGACAAAGCATAAAGCCTTCACTTTTTGGAATGAACTCCATCAGTTTTTTGTTTTGTTTTGTTTTGTTTTTCATTCTTAGTGAGCTTAACATTTTAAGAAATCTTGATTACCAGTATGGACATATAAGGAAATAAAAAGAGCTCAAAACTACTAACAGGCCTAAGTCACACTAATGTTTAGGGAAGCAATCTATCTTGATTATTTATTCCCTTTGACTTTTAAATATTCTTCAACTTTGTACTAAGAAAATGTTTTTTGCAAGATAGTTTTATATTTGATAAGGCCTAGAGAACAAGAGAATAGAAAAGCAAAAGGTTATTTTTTCATTGACAAGGCTAGAATAGTCCGTCACATTTATAGGCAGAAACAATCTAGAGATTATAAAATTTGACAGTGTTTCACTCTCTCTGCATAATTGCTCAGTTACCCCCGTGAAAAAATTTGTTAAGTCTCTGAAGGAAAAACTGAGATAAATAAAACTGTCATTGAAATCAATATGAAGAGACACTTCTGTATTATCTAGCTTAGACCAAAATGACATAATGATTTCTTTACAGCTATTGACTGAATAATTTTATTTTGGTTGTGGTTTTTAAAAGTGTTGTTCTTTTTGTAATTATTTTAAGAGGTGTAGGTCTGTCTATTAACCAAAAGAAAGTTTTAAGAAGCTTTGATCTGGTCTGTTTTATAATTCACACTTACTGTGAATAGATTGGCTTGAATATATTCTGTCTGAATTGTTTCTATAGTGGAGAAGAGAAATTCATGCATTAACAATGATATGTTTGTAGGGCCCTAGACACTCAATCCCCAGTGTGACCAATTCCACATATTTTTGGGGATGGTTGACTGGAGGTAGATGTAAATAATCAGGAGTTATGACTGAATATTTGTTTGTTAAAAACAAAATAACTGACCAGATTTATACCAGAAGAATTACAACACTAACACCCTTATTGCTGTAATCTACTTAATACTACTGGTTTTTACACTATATATAAATAACAAATAAATGTAACACAAACCAGACTTTCTTGATTAAAAAGATAGATTTACAGAAAGCTCCTGTATATGTGTTTTTATTTTTATTTTTTTAAAGATTTTATTTATTTATTTGACAGCGAGAGACACAGCAAGAGAGGGAACACAAGCAGGGGGAGTGGGAGAGGGAGAAGCAGGCTTCCCGCTGAGCAGGGAGCCCAATGTGGGACTCGATCCCAGGACCCCGGGATCATGACCTGAGCCGAAGGCAGATGCTTAACAACTGAGCCACCCAGGCGTCCCCAAAGTGGCATAGCTCTTAAGTGATAAGATCTAGGAGTGCGATCCCATCTCTGGGGCTCCAGAGCCTGACTTTTTATTTATTTTATTTTAAAGATTATTTGACAGAGAGATACATAGCGAGAGAGGGAACACAAGCAGGGGGAGTGGGAGAGGGAGAAGCAGGCTTCCTCTGAGCAGGGAGCCCGATGTGGGGCTCGATCCCAGGACCCTGGGATCATGACCTG
>NC_138380.1:55029714-55116074 GCF_054177405.1 Leptonychotes weddellii
AACAAGAGATAAAGAAAAATGAATTTTTATTTGCTGCCAGTTAAGAAAGTGGTGGTGCCAGTATGGAGGTGTGGGAAAAAGATGGTCTGATGATAATCCGATATGCCCTGGTTTACCTGTGTGATTTTCCTAATTTACATAAAGTACAGATTACTTAACTCAGAATTTAAGAATTAAATTTCCTGTGAGATGGGATGCCTGGGTGGCCCCGTTGGTTGAGCGTCCAACTCTTGATTTTGGATCAGGTCATGAGCTCAGGGTCATGGGATCGAGTCCCACATGGGGTTCAGCGCGAGTCTGCGTGGGATTCTCTCCCTTTCCCTCTGCCTCTCCCCCTGTTCTCTCTCTCACAAATAAATAAATAAATCTGTAAAAATAAATAAATAAAAGTAAATTTGCTTTGAAATATTTGCATTAAAATTTGCAAATTTTTTCATGTACTGGTCAATGAGGTATTACAAAGTATAGTTTGCAGAATTTGTACAAATAAAATGTCCAGAGCTTAAAATCAATTACTCCCTCTTCCATGTTGCTTAGAGTAGTGAATAATGTCATTAACAATAAAAGCAAGAAGTGTGATTGGATGGTATGGTTTTTAAATAAATGAGTGAAAATAGAAAGATAGTTATACAAAATTTTAATAAGCAAATGACATTCGTGGATTTATTCTACACCTGTTTGCATTTATTTTGACCCTTATATGTTATATATAGTTGTCTGTAAGTTTGTACAGGTTCTTGGTTTACATTAAATCCTTTAACTGTTTTAAAGCCCTATTTAAAGTGGTAACGTTATATTTCATAGAAACCTGTAAAGTGGTTGTGGCTGAAACATTTTCATGATTGGTTTAATGTAAATTTTATGTAAATGTCGTAATATTGCTAATAATAGAAACTTTAACATTTTTTAATTTAGGAGACATCAAACAGGAGCCAGGAATGTATCGGGAAGGACCCACATACCAGCGGCGGGGATCACTTCAGCTCTGGCAGTTTTTGGTAGCTCTTCTGGATGACCCTTCTAATTCTCATTTCATTGCGTGGACTGGGCGAGGCATGGAATTTAAACTGATTGAGCCTGAAGAGGTGGGTTTAGTAGATTTTTGTTAGGTAAATTGGATATATTACAATATAAAGAAACAAATATTGATTAATATGCTAAAAATGTATTTTTTTAATTTTAAAACTTTAGGGAAACCTTCTGAATTAGAAAGTGGGCAAGGGGGGGCGCCTGGGTGGCTCAGTCGGTTAAGCGACTGCCTTCGGCTCAGGTCATGATCCTGGAGTCCCGGGATCGAGTCCCGCATCGGGCTCCCTGCTCAGCAGGGAGTCTGCCTCTCTCTCTGACCCTCGCCTCTCTCATGCTCTCTATCTCATTCTCTCTTTCAAATAAATAAATAAAATCTTAAAAAAAAAAAAGAAAGTGGGCAAAGGGAAAAAAAAAGTCTACATTTAAAATAAGAAATGAATATGACCCTCATGTACATGCAAATGGAGTGTTTTCCTGAAAAACTTCTCAGTTCAATTTTTATTCTCCTCAGGTCTAGCTTTAGGCTTAAAACTACTGTTATTATTACAGCATAACCCACCGATTGCATTTTGGACCTCTACAGAAAGGTGACTTTTATATATAAAAATGTTTGTATCTTACTAAAGGTGCTTTCTCAGCTACTATTAAAATCGACTTTAGTTTACATTAGTCAAGAAAGCAATGGATGCCTTTTTTTTTTTTTTAAAGATTTTATTTATTTGTCTGAGAGAGAGAGAAAGAAAGAAAGAATGCACATAAGCAGGGGGAATGGCAGAGGGAGAAGCAGGCTCCTGGCTGAGCAAGGAGCCCGATGTGGGACTCGATCCCAGGACCCTGAGATCATGACCTGAGCTGAAGGCAGACGTTTAACCAACGGAGCCACCCAGGCATCCCTGGATGACTTGCAATTAACATGCCTATGCCTGCTTATATTGGCTGTAGGGTCTAAACACCTCAAAAACGTGTAAAATCTAGGAAGATATCCAGCTATTTTGAACCCAAAGTGATTAGTTTAGATTAGTATAGACTGGACATCTACAACCTAGGCTAATGGACCCATACATCTTAAATTTTCTGCCCTCTGAAACTGTATATTCATTCATAATCAGATAACATGTCCTTGTTTGATATCCAGAAAATAAGTCATCTTCCTTATTTAAGAGATGGTCTGATTCAAATTTGTATTAAAAGAAGTTTGAAATAAAAGGAGCTGGTTAGCATAATTATGTCTAATTCAGATTATATCAATATACTAGTAGTCTAGAGGGTTAGCTTTGCATCTCCATTGCCCTAATGAAACACACACGCACAGAGGGCCCGATATCAGAATTTGAAAATATCCATCATCTAGTATGGGCTAAGTATTTGGGTATTTGAATTTCATAGTGTGTCTAAGGCTTAATTTGTCTGTCAAAGGAAATTCATTTTTATGTAGATGTGCTTAAATGATGTAAGTGAAAGACCCGTAAAAATGTGAAGCACTAACAAAGGGAGACTGGAAACACTTAATGTAAAGTAACTTGCAAGCCCTTTAACATGATGGGAGTGTATGCTCTTCACCTCATCACACATGTTAATAATCACTGCAAGAGTTGGTTTCATCCTAGAACTGAGTACATTCAACAGGAATTTATATCAGTTATTTCCCTTTACCTACAACTAAAATGAAGTGAGCAGAAACAGAACTTTTTATTTTTGCCATATATTTGTTAAGGTGAAAAAATTACTGAATTATGTTGGTCACTACTGAGAATAAAATCCTTATGAATGTAATTAAGTTCTTTAGCAGTTGTTGACTTTCATGATGTTCAGGTTGAATGAGAAGAATAGAAGACTTGAACAGATGACCATTAACTTCATCAGATTCTGAATTTCTGTGATTTTTAAATGCACAAAAGGCATACCATTACCTCTGCTCAGTACAACAAACATTTAGATACCTTTCTGTGGAAGACTCATAAAGTAAAAAAGGGCCAGGTGATTCAGAGTCAGTAGACCATTTCCAAAAAGTAACTAACTCAGTGGTAGTTGTTCAGTAAGTACTAAGCCTCCTAAGGCTTTTGTTCACGATGAAACATCACATTTCTACTGCCTCTGCTCACTGTTGCAGTTGCTTCCATTAGGCAATGGCTGTGCCATTTAAATTTATTCTTTGGGAAGTCTTTGTGAAATTTCTTTAGCCTCTGTGGCCCACGGTCGCCCTCCTCCTTGTACCACACAGGAACTCTTTGAGGGTCTCTCTCAGCATGGCTCCTGGAAGGTGCCTCTGAAGCCATTCTTGTAGGAGATACTCCTTGGTTCATTTCTTCCTATTTCATTTTGCAGTTTAAAATGATATTGAGTGAGGCTGTCATCCTGGGCTGATGATCTGCTCAGTGTGTTTGGGTAACATTAGCAAGCACGTGCCCTTTAACATCTCTCTTTTTGAGATATTTGAGATAATGAGATGTTATTTTCAAATTCATCATAGATCCTAGGGAATTGTCTCAGGGAACAATTATTAACATAGTAAAGCATCTCTAGGTCTCAGAGAAGAAGTCTTTCAAAGTTACTCAAACTTGTTGAGCTAGAAGAGTTACCAGGAACTCTGATAACCAGGACCTGATTGTGGTTTCCAGGTTTACTGTTGGGTATTCAAACATGATTTTTAAAAATCAGTTAATGCTTGAGCTATTACATTTTCCTACTTAATTCATTTGACAGTAAGTGATTTTTTTTTTAAATTTTATGTATTCATGTATTTGAGAGAGAGAGTGTGTGAGGGGAGGAACAGAGGGAGAGGGACAAGCAGACTCCACGCGGAGCGCGGAGCCCGACATGGAACTCGATCCCACGACCCTGAGATCCTGACCTGAGCTGCAGGCAAGAGCTCGACCCTTAACTGCTTAATCAACCGTGCCACCCAAGTGCCCCAAGAGAGATTTTCCTAGTGTAGTCGCCTTTTCGGTTTCCTTACTAATAGTCGAAGTTTTCACTTGAAGGCGTATCATAAGGAAGTCACTGGAAGCGTTGCCCCCACAACACCCACTCCATGTTGAGAACGCTGCGTTGGCTTTGAGCGGTGTGGGAGGTAGTAGTGATGCGTGGCTCCCACATGAGCGCTGAGTGGGCTGAGTTGGGAGGTGGTCTAACCTATCCTGGAAATTAGTTGTGTTATTTGTTGACTTTAAGTTTCAGTCTTTTTTTGTTTTTATTCTGGTGGTAACAACATTTTGTTTGTTTGTTTGTTTGTTTTTTGTTTTTTTTCTATTTATTTATTAATTTTTTTATTCTTATGTTAATCCCCATACATTACATCATTAGTTCTAGATGAAGTGTTCCATGATTCATTGTTCGTGCACAACACCCAGTGCTCCATGCAGAATGTGCCCTCCTCAACACCCACCACCAGGCTAACCCATCCTCCCACCCCCCTCCCCTCTAGAACCCTCAGTTTGTTTTTCAGAGTCCATCGTCTCTCATGGTTCGTCCACCCCTCCTATTTCCCCCGCTACATTCTTCCCCTCCCGCTACCTTCTTCTTCTTCTTTTTTTTTTTTCTTAACATATATTGCATTATTTGTTTCAGAGGTACAGATCTGAGATTCAACAGTCTTGCACAATTCACAGCCTTGTGGTAACAACATTTCACATGGGCTCCACCCTCTTCCAAATTTTTAGGTGTCCAATACAGTATTGTTAACTGTGGGCACGCTGTGGTAGAGCAGGTTTCTAGAACTTACCTTGCCTAACTTGTCTGCATCTCGGAGGTGTTTTGGTGTGTCCCCCTTCCCCTTATGATGAATGTGACATTGAACAAATCCAAACACCTCTAAGAATATATTTTATTCTTTTAAAATGTCTCCTAATACCCACTTGTGCTGAGAATTAACTGGCATCCTAAAAGTCAGAATCTGCTTATGGTATCAAAAAAAAAAAAAAAAAAATCGTCTTTCTCTCCCTAGAGACTTCCACTGGGTTATCTTTTTTTTTTTTTTTTTTAAGATTTTTATTTACTTATTTATTTTTGTGGAAGGGAGGGAGAGAGAGAGAGAGAGAACGCACTCCAGCATGAGCAGGGTTGGGGGGGGGAGGGAGGGGCTGAGGGAGAGGGAGAAGCAGACTAAGTGGGGAGCCTGATTTGGGGCTCGATCCCAGGACCCTGGGATAATGACCTGAGCCAAAGGCAGATTCTTAACCAACTAGGCCACCCAGGCACCCTCCACAGGGTTGTCTTAAAGTTGGTTGCAAGTATTTTACTTTCTGGGTGCATCCTGGTGAATTTCTAGAGGAGAATCATTTATAAATGAAAAGGTATTCAGAAACTGGTGTTTAATTTAAGGAAATATTAAGAGTTTATTTTCATGGCCCTTCGAGGTTAGCACGCTCTTCAGTTGCCAAATCTGTTAAAGATTTGCTGATGTCCATTGTTAGGGTTTTTTTTTATTATTATTATGTTATGTTAGTCACCATACATTATATCATTAGTTTTTGATGTAGGGTTCCACAGACCTGTACCTCTGAAACAAATAAAACATTATATCTTAAAAAAAAAAAAAGAAGAAGAAGAAGATAGTAAGAAGGAGAAAATGAAGGGGGAATCGGAGGGGGAGACGAACCATGAGAGACTATGGACTCTGAAAAACAAACTGAGGGTTCTAGAGGGGAGGGGGTGGGGGATGGGTTAGCCTGGTGATGGGTATTAAAGAGGGCACGTTCTGCATGGAGCACTGGGTGTTATACGCAAACAATGAATCATTGTTAGGTTTTTAAAAGACATTTTATTTAGATAGTATGGCTTTCATTTCTTACTGCCACCCTCCCATTGCACTATTGCTTCGAACACTTAGATTAAAATGAAGTTTATCTCTGGAAAATTCGGGTGTGCCTGCCATGGTGACTGCTTGGATACGTAGTCATGTTCCCGTTACATCACATCTCTCTGCTCTTAAAGAAGTATCCTGATGCATGTGGCGAAATTACATTGTATCTTCATTCAGGAAATACAAATTAGGGAGAGAGAAAATAGCAAGGATCAGTATTTTTGAAAGAAAAAAACCCTGGGGAAAGGTAATTGCTAATAAAGTGGAGAGAGACAGAACGATCTCTCTGAAAAGCAGTCTATTTTAGGATATGTGACATAGCAACAACTTGGAATTTCATAGAAATGAAGGAAAACACTAACCCTATTAGATAATGTTCTCTTGGGGTTGCCTAGGTATGCACGACAGCTGCAGTTTCTGCTCAGACGAATAAAATACGGAAATTAATGAGAACCTGACTTTAGCTGGGGTAGCAGAAGCAGGCTGCAGGGTTCAGTGTAATGCTTCAGCCAGCCCAGGGTGGCGGTGAGGTGTGGGGGGTATGTATATATACATTGAGGAAGGAGGGTTCCTTGGAAAATTCTGCTTTGCCAGAGAAGTTGCTCCTCCAAAGCCACCTCCTCAGAAGCTCTGAGGTTTTTCACTGAACAACAAAGTGGACATTCTGCTTTAGAGATTTTTGTTTGTGGATTCATGTACGTGGTGACCTTTTCCACTTCCTTCTTATTTTTAGTATCCAATTACTGTTCTCTAAATGAATGCTTAATTCTCCACTTTAGTATTGTTTACAGTTTTATTCTGATGCTGCTTCGGGCAATAAAAATTATTTGCAGTTCAGATTATGAATTTGTATACTATTTCCTCTGTTACACATACAGTGCCACTTGTTCATTCTTTTCTTCGGTAGCAAACAGCATATTTTTTTTTTCTTTAGTTTATCATAACCTTAGAAAACACTTTTACAAAGAGATCCCTGAGCTGTTCTTGGTCTCTAGGTTTTATCAGAAAAACTAAGAAGGAAAAAACAGGCAGTATATCTCAGAATGGGAAACTTGCCTCATTTTGGTGAATTGCAGCCTGTTCATTCCCACTGTAAACACATCCCCTTATTTCCATTTGATTTTGTATCCGAAACAATAGTGACAAAGAATTGTATTGTGAAGTTGCAGAATGATCACTGCACGCCTGGTTTAAAAGCAAACCAGGACACAGGAAAATTCAGATCATGATAGCTTTTGCCTCTTTACTTATGTCTTTAATTTGGATGTGTTTTGGAAGATTTGGAAGTAACTGATTAATTCACTAATGTTTTATGAAATATCTTGATAAGGTAATACTTAACAGTACAATGTGATTCTGTTTTGGTGGCAGGTGGCCCGGCGTTGGGGCATTCAGAAAAACAGGCCAGCTATGAACTATGATAAACTTAGCCGTTCGCTTCGCTATTATTATGAGAAAGGAATCATGCAAAAGGTGAGCAGCTACAGCAGCATTAAAATTCATTGAAATGTTGCACATTAATCTGCATGTCATACTTTAAAAGCCACATGTCATTGCATTGCTGAAGCAAGGTTTTCACTCATTTTAACATATGCTTAGCTCTTGGTTTTGGGTGTATGACAAGCCTTTCTATTTATAAATCCATTGGCATTATAGACCTATGTAATAATATCTTATAGAAACTAGTAGACTTTCTGGAAGTCCCAACTTTACCGTATTTGGTAAAAAATGTTGTTTCAGTATTAATAGTCCCATATAGTCCCAGAAGTTGTCGATAGTCTGCTCCATTCTCCACAGTTACATAATTTTGAAATGCTTTTGTTTATGGATTCCAATACTAACTGAATTCTTACTTTTCCCCTTCTTGTCTGAAGTCTTGCCTGGTTTTGCTGTTTGACAGCTTAGTTACCTAAACCATTTATTAAAAATAAGTGTTTGATGTTATTTCATTGGTGAATGAAGTTAAGGTAAATGTATTTTACTTTATTTCCAATGAGCTTCTCTAAATATTTGAAGATGGCTTTTAAAAACTTATGATAAAACAAATGGAATCCACATAGAACAAAATATACAATTTTTGAAGAAGGTAATGAATAAATGAATTAAGGTAAAACGTCGGATATTTGTTATTGTTACATCCTTCAGCCTTGCATGTGTATTCATGCCTATTGTCTAGGCTGTGAACTAAGTTTATGATTTATCTCTTGTGAACATTACTGTTTTATTTTGCATCCTTTGTTCATGTGGGGGACACAAACTTAGTTATATATTGCAGATTGTGGCATATTTTTATACCACTGTAGTTACGCCAAGAAAAACCAGACCATTTGCTACATGAAACATGCTAGAATAGAGGAAACAGCTTCATTGAGTTTTTAGACCAAAGGGAATCGGTGCTCTGGAGTTTGCCAGCTCTCAGAAGTTACAGTGCCCAAGATGCTTGAAAGATAAGGCTGAATTCATTACTCACTTCTTATTTCCCTGAATCTCACCTTCAAGACATACAACCGTTACCTACCTGCTCCCCTGTCTTCTCCACCTCAACCCTGGGGTCCTTTTTTAATTCCTCCCTTCCTCCCAGCCCACCTTTACCATTTGCAGCCAAATCCTTTCAGACGCATTCCATTCCTTTCATTTCCCTCACTGTCTAGCTAATTCCTGACCCATGGAGTGGGCTGGCTGTGCAGTGGGCTGGCACTGTAGGTGCTCAGGTCCCCTGGGCAGTGGTGTGCAGATGTCAAAGAAAATGCACGCAGGATTTAGGTTTGCACACTGCCTTCTCTGTGGATCACCGTTTTGAACAGATTCCTCTCCTGCTAAATGGTGGTGCTCTTACTTCATCAAGTTGTTGTCATTATTAAATGAAATAAGGTAAAAGAAACTATTTGCAACTATTTCTTTATCAGCTAAGACAGACTAGCAAAATGTCTGTATGCAACAGAACTTTTGGCGTGCTGCTGCATAATATAAGAAAACATAGGTTGTTTAATGGTGAAACATACAAAACTGAAGTCTACTTGTAACGAGCCCAAAAATGAAGGCTTTCTACTATTTTTACAGACATGTTTACTCTTCTTCCTCACATGCCTTGAGCCATTTTCCTTGCTACCATTTGACGCACCTGTGACTCCCCCTTTGCCTCACTGATGTCCTGCCCTCTGTATAGAGTGTCTTGCCTTCTGATTGTACCCAACATCTGTACCATTCTAATGGTTAAGCAATCCTAACAGAGTCATTCAGAGGGTAATTACGCTGTCCTTAAACAAACAAACAAACAAACAAAAAACCCCTATGATGTGGAATTTTATCTTTCAGTGTGTAGGGGAAAATGTTTGTATGACCACACTTGTTTCTAAACTTAAATTATATATGTGTGTGGTGTATATTCAGGACAATTACCTGGAAAGATTAGAAATTGAAATCAAAATAATCAAATGGATCAAACATGTAGAAAAACCCTGCTTATTTCAGTAGTTCTGAAAGAGATAAGAAATGATGGAGTCTGGCTTTTAGATTGTACAGGTGTGACCTTCTATTTCAAAACTTAGAAATGCCTAGAGAAATCTGTGCACATATTTTAACAGCAGTTATTTGTGGATGATATCATGATAGATCACTATTTCTTTTGGTTTAATCTATAATTTTTTAATTTTCTGCCAGTTTTTTTATGTTACTTCTGAGATTTAAAAGGTTAACACATTAAAAAGAAATAAATAAAAGGTTAACACATAATTTAAATATCTAGTCTTTCAAAGCACAGTTCAAAAGATACTTCCTTGTTAACTTCCAATTTATCTCCCCTAAAAAAAAAATTCATGTTTTATCTATCTCAGCACTGTGATTTGGGTATATTTAATGCACAGCATTTTCTAGATTGTAATTGTATTACTAATAATGAAAGACATTATTTCCCTTGGTAATTATCAGCACTTGTTCTAAACTCCGTGACATTTAACATAGTTCCATAAATATAGTAGTAGTTCCAAAAATGTTTTTTTCGTATGAAAAATCATAGGAAGCCATGAGTTAAGGCAGATTCCTTAAGAGATTTTATAATCTTGATTGCATGCTGTACATTTTAATTCCCCACAGTGATTTATCAAATCATTTCCAATTATAACCAATAGCAACAGGTTGGATAAAAAAGCTACCAGTAGCCTGAAGCAAATACCTCTTTTTCTGTGGCTCCAAACAAAACAAAGCAGGTTATTAAAAGCTCTAAGGTCTGCAGGCCATTTTTTTTTTTTTTCTCAAAAAGCTTTGAATAAAGAAATAAAGGGAAAACTAGGATTTCATATCTTAGCTTTGTTTCTGATATTGCCTGTTTTTATTTTTATGGCAATTTCACCTTTATGAATTTAGTTTCCTTTTTATAAAGGACTAAAGTAAATGAATTTACACCAACTGCTCTGTTTGCCGTGCAATGTCCTAGAGACTTCCATCTCAGTTTTACAAGAGGCTTTCCAAAGAAGCTCTGTTTCACAAAAAAAGGGGAACTGAGGACCGATTAAGAAACATGTACAAGGGGCGCCTGGGTGGCTCAGTCGTTAAGCGTCTGCCTTCGGCTCAGGTCATAGTCCCAAGGTCCTGGAATCGAGCCCCGCATCGGGCTCCCTGCTCAGCAGGAAGCCTGCTTCTCCCTCTCCCACTCCCCCCTGCTTGTGTTCCCTCTCTCGCTGTGTCTCCCTCTGTCAAATAAATAAAATCTTAAAAAAAAAAAAGAAACATGTACAAATTCATAAAAGCTAAGTGTTCACTGTATTCAAACCTAAGAATATTCAGATTATTTGGATTCTCTAAATTGGTTCCTCTTATAAGCTAAAACATCCAGGACAAAACAGTGTTGTAAATCTTGGGTCCAGAAGAGTAGCACTCTTTGATAGTTGATTGTTATTTTCCAAACATATACAGATAGTTTACAAACCATGAACTTAACATTCTCCATGGCAAAGCAACCAGCAGTGCCTTTTTTCGATACATAGGAACCCAGAGGCATTGAATAATTTTCGCTTTTCTAAAATTACTAATCTCTGCATACACATGGAGGTTTACCTCAATGTCAGTACAAAGAATTGTATTCATACACACACCCCTCCCACCCTCCACCCCCAACCCACTCCTGTTTTTTTGAGAACCTCAGTTTTGTCTGTTAATGGAGGGGGGGTTGCATATTTGTTTCACTCAATTGTTTATAACTTCCTAGAGAAACATTAGTCTTCAAAATTTAAGTTTGGGACATGTCATTCCCTACAAATTATGGTATTTCTCCTTTATTTCAGGCAGCTCTCACATTTCTTTTTCTCATTTCCTCCCTATGCATTGTATATTTTAAATTCCCTTCACTTTTTTACACCTCTTACTTCAGTTTGACGCTTTACACACATCCTTAACTTCTGTCTAATGCATCTTGCCTTCATTTTTAAAAGTGTTGTACCCAAGATAATGCTGTCCTCTTGATCCATCTTTCATTTAAATAAGGCTATGCATCTTTTGGTTTTTTTTTTTTTTTTTTTTGGTGAGCATACACAGTGCCAAAAAAAAAAAAAAAAAACAGAGAGAGAAAGAAAAGAACCAGTTCACCCTGTGAATCAGTGAGTCACTAGTCTTGTCTTATTAAGAACACAGCACATTTTTCTTTTAAGGTTTGGAAGTTTAGGTTTTCTACAATTTCAGAAATGTAATATTAAGAGGGAGACACTACACCTTAAAGGTCCAGTTATTTTATAAATAAAGATATAACCATTTAAAGCAAAGGACACAAAATTTCACTGTGAGATACCTGCATGAAATCATTGATTTTTTCCCCCCTGAAATAACAATGTAAGTTTACCTTTATATTAAAACAAGCAAACTGCTAAGCTTTCTAGCTGTGCCTGGAATGAATGTAATTACTCAAGGTCAATCATTACTCAAGGCCGCATTTCCCTCTCTTGGACTGAAGTTCATTGCACAAAGTAAGGACTTTTTTTTTTTGCTTTCATGGATATCTTTTAACATTTGGCTGCTTTCCTTTTGTTATGCTTCCTTTCTGACATATTAAACCATGTTTTTGTTCTTTTCTTTCCCTGCTCTTCCCCATTTGGGGATTGTGAAGATTGTGGTTCTGTTGAGGTTAATTGACATATAACCTTATGTCAGTTTCAGGTGCACAACCTAGTCATTCACTGTCTGTATATATCGTGACATGATCACTCTGGTAAGCTTAGTTAACATCTGTCACCATACGTAAGGATGGGTTTTTCTCTTCCGTATTTTCATCAGGTGGCCGGAGAGAGATATGTCTACAAATTTGTCTGTGATCCGGAAGCCCTGTTCTCCATGGCCTTCCCAGATAATCAGCGCCCACTGCTGAAGACGGACATGGAACGTCACATCAATGAAGAAGACACGGTGCCTCTGTCTCACTTTGACGAGAGCATGGCCTACATGCCCGAAGGGGGCTGCTGCAACCCCCACCCCTACAATGAAGGCTACGTGTATTAACACAAGTGACAGTCACGCAGGGCCTCCTCGCGCTTCTCCTCTTTTTGCAGGATGCAGAGACTCTCTGAGTTCTCTTCAATCTTCGTTTGATTTTTGTTGTTTGTATTTTATTTTTAAATAATAATACACAAAAAGGGGCTTTCCTGTTGCATTATTCTATGGTCTGCCATGGACTGCGCACTTTATTTGAGGGTGGGTAGGTGTAATCTAAACATTTATTCTGTGTAACAGGAAGATAATGGGTGAATGGGTGGGGGAATATGGGGATTACTTTTTACTTAGGCTTGGGATGGGGTCCTACAGGTTTTAAGTATGATGAAGCTATATCATGTTTATTTGATTTCATAACAACATAAGAAAGTGTTCATTTTCTCTGGGTATCTATGGTACAGTTAATTCACATTGTGTAAATACCCACTTGGAGACTATTTGCCTTGGGCATTTTCCCCTCTCATTTCTGAGTCTCTGCAAGGTGTACAAAAAACAAACAAAAACAAAAAAAACTTAAAAAAAAAAACAAAAAAACACACAAAAAAAACCTACTGTAAATGGCAGTTTACCTGTTAGAAATGACTGGTTTTGTACCTGTTGTAAAAAGGTATTTAGAGATCGCATTTGCTGTTTTTTGTTTTGTTTTGCTTCCTATCTGACTCACAGAGGATAACCGTAAAATGGGTAATTCTCTCTGAAGTTGAGTGATCACCATGACTGTACATGAGGGGCACAGTTTTGGACTCTGGCTCCAAAGCGAGTCACAGGCCAGTAGCATTCCGTGTACCTGGTGCCACCTTGCTGTTGAGACGCAAATCATACTGTCATTTAAATATTTTGAAGCCCATTTCAGTTAAATAATGATCTGTCATGGTCCTTTGAGATCTTCATTTAAATGTTAAATCTGGGATCACAATGAAGCAAAAAAAAAAAAGAAAATCTATCTCACTTCCTTGAGTACATAAAGAAACATTATTTAATCGATAAGAATTAACTGTACTAAATCACATATTATGCTGTTCTAGATACAGCAAGCACTCCTTAAGAAAAATATCCAATACACTAAATAGGTACTATAGTAATTTTTAGACATGGTGCCCGTTGATATGCATTTAAACCTTTTACTGCTGTGTTATGTTGATAACATATATAAATATTAGATAATGCTAATGCTTCTGCTGCTGTCTTTTCTGTAATATTCTCTTTCATGCTGAATTTACTATGACCATTTATAAGCAATGCAGTGAACTACAGATAGCATTTCAGGACAAAATAGATGACTCCAACCATTTATTGCTTAAAAAATAGCTTATGCCATGCTATGCTCTGAGCAGCTTTTATGCACATTGACAAATGAAGAGTAAGCTCCAGCTTGCTAAGGGAAACTGTGGAAACTTTTGTAACTTTTGGTGAAACAGAAAATTTACAAACTGTCAAAGAAGCTGAGGAAGTTGCTGTACGACATACTGCTGGCGCTGATACCTTGTTTTGGACACTTGGACACTTGTGTAAATGTGATTGGATTGTTTGAAAGACGAACTTAAAGATTTAAAGTTTCAAAGGTTTTTGTTCTGTTTGTGTTTGGCATTTGGAGAAAATAACTGAAAGCAGGATATGTTGTTTCATTCACCTTGGACAAAAAAAAAAAAAGTAAATGGTGTTATAATATCTTTGAATAGCTTGCTAAACCGTTCAAACAAGAAGCCTGAATTTTGTCCAATCCATCAATATCCCAGAGGAACAACATTTTTTAAGCGCCTACAGTGAAATGTTAAGAAAAAAAAAATCCTAAACACAAAGCCAAAATGAACCTATAAAAGCATTTCTTGACGAGCACAGGAAAGATTGTCGAAAGATGATTTCCTGGCTACCCCGTTTTCCAGCATGGCACGGATCACAGCTCCTGTATCTAAACTGAACGGTTATTGGGAAGCCCACATACCGTAATCAATACTACTCACATTTAATCCTACAAAAGGGCCTATTTTAATTTCAACATATGTAGTAACCTGTGATTTCAATGATTGTTCTGCATATACCTTATATATCATTTGGCCCACTATGGGCTAATAAGTATGCCTTAAAAATGAGAACTCCCCCCCCACTATGCTCATATGGCCATTTACAGCACTTAGAATAAAAACAAATTTTAAAATATTAAGCTAAAGATTTATTGGAAAGAGAATTAACATATTTGGAGAAATTGAAGGAGTAATTAAAAGTGGGTCTTTAAAATACCATCTAAATGAAATTGTATTGAGGATTCTTTTTCTTTTTTTCCCCTTTTTCTTTTTTTCCTTTTTCTTTTTTCTTTTTAAAGTTCTGGTTCTAATTTCCCATTGGGGAAGAATTGGACTATGAGTTATCTTAAGGGATCAAGGAAGAACTGGTATTAATTATATAATATTTAAGGACAAACTATTTTTCTGCTTCAGGTAGTGACTCACAAAACAATGAGTAATTGGCCAACATTAAGGATATTTCCAATACAGAAGGGTTCAAAACATTGCATTATAAACTCTTTTGGGAAATGTATTCCAAAGTTTTCTTTTTTTTTTTTAAGTTCTGTTTTTATTCTACTTTTTGTTTGCTTGTTTTTATTTTCAGATAGATTAATAAATCTGGCAGCTGATTTCTGCAAGATTCTCGTGTTTTGAATTTCTAATTGAATTGGCTACTCAAACATAGAAAATTAATTAAAAATATAACATTTTCCTTCAACTTGGTAAAATAAACTAAAAGAAATATCTCCCCTAGTGTTTGCCATGTGTTGATGATGACAAGCTATTGCCCAGGAGACTGATTCCAACGAAGAATCAAAGAATATTATATCCTGAATAACTAATTAAAAATGACTTTCTGTAAGTTATGCCTATGAAAAATGCTGAAAAATAAAAATCCACAAAGCTAACAGTGCAGATCAGTTCTCTCAAATCCTAGAAGGATTTTAGAGGTCATTTATTTGAACCTCCTTTTTACAGATTGTTTTAACTTTCTTGTAGCTGCTATAACAAAGTTAATGGTCTGAAGCTACACAAATGTGTCCTTTTATAGTCCTGAAGATCAGAAATCCAAAATGAGTCTAAAGGTGCTAAAATCAAAGTGTGTGTGTAGGACCTGTTCCTTTTCAAAGGCTCCAGGGGAGAATCCCATTTTAACTTCTTCCACTTTTAGAGGCTGCTGACGTTTCTGGCTTCCAGCTCCCGGCTCCTGGCTTGGTCACTCCAATGTCTGTTTCTGTGGTCACATCCCTTTGTCTACTAAAGTCTGTTCTTCCTCTGCCTACCTCTTCTAAGGACACTTGTGATTTCATTTAAGGTCTAGCCTGGATAATCTCTCCCTCTCAAGATCTTTAACTCGATCATATCTTGGAAGTCAATATCATTTATGGGTTCCCAGGATCAGGACGTGGCTATGGAGGAGCATGAGGAGGGTGCTGTTACTCAGCCTGTCATGTAGATGAAGACACTAGTAAAAACACTAATTGATTTACCTATGGGCAAAAAAAGTTCTATTGTTGGAGGTAGGATTAGAAGTTACCGAAGAACATTTTTGTTTACCATTGAAATAGTTTTACTTCTTAGAAATGGTACTGAAAGCATTCTATTAAAGTTCGCCTGTTCCACTAAAGCATCTGGTAATGGCATCAAGCTTTTACGTGATTTAATAACCCCTCATGTAAATATTAGGTAATGAGAGAAAAAAAGTAAGGTGTGATAATTACAGAGTAGTAGCACAGTTAATTCTGTTGTCCAAGCCAGAGATATATTTTTTAAATAAATTTCTTTTTGTGCTAGAATGACTTGTTACTATACGATCTTAACATCTGTAAGGGATTCCTATTTTTTAGGTGAGGATTACAGAGTATGTCTGTCACTCAAAAGAACAATTCTAAAATATGAGTCAACTAATCTTTATACGACAAGGACAGAAATCTTTTACCCACTGTTATAGTGTTTAATTAGATCATGGGAGTTTCTAAAATGAGTTACTTGGTCTATCAAGCAATACTTTCAAGAGCATATAAGGACAAAACATTAGAGAGAAGGCTATTTATTTTGTACTGGGTATCTTAAAAGAGAAAAAGTAAAATGTAAAAATAAGTGAGTGAGCTCTTTTCCAATTGGAGTTTGACATGAAGAAGGAGAATATAGAGTTGTAAAAAAAAAAAAAAAGAAAGAAATTAGGTCAAAATAATAAAAGGAAATTAAAAAGCCTATTGAGCATATTAAGCAATTGTGATAAGAATTTCATAATAGCCAAGATTCCAGAAAATATCAGTGTTGGACATGATACTGAAGAATTTGGCCTAATAACTCAGAACTGAACTAGTGCTTTCAGGGCTTGACTTTAATATGTATTTTTTTTAACATGAGACTCCTTTAGAAAGATTAATTTATAAAAAAAATTATGGAAAAATACAGTGTAAGAAGAGTGGGCAACTTTATAGAAGTAATAATGATTTTAGAATGTTAAATTATATATAAAATAGCTATGGTTTAGGAATTCATATGTAGGGTAGGTTTTGGTTGTTTTTATTCTGCACATAGACTCCAATATTCTTATTTACTTCCATTCTAAAATGGTATTTATGTTTCTATGTGGAAGACATTTTTAATTCACTTAGATGTATTGAAATTATTTTAATTCACTTCGATGTATTGAAATTATGGTTTGAGAAAACAGACTGAAATTTGTGAGTATAGCAAATTAAATAGGCTCAAAATTTAAATCTAAAATAAAAGTCCAGACCCTGAAAGTATTATTGTGACCACTTTGGATAGTGACATATCTAAAACTTAAGGTTTATTAAGTTAAAGTGGCATATCTAAAACCTAGATAAAGGTTGCCTAAATTTTTGACTTGCTTCTAACCGTCTGAATCATTTTAATCATTTAATGTATGACCAAAGCACTTGAGTAATGTCTTTGCTGCCCTTCTCCCACTTCCAATGTATTATTCTCTTTCTGGTAAGTTAGGTCCCAGGACATCTGATAAACATTTTTCTAGTTTTATGTTCTAATCTCTCTTAATACATTATTTCACTTAATCTTTTCAGCAACTATAATGGGAAGAAATTTGGGGAAGGGAGTATCTAAATTATTTCAGGGACTCCCATGTGCCAGTCAGCATCCATGCCTCTGTCACTCATTGGCTTCATCGAGGAGAAGCTGAGGCTCGTGGCAAGACAAAAACGTCCTTGTGTCAAGATGTCACGTGATCACAGGCAAATTCATAAACTCTACTTTTTTCTGTAACTTGGACCTAACTACTTTCTTGATTTAAATTTCTAATGACTTAAAAATGTATGTAACAATGATTCACATTTTGCTGAAACACAGTCTTACTTAAAACATTTCTTTAACCATTTTAATAGTCTTTATAGAAAAATCTGACAAAGAAATCAAGTGCTATTTAAACACAGCAACATCAGGCTATGATGTTTTTTCCATGTCTTTAAGCATTTAGAAGTCAAAATGATTGAAGTATCACTTTGTTGGTGGTGGTGCTTTTGTTTTTATTTTTATTTTTCCCCTACTGGAGAAGGATATAGCTTAATGCTACCAAAAGAGACAGATGTATGATCAAATTCGTCAGAAAGTTGTAAACACTGCCCCCCATGATTTATGCTATTAGATATGACTTCTGAAAGTAATAGATTTTCCAGAAAACTTTTAAGGCACAGTAAATTCGAATTTACATGATTCAGAAGAAGCAACAGACAGATTTTTAACTTAGAAAGTAGAATTGAAAGCATAGAAATTATTTTATATAGAAATCTGCATTTTTTTAAATGTCACATTACTGCAAAGGGGATGGTGACCTCTTATGTACATTTTAATTTTCTGAAGAGCTAGTAAAAGTACTTGTCCTATAGTTTAACATGAATTTAATTGGAGGAAGAAAAACCTGGGGAAAAAATGGGAGAAAAAAAGACGATGCAGGTGGCACTACTTTTTAAACTACAATTTAAAATGCTGTCTTACTTTCAATACTGCAGAAATATTTTACTGTATACTTAATCATAAATATTAAATTCTTTAATTTTTTTTGTTTTAAAATGTGGTATAATATAACACAAAACTTGACATTTTAACCATTTTTAAGTGTGTGATTCAGTGGCATTTGTTACATGCAGAACGTTGTGCAACCATCACCACTATTTCCAAAACATCTAGATCCTTTTATTCTTAAAGTATTAGTAAACATACCACAGGAGGTACTTTGTTATACGTAAGAATTAAAAAGGTAAAACATGCAGCTTTTTCTGCTTTCCAGTAATTCATATTACTTGCAGTTTCTTCATTAATAGCTTGTTCTTGGTTTTACCCTGTAGTTTAATGGCTTTATTAAAGAAAAAAATAAACATTATGCATAAACACTATGTCTACAGAGCCCCAATTATTGTTGCAGGGAGAAAAGTTCGTTTAGATAACCAGCTTATTGGCTATTTTGAAAATAACTCCGTTATTTAGGTGTATGTTAACAAATAAAAACAGTCCCTTTACACAGGCCATGTCAAGCATGAACTGCTGTTTTCCATTCATGTTTTTAAAATTTGAAGTGACAGATGTGATTAACATATCATAAAAACACAAACATACTGAAGGTATGCTTAAACTCTTTAAGAGTGATAATTTCAGATGATTTTTTTAAAAAAATTCACAAACATGCTGGATTAAATAACAATACTTAATTAAACTAGGCTATCCAGATAAAATGGGCATCTCTCCACCACCTTCTCACCGTATTCTTAAGCCTAAACACTAAGAACTTTCTAAATGAAAAGAAATAGAATATTTTTCTCTGACTTGCCAAATCTCTTATGGATTCAAAATCTATTCCTTGCATTATGCTATTCAATCACATACAGATTAAGGTGGCCTGTTTAGAATCATTCACTTATGGAGTAAACTTTTGCTTCATTATTGAGAGGGCAGCATGTGAAGAGATAAGAATCTATTATTACATTTAATTTTTTTCTCAGATATGTATCAGGCCCAAATGTGATACATTCCAATTTTGTTTGTTTTTTTTACTTGTTTCATGAAGAGCTCGTAAATAGTAAATGTTACAAATAACACACAAAGTTGCCATTCTAATTATTTTGCATGCTTACCTGTGAAACTCAGTATCAAAATTATGAAATAGAATCAACTGAAAAATGACTTTTTCCGCACAATTTGCTGTTTGCTTATTTTCACAAAAAACTGTGATTATGTAGAAACCCTGAGGCAGTATTTCTAAAATCAAAGCAAGGAGAAAAATGAAAATAAATGTTTGGATAATTTAGATCCCAAAGGAAAAGTGCATTGCACACCAATTTATTCATTGAGTGAATATTAATTCGTTTATATTAGGAGAGACTTGGGATTATTCATTTCAGTTTGTTCTATGTTGGGAAATCCATTGATTTAATCTCTCAAAATCCCCTGATGTGAATCTTCCACAAATTCATATTAAACACTGCTATAAAATCAGCTGATTGTGCCCTTTCTGCATTCAAATTAAATGTTGCATTCCATAGGTAGACCTTTTGGAATATACAACAGATTTATAAAAAGTGATCCCTGCACTCAGACTAAATAAGACTAACCCCTGTAAATCTAACACACACTTAGAGAATGATATGATGTGGTATATCAGGCTAAAATAATCTATCATTTAGTGCACAGACTCTATGCAAAAAGAGTATGGTAAAGAAGTAGCCTTAAGAATGCTGGTGACGGTGGGAAGCAAGGATACTTTTTTTTTTTTTAATATAATGAGTGTGTAAGTTCAATCCTGCCTATTACCATAAAATGAAGCATTTAATTAATCACTAGGTGTAATTGTGGCCCATAAGGCAGGAGGATGGTCAAAATTTATAAATCAAGGCAGAGCAGACTGCTAACTTCTGGACTTCCCTGATCCTGAACATCTTGATCAAAAATGTTTATCAAATGCCCATTTGCTGTGTACATGTACATACTGGGATTTCTCACTGTGTCATGAAGGGGTTATTGTATTAGTTATTAGTTATGGTTCCAAGGAACAATAACCAACTGATGAGGTGGTTTTCAAACCAAAGAGGCCCCATTTTGCAGATGCTGTAGCTTTTCTTGTTACCCGCCCTGACAAGTGGCCTCCTGTCCCCAACCTACCACTGATGCTTAAAAAGGCCAGTAGAGATGAATAAAACATCTTCTAACACTGAGTTATTTCCAGTCTTTGATGCATTCCACCTCAAAGTTGCAGCGGCAATGACTGTTTTGTAGCAGAGAGCTCATAGGTTGCTACTTACCTAAGAACCCCTGGGATACTGGGATAGTCCCCATTTGCCTGGAACAATTCACTTATTGTCCATGCATATCATTAACAGTGTCCACTTTTCACTCTCAAACTTTGGAAAATAAATTCACTTTTTACCTGAACTGTAGATCAGAAGGCCTGATTAGAACGCTCTTTTTGGCTTGCCTTGCATGATGATTTTTTGTGATTGAATCATCACACCGTCCCTCCAGGACAGATAAACTTGAGGGAATCTTTCCTGGACCTCATAAAATTAACCTCCCCCCATATCTGTGGTGACTCATAATATTTATCAAAACATTTATTTTCTGTATTCCTGTATCTTCTATTTTATCAGTCCAGGAATGGTGGAAGGTTATAAGCATTCGGGACATAGGCATCTATATGAGTATCTGTGGGGCTGAGCTGGATAGATTTTAAGGTTTATGAATTTTAGAAATATCTTCATGAAAATGAATGCACTGTGACTCTACCTGTTTTAAGTGGAAAAGGAGCTTAGTAGAAGGATAGTGAGTAAGATGGCAAAGTAAGATAGTGAGTATGATAACTTAGTTAAAAAAAAAAATCCCAGTAGCAAGAAATAATGATAAATCTTTTCAGGTCACCATTACTGAAATCAATTATTACCAACCGTCTTCCCCTGCGAACATCACTTAAGATTCAGAGCCCAGGAGAGAAAACCCAAGAGTAGGCCCTTGGTTTCTGTCCTACTCCTTGCCTGTAAAAGGGCAAGGAGTCTTTCTTCCGGCCCCATGAAGCCCTTGTACAGTTGATGAGAAGTAATTCCCTCAAGTCATTGGCAACTTAAAAAGAAACAGAATTGCCTGCTGGGTGTCCAGTCTTTTTCACAGTCCCTGAAAATAATATTATCGTTCACCTTCCGAATGGAAAAACTGCTGAATATAGAATTCCTTGTTGTTCTTCCCTTTCCTTCAAGAATTCTTTGATTCCTACAGGAACTTAAAGGCTGCTGATGTGGTATTGGGCATAAAAGCAGTGGTTAGCAAGAAATGGAAATGTCTACCAAGTTCTTGAAAAGTATAATCTAAGAGGAATAATGAGAATAAAATAATACGGACATAGGGCAAGTACTCTATGCGTTTGCTAGGCTGCCGTAACAAAGTAACACAGACAGGGTAGCTTAAGCAGCAGAAATCTTGTGTCAAGTTCTGGAGACTGGGAGTTTAAAATCAAGGTGCTGGCAGGGTTGGTACTTTCTGAGGGCTGGATCTGTCCTAGGACTCTCTTCTTGGCTTATGGTTGGCCTCTTCCCCCTGTATCTCTTCACATTGTCTTCCCTCTGCTTCTGCCCTTTGGTCCAATTTCTCCTTTTCAGAAAGACATCAATCATATTCAATTAGGGCTCACCTTCATGACCTCAATTTAATTCACCTCTGTCAAAACCCTATCTCCAAATAAGATCACATTCCAAAACACTGCAGTTGGCGTGCCACATGCCTCTTTTTTGGAGGGAGGATACAATTCAACCCATAACAAGTATTTAAGTGATGGTCAAGTGAAAAATGAAAGGATCCTTTAAAATGAAACAATTACCATCCGTTAAGTATGAGATTCAGACTTAAGAGATAAATGACAACTCTTTCTTATTTTACATGACTAATATAGCCACAGAGATTGTATAAATATAGCCAGGGCATTGCCCCTCAGTCTCAAAGATGTTTGAAATAAAATGTGTTCTCACAGTGTTCTTGTCCCTCCCCCAGTTACCACTTTCCTCAAAAGATACTATAGGAAAATAGGAATAAAGGGATTGCTCACATAGTAAATTTAATGGAAATCTAATATGAAAATGTAGGGATAATAAATGGGAAAAAACAAGCAATGGAAAAGCAAAAGAAGGAAAATGGTACTGTAATAAAAGTAGTACGTTCTTGCTGTTCTCTGGTGTTTAGGACCTAGAAACTACTATATGCCAGGAGAAAAATCTATGAACAAAAAACACTATAGACTTTTCTGAGCTAAAATGAGAAGTTAGATGAGGAAATTTGCGTTGAGCACTACTTATCATTTAAGCACCATTGAGCAATAAGCAGCATGGGTTTACACAGAACAAATCATGCCAAACAAATCTGATTGCTTTTTTTATTGAATTACAAGATTAGTGGATGAATGCAATGTGGGAGATGTAATACATTTGGATTTTAGCAAAACATTTGATACAACATCTCATGAACTCAAAAATGAACTCAAATAGTCAGGAATATTAACACCAATGTAAGGAGTGGAAATTAAATGAAGGATTGCAAAGAAAAAGAAGTAATAATCAACCGTGATATGGAAGCTTGGGAACACATCATTATAAGGTACTACAGTGATCACAGGATTTATTCAGTACATATTAACATTCACACAGCTTTCTCAGGCTTGATAAAAAGAAATGGAATAAAAGATTCAGCACACACCCCATTATTTCAGACAATGTATACAATCAATCCAGATCTAGGGGAAGGAGAAAATAGATTTGACCTCAAACATTTCTGTTGCTTTTGAAAATAGTTACTTATGTCACTGGATCATTTAATTCACTTAGTTTTCTAAGATTCTGTCATGATGCTGTTATTTGATCTTTTCCCATGTCTCAGGACAAGCCAGTGCTTTGTCACCTAATCTGCCTAGCTTTAAACAAAAGATCTGCCAAGAAGATAGCACAAACTCCTTTGGTCGCCTGACTCCTCAGCATTCAGGAGACTTGAATTCTACTACCATGGTGTGTGTACCTCATGATGGAAACTGCCCTCAAGGTGCAAGTTAAATATGATACCTAATTAAATCAATAGAAAGGAGTAGAAGCATTGCAGTGAAATTCACAGCTGATACTAAGTTGGGAAGTATTGCTCAAAGCACTGAGGCCAGTAAGATGACAGCAGTGCCCTGGCATAACTGAGAAATGCTTATGTCAAATGCAAAGCACAAAGGTGACTGGGAAAGGGGAAAATTCAGCAGTAATGCCAGAGGATGCAGCAAGGTGAGTGACGGAACAGCAACGCGCATGTGAATTTACCATGTCAGCCATCCCCCAAGAGATGTAAGATGCTGTTTGATCTAATAGATGAGTTTGAAAAAGATTCATCAGTTTCTGAATACAATGCTAAAGTCCCTTCTGGAAGACTGAATGTATTCCCTTTGGAAACATCCTTTTCTAGAATAACAAGAAGGTACAGAGGTAAATCATAGCCTAGCCACAAAGACTGACTATCAAGTGCTAGGGTGGGCTCATGGTGAAGGATCAAGATGTGTACAGTATTGTTCAAAGGGGAAGGAATGATAACATTTGTCAGCAGATGTATAACATCTGTTAAGGAAAGTATCAAAACAGAATAAATACTTTTGTAAAGGGCAGGAAAAAACACCCAACTGGAAAAAAAAACTATAATAAATAAATTTATAGTCACATTAGTAAAAATGAAAATCCTGAGAGGGGGAGACACTATATGAGCAATCGTCTGTAAATTTCACCCTTCACTTTGATTAAAGAACTGATTCAAGAATAGGCCATAAAATTAGAAATGCAATGGTTTTTGAACAAGGATTTGTCAGGAACATCAGAATATTTTTGACAAACAGATTCAATAACCTATTTGAATAAAACTTCAAATTCTAATATACCTGCTTTTCATTTATCCATTATAAATATAACTATTGAATCTGCGTGTTTCTCTTTCCCTCCCTCTTTCCTTCTTTCCTTCCTCCCTCCCTCCCTTCTTTTTCTTTCTTTCTTTCCTCCCTCCCTTCCTCTTTTTCTTTCTTTCTTCCTTCTTTCTTTCTTTCCTCTTTCTTTCTTTCTTTCTTTCTTTCTTTCTTTCTTTCTTTCTTTCTTCTTTCTTTCTTTCCTTCCTTCTTTCTTTCTTTCTTTCTCTTTCTCTCCCTCCCTCTTCCTTCCTTTCTTTTTTCTTTTCTTTTCTTTTCTCTTGTCTTTCTTTTTTTCTTCCTTCCTTCCTTCCTTCCTTCTTTCTTTTTCTTTCTTTCTTCTTCCTTCCTTCCTTTTCTCTTTCTTTCTTCTTTCTTTCTTTCTTTCTTTCTTTCTTTTTTTCTTTCTTTCTTTTCTTTCTTTCTTTCTTTCTTTTCTTTCTTTCTTCATTTCTTCTTTCTTTCTTTCAATATAATTAACCTGCATGTTTTTAAGTAGTTTGTGTGGTCCAGTGTTCTCTACCAGAGCAGTGGTGGAGATTTAGGCTAGACAGTTCTTTTAGCAAGACTCCCGTGCTTTGTAGGATGTATAGCATCTGGAACCCCCAAGGTGCCACATGCCAGTGAGACCTCCAGTAACTATAACAGCCAAACCCCTACACACACACACACACACACACACACACACATTTCTAAGTGCCCCTAATGTAACCCCCACCCCAAAAGCTCAAAAAAATTTTAAGCACACTCACCATAGCTAGCCCAATAGTTAAGGTTTCTACATTCAGGTTTATTGCCATACCTGCTTGGGAACACAAAGATGCTTGTGATTGTTCAAAGATTCAATGTCTCAAGAGCCTTGTATCAGCCAGTTTATTCCAGATTGTGTTAAGTGGCTTACACAAACAAAGTTTCTTTCTCTCTCTACATACCCATCATGCGTCAGCTGCAGTCCTGTTTCAGAATTCCTACTGACGATGCAGTCACAACCCGGAACACTAATGGTTGTTATGGCATGGGGAAAAAGAACATGATAACCATCAGCTGGCTCTTGGAGCTTCTGCTCTGAACTTAAACTAGCACTTCAGTTAATAGCCACTGGCCAAAGAATGTCACTTAGCCATTCTTGAGTTCCAGAAAGTGGGAATATATAACCTTTCTGGAGGGAGGGATATTTAATATGAGTAAACAAACTACTATTGGTCCTTACTATTCTTTTTGAATTTCAAGGAAAATAATATTGAAATTTATCATAAAATTTCCCAGAGTGGAACTGACACTTTTAAAGGAGATGAAAGTTACTACACTGATATTCATAGCAAGAAATTTAGGAAAACATGGAACAGAGCTGCTTTTTTCCCAGAGATGGGAAAATAAAAATCACCATGCTAGAAACTATCTAACTGACTTTCCTGTTATTGTTACTGAGATATTTTTGCTGTGTTTATAAAACATATAATTTGTAATTACTCCAGTGCAGACTTATTGAACCAGCTCTGGAGATGACAAAAAATGAAGAAGGCACAGCTCTTTCTCTTGAGGAACTCACAGTCTAGGAGGCAAGAAAGAAAAAGATCACTGACTATAATTCAGTATGTGAAATTTTGTATTATAAATATCTAATAAGTATTTGAGTACAGTTATGAGAGCAGTTAATCTTTCCTGAATGTGGATATGGAGACATCTTTATAGATAAAATGATATATGACCCAAGCATATAAATTTGGTGGACAATTTCAGGTAGATAATAGGGACTGGCAGGTGAGAGAAAGAGAGACAGAAAGAAAGAAAATCTGGGACTGTCAGAATCTTCTGGGAAACATTCTTAAGACATGCACTTCAATCTCCCAACTCCCAGTGACACACCAAAAGAGCTGGGGCATGCTCATCCGTATAAAGCTTCCAAGATGATTGCACCCTCAACCTAGATAAACACCACAACCATCCCATGTTTTGATCTAGGTTCTTTAACAATAGAATAGGATCACTTGGAGTTTTGTTTTAAAATAAAGGTGCCTGAATTTCAGATTCAGTAGGTCTGGGATAAGGTCCAGAAGTCCTAATCCCAAATGATTCTGCTATAGGTTGTCTGCTGACCTTATATGGCATGGAAGATAGGAGAAAGTATGCCTGGGTTGAGGTTATTGAGAGAGGCTGAAACCAGAGTTTGAAATTCTTCTCTGGAAAGACAAAGGGTTCAGGGTGCCTATAAATTGGGGCCACTATTCTGCCTACAATGACATGTGTTAAAATTCATAGTCTGTAAACCAAAAGAAAAGTCAATTTTTCTGTATGCTAATTGAATTCATAAAATAAAATAAGACTCTAGAAATTCTTAATATAAAGTACATTTTAGAAACTCAGCTTTGAGTCATCAAAGACTATTAAGCAGAAGGGTGAAGAGTGATATTTTTGTTTTAAAAATGTTCTTTTGTAGATACGTGTAGGCTATATTGGGGTGGAGGCAAGCTGATCAATTAGGATGCAATTAGTTGACAGAAGAGATGGAAGAGGACTGTAATTAGACCCTGGAGCTTCATTTTCTAGGAACTGTGAGTTCCTCTGGGAAAAGGCTAAGAGGAGGGCCTTAGGTTTGTGCTCTTCCTTGTCCCCCCATCCAATGTTATTGTCTGCTTTCTATGTTAAAAGCACAGAAAGATTGATTGTGGAGAATACAAAGTTCTCATCTTCATTTGTGTTCTCAAGGATATTAAAATATGACATTCCTAAAGACAAAAAGAAATAAACTAAGAAAAGGTATATGGGAAAGTTCTGAGTACAGGTTTGGTTTAGAATAAGAGCAGTGGTACCCTGGTGTGGAGATACTGCTTTAAAATGCATCACCAGTGATGCTGGGGAGATCCATATATCCAGATCTGAAACAAACTGACAGATGGTCTTATAAATTCTGCCCCCAAATCAGCTCAATGGTAGCATCCTGGCTCATTTATAAATGAGAGAAGAGATTAGATGCACAGGTCTATTTAAGCAGTTATTCAATGTTGCAAGTTGTTGTAGAATACTGCAAGGGCTTAAAGATTGGGAGCTGGAGGTGTGCCTTAATTCTTTACCCACCATGATCCACCCAACTGCTCTAATAGAAGATTCCAGAGTTGAGGTTTGGGGACTTCCAGCTTGAGAAAAATGGCTTTTTATGCATTATTGAACAGAGTGTCTTTGAGTATATTTGGATATGACCCTTTATACATTATTTGAGTAGAGTGTCTGGATATATTTGAAGATACCTAGCACTAGCTAGTTAGTGGATCAATCTGGCCTCTGTTACCAATGTCCCAATTACAGGTATAAAAAGATTGGAAATGGGATGTTAAAAGAGCAAAATTAGCCCTATGATAGCATATTATAATGAATGGGGTATATTAGAATAACGCATTGAGAAAAAAGAGGATAGCTAAAAACTTTTGATGCCAGTGGAAAGCAGATAAGGGGTTTCGTGGCACTGCAGCATGAACAGGAGTGGATGGGGGCTGGACAAGGACTGGAACAGCCAAAACAAAATGAGTAACTGTCCAAGGCCCATCATCAAGGTGAGTGGGAGCCAGTGGAACCGGAAGGATCACAACAGGACCTCAAGCTTGATACAGCCAGAGTCAATGCATGTGTGTATGTGGCTACACACAGGACAACTGGAAGGAATCTTCTTGTCATGCCCCAGATACTTCAGAACAGAATGCGCAATTTTTCCTCTGCACGGAGACAGTATGTTATGATAAATATATTGCCAGTATTTACAGAAATTTGAGTTTTAGGATGACACGTGTGGGACTTAGAGACAAACCGAACCTTGTTGTAACACTTGGTTACATTCTCTATCTTTAAGAGTCGTTGCTCTGTCCCGCCTTTTTGCTTACACCTGTCAGTTCCCTGACTCTGAGCTGGTCCCCATCCTTGGCCTTTTTGTAGTCTCACATTATGTATTCTCTCTGGATTATCTCTTTGCAGTCTATGGTTTCAACCACCACTTATTCTGATTCATTCTAAACATCTAATCCTTAACCCCAGCTCCAAATCCTAATTTCAGATTTACTGCTGGATATCTCAAACTGGATATTCTACAAGTCTTTCAAATTTAATGTGTTCCAAAAAAAAAAAGACCTCAACAGTTAAGACTTAACTCAACAATTATGATCCAACACAACCTTTGTTCCCTTTGTACACACATTTACTCTGAAAAATCTAAAACTTACCTTCAGATGTATCTCCCTGCTCATTCTATCTCTACTCTGTATATGTCATAACTAATTAAAATAATAAGTTGTTTAAATTTGATCTTCTATAAGATGTGCTTATAAAACATTAAGCAAATATTGAATAATCATGTTCTATTGCTAGTTTGATAAACGTGGCAAGAGGACCATGGGGCAACAGAATTCCAAATATCTTATGTATATAAACATGAAGAAGATCAGGGATATAAATGAGCTAAGCCGCCTAGAGCCATTCACTAGCTCTGCGTATGGCCTGAGTAAGGCATTAAGCCAATCTCTTACTATCCTCTGCATCTTGGCTTTTATCTTGAAGAAGATAAAAGCCATGAAGATCATGTGCAGAATCATCCTGGACTGTGTTGACTGGGTATTTTAAACCTGACTTCCTCTTCTTTACCTTGCCCAGGATAATCAGCTGCAGAACCCATACTGTGTCCAATGTTTCCTGCTTTGAGAGAACTTAGTATTCTGTTTCTGGCGTAAGAGATACCCCAACTTTGCCTATGGGCTGGAGGAAGAGCAAGGGAGAGTTTTGTTATGTTCCTTGCTTCACCACTATGCTTAGACAGATAGCAAGCGGGTTTGGGTTGACCAATAGTGATGGGTTTTAGAAGAGGAATATAAACTGTATACACTGCTGAGAGAATCTGGCTCTCCCACTGAGTTTGGTAAGGTCCTGGGTTGAATCCTTGGTGTGACAGGCACAGAGGCTAGATATAAGGAGGCTCTGTATTTGACAGGCAAGCAGTCATGAGGGAGACAGTCTTACCAATGTACAGTATCACTGAAGATTATTAACATAGAAGACACTGCATCAAGACAGATTTTGGACCAAAAAACAGAAAAAAGTCTTTGGGGCTTCATGTACTTTGTTTATAGTTTCCCTCAAGAACATTTCTAATTTTTGCTTTAAGCTCTGTTTTCCTTTTTTCTCCAGAGTAAGAAATCTAATCCCAATTTTTATTACCTAACATAGATTAATTCTAGAATATAATCAGTTTATAACCTGATTTGACCTGGACAATTTTCTGTGTTCTTAAGTACTATTGTACATTTGATTTTTAAAAGTTACATAATACTTAATTGTATAGATGTTCTATGGTTTAACTATTTTTCCCATTTTGACGTTTATTTGCTTCTATTTTTTTACATTATTATAAGTTTCAGATAGAATATCTTTGTATTTGTATCTTATCATTTTTTGAGAGTGGGTTAACGTTCCTAGGAGTGAAAGTGCGAGGTCATAGGAAATGCTGTCGTGCCATTATTTTAACTTTTGCTGAAGTTTAAGTAACCAGCAGCAACAACAACAAAAATCATGTCGAGGTCATTTTAGAGAAAATAACAAAGCCATATTCCTGAATAAAAGGTAACCATGCAAAAACAAATCAATGAAATTTTTTCAGTTAAGGTAAGTGACTGAAAGTTCAGGATGGTTTATTGAATATTCAGGTGATTGACTTATTTCTACCTACAGGAAGATGTAAATATACTCTGGCCTTAGGAGGAACATTGGCAAAGACCGGGGAACATTGTTTCCTTTTTACTTCTGAAGGAATTTTTTTTTTAAAGATTTTATTTCTTTATTTGAAAGAAAGAGACAGAGAAAGCAACAGAGAGCACGAGTCCGGAGGAGAGGGAGAAGCAGGCTCCCCGCCAAGCAAGGAGCATGATGCAGGACTCGATCCCAGGACCCCGGGATCACAACCTGAGCTGAAGGCAGACGCTTAATGGACTGAGCCACCCAGGAGCCCCTGAATTTTTTTTCTTAGAGTGAATAATATCTTATGTCCATAGAATCATAGAATCCCAAAGTCCTTGCAGACCTAGGTTTAGCTGTTGGCATCAGAAGGGAATAAACAGTGGTGAGGCTATATATAGCAGGAGAAAGAGGGGACATCAACTAAATGTTTGGTTCTCAGGGAGGCAACACAGAGAAGAAATGAGAAAAGGAAATAGCAGAAGGCAGTAAGACAAGGGAGATACAGAAAATAATAGTCTACTATGGTATACCGAGGTACAGAAGGTATAGGATCAAAATTAGTGTGTAAAAAAAAGAGGACCCTAACTATCCAACATTGGAAAATTGGTTAAATACAATGAGACAATTAATCAAAATTGAATATGGGCTATACATTATACAATAGTATGGTGTTGATGTAAAATTTTCTGATTTTTACAATTGTGCTCTAATATGCAAAAGAATGCCTTTGTACTTAGGAAATGAATGCTGAGAAGGATAAAAGCATGATTTTTGCAACATACTTTGAGATGGTTTAGAAACATAAGCATGCACATGCACACACACACATGCACTATGCTAATTTAAAAAATGTGACCAAATGTTAACAGTTAGTGAATTGGGGTAAGAAATAAGGGGGTTCTTTATAATATTGTTTCAACCTTCATGAGATTTGAAATTATTTCCAAATTAAAAGTTGAAAGAAAAAAAGAGAAAGAATATTACATTCCCTTGGCTAAAATTATTCAAGGATGAATTTGTGACCCCAAATGGACCAATTATAATTCTTCTTGTAACTTTTCTATTATGATGCAGTATCAAAGACTGTCTTTGCGGGGGTCACAGTTCTGGAAGACAGACGTTTAGAGCTCCTTATGAAGACATAAAACATTTTTATTTGCCAAACTCCTGTCCTGCTCTATGGGATTTTAATAAGGCTGCTGCAGAATTAGATCCTTGACCCATCTTCCTGTCCTCAGTGTTTAACTCAGGGGTTAGCATGGGACCAAAGCCAGGTCAGAGTATTCTCCAGATCTTCTTAGCAAGTGCTCCTATGGATGACTGCCTCTTGCCTTTGGAATTTCAGTGCTAGAATAATGTAAATTTAGAATTGCTTGGGTCCATATTCCTAGGCCTCAGAAAGACAGGTTATTTGCTGCAGGAGATAAGGAGAGCAAACATGTAAAATAAAGCAGAACTGAGTTAGGAAAAAAAATTTAAAAATCTATAAGGTATTCTTAACTCCTTGGGTCCATGTCTGAAACCTAAAGATCTGAGCACATACTTGCCTGTTATAATAAATTATAATGAGCCAATATATTCTCTCTACTTTTAGCTGAAATTAGTTTATATTCTGAAGTGGTTGGGTTGGATATTCCATATAAACCATTTATATCAAGTTGGTTAATTATGTCGTTCAACTCTTCTGTACACTTACTGATTTATCTGCTTGTCCTATCAGTTGCTGAGAGAGTTGTTTCAGTCTTTCAATATTGGGGTGCCTCTCTGGCTCAGTCCATTGAGCAACCGACTCTTGGTTTGGGCTCAGGTCATGATCTCAGGGTTGTGAGATGGAGACTTGCACCTGGCTCCGCACTGAACAGGAAGTCTGCTTGAGATTCACTCCCTACTCCTCTGCCCCTCCCCCACTGATGCGCAAGTGTGTGTGCTCTCAAATAAATATTCTTTCAATATAATTATGAAACTATTTTTCCTATAGTTCTGAAAAATTTTTCATTATTTATGTTGAGGCTAATGAAAAAGGTACTAACTTAAAACTATTATATTTTCCTAGTGGTTTTAGCCTTTTATCAATATGAAATGTCTCTTTGATCTTTAATAATGTGTCTTGCATTAGAGTCTGTTTTGTCTGATATTAGCATAGTTTTAAAATCTTTCTTTTAGTGTTGTTCAGTAATTCTTTTTATTATTTTTTTATTTTTAACTTTTCTGAATTTTAATATTGAAAGTATGTCTAAGTAATATCTATTTGGGTTTAGTTTCTTTAAAGTATTTTAATCTACATTTTTTATTATAATTTTAATTTATTTACATTTAATGTATTTATTTATACACATACCGGTGTTTAAGTCTACCAGCTTTCAATTTGTTTCCTATTTCTTCTATCTGTTCTATGTACCTTGTTTTCTCCAAGTCTTTGTTTGTGCATTTTTTTCTTCTCTTTGTGTTTATTTAAATTCTATTTTTTGTTTGTGTTTACAAAACACAGTTTGTGTTTACTAAACTAGACACCCATTAGCTTGTTAGTTACACATTCTTATACTGTTTTTTTACTATTACAACATTCCTTGACATATTAACATCTACCCTAGAGATTATCACACTCCTTTTTGGCTGATTAAAGTCAAATATAAATGAATGTTTTACTAGTTTTGAGACACTCCAGTGACCTTTAAACACTAGGTTTTCTTAAACCTAAAACATTTTATTTCTTTTATACTGTCAATATCCATTTAGGTTGCCTGTTGCTCTTCCAAATATTTTTCCTTCATCTCTAATGTTTCCCTCTTTTATGAATTTCATCTGCCTGAAGAACTACCTTTAGAATATGTTGAGTAAAACATATGGGTGATGAGGGTATCTGATCAGAGATGAATATAGCCCTCTTGCATAGATGCAGATCAGGGATAATTTATATGTCTCATATAAATTAGACATATGTCTATGTCTATGTCTAATTCCCTCCAGTTGAGAAGTTGCATCAGTATCTATGTGACTGTCAGGGTAAACATGCTCTTAGACCTCTTCTGGCTTTTGACTCTATGGTATTCTCCTGTCTTCGAATTTTGGTCTCAGTTCCTAACACTCACTACCTATTAAACTTCTAGATCTTTATTTTGGAGTCATAGAATGAGACCCACATTGCTTTCTTTTTGGCAATCTACTTGACTTCTCCATGGCCAAAACAGCCTCACAGGGACAAGATTAACCATAAGATTAATCTGGTTAAACTCAAACTCATGAGTCCGGAAGTTTTAGGAAATGATGCTTATTAGTTGATCTATGTTGAACAAAATTTACCCCCTTAATAATGTGTACATCTCAAAGCCAGGTAAACCACAAAACATTTTTATTTCTGCTTTATGCTGAACAACATATATTATTAGTTTTCCATGAAAATACTAAGCTATGTTGCTGATTTCATAAAATCAAGGCTCTTTAAAATATTTTTGATATTGAACTTCAAATCTATTTAATGTTTACACATTGTAGATAACTATGAAAAATTACTGACAATAGTTCAATGGGTTTTAGCTGCACTATTCAACTACAACAATCCTTTGAGTAAAAAAGCACTTCATGTTCTCAGCATAAAGTTCTTTGTTACCGACAATGGGCTTTTTCTGCATCTGAACAGCCTGAATTTTTTATTTTGAGTTTTGTACCTGCTTCAAAGATTGTTGGCGCACTGATAAAGCTTCATGAAAATACATGGAGATTGTGCCACGAAAATGCTCTTTTTCTACTCTTGAAATATATGTCTGTAAATGACAGATGATTATTGATTCATTGGTGGAAAAATGCACAAAAAGTACCAAGACCTAACTGACACCTCAACTCATCCATGACTTACATTTAGCAAAGAAATCACAGATATTATATACTTTTCAACTGGAGCTCTTAACAATGCAATTGATAATGTCACCACGCCCGTTTCTCTCCATTCTGAGTCTGAGGCTAGTCTCATAAATATGTCCCTTACCAACTCGGACTCCCTCCCACATATTTTAACTGAAAACAGGTAAAATGATACTTTGTAAAGGATTATACTCAAAAGAAAAAAAAAAAAACTGTCCAAATAACAAGCTGATCTACTGGAGGAAAACCCAATGCAACTTGCAGCAAAATACACCTTTATCTCACTTAGTTCATCAGAGATGAGAAACAACCACCTTTTGCCTAATCAAAAGCTTAAATCTGTTCACAGGCTTTACAGCCCAGCATTGTACTATTGTATATTGATCGTGCTGGAGGGCACCTCCTTGTGGAGAACAATTGATTTTTCTTTGTTAGCAAAGCGATTTTAATAGTCTTTCTACAGGCTGTCATGTTTCAAGGCCCCAGAAACAAGATGCACCTGTTACTAGAACTTAGCGATCAATCGCTCAACCCTCAGAAAATGTGTCCGTCTGCTGTGCTTAAAGAGCTCCACAGCAATTACTCAGAAGGTGACTTTAACTCATTTTGATAAATATGCTTCCTGAGAGTCTCAGGTGGGTTATCTTAAGCATTTTTACCTCTGAGCCTGAAGTCAGGTGTTTCGTTAAATTGCCATTAAGAGAGCGTGGTTACAGGAACAGATTTTTGCTGTTTGATGTTACTTTCGTAGCTTCGTGCCAAACTTCCTTGCCAAAGAAACTAGCCCAAAGTAAAGGTCACTGCTTTGAAGAGTGAGTGATGATAATAACTGTATTTGTATTGCCCTTGATATTTGAAAACGGTTCCTCTGGCTAATTGTGTGGCGTGACTAAAAAGTCAAAGGTAGGATCTGCAGCTTAAATCCGGCACAATTGCCATCTGTTCTCCTTGACCAGTGGTGACCACAGTTTCCTTAATGTTATACAAAGTGTCCCTTATTTTTTTTCCCCCTCTTGGTGAATCTGGCTCACAAGATTTCTTTATGAGTGTATGGAGGCCTTTCTGTGATCTCTAGTCATGCGAAGTTCTTCACATCTTCTTGCAAGTGTTTAAAAATGTGTCAGCACTTTAGGCTTGTAGCTGCCCTACACAACCGTAGTATTAGCCGCCATTGCTGAGGAGGTGGTATGTATTAATCTTTCAGTCAAGTTCTTCAAGGCAGCAGGGGATACAGGTCAGGCTTTATAAATGAGGAAATCTGAGAGGGACTTACGAGAGGTTAAGTAACATCACCCGGTGATACACATACAGAAGTGACAAAATCAGTATTTGAATGTAGTCCATCCTCTTATCCATGGTATTCTGCCATCTGTGTCTCTCAGCATTGTGGTGTCAAACGGGTTCTAGAAGGGGCAGAGCCCTTGCCGGACCCCAGCCACATAAAAATCCTTTTCGCCTCTAGGGGACAGAAAACTTCTCTTCAACTCGGCAAACATTTTTGGAAGGTCTGCTACATGTCAAACGGCATGATCGACTTTGGGGATTGAGTAGAAATGTTGAAAAACACAATCTCTGTTTCAAGAAATTTGTCATCAAGTGGGAGGAGGAAATTATTGCAAAGGGGCTTAGCAGGGGTAAACCCTCTCTGAGCCAGAGTGGGGAAATGTCTCATGGGAGATACTGCTTCTGCTTAAGGCCTGGAAATACAAATGGGGTTGTTGTGGGTTTAATTGTGTGTCTCTGCCCCTTATATGTTAAAGTACTAATCCCCAGTACCTCACAGTGTGGCCTTATTTGAAAACAGGGTTCTTGCAGATGTAGCCAAGTTCAGATGGGGTCATTAAGGTGTGCCCTAATCTAATCTGATTGGTGACCTTATAGAAAGGGGGAACTTGGACACGGAGACACAGGGAGAATGCCATGTAAAGACTGGATTTGCGCTGCCACGGCCAGGGAATGCAAGATTGCCAACTAGGAGAGAGGCTCGAACAGATTCTCCCTCACGACCCTGAGGAAGAAAACAATTCTTTCAGATACACTTTGGAAATGTGCTAATCTCGATTTTGGACTCCTAGCCTCCAGGACTGTGAGACAATACTGTTCTGTTGTGTGAGCTGCCCTGTGTGTAGCACTTCATTAGGGCACCTCTGGGAAACCAGGGTTCTGACAAAATAATAGTAAGAGATAAAGAGATGCTTTGTGAGTTTGTTTTGGTTGTCGGTGAAGGAAAAAGAAAAGCAAAATTTGAAGATTAGGAAATACTCGCGTGAGGAAGCAGTGAGGAACCTCTAAATGTTTTTTTGAGTGAAGAGAGTGGCGTTTTCCAGAATTGTGCTTCAGGAAAATTCATCTTACAGGTAGAAAGACAAAGGACAGGTTTAGCTCGCCCTGAAATTTTTTGCAGGGGAGAAAGGACACTTGATTTGGGGAGAGTATTTAAAATTGAACTTTCTTTAAAGACTTAACCAACTCTAAGCTTTATATTTGCAGATGTGGGAAGAAGCCCCAGTCATTATTTTGCCTGAGTGATTAGAACTAGGAATAATGATACAATGTGTCAGATCAATAGAAGGAACAACATTTTAGAAATGCTCTTTCTTTCTACCTGTTCAGGCCTCAGGTAGGTAGAAAAAAATCCTAGATGGTGAATCAGCAGACTTCAATTTAAGGGTCAGCTTTGCAATAAACTCTAACCTGTCGGGAAATTTCTCCCAATTTGTCTCATTTTCTCTCTCCCCTCCTGCTCCCTCTCCCTCCCTTATTTTCCTTTCTTTCTCTCCTTTCTTTCTTTGAAAGAAAGTGGTGTGTGTATTGGTAGTTACATTCCTTTTGGCTCTCATCCAAGTCTCTTTGAGGAATGTGGTGAGTTTACTTTCACTTTAGGTTTTGTTTGTTTCATCTTGTCTGTCTGTCTCCGTGTCTTTATACCGTATTAACACAATTCAACTTTTGAGCAACACTGAACTTTTCAGTTTGCCCACCCAGTGCTAATCCTCTCATCATTTGAAGTGTTCGTAGAATTTATGTGGCGTCCGCAGAAACACAGATGCTATAGGTATAAATAAATGTGTTACAATCAATCACAGCTGCGTACGGGAAATAGGGACCGCAAATGGAAAGAAAAAGTCACAGATTTAAAGAAAAAATAAAAAGGTGGCTTAGAAGTAAAATGGAAAGAGGAGCTGGGCCAGGACAGGTGTCAGAAAAGATCAGGGTAAATGTAAGCAAGCCGCATACAGGCGATGAACAGGTGCAGCCAAAGAGGTGTAAAAATTAATGATTTATTATGGAAAACTCACATCAAGGGTCTGTTTCTAGCTCTGTTACCAAAGGGACTAGTCTCACTAAGTGAAACAAATCAGTGCTGATAACTAACATCTAACAGTTTCACAAGGGTTAAGAGTCAAAGAAGAGAAAGAGGTAGTTTGGGCTTAAATGCCATTTTTTATGTGACATGTTTTCATGGCTGAGCAAATCACTTGCCACAGCAGTTAAAAGAAGGCAGGGGTTGGCAAACGATAGCCTGTGGGTCAAATCTGGCTAATTCCAGTTTTTGGAATAAGCTTTTATTGGAACACAGCCATGCCCGTTTGTATACATATTGTCTGTGGTTACTTTTACATTACGATGACAAAGTTAAATAGGTGCAACAGCAACCTTAAAACTCCCAAAACGGAAAATATTTACTAGCCGAACTTTTACAGAGAGAGAGAGAAAAAAAAAGCGTTTTCAAGATGCATTTTAGAAAATTCTCAGCTCTGGAAATCCTATTGCTTAGATTAAAATACTTTCTCTTCTGTCTGCTAACTTGGTGGTCTTGGACTACACATCGCCAGTGTTCAACCTTCAGTTTTTCTCATGTATCGGATGGGCTCATATAATCCTTCTCTACTAGCATTGTTGCCAGCACAAATGAAATAAGTTAAGCATTATCAGTAGCACTGTTCCTACTTTTCCGGTCTATCTAACCTATTGTACTGCTCCTTCCCTGTTGGTGTCCTGAAGGGACTACTGCTCTTTCTGTTACCCATGCTGAGACTGTACTAGATACATTTGTGACCATTGGGCATGATGGAAGTCTTCAAAGTTCCAGAGCTTCACAGATATTTGGAGCAATTTAAACTAGAGTGCCTTGTGCCACCATTTTGTTTTAAAATTTGTTAGAGGCATACCAAAATAATGCAAGTTGTGCTCCAGAGTTTTAAAGTTTTCAGTAAAATTGTCCTTTGGGTTTTAAAAAATTTATTATTATTATTATTTTTTAGTTTTTATTTGACTATAGTTGACACACAGTGTTACATTAGTGTCAAGTATATGACATAAAAATGATTCAAAAAAGAAGGAAACTGAACCATTTTCTAACACCATACATAAAATTAACTCAAAATGTCCTTTCAGTTTTAACTCAGAGTCCTCTCTCTCCATTAGGACCCAGATAGAAATTCATGGTACTAAGCTAGTGCCAGTTTGGCATGAGACTATGCTCAGAATAACTTTTCCCTTCTGAAAATAAGCATGTAGTATGGAAGCAAGTTGATCATTGATTGCTCTCTCTTCCTTTTGGATGAGTTCTTGCCTCGGAGGCTTTCCACTTCTCCATGCAAGTAGCCTTTAGTTCTTTTCATCATTTTTACGGATGTTACCAGAATATCTGAACTCTAACATGTGACACAGTGAAGGCTAATGTTGGTGACTTCTCTGTCCCCTCCTTACTATTTTATTATTTTAAAGTTTTTTTTACATTTTCCATTTTTTATTGAGAAATAACTGACATATATATCTCTATAAATTTAAGGTATACAGCATGATGGTTTGATTTACATATACTGTGAAATGACCATGATAGGTTTAGCTAGCTTCCATCTTCTCATATAGAAACAATAAAAAGAAAAGAAAGAAGAAAAAATAGTTTTTTTTTCTCCTTGTGATGAGAACTCTTAGGATTTACTCTCAACAACTTTACTATTTACCATACAGCATTGTTAACTATAGCTGTCATGTTGTACGTTAGATCCCTAGTACTTGCTTATCTTATAACTGGAAGTTTGTACTTTTCTACCATCTTCCTCCATTTCCCTTTCCTTCTCTCTGTTGTAACTACGAATCTGCTTTTTCTCTGAGTTTGCTTTTTGTTTTTGTTTGTTTTAGATTCTACACATTTGTGAGATCATACACTATTTGTCTTTCTTTGACTAATTTCACTTAGCATAATGCTTTCAAGGTCCATCTGTGTTGTTGCAAATGATAGGATTTCCTCATTTTTTTATGGCTGAATAATATTCCATTGTATACATTTACCATAACTTCTTTGCCCATTTATCCATTGATGCACACTTAGGTTGTTTCCAGGTCTTGGCTATTTTAAATCATGCTGCTATAAACAGTGGGTGCAGATCTCTCTTTGGCAATGTATTTCATTTCTTTTGGATATATTCCTAGAAGTGGAATTGCTGGACCATATGGTCATTCTATTTGGAATTTTTTTGAGGGTCCTACATATTGTTTTCCATAGTGGCTATACCAATTTACAATTCCACAGACAGTGCAGAAGGGTTCCTTTTTGTCCATATTCATGTCAGTATTTGTTATCTTTTGTCTTTTTGATGATGGCCATGCTAACATGCATGTGGTGATATCTCACTGTGTGGCTTTTTAATTAAAGTATAACTAATCTACAATGTTATTTTAGTTTCATGTGTACACCATTATCTTGTGGTTTAATTTGCATTTCCCTAATGACTAGTGACACTGATCATCTTTTCATATGCCTGTTGGTCTTTTATATATCTTCTTTGGAAAAATATCTATCCAGACACTTTAACTTTTTTTTTTTTTTTAATTGGGTGGTTGTTTTTATGGTTGTTATTTTTGAGTTGTAGAAGTTCTTTTTATATTTTGGATATTAACCCCTTAACAGATAGTTTGCAAATATTTTTTCCACTCCCTAGTTTGTTTTTTCATTTTGTTGATGGTTTCTTTTGCTGTGCAGAAACTTTTTTGTTTGATATATTCCTACTTGCTTGTTTTTGATGTGGTTGCTTATGCTTTAGGTGTCATATCTAAAAAATCATTACCAAGATCCATGTTAAGGAGCTTTATTCCTATGTTTTCTTCTAGAATTTTCATGGTTTTAGGTCTTGGATTTAAGTTTTTAAAAGTTAATTTTTGTGCGTGGTTTAAGATACATGTCTAGTTTTATTCTTTTAAGATCCAGTTATTCCAACACCATTATTGAAGAGACTGTTTTCTCCATTGAGTATTCTTGGCTTCCTTGTCAAGTATTAATTATTTATTATTAGGTTTATTTCTGGGCTCTCCGTTCAATTTTGTTGGTCTATTTGTATGTCTTTATGCCAGTACCATACTATTTTGAAGACTATAACTTTATAATAGGGCTGAAATCAGGGAGTGTGATGCTTCCTGCTTTGCTCTTCTTTCTCAGGATTTCTTTGGGTATTTGAGATCTTGTGTGGTTCCATATAAATTTTAAGAGTATTTCTTCTACCTCTGTAAAATATATCTTTAGAATCCTGAGAGGGATCACATTGGATCTATAGATGGCTTTTGGTAGTATTGACATTTAAAAAATATTGGTTCTAATCCCTGAACACAGGATACCTTTCCATTTATTTGTGTCCTCTGATTTCTTTTATCAATGCCTTTAAGTTTTCAGAGTAGAGATCTTTCACCTCCTTGGTTAAATTATTTTCTAAGTATTTCATTGTATTTCTGATGCTATTGTAAATGGGATTGATTTCTTTGTTTCTTTTTTGGAAAATTTGTTGTTAGTATGTGAAAACACTACTAATGTTATTGTATAGAAACACTACTTATGTTAATTTTGTGTTCTTCAACTTTACTGAATTCATGATCTAACAGTTTTTTTGGTTGAGTATTTAGAATTTTCTATATATAAAACCATGTCATCTGCAAATAGAGACAATTTTACTTCTTACTTTTCAATTGTGATACCTTTTATTTCTTTTTTTTTGCCTGATTGCTCCAGTACTATGTTGAATAGGAGTGGTGAGAGTGGGCACCCTTTTCTTGTTCTTGATCTTAGAGGAAAAACTTTCAACCTTTTACAATTGAGTAGGATGTTTACTGTGTAGTTGTCATATATGGCCTTTATTTTGTTGAGATATGCTTCTTTTATGCCTAACTTTTAAGACTTTTTTTTTTTTTTATCATGAATGGATGTTAAATTTTGTCCCAACTATTTAATTCCTAAAAAACTTCTGAGGTATTGCCGTTATTCAACTTATACATTGAAAAAACTAAATCTTACTAGGAAGATTAAATAAATTGACTGAGGTCATAGTGATAGAAGGAAGCTTTGAAATCAAAACTTTTCCATCCAAAGCCTACACTCTTGAGTGTCACTCTGTATTATTTCTTAATGTCAGTAATTGTTATGGGTTTAAATTGTGTCTCACACGAAAATGGGTGTGTTGAAATCCTAACCTCCAGTAACTCCAAATCTAACTTTATTTGGAATTAGGGTCATTATAGATGTAATTTAAGATGAGATCCTACTGGAATAGGGTGGGCCCCTAGTCCAATATACCTGGTGTTCTTATAAGAAGATGGCCATGGGAAGAGAGAAATACACAGGAGAATCCCATGTGACAAAGAAGGCAGAGATTGAACTTAAGCAGTTTCAAGCCAAAGGATGCCACAGATTGCTAGCAAACCACTAGAAGCTAGAAAGGGCCACGGAGAGATTCACCTACAGTTTTCAGAAGAAAAACTGTCCTTCCAATACCTTGAGTTTGGACTTCTGGCCTTCAGAATCATGAGACAATAAATTTCTATTGTTTTAAGCCATTTAGTTTGTGGTACCTTTTTTTGACAGTCCTCGGAAACTATTATAGTAATATAGATTATTCCAAATTATATTATTCTATATTTCTATAGAGATTCTAAGGAAAAATGTGTTATTAGGCCATGAATAGAGAATCTAAAATGTAATATAGCCCAAGAGGGAAAAGAGATTCCAAACCAAAACAACTTCCTCCAAAGTAGAAAGGAAAAAAAAAAAAGGAAAAAGAAAACAACAAAAGGCAATTTGGTTATAAAGTCACATCTCTGATGATATCTGATTTTAATAGGACATTCATGAAGAATGCAAATAGGGAAGTAAAACCAAAGTAAATGAATACACTTGCCTCATTATTAACAGGGTTAACATTTGGTGGTTTAGGGGTGGTGACCTGAGAGAAGGTAGTTACAGATGAGTAAATACAGATTGATTTAATGTAAATTTCTCAGTTAAAATGACATCAAATGTGGCATTGTAGAAATGGCAGCCAAAGAAGGTAATAAAACTAGAATAATTGTTTAGATCTATAACCATAGATTGTCTGATGAAAAATAGCTTTCTACTGAAATAGTCTACTTTTAAAAAAGAAAGAAAAAAAGAAATAGTGTATTATTGTTGCCTATCCCATCTCAGCTGAGCTGAGCTCTCTCTTTTGCCATTATTGGAAGATAACATTAGGGTGTCCCTACTCTGCAACAGACTCAAGCCAATTACTATTTTTTTCCATGTGGTTCCAAATAATAGACACATTCTAATATGTAGACACTTTCAATGATTCCTAAAAGTATTAATCCATTCAAAAACATGTTTTTTTTTTTGTTTTTACCCTGATTAATCTGAAAATGTCAGTCTCCCTTTGGAAATTAGAGTTGTATATGCAAGAAGTATCTGACATATCAAGCGTGCAAATGCTTTATATCTAAAACCATGGTCCTTTTTTGCTCTTTGCTTTGTAGCTGTTTGGAGTCCCCTTCATCCAGCATTGCCTACCTGACCAATCCTGCCCTTCCTCTAAGGTGAGTTTAAGAATCACACTCTCTATTAAGCCTGCCAACCTACTCATCACTTAGCCCATGTTGCTAACCTCATCTTGGTGGTAACAGTACACTTTTTAAATATTATTTATTACATTATATGACATATTTGTGTGCTTACCAAAAAATATGAGCCTCTTGTGAGCAGGGCCATACCTTATTAATATTTATATACCTAACATCTAGTACAGTGTCTGGCATATAATAGCCACTCTCTAAAGAATGATTGAATGAACAAATGTAATTTGAGAAAAAAACTATTAGAGAAAACGCAAAAGAATTCATTAGTAATATTAAGATCTAGAGATGATCAAAGATAGGCTCCAGACTCAGACAGAGATAGTATCAGTGACAAGGCAGAAATGCTACATGCCTATTCTGCTTCCATCTTGTGTTGAAAGGAGAATCCTCTTAAAAATGTAGCCAAGATCATGGTTAAGAGAATTTGAAATTGAAGATCAGTGAAGTGGCTAGGAATGGCACTAGACTGCTTTCAGTGCCCTGCAAGTCTCTGAAACTAGATGAAGAACATGCTAAGGTTTATTATTTTTATTTTTCTACTATATTTTTTTTAAAAAATCTTACCGTGTCACTAAGTTATTCTGATTCTTTCTCCACACTGTCAACCAGGGCTCTGTTTCACCTCTTTCATTGCCAACATTGCAGTCAGACATTATCATGTACTTTAAATAATACAATGGCCTAATTTTTTTACCTTATTTACTGCCTCAAGTCTGTTTCCTCTTCATTTGGCCCTCTGGCTTGTTCATGCTGTTCCTCTGTTCAGAATCTTCAGTTGTTCTCTGCATGCCCACAGACTGAAGTTTATTTTCCTCCATCTAGCCTTCAATGGCCTCTCTAAACTCATCCAAACCATCATTCCAACATCATTTCCCATCATCCCCAGGAAAATCCTTATTTCATTTCATTTTATTGTGTGGAATAGGTTTAATTTACTAAATGTATCATGAAATGTAACTCAATTATTTTATTTTTGAATGAATATTTTGATGATACTTGGTGCTATCTGCCAATGAAGGACCCAAGCCTCCTGCAATTTTCCATCCCCTGTCTTGTCCCCTTATATTTCCGGCAGTCCTTTAAAAATATTCTCTCTTCTTTGTAGCTCCAGCAAAGTCTCTAATTTTGCCCAAGAAGCTGTCCTTCTGATAAGGGCCTAGTGAGTAAGGTCAGTCCTAGTTTGAACTGTGTACACTGCTCTGGGAAGCTACAGCTTACCTCAGCTCTTGGGTGGATCAAAAGTATATTTATCTCCTACATCACTATCAAGTTCATATCACTTAGTTCTTAACATCCATGTGGCACTTACATAATCTGTTTGTTAGTTTAATAATCCAGTTTGGTTGGATTATCTATTGTACACTCAGTATCATAACCTTTCCTTTTATCACGGAGAAGAGGCTAGAACTATATCTCTAAGAATTGCCTTCACTGCATGACCCTGGGTTAGAGTTTCTCCACTTCAAACCCTTGAATGAGATTTGGAATGTGAACAGAACGAGTTGTTATTCTTCTCAGGCAGAAGCAGCCAGAGCTATAAGGACAGACGCCGTTCATTGGGCAGCTCTGGGTTGATATCTTAGTTCTGATTCTTTCTGCCAGAACAAAATACCATACATTGGCTGGCTGAAACATGAGCATTTATTACTCACAGTTCTAGAGACTGGAAGGTCTGAGATCAGAGTGCCAGCCTGGTTGGGTTCTGGTAAGAAATCTTTTCCTGCCATGTAGACTCCAGACTTGTTGCTGTGTCCCCATGTGGCAGTCATGGGAGCTGGATGGGAACACGCAGTGAGAGTAAGCTCTTGCCTCACCCTCATGACCTCCTTTAAACCTAATTATCTCCCACAGGCCCCATCTTCAAACACCATCACACTGGGGGTTAAGGCTTCAACATGTGAATTTTGGGGCCACACAATTCAGTCCACAGCAGTTGAGATATTGGGGAGAAGCATCCCAGAGATTCTTGAAAATTGTATCACCTTCTTGCAGGTTTTTTGAGAACCATTCTCTTGGTGCTTTGGGTTGAGAGTGAGGATAGCCATTTTGCTGAACTCTGGCGGATATGCTAACTTTTAATAATTTAGAATTAGGATGCTCTATTAGTGGCAACTAGTTCTGGTGACTCTAGAGCTTCTTCTATCCCAGCCTCCAGCCAACCTAACACCCCCCCTCTTTTTTTGCACGTCTTTATACTTTCCGAAGCAGGTTATCTGTACTTACTGTTGGGTTAGACAATCAAAATAGATTTAACTCTGAAAATATGTGACACTTCGTCTAGGATCTCTCAATGTGGTGGTTAACATGTGTTAGCTTTGAGAACACAGAAATGAGCCTCAGCTACTGTGCTTTATGCTATAGGTATCCTGTGCCTTAAAGATGTTTTACCCTACAGTCAGCACTACATTTCACAATCAATACTCAATATGTCTGTACTCAATACTGACATACACAATATGTCAGTGACAGACTAGATTGTTCCCTTGCCTTGGAAATCTATGAGAACACGAATTATTTCCTTCTTCTGTTATGGCTGAATAATATCCCACTGTATGGATATGCGTATATGTACGTATGTTTATATGTACACATATATATATCACATCTTCTTTATGCATTCATATATTGCTGGACACTTAGGATGTTTCCATGTTGTGGCTCTTATGAATAATGCTGCTATGAACATGGGGTACAGTTACATCTCTGACATAGTGTTTTTGTTTCCTTTGGATATATTCCCAGAAGTGAAATTGCTGGATCACAAGGTTGTTCTATTTGTAATTTTTCTTTTCTTTTTTTTTTTAAAGATTTTATTTATTTATTTGAGAGAGAGAATGAGATAGAGAGCATGAGAGGGGGGGAGGGTCAGAGAGAGAGGCAGACTCCCTGCTGAGCAGGGAGCCCGACGTGGGACTCGATCCCGGGACTCCAGGATCATGACCTGAGCCGAAGGCAGTCGCTTAACCAACTGAGCCACCCAGGCGCCCGCTATTTGTAATTTTTCAAGGAACCTCCGTACTGTTTTCTATAGTGGCTGCACCAATTTATAATCCCACTAACAGTATACCAGGGTTTCCTTTTCTCTATGTCCTCACCAGCATTCGTTATGTCTTGTGTTTTTGAGGATCGCCATTCTAACGATGTGAGGTGATGTCTCACTGTGGTCTTGATATGCATTTCCCTAATCATTAGTGATGTTGACGACCTTTTCATGTACCTGTTGGCCATTCATAGGTCTTCTTTGGTAAAATGTCTCTTCGGGTCCTTTGCCCATTTTTAAATTGATTTGTTATTATTTGCAATTTAGTTGTATGAGTACTTTATATATTTTGGATATTAACCCTTTATCAGATATTTGATTTGCAAATATTTTTTCCCATTCCATAAGTTGCCTTTTCATTTTGTTGTTGATTTCCTTTGTTGTGAAGGAGCTTTTTAATTTAGTTTAGTTTAAGTAGTCCCACTTATTTTTGCTTTTGTTGCTTGTGCTTTAGGTATCTTATTTAAACAATCATTACCAAGCCCCACATTAAGGAGCTTTATTCCTATGGTTTCTTCTAGGAGTTTTATGATTTCCAGTCTTACGTTTAAATCTTTAATCTATTCTGAGTTAATTTCTCTGAGTGATATAAATTAGGGATCTAGATTCATTCCTTTACATGTGGCTATCTAGTTTTCCCAACATCATTTATTGAAGAGAGTCTTTTCTCGGCTTCCTTGTCAAATATTAGTTGACCTTATAGACATGGGTTTATTTCTGAGCTCTTGCAAGTCTTTCATTTTTTTAATGAATCATAAGCAACCTATGTTTTCTGAATTATTTTTCTCATATTAAGAATTTCAACTTAACAATGCTCAAAAAATTATACTTTTCTTAGAAATTCTTCCTTATCTTGGTAAAACTGTGTGGAATAAAACTAGGCAATTATAAGATGAATTCAAGGAACTGTTTGTTTGTTTTTTTTCTTGCCTGCTTAGTGTAAATGCATCATATCTGTCAACTACTATTTGCTGAGACCCTTGTATCTTGAATGACATAAATAGCACCCCTTTTCTACCTTATTCTGCATTATCTATTGGAGTGAGACTACCTTTAACTTCATAATTAATGGTTCTTACACCAACTGTGAAGTTTGTGAGTTTCCAGATTAATATTTTTCCCCCACACAACACGCAGTTATCCCCAGAAATTCAGCAACTAAATATCACTGGAAGCTTCTGGTGCCCTTTCAAGCATAATTGCAATTCAGTCTCTGGTTCCATAGCTGAAAGTCATGGTTCTATAGCCCTGCCTCAGAGAGGCTAGCAGTAGGCCATACGAGTAAAGTAGTGGGTAAGAATCAAGTGAAATGGGCCAAGGTGGTGGGGTTTACCAGCTTACTAAAGCTCTTTGGTTTTGGAATGGCAGAATACATTTTGATTTTAATTTCTAATTTGTGGTTCTAAATGCCTCAAGATTTAGTCAAGGATTAAGCCTGTGGTTTAACTTCCTTTTTCCTGGGGGTATGAACTGTTTGAGTTGAGCCACCAACCCATATCCCTGCAAATGAAACATATTTGTATTTCTCATGTGTGTAAGCCTAGTAAATGTTGATTGCTTCCAGCTCACTGACCGGGTACCAGTGTGTTTTCCATTTTGTTACCAAATAATAAAACCTCAAACAGAGGCACAATCTCTGGGCTTAACAGGAAGCATGACTCACACCTCTAAACAAGAGAGAAGAGAAACAGCAAAAAAAAAAAAAAAAAAATTAAATAAATAAAATAAAATGCTTATTAGCATCAACTTTGTAACATACATTAGAAACAGTGGTCTTTGAAACACAATCTTTCCCTTTGAGCATGGTTAAGGACTCAAGGGCAATCTTATTTCAATAGAGGAATGTGTGAAATAATACATACCGTGTTCTACCGACCCTAGCAGAAGGATTTACTAATTATGCATTTACCTTTCTGTATCTCTGCTTATGTATCAGAATTTTTTGCTGTTGTTGAAATGCAAATTAAAAAAATCAACATACTTTGGCTAAAACAATAAAGGCAATACTTGGCTTTACAACAGGTTAGTGGACTTTAGGCAATATATGATAATCAGGATTGAACTCTGTATTTCTTTAATTTCTTAGTTTGTTTTTTGTTTGTTTAGTCATGGTAGGAAAATGGCTGCAGTAGTGTTGGGATGCATATCTTTAACCACAGGATCTGGAATTAATAAATCTAACCCTTATCCAACTTTTAAATAAAAGTACTAGGTGATGTGGGAAACAAAGGTAGAAGAAAAATTATTAAATTTCCTTAGTATCTAGGGCGCCTGGGTGGCTCAGATGGTTAAGCGTCTGCCTTCGGCTCAGGTCATGATCCCAGGGTCCTGGGATAGAGTCCCGCATCGGGCTCTCTGCTCCTTGGGAGCCTACTTCTCCCTCTGCCTCTCTCTCTCTCTCTCTGTCTCTCATGAATAAATAAATAAAATCTTTAAAAAAAAAAAATTTCCTTAGTATCTACAGCCCATTGACAAGTCCTTGAAATAGGTTGAGTGACCTTTCTCTAGGGACACAACTGCCTCGATGTTGACATTTGCTAAGGGCAAAAGGCAACCTTAGCCTGACCCCCAGGATCCTGTAAGTCTACCTTAACATATAAAAATTCCTTTGGAAACTTCCTTTATCTCTACTCCCCAAGATACATGTTAGCAATCATCCCCCAAGCACATGACCCACTGATATACATCTGAAGGGTCTCATGACTCAGGTTTTATTAGACAGTAATAAATGACATTTTCCCAACAATAGCTAGGCCCCTCAAGGGCCCCTCAAAACCTTGCTTCTAAATTCCTTGTAGCCTCAGTCTATCCCTAACCCCCTCCCAACTTAAAAGTATATAATGGGCCACTCCTCATGACCCCAGTGCGGCTTTTTCTGCCCACAGGGTCCTGTCCCTGTGCTTTAAAAAACCACCTTTTTGCACCAAAGACGTCTCAACAATTCTTTCTTGGCCACTGGCTTCAAACCCTAACATCTTTTCCTATATCACCAGACTTTGCTGATGGGACACAACTAGGTCACATCCCTATCTCTGACCCAATCACCAATCACTGTGCTCAGTGCTGGGGCTTAGGTCTGGACCCCTGCCTGTCCTGAATCTGCTCAAGAATGAAGGCACTTCACTAGATGGACTAGGCCAGTAGCCAGCCCCCCGCCCCATTCCCTGAACATAACTGCAAGTGTCCGCCAAACCAGAGTGCTGCAGCATGGCACTGGGGGAATCCGTAGTGTCCACTGCAATGTGGAACCAAGTCCTGGCCTGAGATTGCGGAGATTTCTGTTGGAGAGTTAGCTTTAGCCACATTATCTTTGTGATTTTGCCAAGTCTCCTGACCTAATCCTTCAGTTGCATGTTAACTTCTTTTACAAAGGATGCTTGCTACAAGACTACTCCTGGGCTTTTTATTTTTGTTTTTAGAAAATTCGTATCTAGTTCATGCAACCTCATTCCAACACCAAAGATAATTCAGTCACTTTAAACGCCATATGGAATAAATAAATGTTTTAAAACAAATCAAACTTAATTCCCTGTAAAAATCATCAGCATTGGTTATTCTGATTCAATATGTAAGGTCAGCAAAGGTCAAGGCTTTTGGCAGGCCTATAAAGGAGAAACGAGAGGAATTAGAAAGCAGGAGACTAAAGTCACTTTGTGAATTAGAAAGCGATGGCAGAATTGTTATTTATTTTATTTTTATAACTTCCCAGAATAAAAAAAAAAAATGTGGACTTGCAGCTGAAAATTGGCTGGTGATCACAGCCTGGCAAACTGAGCAAGGGCACATGTGTATTTGAGGGAGGAGATCATCCAGAGTCTAACTTACATTAGCATACATTGAAAATAACCCAAACTAGAGGGAAACCTTACCACCCAGTTCAATTCAATTCAAGGAACAAATATTGATTTAGCAAGCAATGTGTCCCAGGCTTTGCACTAAAAAGATAACAAAAAGGAGGAAGAGATTGAGTCTGTCATCAAGGAGCTTACTGTGTTAAAGAAATGAGGTAATCGTCCAATGTTTCAAAATAATTTCAGAACACAAGCAATTAGGAGAGAATGGTTGTGGATGTCATTGGTGATATCTACTACATATAAGGAAACTGATCTATGTCAGGTAGTATATCTGGGAGTTTACATTCTAAAGAAGCAAACAAAAACAAAAAAATACAAGTTATGAGTTAAACTTTATAATGTTGAATTTGCTGATCCAATCATGGAGAGACAGAAACATTTACATATCTTGCCCAAAGTTATCTTGTTCCCAAGTGGCAGAGCCAACATACAAATTGAGGTTTTCTGTGACTCTAAAGTACATCCTTTGCTCCACACCAAGTGACCTTCCAAGGAACTTTCACCAGGTTAGCAGTTTGAGCATCTTTATCAAACATCCAAGTCAGACAGAAGTGAAGGAAAGCTAAGATCTTCAATCCAGAAAGATAGATGTTGCAGAATCCATCTCTGTCTAAATTTTTATAAGAAAAGAGATCTGTGATTGAGTCAGAGATTGTGATATATATATATATATATATATATATATATATATACACACACACATATATATATCACAAAACAAAATACAAAAAATCTAAAGTGAATAAGCATGTAATATACATATATAAAATATATGCTATAAATAATATATAAAATATAAGTCCATATTAAATATAATATATGCATTTACTCTTTTTAGATTTTGTGTGTGTGCGTGTGTTTTGTTTCTCTTGTCCTACTCCAGAAGGGAAGACATCGATCCATTCCTACATCAAGACAGAGAGGGAGATCATTCAGTATTTATTTCACAAACGATTGTTGACTGCCAGCTTTGCGTTAGTCATCAGAGAGATTAGCTTGCTAAGACACAGTTTCTATCTTCAAGGAGTTTGTAATCAAGTAGGAAAAATGAATTTATAATCAATTACGATACAAGCTAGGTGTCATACAACAAATACGTATGTGAACATGTGGGAGCAAAGGGAGATATGGAATGGGAAGGTTCACAGATGGTGAAATTGAGGATGAAAGAATTTCCTAATCTCATCAGAAGAGGTGGAAGAGAATTCCAGGCAGGAGAAATTGCTTTAACACACACAGAGAAAGAGCATGTCTTCTTGGCTGAATTTAGGCATGCTTTGGGTTGAGGTGAGATTTAGTTTGGTCTGTTTTCTGTATGTCCATGATCTCCAAAATTTTTGCCGTGAAAATTGCCAGTAAACATTTCTGTGTATGAACATCCAAGATGTATGTATTTCTGTAGTTATCACTGCTGTCCTTTTCTGTAAATATACGTAAAACTCCACTTATGTCTAATTAAAAAATCAATTAACAACAATCACCATAAGTTATAATAAATGCTACTATTTATTGGTCAAGGAACTTTCTTCCAAACTATTGTGTTTTTTATAATTTAACTTCTGTACCCCTTGCAGCAACCCCATACAATAGGTGCTATGTTAGCCCTTTCTCATTGTTGATAAGGAAATCTAGGTATAAACTGGTGTTTTAACTTTCCTACCCACACTCCATGGATCATCTTGCACAGAATAACTCTCTGCAGTAAATGGTAGCAGAGACTAGGTGTGGCTGTTACACATAGAGCGTTTGTTGAACATCCTGAGAAATATTAGAGGTCCTTGAAAATGTGTGCATGTTTTTTTGTGTGTTTAAATTTGGCAAGAGTCAACGTTAAATATCATTAAAGATTCGTTCTTTCCTGCCTTCGGTTATTCACAAAATAGTTTTTGTTTGCAGTCCTGTGATTAAACAAATAATCTCTCTGGACCTTTATTTTCTCTTTACTAAATTTCACCTTTATCTATGCTGATTGGGCGACTCTGTTGTTTTTCTGATATTTTTCAAAATAACATTTTTTTTCAAATTATAAATTTGTGACATTTCCAATGTAGGCAGTTTGGGGAAGGAGAAAAATGTGATGAAAAAATTATGTGTGCATATTTTACCAACCAAAGAAAACACTATTAACATTTTGGTGTATATCCTTTACCAGTTGCAGGATATCCATCATGGGTTCTAGACATGTTTAGTCCTTCCACTAAGGCCTCCCTCCATCTCCCCACGCCTTCTACATCAGTACTTTTTTTTCCGTTATACATGGTAATTTAGTTCACTTTTAGCCAGCTTTAGATAGGGTAATTAAGCCAGATTTCATTTAAGACCACTTACTGATTTCTAGATAAGAGGAAATTTCCAGCTCTTTGCAAGAAAATTTCTCATAATGTCCTTTGAAAGCCAACATATTTATGAGAGTGCTTTGCAATAAATCCCTTTCTTTTACATCTTCTAAATTAAGCCTACGTTGTGTTTTGAAGTCTTTAAAAGTTATTAAAACAATCGTTATTTCACCCATTTCACTTTGCAAAGATGACTGCCCACAGGAAAGAGAAACCAGTTTATGCAGACATTTAAGTGGAGTCAAATGCACTAATACTCTTATAAAAGTATGTGAAGCCCCAGTACTGGGATTCATATTAGAGACAGAGAGACCACCAAAACAGTATTTATAGGTCGAAGAGATGAGAAATACATCTTCTGATATGTTTGTAAATGTCAAGACTACAAGCGCTTTGGCAGTGCGGATCCCGGGCTGTGGTTATCTGGGAGAAGACAGGGACCAGAGGAAGGCAGAGAGGGAGACTAGAGGTGACAGTCCAATTATTGGGAGTCCTGAACATCACGTAAAGAATAGAAGATTGTAAATGCAGTCACCAGCAGACAAACCTGCATTTAAATCCTAATTTATCAATTTACTCAGTTGTGATTTATCTGGAATAATAATAGGTAATATATGTTGCTTATAGTTACACAGTTAGTAGATGGCACAGTCAGATTTAAATCTCAGCATTCTAACCTCAAAGACCATATGCCTGGCAATTCCACCATACTAATTCTCCAAATGAAGGAGGATAGTGAGTGTACAATCAGGGGCATGAACCCCGGAGGTCAAATGCTTAGATGAGCTATTGTCAAAGCATTGTCTGTGAAGTCCTTACGGTGTTGAGTGTGGGTCCTAAGATCCTTTCGGGGAGTTTGCAAAGTCAGAAATCTTTTAATGATAGTAGTAGGAACTTATTAGCTTATTTTCACTGTCTTGACAATTGCATTCTTCTTTAAAAAGCAATGCCAGATAACCTTTCTACTGTTTTTGCACAACTAAAGATCTTGGAACCAAGCAGTACTAAGAGTCATTGCATTCTTTACTACCATTCATTCACAGAAGGGAGAAAAAGCCATACCAAAATCAATCTTATTAAATCTCAGTCTTTGTGTTCATGTCTCTTTAATATTCTGTGTGAAAAAATGAGAAGTACTCGTAAAAATATTTGCCAAATGTCAAGGTCTGGTATTTATTTCAAAAGCACTTGTGTGATTCTCTCAGTTGCAAGATGAACTAGCTATCTTTTCTAGGGCCACCAGTTTTACTTGAAAGAATGGTGGACAGACAATAGCAGTGACCATTCAGACTTGGGTACTAGACAAATTTTCTTGAAAATAAGGAAAACAAACATTACTTCAAGGAAAACAACTGGCAGTGTTTGTTGTCAGTGACAAAATTTAAGTGCTCAAGAAATCATTAAAATTTTGGAAAACTTGTACCCATCACTTTCTATTATTTGAAGATTTTTTTATAAGATTAGTGGTGATATTGATGAAAGTGATTTTTGAAATATTGTATAATAAACTGTGTATTTGGAAGATCTGAATTCAATAATTTATTATTTTCCAAATGGTCATTGCATGATGTTACATGATAACAAAGACATTCATAATATCTGATAAACCATTGGATTGTAATGTAACACATTATGGAAAGTTTTTGATATGATTTCAGATTGCATATTGCAACTATTTTTTAAAAACTTGTACTTGTTGGATTTTGCTATGATATCAAAGGAGAATACTCAGAATTACATGCAAATATTATTAAATACTCCTCCATTATTCAGTTATATAATAGTATGAAGCAGAATTTTTTTTTCATTTACTTCAACTAATACAACATATTATATCAGATTGAGTGTAGGAGCAGATAGACGAATTCAGTTGTCCTTTATTGAGTCATACATTAATAAGATTCACCTTTAAAACAACAGCACTGTTCTCACTGAGTCTTTGTTTTTGGAAAATAGTTAAATTTCATATAAATATGTTAGTTATTTACAAAAGAATAAAAAAAATTGAGAATAAAATAGGAAAACTTGCAGTTCCAGGAATAGTAATAAAGATCCAGAGGCGTGTTCTCATAAAAGAGGAGACAAAATCTAGAGGAAGTCTGAGTGACCATTTGAAAGTATGGGAAGATAATATGCGGGGGCTGAATGCCAATCTTTTAAAAGTGATGACTCTAAAAATTATGTTGCATTTTATCATGATAAAGAATATAAAAGAAACAGATTTGGGAACTGTGGGAGGGGAAATGTTGATTTTAGCTTTGGACATTTTAATTTGTAACTTAACAGATAATAATTGACTTAATGATCTTGATTTGGAAGTTGGAAATATGTGTCTCTACCCAAGGCGGTTGACTGGGCAAGCAGTAGAGTTTGAAAGATATTAGCAATTCTATGTATAAATTTATAGGTTGGGAAAATTTAACTAGGGAAAACATATATAAAGATAAAATTAGAAAACTGAGGACCAGTCCATCATTCTCAGGACAGGTGGGGCAAGTCAAGTTCAAAAAACACAAAAAACCATACAACACAAAGAATAAATTATCAGAGAGGCAGTGAAAGAAGATTATGTTTTGGAGGGTGTGTGATGAGACTTTCAAAGCATCCATTTTAAATGTTGCAGAAACAAAGTTAGATAAAAATTGAAGAGAGTCCATTAGCTTAGGCCAGTGGTTGTTTTATGATGGTCTAAGCCAGTGGTTCTCAAACTTCAGCAGGCATCAGAATGACCTAATGTGCTTGTTTTTTTTTTTTTCTTTGCAGTTACTAGACCTTTTTTAAAAAATTTTTTATTGTTCTGTTAATCACCATACATTACATCATTAGTTTTTGATGTAGTGTTCCATGATTCATTGTTTGCATATAACACCCAGTGCTTCATTCAGTACGTGCCCTCTTTAATACCCATCACCGGGCCAACCCATCCCCCCACCCCCCTCCCCTCTAGAACCCTCAGTTTGTTTCTCAGACTCCATCGTCTCTCATGGTTCATCTCCCCCTCCGATTTCCCCCCCTTCATTCTTCCCTTCCAGCTATTTTCTTCTTCTTCTTCTTCTTTTTTTATTTAACATATATTGTATTATTTGTTTCAGAGGTACAGATCTGAGATTCAACAGTCTTGCACAATTCACAGTGCTCACCATAGCACATACCTTCCCCAATGTCTATCACCCAGCCACTATCTATCCCTCCCACCACTCCAGCAACCCTCAGTTTGTTTCCTGAGATTAAGAATTCCTCATATCAGTGAGGTCATATGATACATGTCTTTCTCTGATTGGCTTATTTCGCTCAGAATAACACCCTCTAGTTCCATCCACGTTGTTGCAAATGGCACGATCTCATTCCTTTTGATGGCTGCATAATATTCCCTAATGTGCTTGTTTAAACAACGATTATTAGGCCCCAGGCCTAGATTTTCAGGAGGTTTATGGAAGGGCCCCAAAAGGTGCATTTCTTTTTTTTTTTTTTTTTAAAGATTTTATTTATTTGACAGAGAGAGAGACAGCGAGAGCAGGAACACAAGCAGGGGGAGTGGGAGAGGGAGAAGCAGGCTTCCCGCCGAGCAGGGAGCCCGATGTGGGACTCGATCCCAGGACCCTGGGATCATGACCTGAGCCGAAGGCAGACACTCAACGACTGAGCCACCCAGGCGCCCCCAAAAGGTGCATTTCTAACATGTTCACAGATGATATTGATATTGTTGATCCAGGTACCATATATTTTTATACAGAATTTCAAACACTTATTATTTTTTTGAATTACTTATTTTTAAAAATTGAAGTATAGTTAAATCACAATGTTACATTAGTTTCAGGTGTACAACATAGTGATTTTGACAACTCTATACATTATGCTATGCTCACCACAAGTTTAGCTACCATCTGTCACCATACAAAGCTATTTCAATACCATTGGCTATATTATCTATGCTGTGCCTTTCATCCCTGTGACTTATTCATTCCATAACTGGAAGCCTGTATCTCCTACTCCCCGTCACCCATTATATCCATTCCCCCCAGCCCCCTTCCTTCTGGCAACCATCAGTTTATTCTCTGTATTTATGGGTCTCTTTCTGCTTTTTGTTTGTTGTAGATGGTACATATAAGTGAAATCATACGGTATTTGTCTTTCTCTGTCTGCCTTATTTCACTTATCAATACCCTCTAGATCTATGCATGTTGTCACAAATGGCAAGATCTCATTTTCTATATGGCTTGGTAATACTCAATTTATATATATCTTCCTTATCTATTCATCTATTGACGGGCACATGGGTTGCTTCTATATCTTGGCTATTATAAATAATGCTGCAGTAAACATAGGAGTGTATATACCAAGTATCATATTTTTGAAGATCATTGGTTTAGGCAGTTAAAAGATCCCTGTCAATCACTACCACAGAAACATAGTGGGGTTGGGGGACTGCAGTGCAATGAGGTCAGAAAGTTGATCGAGCAGGTTCCATTTTTCTTTAAGAAACTTGACTTTGAAGATAGATAGGGCAGTTGCTGCTAAAGACAAAGGAAATGGGAAGAAATATTTGAAAAACGAATGAATGAGGGAAGGAATAAAAGGGAGCGATTTGAAGTTTTCTAGAACTGGTGTTGAAGTGGGCAAGAGTGATTGATGATGCACGAACTTGTAGAAATGGATCCAGAGTAGAGGTTTGGGAACATTGAACAACAATGTTGGTAAGAAAGATAGCCCATTAAGGGCCACTCTATATAATAGGTGTTCTAGCAAATGCCAGATATTCATTATCATAGTTAATATTTTCAAAAACCTTATAAAGTAGGTAGGAGAAGAGATCTTTTTCTAGGATCTATAGGAAGGAGGAAAGAATGGCTTATCTATAGATAAGTTAATTGGTATAGATTTGACTTAAATTAGCAAAATTCAGAGAAAAGGGGTACCTTGGAATGAGCCAAGGGAGAAGGAGCTGACTATGGTTTAAGGAGCTGTAGTAGGTGCCTCTAAGATGCCCCTCTTGAGTCTCATCTCCTGATATTTACTCCCTCATTTAACTCCCTTCCTTTGTGTGTGGGTAGGACCTAGTGATATGCTTCTAATGAATACCACAGACGTGACAGGGTTTTACTTCCAAGATTAGGTTGTAAAAAGAGAATGGCTTCCAAGAGAGAGCCCTCTCTCTTGCTCTCTGTCAGATTTCTTGCCCAGCCAGAGGAAGAGGCCACACATTTACTATCAGCCTGTGGCCAGCCCTTGACCTTACTGACTTAAACCGCCATTAGAGTGTAATGCTCTTTTTCTCAATAATTAAGTCAGTTTCCTGACTGTGAAATTCCCCATTTTGAATACACAAATCTAAGTTTTAAGCTATATGCTTTTATATTCACTATCTTAAGCAAGTATATCTGCTATTGTGCTATTCACTGGGATTATGAAAAACTTTTGTGAAATCCGCCTCCTTAAACCTTTTTATATCCTACTGATAAAGAAATTTCTGAATGCAGTTATGGTGAGGATATATGTTGCATATTTCTCACTCCACAGATTCAAGCTTTGAATCAGCTAATTTGATGGATTAAAACTATGTATTTGCCCCCTTCTTAGTTGCAAACCCAGATGAGAAAAGATGTTCTTCTAACTTCAAAGAGGACTGCTTTTTAGTCGTATATAAGCAGATTTTTTTCAGTCTTTTAGCTGATAGAACACAGCTTAGTGTACACTTCTATCTGCCTACTCATCCATTTGTTCAACATATACTTAGTTATTAAGTGTCTATTGAATTCAAGTGCACTTAAAAATGGCCAGGTCTTCCTTTACCATCATGTGTACTACTACTATCCTAAGAGAAGAAAAAAGATTTTTATGGTAAAGCATGTATCTTAATATTATGTATCAAATATTATTTAGACTTTTTGGTTTTTGGAAAATTTCCATTGGAGATAAACATCAGTGAACTTTCATTCCCCTCTCCTTCCTTCTCTCCCTTCCCCCACTCCTCTTTCTATCCTTTCTTTCTCCTTCCTTTATTTTAAAAAATACATGTATCCTTGAGAAACAAAGAATAGTGGGTTTAAATAGTGGGTATAATGTATATATATATATATATATACACACATGCCCTGCTCTCCCCCGTCTTTTTAGACCTGCCAAATACAGGCAAATACTGAAAGTCACATTACAAACATGCTCCTGAATCAAATATTCATAAGGAAGTAAAGATAGATATTTTTCTAGCAAGTAAAAAAAAATTTGCAATTCCAATGTTGATAGAATTGAAAATAACATTCGCATAAATTGTTTGAACAAGGAAATATATGAAACAACAGTACATTTTGTAGCCCCTGACTCAAAACAACCAGAGGAACTAATTTGTTAAGCTGATTTTAATTTCTTTCATTAGTTCTCACTGGAGAAATTAAAGCATACTGGAATATAAAGCATTTTGGTAACTGTAATGATTAATTTTAATGGAGGAAAAAATAGACATTTCCCAACCTCAAGATCTCTAGAAAAACTGCACAGTTACCTATGCAGAGTGGTTTCTCAGTAAGTGGATTTCTAAGGAGCTTCAACGGGAATGGGTAATACTGGTAATTTTTTAGATCACATGTGATATTTAGGGTAAATGATGCTAAAAATATGCTAACATAGTACCTAGTCTGTGCCCCTATAATAAAATGATCAAAGCAGTTCTTCCTTACCATCAAAACAGATGGCTCTAATGATTTGTCAAGCCATTGTTAATTCATTTGCAAACAACAGAGATCAGTTGGCAAATGTGTACTGAGAATGAGATGTTACTGTCCATAAATGCTTCTCAAGTTTGTTTTGTCTTATCATTACTGGAAAATGGTGTTTACCTAAGTTAAATTATTTGTGTGAAACATCCCTGTGACAGTACGGCAGTTATAATAAATTACCTGTAAAGTGAAATGAACATCACCTGGTTAATATGGTTGTGGTAGCGAAATTGACCTCATGGAGTAAGAGAACACATCTATGTCCTTTAAAATTTTATGAAAGAAACATTATGTCTTTTCCTAGTTCAAGAATATGTTTACTTGGATATGATTAATGCATCCTCCATAAGGCATAGAAAATACTATATAAAATGGCAATAAATGCTGAATTACACATTTTATAATATCACGAATAAAAGTTATTTGAATAGTTTAAATATCAAATAAGAGAGTATTGAAAACTTCCAGCTCATGTTATTCAGGATAAAGCCAAGTAAGCCAATTTATTTAAGGTTTTTGTAACACACCAAAACATTTGCTTATGTTCATTGGGCAGTTTTTTTCAAGCTGTTTGTGATCTCTGGTTGTAACCAGAGAGTGAGTCATAAATGAAATACATATTTGTACTTACTTGGTATTACAAGCAATCTTCTGAACCTGAAATTGAGTTTTTCAAACTTTGATCTTCACGGAACTTTGGGTTGTTTTTATCAATATCTTTATGGCCTCAAGTTAGAAGGTGATTGGAGATTTTAATCTTGTCCATATTATATAGTACAGACAGATCTGAGGGAAAAATATTCTTTCTCAGAACAAGCATTTATCACTTATTGATGTGAGTAATGTTTCCAATTAGGCCACACAAGCCTTGTTTTCTTTCTTAACTGATCTTACTTGAGTTAAAATATGTTGCATGATTTGTGATTGATGGTTTGCCAGATAAACCATTTAAAAGGTAGCAAGGATAGACAAAGGTGTTGGGATGCCTCTGACTATAATAAATAACATGAGATACGTGTTAAGAAAACTGTGAAATTAGATATTGAAGAGCATTGATGCTTGGGGTAGTAGATGCTTCGATTCAAGCTGGAATTATAAGTCAAATAAAGTTGTATTGTGAATTGCTTAGACCGAGGAAACTTATAGGTGGTACTGGTCCTGGCTTGTCATCTATTTTTTTCATGTTGCTCTGGTCTAATTTTTGTTCAACTAACTTTCACCACCCTGGGAAAGATTTCCTGCATTTCGATAATCCCTTGGAATTGAAACATGTCTATAGTCCAGACTTCTAAATAATCTCATTATGCGATGGCTAATATTAGCCTTAATTTTAATTTTCTCCATTTCTTTAAGGGTGTGCCCAAAATATGTAAAATATAATGTACTCCCCTAGCATGTATGCCACAGCTATATAAACCAGAGACCTTAATGGCACAAATAACCTTCATGACACTTGAACATCTGTCTCTACTTTCAGAAATATGTTTTACTTTCAGAGCTGATGCCTGCTCTCTTTTTTTCTTTTTTTTTTTTTTTTAAGATTTTATTTATTTATTTGACAGAGACACAGCGAGAGAGGGAACACAAGCAGGGGGAGTGGGAGAGGGAGAAGCAGGCATCCTGCTGAGCAGGTAGCCCGATGTGGGGCTTGATCCCAGGACCCTGGGATCATGACCTGAGCCGAAGGCAGACGCTTAACCGACTGAGCCACCCAGGCGCCCCGGATGATGCCTGCTCTCTTAAGAAGAGACTCCTTGCAAAGTAAGACATTATTTTACTGGTTAAGTTCACAAAAAAAACTTTTCCTAACAACGTGGACTCCAGGAACAAAAATATATGACTTTATTTAAAGTCAAATTATAGAAAAAAGTGTTTCTACCCATACATTTTGAAAAATAGTATTAATCATTAAATTTGGAAGTAATTAGGGGTGCCTGGGTGGCTCAGTTGGTTCAGTATCTGCCTTCAGCTCAGGTCATGATCTCAGGGTCCTGGGATGGAGCCCTGCTTCGGGCTTTCTGCTTGGGTGTCTGCTTCTCCCTCTTCCTCTGTGCTCACTCCCTCTGAGCTCTCTATCTCACTCAAAATATAAAAATAAAAATAAAAAACTAAAAAATAAAAAAAACCTTAAAAAAATTGGAAGTAATTGTTCAAATGGAGGAATCATTTGTTACTTTATTGTTTTGCTGGTATTTGTATTTTCACCTTGTAGGTTCTCCACAAGAAGTCTCTCTGCATTCTAAGTTTCGCAGGAGAGTATATTTTCTCTGAGCTTGTTTGTAGTTAATTGTAGTTAATTATTTGTAGTTAATTATTTCATTCAAAAATATATCATACCCTTTATGTGTGCCAGGCATTGTTCTAGGTGCTGGGATTAAAATGCTGAACAAGACAGTGTCCTGAAGAAATGTACCTTGATATTTTTAGTCCACAAAACTCTCACACCTTTACTTGACTTGTAAAAGTGTGTAGGTTTTTGCAATTTATCACCTCCCTTTATGTAGCATAGCATGTGAGGCATGACCTGCCATATTGAAATGCTGCATATACCCAACGCTGATTGTTTTAATGCCAAGATTGTCAGACAGAGTATGATGTATGGAAATTCTATGCTTTAAAAATGTGTTATACTTCATCGAAAGAGAAAACATAACCCTACAGAGAGAGAAAGCCAGGAAAATGTTTAAGAGCAAAATGAATTCAATATCAATTTAATATCATGTTGTGATACTGAACCAATGTTTTTAAATCTTGACTTTAACACCTATAGTGAAAATTGTCATTAGTACCTAGGAGGTAACAGCTAGGTAGCCTGGGCTCTTGGAATTAAAGTTTCCCTCTGAGAATGAAATTAGACACAATCATCATGAAACCACTGAAATCAGTCAGCTATAGAAATAACTGAAATACAGTAATAACCTATGACTGAAGAGTCTAGGAACATCTAAAAACAAATTTCTACGACTAGGTTAGTGGGTGACTGCCTTAGCATGGCTAAAACGATCACATATTCAATTTTGTTTGATTCTGTCTGTAAAAAGAAAAAAGAAAGAAAAAATACATTATTATAAAAGAATTAAAAAAAAAACCCACATAATGACAGCAAAATCTCTGGTAGTTTTGAAGGTCCTCCTTTTGTCCTAAATATACCATCCTATATCTTCTCTTTTGCTTAACAAGGATTTGCCTGATTATGAATTTAACTTTAATTATTAATTTACCTACTTGAAGACAGGCTGTGACCACAAGTTTATCACCATTCTAATAGGTATATTCTAATATCTTTAGAGGCTGGATTAATAATAAATTGTGGATTGGGCCCGGTGTGAGACAGGGAGCTGTGACCTTTGGTCAAACTAGAAAGGATGACCTGTCTAGACAGGCATCAAACAGGACATATCTGTGAGCCACATTCAGTTTATAATCTCTGATGGATGCTCTTACACTGAAACAAGAACTTATTGAGAGTTACAGTGGTTAAAGGAGACTTAATATTTCCCTGCTACTTCTTTATAAAAGAGGACAAATGTATCTGGTAGTTAAAGTATGCATATATGCATGTATATATCTATCTATACTCCCACATGTACATGTACTCACATGTATGTACACACATATATATACACCTACACATATCTAAATATACATGCATACATATATGTGGGTATGAATATATATAGGTATATATTATATGGGAGTGCATATATATATGTATATATGTTTTATGTGTATATATTTATCTTTATACATTCCTTAAATAAAAACTTTTTTTTTTAAGATTTTTTATTTATTTATTTGTGAGAGAGAATGAGAGAGAGAGAGAGCACATGAGAGGGGGGAGGGTCAGAGGGAGAAGCAGACCCCCTGCCGAGCAAGGAGCCCGATATGGGACTCGATCCCGGGACTCCAGGATCATGACCTGAGCCGAAGGCAGTCGCTTAACCAACTGAGCCACCCAGGCGCCCCAAATAAAAACTTTTTTAAACAACTAAGATCATAGTTTACTCTTTTATCCTAGAGATCATACTGTTTTTATCTTATGCCTGAATTTTCATTAGATCAGTTACTCCAGGTAATTCCTCAAACAGGGAATTTTGTGTTCATCAACTTGTTCAGGACATCTTGTACTTGAAAGGCAATAAAATATTTTAGAGTAATTTATGAGTCCATTTTAAAAGTGCCGTGAATGTAGAGGAGAAACTTTGTTCCTCAGTTCTGAGAGAGCTCATTGGTAAAGGTGTGGTATGCATACCCACCCCAAAGCAAGCCCACTCAGAGCAGCCCTAGGGAGCAAGATATGTCTTTAGTAACTGCTGGGAGGATAGATCTTGCGATTGTCTCATATTCTCTTCCCATCATTGCCCCTTGTATAAAAGCAGAGTTGGGGTGGGGTGGAGGGCACCCTTATCCCACCCTACCTACAAAGGTGCCCTGATTGATCCCAATCTCACTCCTCCTTCGAAAATAATTGTTTTAGAGAGTTCAGCCTTAAGCCTAGCTTCCCATGATATTTCTCTGTCAATTAAATTGGTTTAGGAATAGGAGACCTGGGCCAGAGAAACAAAGGTGGATGTTGACGAGTAATTGAGGAAAGAAAGTTCCTTACTTTTCTTTCTGTCTTTCTGGATGTTATGGCATGTGGATATGGGTCTTGAAACTGTGGCGGTGATTTAGAAAGTCTTAGAATGGCTAAGGAAGTCAGTGCAGAAAAGGGGAGTGGGTATTGTCTTCATGATATTTTTGAGCTGCTGTGTGAAACCAAAGTTGAAAACCCTATCTAACTCTGCATCACCCACATATATAAGCCAATAGATTCTCCTTTTGCTCAAATCAGTTCAATTTTCTCTTTCTTAAAATACAGAATTCTTACAGAGGTGAGGACTGGTGTTCAGACATAGTGTCATCATTTTCCTGCCTTTTTATACACAGATGAACAGAGATTGCTTTGCAGTCATTGAATCTATGCCCACGTACCCTTTCCTGTGGTTCACCTTTGGTGAAGGATGGTAATCCTTGCCCTCTGCCACTGGCTTAACTTTGTTGAGCAGTGAAGGGTTCTTCACTTTGTGGAATAGTGAAGGGGATTATGTTTCAAGTTAGATAAAGAAGTGAGCATTGTAATTATCAATTTTATGTCAATTAAAGCTGAAATTTTAAAACAAGAAGTGAACATGATTAAGTATTTCCATTTGTGGGAGAAGTGTTCTGAAATACGTTCAAAGCAAGTAACCTCATCATACTAACAATTTACAGTGAAGACTGGTTGAACATCATTCATAGAGCTACGCTTCTGTAAAGAGACAGATTCTCTACAACACAACGCCTTTTGTCTCACCTTGAAAAGAAACTATTAATTCCCATTTCTTTGTGATTCTTTGAACTCTATCATTCTCATTATGGGGAATGTCATGAAGAAAAGGCAGCAAGCCTCTGCATGAAGAGCTGTGAAATTCATTCGTGAGTAACAGCAATCAACTCGCTTATCTAACACAGTGCCCACAAGAATGATGCAAAAGTACAAAATTCAGAGCAAACTAGAAAAAAAGTCTAAAAGAGGCCTGGAGGAGATGCGCCTTCCAGCTTAGTCTGGTGGGGAAGACAGGGCAGAGTGGTGCATCTGGCACGATGACATGAGTGATGGTTTTAGTGGGGATAAGTTAGCCTGCGTCTTCATGTCTGGTGCCAGAAAAGCTGCTGGCATCGTGAAGGGAATCTACTCTGATGAAGTAAGATAGGAGATACCATGCCATTTAACACAGAAAGGTCTTGGTTTGCAGTTTCACTATGGAATGAAGGCTATGTAGCACCAGCCTGCTGTCTGGCACCGGAACGTTGGCTTCCTATTTAGGCTGCTCTTTGTGTCCCTGCAAACAGGGAATTGCAGGGAGAAAAGCCAGAACAACGAGTGGAATAGAAGCCTGAGAGAGTCAGCACAATCACACAGCCAATATTTCATTGACTAATACATGAAAAACCTTCTATGAGAGAGACAGATTAACTTGGAAACATATGACGAATACCATTCTGCTGTTGGGAAAACCATAGTGTTGTCTCCTATCTGTCTGTACGCCATGGTGGCTCTTTGGGAACCATGGTCTCTGGCCAGCTTGTGGGATGACTGCTCTGTTACATTCCCTCACCCCATTCCCACAATGGCAACAGTTTCAGCTATGGAAGGGAACTCTGTGTTTCCATGCCTAAAATGGAGCTTTAAAAGCTCATTGTACAGTGTCTGCAAGTCCAGCATCTACACTGAACCAATGAAGCAAAACAAAGGCCAGGAAAGGAAATAATAGGGTTTAGAATTAAAGGTAATCATTTCATGAATGTAGCCTACCTTTAAACAGAAAAGATGTATAAGTTATTCTTCTAAGGATTAGGCTTTCTGGCATATTACACTTTTACCTCTTTTCATTTTTAGTTTAAAAAATCGATTCTTTCTTGGTGGATTCTTGTCCTTAAACATTTTGTCTCCCTGTCTCACTGTTGTTTCCCTCAGACTCATTATAGAAGTTGGTTTGGATGATGAATGCCATCTTTCAGGGTCCTTGGAACTATCTTCCAATTACTGAGAAGATGCCAATTAAAATTGGGTGGTTTATTTATTGAAAAATAATCAGTAATTTTTCACAACTCAAAAAGGACACTTGTTAAAATATGCTGAAGAGAATATTTATTAGTGACAATGTCTGGACCTGAAAGAGCTAGACTGGAGAGGAATACATATGAAAATAAAACCAGTTAAATTTATGGAAACAATCAGCTGATAGGACAAAGTATTCAGAAAAAGTAATACTTTCCATTTCATAGATTTCATATTTAAAAAAATAATATTTAGACCTCTAATTGAGCTTAATGGTAAACCTTTGAATTAGATAATGTAAATATTATTATTATTTCAACCTTACAGGTGGGAAAACTGAGACAGTATTTGAGTAAGATTAAATATTTGGGACCTAAATAAACTTGTATTTATGTGCTCCTATTATGTGTTATGCACTATGCAAACTTACCATGTTGTGATTTGATCCTTGAGGTAAAAAACTTTTGAAACACAGTGGCTTAATCTGGTAGGAGAGCTTTCTTGTTTGCACCACATATCCAACGTAGGTAAGTGGGAATGTTTTGTACCTTTTCAGGGACCTATATCAATGCAGAGTGTTGACAATCATCAAAATAGGGAACTTTGACAATCACCAAAATAGGGACAGAAAACAGAATTTTCCAGTGGTTCTTTTTATTCTTCCAGGTTTAGTGATATATACAGACATATCACATCCTATAAGCTTAATGTGTGTGTTCTCATTTGTTACATGGATATATTGTAAAATGTTTATGTCACAATCAGGTTGGTTAGCCCCTTTACCTCATATAATTTCCATTTTTTGTTGTTTTGTTATAGTGATAACATTTAAGATCTCTCATAGCTACTTTGAAGTATATAATACAGTAATATTAACATAGCTCCCATGCTGTACATTAGATCCTGGGAATTATTCATCTTATAACTGAAAATTTAGACCCATTGACCAATGTCTCCACATATCCCCAACCCCCCGGTCCTGGTAACCATCAATCTACTCTGTTTCTAGGAGTTCAACTTTTTTAGATTCCACATATAAGTGAAATTAACAGTATTTGCCTTTCTTTGTCTAGCTTATTTCACCCAGCATAATGCCCATAAGTCCCATCCATGTTGCTGAAAAGGAAGACATTCCTTCCTTTTTTATGGCTAAATAATATTCCATCGTGTGTGTGTGTGTGTGTGTGTGTGTGTGTGTGTGTGTGTGTGTTTATCACATCTTTATTCATTTACACATCATTGAACACTTAGGTTGTTTCCATGACTTGGCTATTGTGAATAATGCTGCAATGAATATGGAAGTGTAGATACATCTCTGAGATAATGATTTTGGTTTTTTGGATATATACCCAGAAATGGAATTGCAAGATTATATGGTAGCCCTGTTTTAATATCTTGAGGAAACTTTGTTCTGTTTTCCATAGTGGCTGAACCAATTTACATTCCCACCAAAAGTGTACCAGATTTCCCTTTTCTACAAATCCTCACTATTTGTTAGCTCCTGTCTTTCTGATAGTAATCTTTCTTACAGGTGTGAGGTGAAATCTCATTGTGATTTTGATTTGTATTTCTCTGAGGAATATTAATATTGAGTATCTTTTCATTTACTATTGGCCATTTGTGTGTCTTCTTTGGAAAAATGTCTATTCAGATCCTTTGCCCATTTTTTAATTGGACTTTATTTTTGCTTTTAAATTGTATGAATTCCTTATATATTTCAAATATCAGATATATGGGTTGCACATATTTTCTCCTAATCTGTAGGTTGCCATTTAATTTTATTGATTGTTTCTTTTGCTGTACAGAATCTTTTTAGTTTGGTGTAGTCCCACCTGTTAATTTTTGCTTTGATTGCTTGTGCTTTTGTCGTCATAAACAAAAAGTTATTGCCAAGACTGATATCAAGGAACTTTTTCTCTAAGTTTTGTTCTAGGACTTTTATGGTTTCAGGTCTTACATCTGAGTCCTTAATCCATTTCCAGTTAATTCTGTAAGTAGTGTTAAATAAGGGTCCAATTTCATTCTTTTGCTGTGAATATCCAGTTTTCCCAGTACTATTTATTGAAAAGAACATCCTTTCCTCGTGTAGTAATTTTGGCTCCTTTGCTAAAAATAAGCAAAATTGATTCTATATGCATGGATTTATTTTTGGGTTCTCATCTGTTCTATTAGTGTATGGATATGTTTTTATTTTAGCACCATACTGTTTTGATTAAAATAGCTTTGTAATATAGTTTGAAAAAAAGTTCGATGTCTTAAGCTTTGTTTTGTGCCTTAACTTTGTTCTATTAGAGGTCTTTTTGGGTAGCATTTGAATTTTAGGTTTGTTTTTTCTATTTCTGTGAAAAATACCATTGGAATTTTGATGGATTGCATTGAGTCTTTGGATGGCTTTGGATACTATGTATATTTTAACATATTAGCTCTTCTTACCCATGAACATGGGGTATCGTTCTATTATTTGTATCTTCTTTAATTTCCTTCATCAGTTTCTTATAATTTTTGATGTATAGATCTTTCACTTCTTTGTTTAAATTTATTCCTATTTTATTGATTTGATGTTGTTGTAATGAGATTGTTTCCTTGATTTTTTTTTTCAGATAGTTCATAATTCTAATAGTTCAGAAAGAAACTGACTTTTGTGTGGTGATTTTGTATCCTGCAAATTTACTGAATTTATTAGTTTTTTTTGTCTGTGTACTGGTTATGGAATATATGCATTTCCATGTATATTTACAGTAAAGATGCATTTAAAAATCTTTCACAAAAGAAACTTAAATATACAAGTAGGGTGTTGAGAGAATATGTAGAATGTGAACCACAACATTCTTTCAGGCATCAACTGTATAATGTGTGGGAGGGGAATTCTTCAGTGGTTTGATTTAATCATACAAAATATTCATCTATTATTTTTCATCAAGACATTCACATGAAGTGGGGAATTAAGGAAAGTAGGCTCATGGTCTCCAATTTAAAGTTATAGTAGTTCAGAGAAAACTGTATCTTTTTGCTTAACGTATAGTCCCTATACAGTGCAATATTTCCAAAGCAAATCTAATGTGTGGAACTCAGATGAAACTGCCACACCAAGTCTTCATGGACTGAGCCAAGCCCAGATGGGTAGGACACAGATTTTAAAATGTCAGATATCATCTTTGACAAGAAAGACATTCAGATGTTAACTTCACAACATTACTCTAAAATTCCACCTTGATTTCATTTATTTAAATCTCTGAACCACAAGTGAGTTGTTTATTAATTTTAATAGTGGAGTCTTTAGGATTTTCTATATACAAGATCATGTCGTCAGCAAAGAGAGACAATGTTACTTCTTTTCTGATTTGGGTGGGTACTATTTATTTCTTTTTCTTGCCCTATTTCTCCGGCTAGGACTTCCACTATGATGTTGAATAAGAATGGTGAGAGTGGGTACTCTTGCCTTGTTCCTGACCTTAAAGGAAATGCTTTTAACATTTTACCATTGACTATGATGTTAGCAATGGGCTTGTTATATATGGCCTTTATTATGTTGAGATACATTCCTTTTACACCCAATTTGAGATCCTTGTTACCATTATTACTGTGAAAGGATGTTGACTTTTGTAAAATGTTTTTTTTATCTGCTGAGATTACCATATGATTTTTGTCTTTCACTCTGTTAATGTGATATATCATATTGATTGATTTGCATATGTTGAACCATCCTTGCATCCCAGGGATGGATCCCACTTGATCATGGTGTATGATCCTTTTAATGTGGTGTTAAATTTGATTTGCTAGTATTTTGTTGAGAATTTTTACATCTATATTCATCAGGGATATTAGCCTGTAGTTTTCTTTTCTTGTAGTTTCCTTATGCGGCTTTGGCATCAGAGAAATTCTGGCCTTGTGAAATGAATTTGGGAGTGTTCCCTTCTCTTCAAATTTTTGGACTAGTTTGAGAAGTATTTTATTAATGCCTCTTTAGATGTTTGACAGAATTCACCTGTGAAGCCATCTGATATTAGGATTTTTGTTGTTGTTGTTGGGAGGTTTTTGGTTATTGATTCAAGTTCCTTACTGGTAATTGGTCCATTCAGATTTTCTGTTTCTTCATAATTCACTGTTGGTAGTTGGTCTGTTTCTAGGAATTTATGTATTTCTTCTAGATTATTCAATTTGTTGGCACATAGTTGTTCATAGCAGTCTCTTATGATTCTTTGTATTCCTGTGGTATCAGTTGTAATGTTTCCTCTTGGATTTAAAAATGTATTTACTTAAATCTTCTTTTTCCTGGGTAGTCTAGCTAAAGGTTTGTCAATTTTGTTTATCTCTTCAGAAAACCAACTTTTAGTGTCTTTGATTTTTTTCTATTGCTTTTCTTTTCTGTATTTCATTTATGTCTGCTCAGATCTTTGTTATCTACTCCCTTGTGCTAACTTTGGCCTTTTTGCTGTTGAAGCTCTCTTCAGTTCTTCAGTCCAACATATCCGCTTTTTTTTAAATGTTTTCTGTTTCTTTAAACTTCTCATTTTATTCTTATATTCTTTTCTTAATTTCATAAGTTATTTATCTGTATTCTATTATAGCTCTTTGAGCATCTTTAGAACATTCTTTTGAAGTCCTTGTCAGGAAATTCATATGTTTACATTTCTTTAGGGCCATTTACTGTAGGTTTTTGTGTTTCTTTGGTGGTGTCATGTTTCCCAGATTCTTCATAATTTCCATAACTTTTCACAGATATGTGCACATTTGAAGAAAGAGGTCACCTCTTCTAGACTTTATGGACTAACTTTGGCAAAGGTCTATCTTCAGCAAAGGTGGAGGCATGCTGGAATATGCTGTTTGCCAGATTTTAGTGGTGGGACATCAAGTATAGGGGTGTGTGGTGATTCCAGGTTTGGAGGGGCATGATATCTTGGTAGCTCAAGCCACCGGGATCCACAACATTGACAGATGTTTGTGGATAGCTGTCTAAGTTTTTATCTTTTTGGGGGGATGGAGGCTGGGGTCTCCTAATTGGCCATCTTGGTAATATCACTTCCCACTGGCTGTTCAATTACCCATTCTGTAGTGACACATTCATTGGCTAAAACAAATTACGTGGTCGCACCGAACTTTAAAGGAGACAAGGAATTACAATCTCATTGTGTGGTTAAAATGGTGAGCACTGTGAATTGTGTAAGGTTGTTGAATCACAGACCTGTACCTCTGAAACAAATAATACATTATATGTTAAAAAAAAAAGAAGAAGAAGAAGAAGAAGATAGCAGGAGGGGAAGAATGAAGGGGGGGAAATTGGAGGGGGAGACGAACCATAACAGACTATGGACTCTGAGAAACAAACTGAGGGTTCTAAGGGGAGGGGGGTGGGGGGACGGGTTAGCCTGGTGATGGGTATTAAAGAGGGCACGTATTGAATGGAGCACTGGGTGTTATACGCAAACAATGAATCATGGAACACTACATCAAAAACTAATGATGTAATGTATGGTGATTAACATAACATAATAAAATAAAATTCAAAAAAAAGGAAGAAAGTCAGAATATATTTGCATAAGTCCTAATATTAACCATAATCTTTATTATCCTGAAAATACTGATAGAGAGATTAGAGAAATCACCAAAAACTACTTACATATTCCCTGACTTTTCTCTGCTGATCTTATCACTACATGGTCTCTTATCCCCTAATTATAGATTAGAAGTATGACTTGATTCATTTTGGGGTTTAAAAAACAATACAAGTAATTACCACCTAGGGTTTTTGTTTGTTTGTTTAATAAACGACTTGTAATCAAAAGCTTGAAATAAACAAAGAAAAAACCCAGTACACAGGAAGTTTTATCATATTATCCCCTTTGATCTTTATCCTCACTGTGATTACTTCAAGATTCCCCTCTATTTTCTCTGTAAATTCTTACACGCATGGATTTGAGACTTAGCAATTTTAACTCTTAAAATTTTTATATCTCCATCACCCTTAGTTGCAAAGAATAATATAAGCAAATTAAAAAGCCACTGGGGCTCTCGGGTGGCTTAGTCAGTTGAGCAACTGACTCCTGGTTTCAGCTCGTGGTGATTTCAGGGTTGTGAGGTCAAGTCCAGTGTCAGGCTCTGTGCTCAGCGGGGAGTCTACTTGAGATTTTCTCTCTCCCTCTCCTCCTGCCCCCCTCTAAAATAAATAAATAGATCTTTCTAAAAATATAGTTATTGAAAAGCTTAAATAAATAACACCTATAAAGAATTTATAAAACCAGTTAAAACGTTAAGAAATTAAAGAAATTATTGTGACAAAAATCCCAAAACTGACAAGCAAAGCATGTTGTTGCTCTGCATTTAAGCAAAATTCATGACCTTCTCAGCTGGATCTAGGCTGCTGAAGAGTTCTAACCTCCAGAAAAAACGTCTTCCTCACATAATTTATACAACTCATATTTTGTTAAGACAAACAAAGGTCAAGGGAAATTTTACCAGGTAACAGAATTTTGAGAAACCCAATTAACTGACTAACTTATTCGTTGTCGGGGCAGAAAGTCATTGTTCTCCCCATCCCCACAATATAGCATAGGCTTCGGACAATTAATTATAGTTTCCCCATGTCCCTTTCCCAAATGAGTATTATCAAAGATATTGTTTACCCTTCATCATGGTGTATTGATTATGTTGAGGGTAGTTAAATGAATTAGTTCTCATGGTTTGTTTATTAGATATCAGGATGTAAGAACTGGACAATTTTCTGGTTATATACATAGGCAGTTGTATCATATACAGCCAGATAGTTTTGAGTGTTTAGTTTAGAAGAGTAATATGCATAGATGCTGATGACCATGGAGCATAACAAAATAAAAACATATTTTTACTTTGGTCTGCTGCCCAATCCCTGTGGGGAAAACCCCTTCCCTCTTCTTAGTCCACATGATTTATGTAGACTGGCAATCCCCACCCCTACCCTCCAGTTGCAAGTATGAGCAAAAGACCTCAGCTTGTCCAGGGAGTGTGCCATACTCTGACAAAACAATTGTTTCAAGGATAGATATTAATACCCCCCAAAATGGCTGATAATCTCTGGAAAATCAGAGGGAACTCTTGGGAAAACACCCTCATTTCTATGAAATTTCCAGCAGTAAGGACAATATAGGGCTAAAACTTTTGGTGGCCCTTACACTTTCATCCTAAATATTAACCTTCCTGGATTAAAAAAAAAAAAGTTATGGTTCTTACCCTGCGAGTGTTTTGAAGATTAAAAGAAATAATGTTACGTAAACATCAACCCATGGTTTTGTCTAACTTAGAATAGATATACATTAAATGTTAAAAAAGCTAAAGTATAAAGGTGGAAGAAACATAGGGATTTCAGTTATAGGAAGAATTATATCTCTACAAACATACTGGCTATATTGGAGTAATAGACTGATCTATTATTTCCAATTATGGCTATATTACAATGACTCAGTACTGATGTAATCAAAGAATCACTGCAAAAATATCTTTTTTATGACAAATAAAGGATATGACAAATACAGTAAACTTTGTACATCAGTAGAGTGGTATTATATATGCTCACAATGACTTTGTGACTGGTAAGTTTTAGAAGGTATTCAACATAGCTTTAATGCTGAATACATTTTATTTCACCAGATTCTTTGATGTCAATTCATCATTAATGGGATACATGCCCTGGTAAATTTGGTATTTGCATAATGAACAAACCCTATCTCCTTGTATAGTGTATTTTAATACATTTTAAAATTTGACTAATGAGATTCATCAGAAGAGTGGTTTTTTTTTTTTTAAGATTTTATTTATTTATTTATGTATTTGACAGAGAGAGACAGTGAGAGCAGGAACACAAGCAGGGGGAGTGGGTGAGGGAGAAGCAGGCTTCCTGCTGAGCAGGGAGCCTGATGTGGGACTTGAACCCAGGACCCTGGGATTATGACCTGAGCCGAAGGCAGACACTTAACAACTGAGCCACCCAGGAGCCCCAGTCAGAAGAGTGTTAACATGCTCTGTTCAGAGGCCCATTTTAAAAGAATAATCCATCTCTATGCTGTCTGTCTTAATCAGCTTGGGCTGCTGTAAGAAAATATCATAGATAGGGTGGCTGAAAGAACAGATTTATTTCCCATAGTTCTAGAGGCTGCTAAGTTCATTATCAGGGTACCTGCACTGTCAGGTTCTGGTGAGAGCTCTCTTCCTGGCTTCTGTTGGATGTCCTCTTGTGTCCTCAACATGGCTGAGAGAGAGGGTTGTGGTTTCTTCCTGTTCTTGTAAGTATTCCACCCTCAGGACTTTATCTAAGCTTAATTACTTCCCAATGATCCCACCTCCAAATATCATCACACTGGGTATTAGGGCTTCAATATATAAACTTGGGCGTCAGCAACATAAACCTTCAGTCCATAAGACTACCTTAACTCTATTCCCAGCAGTTTTGTGAAGTGTTATTACCCTTATTCCCATTCATTAAAAAAGCTAGGCAGCAGATTAGATGCTGATAGTAATGATCAGATGCAAAATGCCTGCTGTTCAACCAAACTGCTGTCTCAACTACATGGGCAATATTTCTGATAGATAGCTGCTATTCTTTATCATCCTCCAAGATGGCAAGAGAGTAAGTCTCCAGTCAAGGAGTGACAATTTTACATGAGAGTCATAATTTAAACTGTGATCTTAAGGTACAATGGCTACCAGCACTAGGGACACAATATTAGGTATCATTTTATTTTTTTCAGGAAGACTAGGTGAATGGTGTTGGAAAACAGAAATTTGTCAAGTGTATATTCCTTGGTATTTTCTTCTGTAATTTACATGCCATGACTAAGATCCAAAGAGAAAACATGCTGTTTTTGAGTCTTGTCTTCTTTTTTTCTTTTATGAACCCCATGAATTCCATACAAACATTCAAATCAAGAACGTTTCAGATCTAGACACAGGCTATCCTCTATCTAATTCAGTCCCATTGTGACTAAGGACAGGGTTCAAGTTTCCTTTGGTCTCTGCATTTTGCAAAGTTAGAAAAGAAAGCAAAAAAGAGCAATGGACATCCTAAATGCCAGGCACCCAATTCTCAAATATCTCAAGCAGAAAACTTTATTTTCCAAATGTGAAAAAATAGGTTTCTATAAAAAAAAGTGTAGATGAGGTGAATGTTTTCATACGGTCTGATTTTTGTATCAGGCTGTGTAAAACTGGATCACACAGCCCAGAAAGAGGGCACTGGGAGAGGAGAAAGAGAGGGAAGAAAATGAAAGACAGATATTTGTAATGGATGGTTCTTTTAAAATAAATCTTTTCTTTCCTTTCAGTTTTGTCATTTATGGACCCAAATAATGACAGTAGAATTCCCTCAAGAATGGTCCACTTTGTATCATCAGAGCCATTGGATTCATGAAGTCTTAACTAGAAAGGCCTGAGTTTTGCCAAAGTAAGCATTTCCCAAACCCTTTTGACTTGAAAAAATCCCACAGTGGGATGTGTAATTCCATAAAGTCTGTAGGACTTTAATTTGTAAAATAATTTTTGAATGCCATATAATGACTATATTTCAGTATATGTTGTACATATACATATATATTGTATATATTATATTGTATTATGTACAATATAAATATATAAATATATATTTGGGTTAATACATTATCCAAAAATATAGAATATCTTAATGAAATCTTAAGAAAAGAAGTAGTACATAAGAATATAAATTCTAACATTTTCCATTAAAATTAAAAGTTATTTCATTTCATTTATTTATTTTGTTTTTAATTAAGTTTTTTATTTTAATTCCAGTATAGTTAGCATACAGTGTTATATTAGTTTCAGGTGTACAATCCCCTTCACCTATTTCACTCATTCCCCCACCCACCTCCCCTCCGATATGCTTTATTTTAAATGAGTACCCTCAATTAAGGTTACTTATTTTTTTCAACAAGAACATTTTTTATTTAAAGCATACTTCAGAATACATAGTTCTAAAAGAGATATATATATATATAAAACACTCCATCAGAGGAAAATATAATACACATTTTCCTCAAGTACATACAGAAGAATCCCCCGGTTACATCACATAAAAAGAGACGTAACAAATATTACAAATTTAAGAAGACTGAAATCATACCAAGTGTATTTTCCAACCACAATGGCACAAAATAAAGATCAACAATAAAACAAAGGTGGAAAATCTAAAATGTAAATATTAAATATTTAATATGTAAATATTAAATAACACTACTGCACAAGCAGTGGGCCAAATAAGAAATAAAATGGCAAATCAAAGTATGTCTGAAACAAAAGAAAAAGAAAACACAATATTCCAAACCCTATGGGATGCAGCAAAAGCAGATGTCAAGAGTATGAAATTTATGCTATAAATGCTTGTATTAAGAAAAGAAAGTTTGGGGCGTCTGGGTGGCTCAGTTGGTTGGGCGACTGCCTTCGGCTCAGGTCATGATCCTGGAGTCCCGGGATCGAGTCCCGCATCGGGCTCCCTGCTCGGCGGGGAGTCTGCTTCTCCCTCTGACCCTCCCCCCTCTCATGTGCTCTCTCTCTCATTCTCTCTCTCTCAAATAAATAAATAAAATCTTTAAAAAAAAAAAAAAAGAAAGAAAAGAAAGTTCAAATAAACAATATCACACCACAAGGAACCAGAAAAAGAAGAAATTTAGCTGAAATTTAGTAGAGGAAGGAAATAAAGAAAAATCAGAAATAAATAAAATAGAGACCAGAATAAACAATAATATAACATTGAAAGTAATGACCAGTCTTTCAAAAAAAATAAATAAATAAACAAAATTGACAATGTTTTAAGTATATTAACTAAGGAAAAAACAAGTCTCAAAAACCAAAATGAGAAATGGAAGAGAAAACAATACAACAGGTAAGCACAGAAATAACGTGATAACAGATTACTATAAACAATTATATATTAACAAATCAGGTAACTTAGAAAAAAAGCCCAGATAATTCCTAAAAATGCACAAATTTTTACTAAGATTGATAAGTAGAATGAAAGTTGAATTAGAACTCAAAAATCTCCCAGCACAGAAAAGCCCAAGACCATGTGACCTCACTGAATTCCCCCAAACATTAAAAAAAAAGTAACAATATCAAAATCTTACAAATAATGCAACAGAGGAAACACATTCAAAATCATTTCATGAGGCCAGCACTACCCTGATACCAAAGCAGGACAAAAACAATACAAGAACAAAAAAGTCTAATGCTACTCTGACTTTCTTTTGACATCCATTTGCATGGTAACTGTTTCTCCAACCCCTCACTTTCAATCTGCAAGTGTCTTTAGGTCTGAAATGAGTCTCTTGGAGGCTTAATTTCATTTTAAAGGCAATAATTTGTTGAAAAATAAATTTAATAATCTAATAGGGCATCATATTTGGGCTTACGAATAAGTACCAAAAGATAGATTTAAAATGCATATTATAACATGAGAAAAAAGTGCTATTGTGACCAAACATGTAGAGCTCTTGCCCTTTACTTTAAAAATAAACTGACGTTTTAAAACAATTTTTTTTCATTTTGTTTCTAACTGAATAGATAAGGGAGGGGATTCAAGATGTTATTTGAAAGGTCTGCAAATAACCTTGTATGCAATGTAATTTTAAAAATTTTCCATAATTCTAAGCCATATTTAATAATCATTACATTTGTTTATGCTTTTCAAATTGATTTTTGAAGTACTAAACATACACACGAATTTTGATTTGATGAAGGGAAAATTGAACAAAATTTGCAGAATTATATCATTATGCTCCTAGTTTCCTTATTGCATTTCAACATCAGTGTTCCTTGTGCTTCCTGCCTTTAACAAATGGTCAATTATGGATATAAATTAAACAATATTTGACTGAGAATTTAAAAAAAAAAAAAACAGTGGCTGTTTAAAACGAGCGCATTAGCTAGGATTATCAACTGAGTCAGAAATTAAGTGACTGAGTCATGAGCCAGCTCATTTGACATTCTCCGAGCACCAAATATGCTCGCTTGAGGATACATAGAGGGTCTTGAAGTATTCCCTTTTGAAGGAAACATTTCTTAAATAATTATTTTATTTGTGATCCAAGTAATAGAAATTACAATCAGTATTACCTTTAATTCTGGGAATTGTAAGACCTGTGAACCAATGGTGGGGAAAAACTATTCTAAGCTAAACTCTACAGGTTCCTCATGAGAAAACTGAGGCCCCAAAAGTTGATGCCTTTGCCAAATGTTGAAAGGTAGTTAGATGTTTAACACAAAAAACAACTCATAGATATTTGTTGTATCTCATTGTTACGTTTGGCATTGATAGTTTTAAATCATTATTTCTCACTATTGGTACTACTGCATTTTTGTTTTATATTATCTCCATTATTGTTATTAAATTGGGATAATAAAGAAAATGCAATTCCTCTCCTTAGGGTGATTAGTTGTTATTAATATCAAAGTTATAGCAAATTATGAAATTAGAAGGGGAATTACTAGCATTTTCCATCTATGAGGATTAGAATATTGTTTATTTTCTGCTGTGCTACTGTGCTAGGTTTTGTGCATAGCCTTTGACTCATTATTTGACTAACCTGTGCCATCTCCTATTTTTAAAAATTTCAGAATTTCTGGCATTGATTTTTCAAAAAATATTTTAGTAATTTGGACTCAAGGGCTGATCTTAAAACATAACAGAATGAAATAAATAAGATACTAGTAACCTTTCTGACTACTCAATTTCTCACACAGAGGCAACCCCAGAGAAAAGTTCACATTTTCCCTTCCTAGTTTGGTTTGTTTTGCATTATGTGTTATCGGTCAAAATCCAAAAGGAAAGTAGAAATCACAAAGCATTTAAAACAGAGAGAATTCAATGCATGGAACGGGTTTCACTGTTGCTGGAAGAGCTACGAAGCCAAACAGAAGAGGTAAGGCAGCCCCGAGATTAGTACCAGCAGGAAGCTGCTACCTCCCCCATCATGGATGTCAGAGGATGTGGAATTCAGGAAACATGGCAGGATTGCTTGGTCTGTGCCGAGCTATGTAGGAGACATAGCCACTAATGAAGATGCCATCCGAGGCAGTGAGAGAAGGCCTTCTATCTTCCTTCTGCCGGGCAGTCTCCCATTAGTACTGCACCTGGTCCTGGCTCAGCCATTTCTTCTCTCTGTTCCTCCCTCTCCTGCTCTGGAAAATGCTGCTAGTGATACAGTACAGAAATGAGGAGAGTTCATGAAACTCAGATTTATTTTCTTTTTTAATGAACCCTGGAGACAGTATTAGTTACTTCTTGTACTGAGATGGCAATGTCTTTCTGCCAAACTTTCCGACAAACATTTAGTCACAGTTGCTTACTTGAAGTTGTGCTTCCCACAATAGGCTGTAATCTTCTTGAGAGAAGCCACTCTTAATGTCCAATTCCTACAATATCACCCCGTATATACCATGCACCATGTAAACACACAGAGGTATGGAAAATTAACCTGCCAGTTCCCATACTTCCATGACATCTGGATGACAAAACCTAGGACTAGAAGACTTACGTGACGATGGTAGCAGCAGTGACCCTGTCTTACAGCCGTATACCTTCAGATTCTCCATTTCCTTGGAGAGTTTTTGCTAATGTCACTGCTACTTCCCATGTAAGGAAGACCACTGCATTCCTTAATAAACTCAAGGCTCTACATCTGAAGATTGGGACTACCCAGAAAAATCTCTATAGGGAACATAGTGTAACTACTTCTTTACACACACACACACACACGCACACACACATGCATATACACCTCTCCTTCGATTGCTAATTTTGGTAGATTTGGTTTGATCTTAGCATCTGAGCCAAGAGTCACTAACTGCCTCCTTGATTAATATGGCCTAAGAAAGAAAGAACAAATATTGCCCCACATCGCTGAATGATTTGTTAGAATCATGGCCTTTACTGGGCATCACTAGATTATAAGCCAAAGTATATTGAGCTTTCTTCCCTGCCTCAGTGTCAGGAAATATTTGTAAAGCATTAGAAACAAAAGGAGCTCCTAAGCTGCTGTCTTGCTGGCTTGCCTGGGTTTAACAGGTAGAAGGCTGACATTAAGGTCATTATTGAAATATGTGTTCTGTTGACTCTGGCTCCTGATTTGGAAGAGCTACAATCACTTTCAAGTCCTCTTTTCAACAGAAGTTTCCCAAGTAAGCTCTGTAAATGTACCCTGGACCATATAGTTTTCCTCCCTGGTGTGTGTTTATTCCACAAATGTTTATTCAGTGCCTGCCCTTGCCCTGCATTACATGCTGAGAATATGAAGAAGAAAATGCCTTGTATCTGGTCCTCAAGAAGTGGAGGGAGTTCAGAGTCTGGTGGAGAGGGAGACCCAAGCATGGACATAGACAATATACAAGCTGTTCTAACACACATGGACCTAAAAGGTATACTAAAGGGTTGGTGTCCAGGAGGTTGTGTTCAAGTCCATAAGATGCAAAATGTATTCTAGGCAAGGCAAAGATTTACAAAGACATGGATTTACAAAGCATGGAAGCGCATGAGGTTTTCAGGGAGCTACAGTGATTACTTTTATTGGACAAAAGGTAGGAGAGGAAGTTGAGGAGATGAGACTGAAGGGGTAAGCTGAAGCCAGAATGGGGTTCCTTGTCTGCCAGCTAAGGAGTTGAGATTTTTATCTTGTTAAGTCTTGAGAAGCCACTGAAAATTTTTGAGTATGGTAAAAATATTTCAAAGATCTTTTGGTTAGCAGTGCAGGGAATGGTTTGAAGTGGAGATAAGTTTAAGAATAGGAAATCTAGAAATAAATTTTAGTAATCAATGAGGACTCTTTCACTTGAAACTCACTAAATAGATATTATAGGAAAAGCAAGCCAGAACGAGACTAGTCCCTGGGTGTACGTGGAAGAAAAAAAATGGTCATGGGCCCTACCTTTGTGGAATCACAGTTCAATGAGGATGAAACAGGTCACTGGAAGGGCAGTACTGGAGCTGGAGAGAGAGGGGTAAACACAGGAGAAAACCGAAGGTCGATGAAACTGGACTTTTGAAACAATAGTACGTTGAAAGAGACATGTAGGATGTTGTTATGAGTTGAATTGTCCCTCCCCCCTCCATTAATACGTTGAAATCCTAACTCACAGTACCTCAGAATGTGATCTTGTTTGGAAACAGTCATTGGATGTAATTAGAATGAGGTCATACTGGAGAAAGTGGACCCTCTTCCAGTGTAATTGGTGTCCTTATAAAAAGGAGAAATTTAGACACATGCACATAGGAAGAATGATGCCATGTGTACAAGAAGGCAGAGATCGAGGTGATGTGTGTATAAGCCAATGGACACCAAAGATTGGCTGCAAAACACTACAAGCTAGCAGGGAGACATGAGCTAGATTCTCCCTAACGGCCCTCAGTAGGAGCCAAACTTGCCAACACTTTGATCTTGGACTTCTAGCCTCCAGAACTGAGAGAATAAATTTCTGAGTAGCTTAAATGACCTAGTTTGTGGTACTTTGTGACAGCAGTCCTGGGAAACTCATGCAGATGTTTCTCAGGTTCCCAGCTTGAGCAGTTTCATTTCGTAGTAAGAAACATATGAACTGGATTTCGTCCCCTTTCGTGTCCTATTTTTTTCTTGGCTTCCTTATAAGTTTTCAGACTGTTGATTTTATTAGTGCACTTTTACTGTTCTTACCAATTGTATCTGAAGTTAAAAAAGGATAAAATCATGATTTCTGGTGCCAGTATTGATTTCTGTTTTAGACACTATCAGTTTACTGCAGTCCAGTCCTAAATCACTTGCAGAACTCTGCTAAAAATTTGGAAAAAATTTAATATAACATTGCATGTCAACTATACTTCAATAATAAATATATTTAAAAAGCAGTAAAAAATTTTTTGAAAAAATTTTAAGAAAATCCCTTCAGATTGTTCTTTTGCCTGGGCCACATGGCTCTGGAATTAGTAAAAATAAAATATGTTTCCTGCTAATATAGTTATATGCATATAACTTGTCAAGCAATTTGATGGTTTATTGCTTTATAGTGCTTTAAACTCCACCTTTAAAACAAAACAAAACAAAACAAAATAAAACTACCAGAGCCTGTTAACACTTTTGCTTGATCTTTGCAGAATGGTATGAAAATAATAATAAACCTCTAGGTAGAATAAACAATCTGCCTGTGACAATTGCCCAAGTGCCTTCTGGCAAGTCTAGTCCTTTCTGCTCTCTTTAAAGTTGCAAAGTGCAAATTGCTTTGCAGCAGTAATATATTCTGGTTAAAGTAAAGGGAAAACTATGAGTTTCACTTAAAGCTGAGGTTGGTGATCGAATCATCTGAACTTCATCAGTGGCCTTGTGAAATTGGGTCTTTTCTAGGGAAGCAGTTTTGCCTATGAATCAGATTTTAAACTATCACGTCTTCTATTACTCTTAAATAAAAAAATAGAGAATGGGGAAAATATGGTGACTCATGATGTATGGTCACATTTTAGAGGGTACATTTGTTCAGAATATAATGTGACTTGATAACTTTTGCCCTTTTCCTTCAGAATAGTATTATGTCCCCAAAGCAAGCAGTGTGCTGTCCTTCATCTAGTATATAAACATGAAGCACTTCCTACAAAAGTGAAAGGTGGACAGAAATTGGCCCTTTGTGAGAATGTTCTCACGAAGAAATGCTCTCAGAGGACTCAACAATTACAATGTTCCACCATGTTTATTTTTCCTTTTCACTTCTATTATTCTTAGGTGCCATGTATATTATGTAGCAAGGTCATCTGCCTCGTAATGTGATCTCTCTCTTTCAAAATTCATTTTCTTGCCATCGAATTTGCCATTAAGGACATAGTCAGAGACTCGGAAAAATAGTAATATACTACCTAGTCTCTAAGTAGAAATGGTATTGGGTTTCTCTTTCTTTCTTTCTTTCTTTCTTTCTTTCTTTCTTTCTTTCTTTCTTCCTTTCTTCCTTTCTTCCTTTCTTCCTTTCTTCCTTTCTTCCTTTCTTCCTTTCTAACTGAGGATCTGCTTATTTTGCATGACCATAAATAATATGCCTTATTCACCTTCTATTTAGTCCTTGATCCACTATGGTATATCTTCCAATTGTTCCTAATTGCTAACTGAGATCTTTCCGAAGATCTTTCCTACTATTTATTTTTTGGTCCCATCTGCTGTATTTGCCATTGTGGATCCTTCTATTGCCTATTCTTTTAGCTTTTGTGATCAGATAGTCACCTGACTCTTCTATCTTTTTGACTGCTTCTACTCTGCCTTCTTCTTTGTCCCTTCATCCTCTCCTCTTCTGTTTCTCATGCTCCTTGAAGTATCTCATCTACCCACAAAGTTTCATCTTCCAAACTGAAATCTATAGTTCAAATCTCTTCCTAGACCTATATATCTCACAGATATTGAGCACCACCAGATGACCGTCCCATAGGAATCTTACCTGTAAAATGTCAAAAAGTGAATCTCTCTTCCCTACCAAACTTCTCTCGGCACCTCAAATATTCTACGTCCATTGATAGAATCAGGATCAGAAAACTTGGATAGAAATTTGTAAGTAATTTACTTGTCCCTCTTACCCACCGTTCATATGTAATTAATTATAGAATGCTGCTGATTTTTAAATCCCAGTCCACCCTTCTAATCCATCCCTGTGGTCATCACCTTGGTACACGACCTCATTATTTTTCATCCGGCTGTTTTCTCTTTATTAGTTTCTTAATTGATCTTTTTCCATTCTTATATTAGTCAAATCTGTTTTCAACCCAGCTGTTAGAATGATCCTTCAGAAATACACATTTAAACATTAAATTCTCTGTTTAAAACATTTCACTGTCTTCTTATAACTTAGGAGATACAGCTCAAGCTTCTTAATTCAGTGCATAAGCTCTCTCAGCTAGTCCTTTTCTACATTTCCAGTCACACTTCCAGCTACCCATGGTCTTGCACTCTTTTCTTCAGCAAAGTCCAACTGCATGCACTTTTGTCAGACACCATTTAGTTGTTCTGCTTTATGTCTTTGCTCTCATTGTTAAGAAGATTTTCTCCTTCTCCACACTTGACTTAGCTAATTCTTAAGAACTCACTTATGTGTCACTTTCTTCCAGAAGACTTTCATTGCAAACTATCTCCTGTTCTCCACAGGGTATAACAAGTATTCAGTAAATGTTTGTTGAATGGATTACTCCACTTCGTTTTGTTGATCTAAGTATTGGGCAATCTGAAAACATAGCAACATAATATTAGAACTACTATTCGGGTCAATGTAAAATTCGTGTTCCTGGACTGATTTATTCCATGGGGGCCTATAAAAGGGAGACTGAGCTCTTTTCTCCCTTTGGGATAATTGTTTTCCCAACGGTTGTGTAATTTGTCCCTCTTTATAGTGTTGGAAGTTAGCTTCAGGTGCTATTATTTGAGTAAATGGAAAATATTTATATAAAATTTCTAGAAAAGGTACAAATTAAATACATACGTCTGTTTAAATGTGGGCCATCAAAGATTAATCCTGCTGAAAGCTATAATCTAAACTGTTTTTTTAGTCTTGCTAGGCAAGTTAATAGCATTTTTAGTAGGCTCCATCTTGGAATGAAATTACGTGTTCCTGAGATAGTCACGGAGACACCAGTAACTCTTTTCATTTATTCCCAGTTACATTGATTGGTTCAGTAGTTTATTTTCTTACATATAAGGCAATATTGATGAGGCATTTGAGTTATGATTTATCTTATTTTGAAGTTTACTGTTTAGATTATACCCTTGAAAGTCTTGAGTCTCACAGACTGGACAGTTTATAGGCTATGATTCTTCTGAGAAGAAAACCCTTCCCCCTTATTGATGCTATGCCTGCTTCAGCAAGGGCAGTGATGCTGAAGACATTCTCTCAGATTTGTTCCTGCCATTTTAATTAAATCACTGAGTTCAAAGAGTCAAATCATTGCCTTTCAAAGTATATATTTTTTATACTTGCTTTTCCTTGCTTTTATTGTGAAATATTTGATACCTAAAAGAAGACGTGTAATATATGTATGTAAGTCACATTATTAAAGTGATTCTCAATGGCAACAAAACTCCCTTAGTACCAGTCCTAATTCCACAGAGGCAGTGCAGTGAGCCACTTAGATTTTTATTGGACCTGCTGAAAAAAGCTCAAAGAGAGAAACAGGGAGGTTTGCCATTTCTGCATTGATCTTTGATATTCTTGTTACTTAAATGAGTTAATGCTGAACTGGCAGAAGGAAATTCATATACTACAAATGATGCAATTATTAGTATTTTTTCAATTTTTTCTTTGTCCTACTATACAAAAAGGTTTTCTGTAGTATGAAATTGTTTTCAGTATTTCCAACTAGTCACCCATCTGTCTATCATGATCTTTTTCTTCTGAGAGAGAGTGTCTTTGGCTTTGGGGAGAAGATTGGTTGTTGGCACCGAAGATAGTTTTCTCATTATCAGTGCAATACTGGAAAAGCACAGTAAGAAAAGGTATCCCTGTGTCTCGTGGTCATCCCTCTAGCTGATAGTGATTTAAAACATAAAATAGGTAAAGTGCTGACCTGCTTCAGAATGATGCATGAAATGGCAGATGGTGGGATTGTACTGGAACCAGATTGTTCATGCCCAATCTCATGCCCTTGTGCATTTCAGCTGCTATTTTTCATTTGTTATAAAAATGCCATTATCTTGACCAGTAATGCAGTTTCTCAGATATTTTGAAATCCTTAAAGGCTTATTTTTCGGAGAGTCTGTGCTGGACACCGACTGTGCCTCGTGTGCATCATATTAGGCTAATGTAGGGTGGAAATAGCAAATTGACTTTGATAACGGATTTTCAAGTGTGCTCTTTGTGGATGAAATGCTGTTTCACTTATTATGATTTTTTCAGGCAGTAATTTATTTGTAAATGTCTTGACTGCACTTTAATGCCACTCTGTCTCTGGGGGTGAGTCTGTGTTACAACCAGTTACAGAGATAACAAGGTTAGGAATACATCCTCACGTGGTATTTGTCTAGGGCCTGAAACTTTTTTTGTTGTTGTTGTTGGGACAGCCTGACAGGAACAAATGATTCAACAAGACTGAGCAGCATAAGGGTAGAGAGGCTACAAATTAGCATACAGTTGCCCAAAGGCATTGCATATATAGGTTCTTTTTATAAGGAAGTCAGAAGCCAACATTCAGGCATAAAGAGGCCATCTTATTACCTTTTCTGCTAATGCTGATTAGAACTCCTAGTGGTGGTGGGTGGGGGTGCTGGGTGGGGGAGCAAGGGATAGAATATCGCTTCCAAATGACAGGGGATTTATATCTATGGGAATGGATTTCTTTCGAAAAGGTAAAGAAAGGGAGTCAAATATGTGGGATACACTTATTGTAGAGGTTTTCATGGACTTCTTGGCTTGGGGAGAAGTTTATGTTCATATGTAGACTGTAAGAGGGAATTGTGTTCTGCACTAGGACTCAGCAAACTTTCTTTGTAGAGGGTCAGATAGTAAATAGTTCAGGTTTTGTGGGTCATACGCTCTCTGTCATAATTACTCATTTCTGCTGATGTTGTGCAAAAGCAGCCATAGACAATGAACAAATAAACGAGCAGAGCTGTGTTCCAATAAAACTTTATTTAAAAAAAAAAAAAAAAAAACAGACCGTGGGGCAAATTTGGTGCACTGACCCTGACTTGCAAATTCTTTTCTAGGTTAAGTGGAGAAGGGCTTTGCCGATGCTTGCCCCACTGCACTTGCTATCCTTTTAAAAGAGCCATGAGGATAACTTAGCCCACATGATTCAAGTTACTCTGCCCTAGGCCCCTTCCGCATTGTTTTGAGAGAGTTACAAATTTAACACACTTTTCATTCTCCTCCTCGACCATTGTCCCTTAAAGGTGATTTGAACTTAAGGCGTTTCTTTCTTTCTTTTTTTTTATTTTTTATTTTTTATTGTTATGTTAATCCCCATACATTACATCATTAGTTCTAGATGAAGTGTTCCATGATTCATTGTTTGTGCATAACACCCAGTGCTCCATGCAGAACGTGCCCTCCTCAATACCCACCACCAGGCTAACCCATCCCCCCACCCCCCTCCCCTCTAGAACCCTGTTTGTTTTTCAGAGTCCATCGTCTCTCATGGTTCGTCTACCCCTCCGATTTCCCCCGCTTCATTCTTCCCCTCC
>NC_138380.1:55116174-55123714 GCF_054177405.1 Leptonychotes weddellii
CTTATTTGTTTCAGAGGTACAGATCTGAGGGTATGTGCTCTGTTGAACTTAAGGTGTTTCTTGAAGGACATCAGAGTATCTTTTAGTGTTGACAGCAATCAGATAACTAAAGTCCTTTGGAGAGAAAGTTACTACTGTCTTGGGCTAAAGGTTTGGGGTGGAGGTTGATAGTATTTTCAAATACTAGCCTTCAAGGGTTGAAGGCTTTATTTTCCTAGTAGGGTGACTTATTTTGCCCTTTGCTCTCTTTGTCTTTTCCTCCCCCCCCCCCTTAATTTCTTGCTCTCCTCCTTCCTCCCTTCGCCACTTGACTGCATCATCCTGGGCTACCGGGTGCTGAGGTGCTGCGTCATCTTCTGTAATGTTGCTCGATCTTGGAGTTCCTGTGAAGCACACTGAATCTTACATTAGACGGTTCTGAGTCAGGTGGTGCACCATCTGCTCCGGGCCTGGAAAACAGGAGCAACAGAAAGCAACAGCTACCCTAGTTTTCAGCAGAATATTCATATTCACACATGGAGAGAGAGAGGCAAGCAATTCTGATTTTAGATGGGGTAAAATCTTATGGTCCTCACAACGACCTAATCAATTTGATATCAAACCTTTATTAAAATCATTTGACACATTAGTACACTCATGGAATGGGATCGATTTGAACCTATTTGCCTTTGTCGTGCTGGGAGAGTGCTAGGTTTAAGTGGTTGGGAATGGTTGTGTAATTGCACGTAATAGCTGTGTTGCGAGACGCTCCACTGAGTGAATGAGCGCGGCTGGCCGACGTGGGTGTGGAAGCTGATACCAGGTAGCGCGTAACAAACTGACAGAACAGAGGCTGACTGGAGAGCTCCGGGCTGCCCACTTTTGATAGCGTTTAAAAGCCTCATCTAACCTTCTGTTAAGAACATGAGAAACCCATTTACCACACAGCTTTAAATCCCTCAGCTAAATAATTAACTACAGATAAAACTCTTCTAACTGCACATTGCTCTGGTAGTAATGTATTCAAATGAAAAGCAAATTGCTTTCATAATACACCCATCAATTTAAAGGCACAGTATATAGGAAAGTTGCTAAGACCTGTGTCTGTAATGCATTAAGGGTCCAACCCCATTGAAGTACAGATGCCTTCAAAATGCTATAACAACTCCCCTAAATATCACGTAGATTACAGAAGGAGAAGGAGAAGGAGAAGGAGAAGGAGAAGGAGAAGGAGAAGGAGAAGGAGAAGAAGAAGAAGAAGAAGAAGAAGAAGAAGAAGAAGAAGAAGAAAAAGAAAGAAAGAAAGAAAGAAAGAAAGAAAGAAAGAAAGAAAGAAAGAAAGAAAGAAAGAAAGAAAGAAAAAAAAACTGGACATTTTTAGAAACTATTTTTAAAAAAGTTCATTGATCTTCCTGCACTTTTTCATTTTTACCAGGTATTTTTGAGAATTGGCATTCACTAGAAATCTAAAACACTTCCAAAAAAAAAAAAAATCCTGCTAAAAGTAAGAAACCTCTCAAAATAAATGAGACAGAAAGCTACTTGGGCTAACTAAACTGCTAGCCATCTCCCCCAAATTCTTGGAGAACACAACAGAAAGTTTCGGTATATTCAGTTGCTGGAGGTTCCTCCTTTCAGTATTGACCCTGGCACTTCTGGTGTCATAGTTTAATACCAGACTCAACAGTTTCAGTTCCTCTTTAGAAGGGGGCTGGACAATGATGGCTTATCCAGTTGCAGGAGATTATGATAGGGTGGAATCTGTTTTAAATATAGATAAATAGGCATCTGGTCATCAGAAACCGTTTTGCAAAAATTTTCTTGGCCACAGGAAGAGATATTTTGAGGCAAAAACTGGACTGTTTGAGGCAGTGTGGGGAGACGATGTGATGTCACGTTAGGGAAAAGGGGCATGGAGTAGTTAATGCAGTGTTGCTACCTTAAATTATTTTAGTAGCACAGATCAAAACTTACCATATTTTGCTACTTTATCTTTTCATAACTGGAATTGAAGCAGAGGTGGTCCCACCCTAGGGGAAAAAAAAAAGTCTGATAATGAGATCAGCTCTGCTTCTGGAGCCCCAAACGTAATCTTGACACATTTATAACCACCTTTAGAAAATACAGAACAATAACTCACTGTTGCTATAAACAGCATGTTGTTTATTTTCAGAAGTAAAAATTTAGTGTGGAATCTATTCTGCTTGCATGAAGGGTATTTATAGATTTCCAAAATTCATGTAACAATTTTATGTGATTTTTTTTTTTTTTTTAATCTGAGTACTTTCATTTCCACCTATTCACTAGTATGTGATCCTTGCAAGGGACTTCTGAACTGAAAGCCTTTCACTTCTCTCTATGCAGCCTTTATGTCAAAATCTATGTGGTTCTTGGACCGGGAAATTTTTCACAACATTAAAATAAAAATAGGCACTCCAACCTTTGATCTACACCCTGGTCTACATAGCTGCATTTTACATGGATCCAAGATCCACATGGCCAATTGGGGCAGACTGTCAGGCAATTCCAAACCATTCCAGAGAACACACCACAGGTTTCTCTTCCTGATTTCATTCCTGTTTCCATTTACTTGACAGTAGTGGAATTCAAGGACTCTAAAATGTATATAAAAACAAAGCTTATGTGTATACATTCAAAAATGAAGAACTAAAGCAATTATACAAGCAGGTCAAACAGTGAGATCACTGTGGTCTCAAAATTTGTCCCCTGGCACAGCCCACAATTATTTTTACTTTCCTTCTTGTATGTCTCCACTGGTTTTCTGAATTTCTTTTAATCTGCTTTAGGGGTGAGATGAAGAATCTACTATTTAGTCCTAATAAGTACCAAAATGCACATACTGCATAACTAGTACCAACACGCTCCTTCCCAGTCCATGTTCTCAGTGATGAATTGTTTTAAGCACCGTTGCATTACGTTGTGGGACCATGTGTACCCTGTCTATGTGTCTACATTGGATAACCTGAATTTCTTCTCCTGTGTAGAATTGTCTTTAATGTCCTTTATGCATTCTCCTAGGGATTTATTGCTACGGCATTTAATTTATTTGACTTGGATAATTTCCCAATTAGAATAATTGGACTAACTCAAATGGTAGATAGTAAATCTCTAATGCTACCTGGTCGGTGGCTCCAGCCTAGTGATGCCTCTGTCTCTCCATACTTGTAACCCCACCCTTTCCTCACTAACTCTTGGTGGGGTTTGGATTCTATAGTTCACTATTTCAGTAACTCTCTCACTAGTGACCTGAACTCTCTTGCACCTTTGCCTTTTCATTACATCCAGCCAAATCATCAACTCTGGTTGAGCTTAACTGACCTCTTTCTCTGTGCTAGTACCTGGATAGTACAGCGTAGATAAATATAATAATACAATATAGCAGACTGGTATGGTACTGTTAAACCTCATTATATTCTTCATGGCATCCATCCATTGACATGTCCCGTCAGTTTAACATGGCAATTATCTCTTTGATCTATTTATATTCACTTGTGTTTACTCTCATTATTCTAGTTCAAACTACCATAATTTCCTTCTAGATTCCTACAATTATTTCTTGAGTGGTATTCCAGTATCGACTCTTGACCATCTCTGGTTCTTTTTCTCCAATGATCTTTTCAAAATGCATATCTAATTAAGTCCCTCCCCTGCATATAAACTTTGAAAGCTGCCGAGTGCTCTTAGGACAAAAACCAACATGTCCTGTATGATTCTGTATAATCGATCGCCTGCCTGCCTCTCTGCACAGTACTGTCATCATCTTCTTGTGATACCTGCTAATCACTGACCTCTTTCACTACTTTGAACATTCTTGGTCCTTTTATTTTCCAAGGTAAATTGGATTATCATTCCAAAAGAAGTGTGTCCTTCTCATCACCCCCACTCTACCCAGCAGCCCTTACCCAATGACAGCCCAGGGTTACAGTGAGCATGCCTCCTTGCCTTAACGTGAGACCAGTTCAGTGGAGCAATTCATGCTCCAGAGATCCCTGTGGGGTCAAGTTCAAGCTAGTCTCCAGCTTAGCCCACATTCTTGCTTCTCTGTCTTCACTGCTTATCCTGCTACCCTTATTCCAGTTTTCTGGATAGCACTCCCTCAATTACTCACTTGAACAAGAATCCTGATCTTGGGCTCTGGCTCTAGGGAACTCACCACATGACAATACTTTATATTTTCCTTTTATTACACTATTCAAGCCTTTCTCTGAGTACTTGGGTCTTTGATTATTGTTTTCTTTGTCACTAGATCATAAGGTCTTAAAGGCAGGGATCATGTGTTTTTGCCCTCCATTGTATATAGAGAACCCTGCAGAGTACTAGGCACATCATCAATGCTTAGTAGATAATTGTTGAGTTAATGTTGAATGAATCTAGGTATCATTATTCTGCCTCAGTGAACTACAGGCTTCTGACCAATTCCTGGCTTTGATCGATACTTCCAGCCCCAGGGATGCTCACTCCAAGGAGGAAATAGGATCAGAGGTCACATGTTCATTCTTTGATGCATGAACATACTGATTCATATGATTATCTCCTATTTTGGCTGACTAATTCTTGTCTAACTGTATTATTATATATGCCTAATTCCTCTGTCTTAGTCAAATAAAGACACTTGCCCATTCTCATTGTCAATCCATAACCCAAATGTGTTTCTAGATGTGGAAGTGAATGCAAAGCTTTATGTCCCTATAATTTGGGAAATGCAGGTAATATTACAGATTACTAGAAACATATTTATTTCTATGACAAGTTCATCTTGCCTGCAACATTTGTTTTTCAATTTTTCTAATTCTGTTAATGTTACTATTTCAAATTTAAAAAGAAAATGCATGCAAGCATGTTTTTCTATTAAACTTTTCATAAAAATACTAAGTAATTATGACCCAAGATTACTCTCTGTGTAATGCTAGTTTCTCAAATTTGACAATCAGTATTTGAAAATTAAGTTTTGTGGTTTTCTTAAATCATATTCCTTCAATATCATCATATTTAATTTGCTGTGTATTATTCCACATGTAAAGATGAGAACACTAAAGTTAGCCCTTTGTTAATATAAATAAAGTTCTCTCAGTAAGAGCTTCCTTCCTTCCTTCCTTCCTTCCTTCCTTCCTTTCTTTCAGAGAGAGATAGAGAGCGTGTGTGCTGGGAGGAAGGGGCAGAGGGAGAGGGAGAGAGAAAATCTTAAATGGTCCCCACGCTGGGCACGTTCCATGCTCTGCAACCCTGAGATCATGACCTGAGCTGAAATCAAAAGTCCCATCCAGGACCCCCCTCTCCCCCCGGCAAGGACTTTTTTTTCTAAAGTAATAAATAAAGAACTGTGAGTGGAATGTTACGTATTTTTTCTTTTGGTAAATTAGAGTTTCTGGGCCACCATTTATAATTCCCCTGGTAAAATTTTTTTTAACAGTGTAATTTCGCACTAGATTGAATTATTATGCTTTGAAGGATTTGTCAGAAGTCACAATCTGGTACATATGAGAAAAATTTACATGACAAAATGTTTATAACAATTATATGAAAAATGTCTTCTCTTAAATATGTTTCAAGCTTTGTTATGGGCTTGATTATTCCATTGAAAAGAAAACTAAAGTTTCCAAAATACCAGGGAATTTGGCAAATAAAATCGAGTAAGTTTTAGATTCTGAAGCATATGCATTACATTCAACCAATGCCTCACCTCACTTAAGTCACTTTTAAAGGCTAATTATACATGGTTTTGGAACGAGAAATGCTCTCTGACTGAATCTGTTTTTTAGAGGCTCCTAATTGCATTTATCCTTATGCAGTGGGTGCCACAGTGTGATAATTGATCTTTACTCTGCCCTTGCTCATGTCGCGATCAATTAGCAGCCAAAGGTGGAAGCTGCTGCTTAATTTCGGGGGAGGGGGAGGAGCGGGAAAGGTCTCATGAATTTCTGGATTTTAATTATTAGAAAGTGCTTAGGACTGGTATAAATTTCCACCATCCTGGTATCATTTGGAACTGCTTTTGCTAAATTAAATATATATTGTTAAATGGGAAAAGTAAATAGAATAGAGGTATTAAGAAAAATTAGTGATATTTACAAAAAAATCTAAAAGCTCCATTTGATTCAGCTTTAACTTTGAATAATTCTTTTTTTTTTTAAAGATTTTATTTATTTATTTGAGAGAGAGAATGAGATAGAGAGCATGAGAGGGGGGAGGGTCAGAGAGAGAGGCAGACTCCCTGCCGAGCAGGGAGCCCAACGTGGGACTCGATCCCGGGACTCCAGGATCATGACCTGAGCCGAAGGCAGTCGCTCAACCAGCTGAGCCACCCAGGTGCCCCAACTTTGAATAACTCTTAACTAAAATGTGTTTGAGCAGTCATTAAGTGAGTAAAATCTTAAAAATATTCTCAGTAAATGGTCAATGGCTGTCACAGCTATTTTGTCTCATGCAAAATGAAGAATAAACAATAAAAATGATTTTAGTTATCTGGAGGAAAATATAGTTTTAACATTTTATATTTACAAATTAGCCACAAAAAATTTCAAACATAAGTTTTAAACATAATGCTAGGGAGGGAAGAAGAACTCTATTGTGGAAAAAGGACAAAACTTACTTAACACAGATCATGCTATTTGCATTGTTACATCTAGTACTTTATTAGGAAAATCCATATGTAAATAAAATGCTCACATGTGTTGGTTAAATATACAACTCGTGTCATTCCTAGGAGCTGGTAGAACCATGGACTTGTCCTATCCTTATTTTGTAATTTAATATATTTTCTCCACCACTGGGTGGTAAAATTTTATTTGTTTCCTTTCCTACATTCCTTTCCTATTCTTTGTATTAGTGTCTGTTATAAAATATTTTGATTTCATTCTTTTTATAAATTACTAGATGTAACATTCATAATTTTTGAACCATTAAACCTGAAATTTTGAGGCACACTCATGAAACATAATTCTAAGAATAGGCATGGCTAAATTAGAAGAGTTACAGGAAATTGCTGAAAATAATTGAAAACAATTCTTTAAATAAGAACCTGAATTAATTTCAGATTAATGCTGTTTTTACAAATCATTTTTACTAATTGACTATTTTCTTTTCTCACTAAGAATTCAAAGCAAAACAGTTTGTCCCTAAAGAATGTATTACTTGTCTTACCATACTGACCATCCTATTTTATAGTCCAAAAGGATACTTTCTATTGCCATAAAAAATAAAGATCATTTTTACTTCAAATAACACATTTTAGAAAGTGAACTAAATTTATGGAAATCTATAAATTGATCCCAAATTTCAAAGTCAGTTTTTCAGTGCCAACAAGAAAAGAAAATGTGAAGATGAAATACCTGTTCTCCGACACCTGGATACATCTGCAAGGATTTTCAGAACTGTTATGTAACACGAATGTCAGTGTACTCTGATATGAATTCCCAGGTCATCATATTCCTGAACATCACTGATGGCTCATCTCTTTCTTCTAGCTTCCCTAGAAATATCAAAAATGTCAGAAACATTTCCAATAGAGTATCTTTTTTTTTTTTTTTTTTTTTTAATTTTT
>NC_138380.1:55124214-55186237 GCF_054177405.1 Leptonychotes weddellii
ATTGAGGAGGGCATGTTCTGCATGGAGCACTGGGTGTTGTGCACGAACAATGAATCATGGAACACTTCATCTAGAACTAATGATGTAATGTATGGGGATTAACATAAGAATAAAAAAAAAAACAACAAAAAAAAAACAAAAAAAACAAAAAAAACAAAACAAAAAAAATAAACACAGTGGCTTGCAAGACTTAGTGCTTTGTAAAAATGCAACATCAGTTCTGCTGTTGTATAACTCTAGGCTGGTTCCTCTTTCAATAGGAAACATGCCTACAGTAGGACCTACATGTAGGTGACAGTGATTGTTCAGTAAATACTGATTGAATTAAAAAAAAAAGGCAAAGAATAGATGTTAGGACGTTTCTCAGCCTATAGAACTAAGAGGCCATTGATTTTCAAATTCTCAGGATGTTTTAGGGGGCAAAAACCCCAACTCAGGTGGGTAGAGAAAGGAGTTTGGATTCATTCTCAGTCATTCCCACTCACACAAACTTGAAGAAATGACCTTATCTGGGTCTTAGCTTAATAATCATAATGCAGTTGGACAAGATTAGTGACTTTCACATTTTCATAAAAAATTTTCAGGTGAGCCCTTTTTATAAAATAAAAACTTACCTGAAATGAAAGCCCAGTATTTGATACATATGTGGTCCCCTAGAAGCAGAGCAAACTGTTGGCCTTTTTTAAAGACAGCCTTCAAAGCTTTTCCTGTAAACCAAGACACCCAAAAACCAGTTTTTAAATCACTGAAATTAAAATTTACATACAGCACATTCAGTTACAGAATTTGATCATCTGTCAACTCGGGCAGTAATTCTCAACCATGGGCTTATGATCTTCTGCTGTGCTGGGTCAGTTGGGTTACTGCTCATATTCATCAGTAAAAAACTTTGCTGTTGAATCAGCTTCATAATCTCAGTTGGATTAATGCAATGTATCTGTTCTCACTTGGTGCTTTCCACCTATCAAACTCCATGGCTTACATACACACCTGTTAGTTCTCTTAATTCTGTGGGTCAGCTAGGCAGTTAATCTGGTCTGGAGAAACAGGGCTGATTTCTGCAGTGAGTTGGGTACAAAGGTCAAAAACAGGGTCATTAATAAGGAGGACAAGACAAGAGAACAGCCATTAACATCAGCATTCCTTGCAAGTTACTGGTAGACAACTGTTAGCCCTCTGTCCTAATGTCGGAACTCCGGCCTTCCCTAGCAGTCCATCTCCTTTTGGTATTTTTTTTTTTTTTTAAACTCCTGCTCTTCTCCATACCCTCTTTGCTTCTCTTTTCATTGTATTTGAAGGACATTGGCCAGAGAAATGACCTAGCCCTCCACTAGGAAATTATGAACTGCATTGTTGAGTTTAATCATTGGACTTTATTTTAAGAGGTATGAATTAACTCAGAAAGACTGACATCATTTTTAAGTCAAAGTACAAATCAGATTGGATCTCCTTGACTATGAGATCTAATTCTGGAGGTAGATAGGATTATCATTTTCAGTAAGTTCTAGAAGATATTACAATATAATTATTTTTGAGATAGGGTTGTCCTATAACACTGGATCAGTTTAAGGCATAAAATCTATTGGTTTGATATATTTATTGCAATATGATGACCACTGTAGCATTAGCTAACACCTCTATTATGTCACATATTCTCATTTCTTTTCTTGTAGTGACAAGAATAATTAAGATCTAGTCTTTTGCACCTTTGAAGTTTTTAAAACCATTGACTATAATCACCTGTGCTATACATGATTTCTCCTGAACTTATTTATCTATTATTTGCAGATTTGTACCCTTAAACAACATCTTCCAAATTCCGGCATTCTCCAGCTTCTGGTAACCACTATTCTACAATGTTGGAGTCTGACCTTTTTAGACTCCACATAAAAGTGTTAACTTCACAGTATTGGTCTTTCTCTAATTTATCTCCGTATAATGCCCTCAAGGCCCATCCCTGCTGTTATAAATGGCGTTTGTGTATCTTCTTTGAAAAAAGTGTCAATTCCAATATGTTTACTTTTCAATTGGATTGTTATGTTTTTTTTTTGTTTTTAGTTTTAGAGTTGCATGAATTCTTTATTTCTAATATTAACTGCTTATCTGGTATATGGTTTTCAAATACTTTATCCTGATCTGGGTTATATTTTCATTTTGTTGTTAGTTTCTTTTATTGTGTAGAAGCTTTTCAGTTTGATGTAGTCCTACTTACTGATTTTGCTTTTGTTGCTTGTGCTTTTGGTATCCTATATACGTATACATATATATATGATTTATTTATTTATGATTTTATTATATATATATAAATCATTGCCAAGACCATTGTCAAGAAATTTTTACTCTAGGTTTTCTCCTAGGAGTTTTATGACTGCAGGTCTTACATTTAAGTCTAATCCATCTCAAGTTAATTTTTGTTAGTGGTGTAATTTAGGGGTTCAATTTCAATTTTCTGCACATGGTTATCCAGTTTTCCCAGCATGATTTATTAAAGAGACTCTCCCTTCCCTATTGTATAGTCTTGGCTCTCTTGTCAGATAATAGTTGACCATATTTGTAGGGGTTTATTTCTGGACTCTGTATTCTGTTCCTTTAGTCTATGTGTCTATTTTAATGCTAAAACTATACTGTATTAATTACTATAGCTTTGTAGTATAGTTTGAAGTTAGGAAGGGTAACACCTCTGGCTTTGTCCTTCTTTCCCAGGATTGTTTTAAATCTTTGGGGTGTGGGCCCCTGGGTGGCTCAGTTGGTTGAGCGACTGCCTTCGGCTCAGGTCATGATCCTGGAGTCCCTGGATCAAGTCCCGCATCGGTCTCCCTGCTGGGCGAGGAGCCTGCTTCTCCCTCTAACCCTCCCCCCTCTCATGTACTCTCTCTCTCATTCTCGCTCTCTCAAATAAATAAATCTTTTAAAAAAATAAATAAAAATAAATCTTTGGGGTGTGTTGTGGTTCCATACAAACTCAAAGAATTTTTTTTCTTTTTGTGAATCTCATGAATCTTAATAAGGGTTGCATTGGATCTACAGATAGCTTTGCATACTATGCAAATTTTAATAATACTAATTCTAATTTATGAACATGGGACATTTTTCCATTTGTTTTTAATTTCTTAGATAAAAGAGTTGTAGTATGCACTGTACATGTTTCACATCCTTGATTAAATTTATTCCTAAGTATCTTCCTGATCTTGATGCTACTGTTAATGGAATAGCTTTTTTTTTCTTTTTCAGATATTTTATTGTTGGTGTATAGAAACACAACTGATTTTTGTATGTTGAATTGATACCCTGCAACTTTACTGAATTTGTTGATTAGTTGCAACAATTTTTTGTTTGACTTTAGGGTTTTCTTTATATAAGATTATTTAATCTACAAATAATTACAGTTTTACTTCTTTTACAGTCTGGATGCCTTTTATTTCGTTTGCTTGCCTGATTGATCCAGCTAAGACTTGCAGATCTTTGTTGAAAAAAGGGTGGTGAGAGTGGGCAACCTTGACTTGGTCTTGATGTTAGAGGAAAAGATTTCAATCTTAAACTATTGAATATCTTATTAGCTGTGGATCTGGTGTATATGGCCTTTATTATGTTGATGTGTGTTCGTTCTATACCCAGTTTGTTGAGGGTTGTTATGAAAGGGTATTGTATTTTGCCAAATGCTTTTTCTGCATCAACTGAGACATTCCTATGACTTTTACTTTTCATTCTTTGAATGTGGTGTATCACATGTATTAATTTGCATATGTCTAACTATCCTTGTATTCCAGAAATAAATCCTGGTTGATCAAGGTGTATAATCGTTTTAATGTGGTGTTGTATTAGGTTGCTAGTATTTTGCTGAGAATTTTTTTTTCCTGTAATGATCAGGGATGTTGGTCTGTAATTTTCTTGCTGTGACTGTATTTTGCTTTGGTATCAGGGTAATGCTGGCCTTGAAAAATAGTTTGGGAGTCTTCTATCCTCTGAATTTTTTTTTGGAAGAGTTTGAGAAAGATTGGTGTTAATTCTTCATTACAAGTTAGGTGAAATTTACCAGTGGAAAGCTCATCTGGTCCTGACCTTCTCTGTGTTGGTATGTTTTTATTACTGATTTAATCTCCTTAGTCATTGGTTTGTTCAGATTTTCTTTTTTTTTTTAAAGATTTTATTTATTTATTTGAAAGAAAATGAGAGTGAGACAGCACATGAGAGGGGGGAGGGTCAGAGGGAGAAGCAGACTCTCCTCTGAGCGGGGAGCCCGATGTGGCACTCGATCCTGGGACTCCAGGATCATGACCTGAGCCGAAGGCAGTAGCTTAACCAACTGAGCCACTCAGGCACCCTGTTCAGATTTTCTAATGCTTCATTCAGTCTTGGTAGTTTGTATGTTTCTAGGCATTTATCCATTTCTTCTAAATTGTCCAATTTGTTAGCATATTCATAGTAGTGTCTCCTGATTATATTTCTGTGGTAATAGTTAAAATGTCTCCTTTCATTTCTGATTTTGAGTTTTCTTAGTTTAGCTAAAATTTCATCAGTTTTGTTTATTTTTTAAAACACTAGTTACTAACAACTTTTCTGTTAGATCAAAATTTCTGGTCTCTGACTTACTTATATTTCATTTATTCATTATTACCTTCTTTCTGCTCACTTTGGGCTATGTTCTTTTTCTAGTCCTCAGAGGTGTAGTGTTAGGTTGCTTATTTTAGAACTAGTTTCTTAAAAGAGAAATTTATAGCTGTGACCTTCACTCTCACTGTTTTGCAGGATCCTAGAGGTTTTTGCATGTTTGTGCCCAGTTTTGTTTTGAGATACTTCTTTGATTTTTCCTTTTGATTTCTTCTTTGAGAACAAAAGGAAAAAAAAAAAGGATGTTTCATAGCATGTTTAATTTCTACATGCTTGTAAATTTCTAGCTTTCCCCTTGTTGAATTCTAGTTTCATACTATTGGGGGTGAAGAAGATACTTGTTACGATTTCAGTCTTCTTGCATTTGTGAGGACTTGTTTTGTGGCCAGTCATATGATCTTTCCTGGATTATGTTCTGTGTGCATGTGAAAAGAATGTGTGCTCTGCTGTTGGATGGAATATTCCATAAATGTCTGTTCAGTCCATTTGTTTTCATGTGCAGTTCAGTGTTTTCTTAATGATTTTGGTTTGCTTCTATCCATTGTTAAAAGGGGGGTATTGAAGTCTGCTACTATTCTTGTATTATGGTCTATTTCTTACTTTAGGTCTGTTAGTATTTGCTTCCTACATTCAGATGGTCGAATGGTGGGTGCATATATATTTATGATTGTTATATCTTCTTGATGAAGTGACTCCTTTATTATGGGGTTCTTCTCTGTTTGATGACCTTCTCTGTCTCTTTACCATTTTTGTCTTAAAGTTTATTTTTCCTGATGTACGTATAGCTAACCCTGCTTTTTGGGTTTCCCGTTGCATGGAGTCTTTTTCCATCCCTTTTCCTTTGAGCTGTGAGTGTTCTCAAAGATGAAATGAGTCTGTAGTAGGCAGCATAGAGTTGAGAAGGTGTATATGTGTGTGTGTGTGTGTGTGTGTTTATTTAAATCTGTCATGTTGTGACTTTTGGTGAGTGAATTCAATCCATTTACATTTTGAGAAATTACTGATATATAGGGACTTACTAATGCTGTCTTACAATTGCTTTCTGTTTTTTATTTTCAGTGTATGTCTTTCCTCTCTTTCTTCTAACTCTTGTGAACTGATGATTTTCCATGAGTATATGTGCTAATTCTTGTTTTATCTTTTGTGAATCCACTCTAGGTTTTGCTTTGTGGTTGCTATAGGGCTTAAATAAAACATCTTGTAGATAAAACAGTCCATTTTAAACTGATAACAACTTCAATGTATATAGAAGCTTTCTCTTTTTATTTCCCCCTTCAATTTATTTGTTGTTGCAACTTCTTGTTATTTTATGTCTTCATTAACACATTATAGTTGGTATGGTGTAAATCTTTTCTGTGGACTTTTATACAAGGGTTAATGGTTAACATTCCTTCATATTACAGAATTAGAGTTTTCTAAACCTGTAGATTTACTTTTAACAGTTTGTTATATTTTCATATTTATGGTACTAAATAGCCTCTTTACATTTCTACTTGAACTCCTAGATAGAGTATTCTTGGCTGACAGTGATTTTTTTTTTTCTTCCAACATTTTGAATATGTCATTCTACTCATTGCTTCTGAGAAATAGCTCATAAACTAAAGGAGGTTGCTACGTAGGTTTACTTTTCTTTTTTTTTTTCTTGGAATTGTTTTGACTTTGATTTCTTACAGTCCCATTGTAATGTGTCTTAGAGAAGGCTTTTGTTTGCCTTGAGATGAAAGGGTAATCTATTAGCTTTGTGAATTTGGATCTCCAAGTATCTCCTCAGGTTTAGGGTGTTCTTAGTTGTTTATTAAACTTTGTCTTCTTCTCCTTTTCTCTTTCTGGAACTCCAATTAATCTAGTATCTGTACATTTGATAGTGTCTCATAGATCACATAGGTTGTGTGCTTCTTTTCATTTTTTTTTCTTTGACCTCTTCTGACTGAGTTCCTGTCCTCTGATCACTGATTCTGTCTTCTGTTTGATTGCTTATGCTATAAATGCTCTCTACTGCATTTTTCATTTTGTTGATTGAATTCTTCAGATCTAGAATTTCTGTTGGTTCTTTTTGTGGTTTCTATCTGTTCAATTTTTCATTTTGTTCATAAGTTATTTCATGATTTGATTGTCTTTCTGTGTTTTCTTGTAGCTAGATGAGTTTCCTCAAAACAGATAATGTGGATTCTTTATCACCAAAATCATAAAATTGCCTGCTTTTCAAATTAGTTATTGGAGGATTATTGTTAACTTTTGGTGATGTGTTTCTTTGAGTCTTCATGTTCCATGGAACTTTGCTTTGATGTTTACACATATGAAGCAGCAGATACCATCTCAAGTCTTTACTTGTCTCCTGGTGGGTGATACTCTTTTTTAGTCCTGCTTCTATCTAGTACTTTCCCCAAACTTGTATGGATACACATCCATGCTTCTTGCTCCTTGTTGTGTCAGATTTTTTACCCTTATAGGTTTTCTCTGGTTCTTACAACTTAACCAGTTGGGCTACTGGAAACTATTTTTGCTTTCCAGGAAGTGGTACTATAAATAAAGGTGGCTCTTTCTCCCTTGCCCACAGTCTCCAGACTTTTTTTTTTAAGGCAACTCTGCTACCTGGAGCTTGACCTTGCAGCTCACTCGGGATTGCACACAAGGAGCCAGTTGCTGAGTGGGGAGAAGTGTGAATTTAGTACTCGGTGCATTAGGGGTGCCCAAGCGGCAGCCATTGTGATCTTTCATGAGGTTTTCCCAGTGGCTCATAGATAAGATTCCTGCTGGAGTCCTCAAAGTAGTCAGCAGGAACCATATCTTCTTAATGCTCTTTGATATTCCTGTCTGCCGCCTTCCCATCTCTTCCCTTTGGCAATTCAAGGAGGTCCTGCCTCAATACAATGGGTGCTGCAGTTAGAAAAGGGCTTGTTCCACAGTGTCTTGCACAGGGTAGGTAGCTGGGCTCTCACAGCTCTCGTTTCCACTAGCTTGTTCAACCCTGTGCTTGCCATCTCTGGTTGGGTGGTGCTGACAAATTTCCTCTTACCCTCTCCAGTGCATCTAGACTCTTTTTCTTTTTCTTTTTTAAATGCTTCAACAGAGTGTTAGGATTGCTCCTTGGAAGACTGGACTTCTATGTAGTCTCTCTTGTCCATTAGTGTCAATGTTATTACTCTTCTAGTTTTCCCTGACCAATGTTGAGAGAGGCTGTGATAAGTTTGTAAGCTTCTGCCAGCTCCACAGCCTATATTGTGTTCTGTCTGCCAATTACTCAATGCACAGTTGATTCTGATTCCCTTGGTATATGGTGCTGGATCCCATGACTCCCACGGAGATATTTTTGTTCATGAATAGATGCCAAATTAGTTATAATAAGGGAGGGCAAAAAGGAGGAATGTCTTATGCCCCAAGATGTGACTTCAGTCCCTAAATCCATTAAATAGGTACTATGTGTGCATGTGTATGCATGTACCTGTGTATATTAAGTGTAGAGTAGTGCTAACTTTTATTTTACAAGATAATATTAGAAAGATTTCTCAGTGTGTCTGGTGAAACCTTAGACATACACACATGCATGCACTGAATATATACTAAACATCACATGTATATCTGTATATTTTTAGTACATGTATTAAATAATACAATGACTATATATGTATTTATAGATCTATGCACACATATTTCTAGTACTTTCATTGAAAAGATGAAGAAATTCATTGGTTATATTGTGGAATAAAAGTTTACTCCACTCTTCATATGGAGAAACTTGAATCATTATGTTCACCATCTTTATACATATATATATTTAAAAAAAAAAAGTCGCTATGTAAGTTAGACTTTTAACGAGCTAAATTCTTTTCCAATAAAGACCATAAATGAACAGTTAATTTTTAAGGCTCTTTTTTTTCCATAACATGTCCTATATTTTCCATGCAGTCAGACTTTTGGGATTTCACTGTCATTGATTAGGTTTTAAGAGGGGAACCATATACCTGACTATGGCTCCTCCTGAATTCTGAAATAGGAAAAATAAAACCAAAGTATATTTTTGCTATTTTGTTCTGTGTTAGAATTGGGCACAACAAAATTATCAAATTTTATGACTTCTCAAATGATAAATTCTAGTTTCAGAAGGGTAGAAGAAACTACTCTGAAAGGGTTCTTTCCCCATTTACTAAAAGAAAATTCAAAAGCTGAGGTCCCAAATCCTAGTGATAGGCAAAAATGCACAGCCTCATTTGATAGCCTTAATTAGTGATCTTGTAATTGGCTATTATGTCAGTTGTCATGTAGCTGGCCGCGTTCACTGAGAACACATCTAAATCCCTATTCTTTCACTCCTTCTCAAACATTGTCATTCATTTGGGTGACAGTTCATGCATAATATAATAGCCCTGGGGTGCAATTAATTTTAGCAGTTGCACAACTTAGTAAGAAAAACAAGCATCGCTGGTATCATGTGTGCCATGAAGGTCAGCTGATGCCACAATTTGCACCTTTGTTGCGAGACATGAAAATTAGCAATTAACATAAATATATTGATTAACATATGGATAGTTTAGCCTGATGTACTAATGAAGCTAATCATATTTTACCAGCTGTAAGCATTCTATCTTCTACAGTGAGACATAGTATAAGGATTTTGAAATAAAAGAGTTGAGATAAATTTTGGGTTAAAGATATTTGTTGCTCAAGTGTGTACAAAAGAAGAATGAGATGGGCCCCTGCTCTAGAAAGTTTAAAAAAAAAATTGGTATAGTTTATTTGGTACTGCTCATGTCACATCGGTGATATGCTTGTGTAGTTTCATATATCTCCTGTCTCTCCTATGTTTTACATAATAACTGTCACTGCCTGTATTTAGGTCCTGAATTTTTTTTTCTTTTGATTATTGACCTAATTTACTGTCTGGACCTATTTAAGTTCTTCCTTCAAATACTGCCAGAGCGATCTAACTGAGTCACCCATTGGAGTTCTGAACCTCTATTGCAATTTAAGGATACAGGCATAAAATGCAGTGCTTGGTTAAGGTGGTACTAATGATTAAGTTGTTGCTAAACACCAGTGGTTTAATAAATTACTCTCCTCTTACCCTTGGGTTAGATTAGCTAGGGATATCTCTAGGCATGTCCAGTACATGAAGTTTTTAAAGTAGTAGTATTGAGGTTATTAATGACCAACATATATGGAGCACTTACTGTATCCCAATCATTGTTTAAAGGGCATTACATGTATCATTTAATCCTTCATGGTTCTCTCAGGAGATTACCATAGTTGTCATTTTCTTTTTATAGATAAAGGATCTGAGGGGAAAAAACTATTTTGCCAAAGACTAAGAAATTATTAAGTGATGGAGCTAAGTAATTTGTACTTATACATACCAAATTAAAAAAAAATTATTACTTTTTCCACTAACTATGAGAGAAGGAAAACAAGTAATAGAAAAATCTCGAAGCCACCATTTGGTGCCTTGTTCTTTGTAAACATACGTAATGCTGGACATTTGTGTACTAACTCTTGCTTCGGTGTTTGGCTAATCTGGAAAATTTGGATTTTCCTTGTTGAATCAGAGTATGTTTATTTTTCAGTGTTGGTTGAAAACTGAAGGGCATTATCTGATATCAACCAACATAAATAAGTACAGGTCACTTTGCAGTCAAAGTGAGTGACAAAGGTAATTTATGGGCTAACGTCAGTCACTGTTGTGTACTGTGTAACAGAGATGTTTATATGCACCATTTAACTTCTCTAAGTAAATAGATGCTGTAGCTTTTTTCTTTTTCAAGGTTATTTGTAAGAATATTGTCTCTGACAGTGAAACCTGAAGCTAAAGTGAACAGATAGGGAAAGGTACCTTTTAAAAACAGGATTGTCAAGTAGTATTCAGTTGTTACATGTTTCTTTAAAGTTAGTGTTAGTTGCCACTTGTTAACCTTGCTAACTGAAACTCACATGATGTTCCCTAGGCCATGAGTTTTGGTTACATTTATTGTTTGCACTTGATCTGTCCAACGGTGATGTCAAATAAAACATCTGGCTATTTAGAGAACTAACTGGAAGAGATAAAAATTGCACAACTTCTGTTGAGAAGGCACAACTGGCAGGGTTGGACTGAGCCAGGGGCAAGAAGGCAGCATCGCATGTATTAGCTTGTGTGTTTTTGTTACTCTTCTGGAGGTGGAGCAGGAAGGGAAGAGTTGGGGAGAAGAGGGGGAAAAGAGAATAATAAAGGTGGAATAGACATGTTGATAATGAGTAGAATGTGGGGAAGTCCTGCTGTTATTGGTTGTCCATCTTACTGAGCACTGTTCTAAGTACTGTTACTCCTCAGGTCACACATCTAATAAAGAATGGAGCAAGAATTTGGGCTCACATAGTGAAAGCCAAGACTTGAGGTGTTCACTCTAATCCCTCCTCTTTAGTTTCCCAGATAGATGCTAGCTGTTTAACATGTATGATGTAATTTAAGTCTTGTAACTGCATTTCAATTTTATTACCATTATATAGATGACAAAATTAAAAGGATTAAAAAAAAAAAGCCTCTGAGGATTTAACAAAATTGGTAACTTGACAATTTGTTGTAATTATATTTTTTCAAATCAAAAAATAACATTTCAAAGGTTTATCAAATCTATGTCCTGGGCACCTGGGTGGTTCAGGTGATTAAGCGTCTGCCTTCGGGAGTCTGCTCCTCCCTCTGCCCCTCCTCCTACCCATTCTCTCAATCTCTCTCTCTCAAATAATAAATAAAATCTTAAAAAAAAAAAAAGCTGTGTCCTTATACTACCACTAGCAGAAGTGTTTGAAAGACTTCTATTTTAGATAATCGATTTGGTGTAAGTCCTGACTCCAGAGACCTGCTATGGAAATCAGCCCAATTCCTGTGTTCTAATTAGTTCAAGTCTGGCAACTATTTTTGACTGTTAAACCTTTTACTGTTGCCTGCTGCCTGTGTCTAGATTATTAGAAAATTGAGAAGCAAAACAAAACTTAAGGCCAAGAGCAAATAGCCTTTAGGTAGGCCTGAATTACTTGAAAATTTTAGTTTAGTCACGGAGTAGCCCACACAAATATTGGAGATGTAAAAAAAGTTTCTTTTTTACTTTATTTCAATAATAGTGGATTATTTTATTACCTGTCTGCAAACGTTTGGAACATAATTGTCTTTCTTCTTTTACTTGTAATTGCTGGATTGATTCTATTAGAAAATACAACAGATCATATTTATTCACCCCTTTAACCATGTTGTAAATAGTAAACTGATTTTACTGTATCTTAGCCTTACCTTATCTATCAACAATAAAAAGACTACATATAGTACTGCAGTTACCTGAACGGACTGAATGTCCATAAATCCCAGGTGTTTCACATCAGCATATATGGCATTAGATACTTTTGAAGCAATATGCACATGGGAAGCCACTTTAATTTACATGCACTATATATTTTTTCTAACTAGCTCCAGAAGTGCGCAGGCAATAAATGTGCCCCTATAAAGAACACTAAAGGTGAAATATTAACAGGGAAGATGGTAATTACAGAATGAAAGACTTAAGTAAACATAGAAAACATTATGTACCCAGCCAAGCATTTGGATAACGCCTTTGACAGTATACCTATGGTAGCTGCTTTATGGGGATGTTAGATGAGCACAAACAGTTGGGTAATTGGGGAAATAAAAATTTGGCTTCGAATCAAAGCTAGTTGAACTATTCCCCGTTAATTTTTAAAGTTTTTGTTATTTTTTTAATTCTGAATATATGTGTAGTATTTTCATAATGTTTTGTGTATTACTTTCATGATCAATATATTAATCGAGGAACTTCTTTGTATTATACATTGAGTAAAAGGACAATGATGTGTTTAACTACATGAGTTCTGGAGTCAAAAGGTCAGTAATGAATCCTGGCACCACAAGGTAAGCCATGTGTAATTTTAGATGATTTACTTTACCTCAGTGCCTCAGCTTATGGACCAGTCTGTAGAATGGGAAAGTAATAGTAGTTACTTAAAGGATCGTTGTGAGGATAATATTATTATCTGTGAAATGTATATTACCTACTTAATAAATATAAATTAATAATGATAAAAATGAATTCTACTTTCTGGAACAGTGAGGAACAAAGAGAATAAGTGGGCCAAATTTGAACATTAGATATTATAAAAAATATATTCAGCTTTTTAAATACACCTCTAAGAAATATATTAAACATGATTTAAAATCACATGAAATTAATATGTGGGGTGGGGACGCAGGCAAGGGGGTGGAATAGGAACAGAGTGCCTTGATAGTAGGGTATTGTAGTAAAGTTATTCTCATATTTTGGATTATGAGAAAATGCTGTCAACCTGTGAATTGCCCTGGGTTAGGAAGGCTATGCTCATCCTGGGCAGATGATAGGATCGTGCTTGTAACGACCTGCCTCGTGGGTCCAGAGTGGTGTCTAGCACTGTATTAGGCACCGAAAGAGTAAATGGTGAAACCTACCCCAACGTTTGGAATGACTAATTGGATTATGATCAAATGGGCCAATTTCAAAACATGGCTATCTTGAGGATTTTCAAAATGACGTAGAAGACACGTTAAAAACAAAAGGAAATGGGGCACCTGGGTGGCTCAGGTGGTTAAGCGTCTGCCTTCGGCTCAGGTCATGATCCCAGGGTCCTGGGATCGAGCCCCGCATCAGGTTCCCTGCTCAGCAGAGAGCCTGCTTCTCCCTCTCCCTCTGCCTGCCTCTCTGCCTACTTGTGCTCTCTCTCTCTTTGTCAAATAAACAAATAAAATCTTTAAAAAAACAAAAACAACAACAACAACAAAAAAACAAAAGGAAAGATCTGCAGAACACTTGAAATGAGAAGATGTAAGGTCAGCTGAAGTAATGTTTGCAGTTGTTGTTACATTGTTTGGGCACCAGTGAAAACAATGTTTTTCTTTTATTAAGGAAAACAGGTGAAATCAAGGGAAGATTTAGATGAAACAGGAGGAGAACCCATATAACTTTAAATCTAATGCCGTGTGTTACCAGTGTAGCCTGTTTTCCTGTTAGTTTTGACATTATAATAAAAACTGGGATATAAATTGGTATACTATTGATAGATATATCGATATATCGATATATATATATACTCTCACTTCCTGCTACATAATCTATTTCATTTCAGTCAATAAACTTCTTAATCTTCAGTCTCTCTTTCCATCTTTCCCCACTAGAACCCCCTTCTCTCCCCAACACACACACACCTCCCAGTTTATCCTCCCAAGTAGGTAGTGGGCAATCATGGGCTTGGGCTCCAGGCAACCAGGGTTTGAATACAGACTCCTCTACTTCCTACTTTATTAACCTTGGATATATTTTGTGACTTTTGGTGACTGTGTTCTTCAACTTTAAGTGGGGCTAATAGATCTTCATAGGATTATTAGGATTAAATGACTAAATTCATGTGCAGGATATCAAAGTGTGCCTATAACAGAGTGAGGTGCTTGATGTCTGTTTTTTTGTTTGTTTGTTTTGTTTTTGTCAAACCTATCTTTCTGAGGCCCTTGAAAAAACAGTGTTTTCATTCTGATTCAGAGGTATATATTAAGACCTATGGTTCATTGAATTGGGAACTCTGAATTAGCTGTTTCGGGGGAGCTATATGCTTCCCCCTTGTTTAGTGAGTGAATGACTTGCCCAGCAGTCCTTGGCACAGAGTAAGCCCTCAATAGCACTGGGAAGCACTATTACCTATGGTCCTAAGCCCAAATGGTGCTGGAAATTTGGGTAAATTTTTTTTTTTTTTCCTGCAAGATATGTTGCCTACATCTTTGTTAGTTTGTATTTTTTTTTCTTCTCAGTACCCGGTTTATGCGTCAGGAAAATTTCTGTGATCATTTCTATGCTCTCCATTGTCACAATGCTTATATACTCATTTTATGAATTTGCTATATTCTTGACTGTCAGATTTGTAAGCTTCTGAAGGGAGGGTCAACTATTTCTGTACATTTCATTTTCCTTGCGCAGCACTTGAAAGGGAGAGTTATGCAAATAATTGGAGTTCAATAAAGATGGACTATCTGTGTAAACCTAGACCAAAATACACTTTTTTAAAACTAAATTCTCCCCGGTAACATTTTAAATGTTTTATTTATTTATTTATTTATTTATTAAAGATTTTATTTATTTGAGAGAGAGAGAATGAGAGACAGAGAGCACGAGAGGGAAGAGGGTCAGAGGGAGAAGCAGACTCCCTGCCGAGCAGGGAGCCTGATGCGGGACTCGATCCTGGGACTCCAGGATCATGACCTGAGCCGAAGGCAGTCGCTTAACCAACTGAGCCACCCAGGCGCCCCTTAAATGTTTTAATTTACACAGGAAGATGCCTGTTTATAATGTTTAATTAGTACTATCCGTTTTTTTTACACTATCATGCAGAAGAAATAGTTGGCCTTAAAAATTAAAGGTGATAACAGATTTCGTGGTATATAACATAAAACCAGTACAATAACACCTTGAGCCATTTTTTGGTCTCTCAGTATCCTTATACTTAGTTTTTTCTTACATATCAATGCCCAGTATCATTAAAGCAATTAATGGGAGAAACTAGAAAAAAATCATACTAAAGTTTGGAGTTACTAGTAATGTCCTAGGGGTCCCTGGGTGACTCAGTCAGTTAAGTGTCTGTTGATTTTGGCTCAGTTTGTGATCTCAGGGTCCTGGGATAGAGCCCCATGTGGGGCTTGGCGCTGGGGTGGAGCCTGCTTCAGATTCTCTCTTTCCCTGTGCCCTCCCACTCCTCTCTCCCTTAAAAAAAAGGGCGGGGGGGTAATGTACCAGTGTTGGTTTCTTAGTTTTGATGAATGGAACATGGCAGTGTAATATAACATTAGGAGAAACTAAAGGTTGTGGTGAGGGATAAATAGGAACTTTCTGTACTATTTTTGTAACTTTTCTATAAATCTAAAATTATTCCCAAAGTTTATTTTAAAAAATGAGCAAGGAAAAAATCAGTTATTTACAAATGTGTTGTTCCTGAGAGTGAACAACTAGAAACAAGCTAAATGTTTAAAAGGAGGAAAAAAATTATCCTTTAACTTCCAGTAGCATATTCATTTAATGACATACAATGAAGTCATTAAAAACTTTCACTGTAAAAAGAGCTAAATGAAAAATGTTTTTGATACTGTATTAAGTAGAAAAAAAGATGTAAACAGCCGTATGTGTGCAGTGTGATTACAATCATAAAAAATATGTTAATGAAAGCAAGTACATGGAAGTAGCCATGCTGGGACAGTAACTCTGGAAGGTGAAAGAGAACCTTTAAATAAGAGTTTCCCTACCAGGGATGTGAATTAAGCCATGTTAAAGGAAACAGTATATTTGACAATAACTTACCAAATTTTAATGAAAACAGTTTTTATCAGTTTTGATAAATTTGATTATTTTGGGGGCGTGGGCAAAATGGGTGAAGGTGGTCTAAAGGTACAAACTTCGAGCTATAAAATAAATGAGACTTGGGATATAATGTATGACATGGCAATGATAGATAATAAAACTATATTGTGTATTTGAAAGTTGGTAAGAAAATAGTTCATAAAGGATCCCATCACAAGAAAAATTTTTTAATTGTGGTGATTGATGTTGACTAGACTTGTGCAGGTATAATTCCACAATATATACAAATACCAAATTTCTATGTTACACACCTGAAATATATATAATATTGATATTCATTTATATCTGAAATAATTGTAATAGGAGTTTTATCTTAAAAATATACTTTATTCACTCAATACCTTATTCTTTAGTCTTGGATGTTGGATTTGTTTGATTTTTCTTCCCAATTGCAAATATGATCAGCTTCCAAATATCAACTCATACAAAATTGCCTAATTTTTAATTAAACTGAATACTCTGAAAAACTTTTGAAAACTTACTACCTGAACACATTCACATTGGAAGAGGTAGGACCAGAAGTAACTTGTGCAAATTTAAAGTACCACTGTGGCTGAAGAAACCAAAGGCCAAATTGCTGCCAACAAAGGGCAATCAAATAAAAAAGACAGTGTGGTTCTGGAAATGATCTTGAAAGAACATTGATGACTTGACTTTGTCCTTGAGCTTATGTATTCTGGCCTCATTTTAACAGCACTTTTAGGTCCAACTGAAGCCTGACTTCTGTATTGACACTCTCAGGACCCGATACCATCTCAAAATACTACTCCAAGCTTAACTTGTTACTCCAGGGTTGTTGTGTTTGATTAATTTCATTTAGAATAGGAAGACATAAGTAAAAATTTAAAAAAAGGATAAAGATAATAGGTTTTTTAAATAATTATTTTGATTAACATATAATGTTTTATTCCAGGGGTACAGGTCTGTGATACATCACTCTTACACAACAGATAATAGGTTATTGATAACGACCTGTAAATGGATAAACGCTATATAATTTTCTTTATCATGTATATAAAAATGCTTTAGCCTACTTGAAACTTAAATCTACTTCAAAATAAAAATGATGTGATTGGGAATTACTTTTCAGTGGCAAAACTTGTTCAATTTTAAGGATCCTAGTTGAAATTATTTCCATAGTAAAAAGAAGATACATTTATAATGCATGTGTAAGTATGAGGATATTTTGACTGAAACCTTGGAATACTTTTGTTCCTTGGGGCTGAAGGAAGATACATATTTAGAAGGAAATATAGAATACACTGGACAATTTCTACCACCAAACCATAGGGAAGACATGTCCCTGGAATCATGGTGATGATTCTTCCTTGGAAGTATTCCATCCTTAAAAATGGAATGAGATATATTGAACTTTCTATCAGTGCTTGAATAGCAGTTGAATGAGATTCAGAAAATGGAAATCATTCCAGAAGCTCCTCTCAACCCTTTCAGTGGAGACAATCTTTGATCGAAACTCACCACTTAAAAAGGGTGTGTGTGAAGGGATCCTTGGAAGATTTTCAACTTTTGATGAGATAGCTCCTTGGATGATTTTCAAGACCTGGAGGGGTCCATAATGAAGAATCATGCTGCTTCCATTAGTGTATTTTTCCTCTGCATGTTTGCAGACATAGCTGAGAATCTGTCCAATTTCTTCTTTGGCTAAGGTAGTCTTTATTTTAATAGAAAGGCTAGTCGACTTGGCACATTTGCAAATGAGAAGAGCAAATGAAAGCAAGTAACGTTTAGATAATTCTCATAGCCAATGGGAGGTAACTTTGTGTTTGCAACAGCTGCAGTTTTTTTTTTCCCTACAGTAATTTACCAAATGGAGTAATGTATTTGGAAAAAGATGAAAAAATTATGTCTTGTTTTGTAGCTATTAACCACCACGTGATCTAATGGTTCATGTTGTGAAAGAAATTTAGTTGAGTATTTGTGTGTTAAAAAGAAGAACCTTTGTATGGTTCATACAACTTAACATGTTACTTGTCTAAGTTCTGTAGTATATTTAATAACTGATTGATTGATGGGAGAGGTACTAGTTTTAGGAGTTTTACCAACAGTCATTGATTGGCTCTGAATTTAAAAACCAGAGGTCTCCATGTATCTTAATATTTCATTTTCCCTTAAACTTATACAGGTAGTATTAAAACACATACCAAGTATATTTAGTTACAATTATTTCAATAGTTAGAACACTACTTTAGTTACTGTAAGGTGATAATTTTGTTTTACCTACAGTTTGTTGCTATGTTCATAATAAGGATCATTTTTTCCTCAGTAACAGTAACAAAAAAAAAAAGAAAAAAATGTGAGTAAAACACAAATGAAGGCTTTCATATGTAAGGCTATATATGAAGAGTGGTGATATAAAATTACAGTGCTGATTGGTATTCTATGACCCCACGGGTCTAAAAGGCTTTAATTTACTTTTTACTATAAAAGCTTAAATAAAAATTTTTAAAAGTGTCTTATTAACAATGATTATGATATATGTTAATGACCTCTTAAAATAATTTAGACAACATAGTTATTTTTCACACCTAGTGAAATTTGGTATACTTTTAACTGGCATAAATTCTCATACTAGAAGCAAATAAAAATATGAGCAGTGCAAATTTTAAGAAGAAAATGTTTTCAGGTCTAATTTAAACAATTATCTCTGAAATTGGTATTCTTCTTCAAGCGTCCATTATCACCCAAGATCAAAACATTGAATTTCAGGGGCGCCTGGGTGGCTCAGTTGGTTAAGCGACTGCCTTCGGCTCGGGTCATGATCCCGGAGTCCCTGGATCCAGTCCCGCATCGGGCTCCCTGCTCAGCGGGGAGCCTGCTTCTCCCTCTGACCCTCCCCCCTCTCATGCTCTATCTCATTCTCTCTCTCAAATAAATAAATAAAATCTTTAAAAAAAACAAAACAAAACATTGAGTTTCAGCAGCATGATCAGAATTAAAACCCATTACACATAAATGATTTACTGTGATTTCAATGAAAGATTGCTTTGGTAGGTGTTAAGAAGTCCTAAATTCAAGGAAGACAGGAAACCTAAAATACAGAGGTTCCTAATTTCCATTCTCTTAGGGAATATCTGTCTTATATTCTACTCAAAGCCAGAGAGTATGTGAATAACATCTTTAATACCACAGTTGGTGAACATTCTTGAAAGAGTGGATAAGTTCTGTGCAGGATGTTCAATTATCACTGTTGATAAAATTCTGCTTAGTAGGGAGGACAAGCTCTAGTGAAACTCTTTATTCCGAACGTAAAATGAGTTTCTGTAACTTCGAAGAAGGGGGAGAAATACCTTCAAAATCATTAAGGCAGAAAGAATCTCTCGAGTTCTGTTGAACAAAAATTATATGCTGGCATCCACAACATGGTTTCCCTAGTTAGGGAAACCATTCAGTCAAAAAATAAAATGGGCCACAATAGCATTTTTGATGCTTAAAATTTCATTGTAATGGCTCCCGTCCTAGTTTTCTCAGAGGAATGTGAATTCTTAAACCCAAAAGCCAAGAGCCAAAAACAAACAGACAAACAAAAATCTACAAAAAACCCCCCAAACAAAACATAAAAACCTCACCAAAAACCCAACAACAAAATTATTTTGTGGCTTTAGAGCTTACTGTTTTAAGTGATTTGGCTCGAGGTGGAGTTCAAACAGAAGATTCCTTTAGCCAGTGGCACAGACGGACATTTCTGGATGAGATTCTGCCCCCTTGTAGTGGAACGTGATGTACATTTTGATTCCTTGGCATGCCTACACTAACACCCATCTGTTAAGATGGCATCGTTCCTATTTAAAAAAGTGTTTTGCCAGGTTCCAGAAGTCCTAGGTGTCTGGCATATGTATACATTTCTAAAGGTATTTTCCAGAATTAAAAAAAAAAAAAAATCAAGGGAGTTTAGCTTAGGGTGTGTTCCTCTAGAGTATAGTTTCATTGGTGGACAATTACAGGCAATTCTACCACTAATATGTAATTTTTGGTCTAAAAATCTTTGCTTGACATTGAGAAATTTGCATGTAGAAAAAAAATCCATTGAAAATGAACAAACATTAACTTATTTATGTATAAACAATCCTCATTCATTGCAGTTGCTCACTTTCAGAGATATCTGTATTTGTTATTTATGCTATTTTTATCACTTCTACCAAGTATTCCATAAGATGGTATGTGAGAAAGTAGTACATACAAGAGGACTGTTGTGACCAATTTTGAGATGGAAATCCCTACCCCACAAACTTGACCAGGATAGTGTCGATTGCCTGAGGTGAAAAAGCCCAGAAATGGCTCAAGTTAAAGTCAAATGATGGAAATCCTGTAGAGCCCTGGAGCCCACAGGGGATGTGTGGATAATTTGGTTACTGAAGAGAAGACATCCCGTTGTTGCTTGGCGACAGGATTCTGGGTGGCAGCTCCTTTCCCTCACATTTCCTGGTGTTTTGTTTTTGTAAATGTAGTTTCTTGCAAATGAGAGTATCTGCATGCAGATGTCCACATTGCAATTGTTTTGATTTGTAAAATGAAGCCGTATTAGACGAAGAAAAAGGCTGGGAGTTGGAAAATTTGGAGAGTAAATTCCTTCTTGAGCTTCATTGCTTAAGTGGATTAAATAAAGTAATAAAACATAGTAGACACCTATGGTTTTGGTATATGTTTTGCAAGACGCAGCATTTTGATTCAAAGCACCAGAATCCTTTATGTAATGTCTTTAAGACGAATGGCTATATTTGAAAACAAACACCTGTTGCATAAACATGTATTGAAAATCATTGATATCCAATCTACTTGATGGAGGGTATTAAAAAAAAAAACTTCACATATTCTGTATGTTCTTTTATATATTTGTATATTTCATCCTTGACCACATCTAAGTTAAATTCTTGATTACTTTTTAACTTTTTATGCTAGTTCCTAAAGTAATTTAGAACTAAGGTATACTAGAAGTTGCAAATAATATCCTGTATTTATAAAACCATAGTGTAAAAAGATCATCATAATTACATTAAATCCTGTTTACTTTGTAGTGTAAAAAGGTGGATGAATTATTCAGGTTAAAATAATGGATTTTTAATATAGTTCCTTGGAAAAGTAGGTAGTTGTGCTTGGAAATTCATTGCTAAGAAAGTTGTGAAGTTAATTGAAAAATTTGTAAAAAAAAAAAAAAAAAACTTCAAATTTCGTAGGCTTATAGTAAGGAAGAGTCAAAAGAATAATTGGGCTGCTGTACCATTCAAATTTTCCTTATTTTGGGACAAACTAAAAACCTAATGCCTTTGGAAATGTTCTTTTCCTACTGTTAATTACATAGGGCACTGGATAAAGAACATTCAAAAAAATAGTGAAAGAAACCATTGTGAGTCTAAGAAAGCCATGCAGGCTTTGTGTGATAGATCTGAACTCAGAAATAAAGATGTAGTTACTTCCCTGTAAAACCATGGAAGGTAAACTTCACAATTGCTTTGGCTGGGAAAAAGAAAAAAAAAATGACTTCACAAACTTAAATTTATGAGTAGTAATCAGACAATCATTCTCTGGGCAAATAGACCTTGGTTGTGAGATGAGAAAGGATGAAGTGAATTGGGGACCTCGAGAAGAAATTTGAAATTGGCACGCTGACATTACCAGTGTGCTTACCTGATGGAAAATGCTAGCTGGCCAGAAAGGTATCCTAGGTGGCTAGGACATACTGAAAGAAAGGTTTTATTTGAGGGTGTAAGTCTTGTCAGCACAAGACTTAAGGCTTAGACAGAATGCTAGGGTTTGTGAAGGTGGACTGTTCCGTAAGAAAAGTAGTAGAAACAACAAGAATGAGAACTCAGTGTTACATGCAACTAATGAATCATTGAACATTACATCAAAAACTAATGATGTACCATATGTTGGCTAATTGAATTAAAAAAAATAACAAGAATTACTGAATAAATGCTCTACAATTTAAATTTTCTTTTGAATCATTAAAATATGCAACAGTTTCATTAGGGGATAAAGTTATTGAACACAGTAAAGGTAAGTCGTTAAGAAACTAACAGGTTTTGTTTTGTTTGGCTTTGTTTTGGATTCAGGGAATCAAGTAGATAGTATGAAAATAAGTGTAATTGTGATTTATGTTCCATCAGGAATGATCCTATGAAAGATTTTTTTTTTCCTGTAAATCCTCTAAAAGACTAAAATAATACACACGAAAATCTTAGTAACTTATTTATGGATGGAGAGTCTATGGAACATTTTTTTTCTCTATGGGACATTTTTATATTCTTGTTATATTTTCTAAGTGCCCAACAATATGCAAATACTACTTTTATATGAGGAAAAACTTTTAAATTTTAAAAGGTGAGAGTCTTTTTCATAACATGTTTGGGTTTTTTCCAGTAGTGCAATATTGTTATTCTAAATTATTGCCTTTGAAATAAAAGAAATCACTCAGAAGAGGGGAAATAAGAGTCATTTTTATCACAATGAAATTTATAACAAGAGTTACAAACCAAGCACACTAATGGAGGACGTGTATCTGTATGTCATGCTTATTTTGGTAGAAACTAAAGAGTCAGTGTTACAGAAGTTCAGAGAAGGTAAGAAAACTGATTTGCCAAGGAAGTAATTCCCCTGAAATTAATTGTGAAGGAAAAGGACAATAATTTGGGGAAAATAATTTGTCTTTGCTTGGCTTTAGCAATATGTATGGTATGATAAAGGCCCTCTTTTTTAATGAAAAAGTAAATATTTTGATTACAAAAGTTATATGTGTATGTGTATATATATACATGTGTGTATATGTATATATACATGTGTGTATATATAAATATGGATGCATGTGTGGTAGGGATTTGGAAAGAATAATAAAAACATACAAAAATTTTCCATTGATTCTCCATCCATAAATAACTGCTATTAAGATTTTAGTTTAGATTCTTCTAGTCTTTGCTTTTTTAGTGTACACTCTTTTAAAAATACGTAAAAATTACTGTGTTTTCACTTAATATTCTTTATGTATTTCCTTTGTCAGTTAATACTCTAATAATGGTGCAGATCTTAAGAATGCCAATTATTTCTCCCTGAGTCCAGTGGCAGTACTAATCTAAATATCCTCAGTGTCTTGTACCTTTTTTACTTTTTGCCTTTAATTTTGTTATGTTTGTTTAGGTTCTAGGAAGTCAGCATCACCAGCATCTATATTTTGTTACAAAATAGCTGAATTTCAATTTACTTGTGATTAAGAAGTTTAGAAGTCTAAAAATTACTGTCTCAAAGCTATGGGTCATATTAAAAATATTCATAGGTAATGAAAGCTTTTTTTTTATTGGTTTAATTTGGTAAATTTGCATAACTAATGAAAGATCTGCTTACAACACAACTCCCTATACTCTAGGTATTTCTACAAATATCTTTGGGGCTGTTTATGTTGAATATTATTTATAAATTATGAATGATTTTTCCTCTTTCTTCCTCTCTCTCGCCATCCCTTATACTTCAGGCACTGTTCAAATAGCCTGCGTACCCGATAAATGGTGTTGTGCAACAGCTTACTAGAAAAGAACCAAGCCTGGTGGGGAGATGACAGATGTTTTATTCCAGTTGCTTCCTCCAACAGGAATATTAGATACAAGGTTCTTTCCAGGGTGTCTCTGTGGACAGTCAAGGTTTTTATTTTATCTTTTGGGTTACTTTGATACCACCGAACAGATACTGCAGAAACAAAAACAATTTCTACTCTATATATTTGATATCTTTTTCGTCATAGGCTAAAAAATAATTGTACTTTTTACGTTTTGAAATTTATAAAGTGTTTGAAAATTGCATGTGTAATGAAAAATCTAGAAAAGTTTAGGAGGTTGGGAGATCTAGAAATGTTGGGAGGTCATTGCTTTCATTTTATAATCACAAAAGACTTTAGGAGTCATTCATTACTGTAACATTAAAAAAAAAAGGTCAAGTTTATGGCATTACACATAAAAATGAGAATCTCTTAATTCTTCTATATTTAGGCTATAATTAATATGAACCAAAACTAAGTCTACATAAAAAACATTAAAGAGTAAGGGCAAAGCAGCCTTTATATTGAGAGGAAAGGGCTTTTTAAATTTGACTCCTGACATAAAGAGCCTTTAGCAGATGGAGGGATAATGAATAAACAGTATCTCTTTTTATCCGGTTGTTGTTGTTGGAAGGTATACATATTGTAGTCCCTGGAACTTTTCCATCCTTTAAAAATAACAAATATATATTTTCATTAACATGTCAGATCTTTTAAAAGTCAAAATGTTCGTCATTATAAAAAAAGGTGTTTTTCTAAAAAAAATCTTTATCCTCAAGATGAAGACACAGTGAGGTGGCTGTAGCTTTTCAGCCAGTTGCAGCCCACACTTTGGTGGTGACTTAGTTTAGCCCTGCTCTTTGACTGGAGCACAAAACAAATTAAGAGGTTTTAATCAACATGGAAAAGTTTTTTTTTTTTTTTTTTCCCAAATCCAAACAGCTGGTCTGAATAATTTATTCACTCTTTATTTAAACAATCTGCTTTCATTTTTTTCTCATGTATTGTTTCCATTCTAGAAAGTACAATGCTCTATCTCTAGGTTGGAAAACACAAACCTTAATTCCCTAGGAGATGCAAGTGTGACATGAAATGAATATGCATTTGTATGTAACAAATAAGAGGGAATTAAAGGTTATTAAGTTGAAGGTTAAAATTTAGTGTCCATTGAGAGTCTCAGCACTACCATACTATCCAGGTTACACACACACACACACACACACACACACACAGAGTAAAAGGACTAAATGCTTGTTTTGTTCATAAATCATCTCACAGCTGTATATTTTTACTTACTGAGGTATTTTGGTAAGTAAGGTGAGGAACAAAAAGAGGAAGACCCAGTGATATGAAGAGCAATGCTTTACTCTGAGTTTGTCCAGGAAAAAAAAAAGTAATTCTATATCTATTTCCCTGACAGGTTGGGAAGGAGCTCAGATACCATGTTGAATACAGCGTCCTCATACATCTGTTGATTTTTAAGTACCTGTTAGAATGGAGTAACAATCTAGTGTTATGACAGACTATCTACTTAAGTGAATCGTTTGGCCTTCCTCACTATTATTTCAAGTGGATAATTCATTTGTCACTTTCCACCTAAAAATATTAAGAGTTGGACAGGCAAAGAATAGCAATGAGGCTGCTTTTTAATGAATTCAGGGCTCTTCCAATAAGGATAATGTGGGGCAAAATGCAATGAGATTTTTTTCTTTTAAGACTGATAAACTGGTGTGGTGTCACTTGCCTTTCCAAAGCACGATTATCCTTGCAGAAATAAGTATTGAGACTGCCATGATGATGATTTTGTAGGCTGTCACTAGTTGGATGAAGATTTCTGGCATCTACTTTTTTTCCTACTCTCTCTCCACCCCTCTCCAAGTTTATAATGTCAGAGTCGAATGTGTCAGGGTATACAGCCTAATTAAGAGGTAAGGTAGGATGGTCACGGGAAAGAGCGCAGAGTTTGAATCAGGCCATTTTGGTTTGAATCTGGGATCCAGAACTCATTAGCTGTGGGATCTTGGGCAAGTTAGTTATCCTCCCTAAGCCTCAATCCCCTCTTTAACAAAATAGGTTAATGACCGTGCCCAGAACAGAGTTCAGTGAAATAAGTATGTATTGCTTGATCTGGTACCTACTGGAGAATAAGCACATAATCTTGATTTGTCCAAAAACGTCTTGCTAAAATAACTTCAGAACCTACAAGGACTCTCCTATAGAACTCCATGAGTAGTTTTTCCCCAGTTTCAGATTCAAACTTAGCCTGTTCTAGACTAATAAACATACGTATATATATATATATATATATAAATTATAATTATACACATACACACAAACACAATTTCTGTCTCTTGCTATGTATTTGCATACATACATACACCATACATACATGTAGGTAACTGTAGCCATTTGTGTGTCCATTAGTGGTTTTTGACTGCTAGAGGAAATTTTGCGACTTCACAAAACTTGGATTTATGAGACTGTTAAAGGCACCACAGGGATAATAATGAGGTAGGGAGGGGGGTGGGAAGGAGATTGGGGGAAAGTCTACATACCATATAATCACAGCAGTGGCAGTGTGGTGATGAAATATGTATATGCAACTGGTTCTGTCTTCCTGGAAAGTGGTACTTTTCCTGTAGGAACTTAAATATCACCTAGGAAAATATCCTTCCTCAGTCTCCCTTGTTAATATACTTCCTCGTTGCACACATAGAGGTACAATAGTTGAATAAAACAAAGAGTGACTTCATGTCCCGCACTCAGCTGTCTGTGTTCACCTGTGACATTTACAAGTGAAGACACACAGAGCCTTCTTTTGTTTCCTGGATACTCGCTCAGGTGTTAAAGAAGAAGTTGATTCAGTTTTAAATGGCATGATTTTCTCAAGCCTTGGAAAAGTAACTGATGGCTTTCTTTTTCTTTTTCCATAGTTCAAATATACACACTGCAAAGTCATGTCTAACTGTTTAATTTTAGAAGACTGAAAATATTGGATTTAAGGCTTAGGTTTTAGTTTAGGTTTATTCTTGGTGTCCAACCCTGTCTAAACTTTCACAGGCAAATCGGAAATGAAACACAATTGAAACGAAACCGAGCTTTTTCTGCCTGCAAAGGGGCCTTAATATTTCACTTTGTGTTTTCAGACTGAATCTAATGAAAACGTGATTTTATACAGATTCCTTGTGTCAGTTATTCCCTGTATCCCTCCTAAACTGATCTGTGCATTCAACGTGAAGCTTCATTAAGGATCAAGCCAAGTAGTCTTTAAAAAGTACAGGGTTTTGGTGATAGACAGATGGTGGCTTTCATGATGTCAGGAAGTGTCAGATATTATGGTTGGCTGCGGAATGGTGGCTACTATCCAAACAGATTGGGAAACAGACAGAAAGAGCAAGAACACCATTTGTTTTATTTAGATACATTGTGAACAGAAGGAAGCAAGACAGAGCATACTTTTACACATCTTTTTTCCACTCCTTGTGAAAACAGTTTAGGATTTGTTATGTTATATTAGCCCTTTCATTATGCAAAAACATGTGAAAGCCAGAGATGCTGGTGAAAGAATTTGTCTCATTGTGATTTTCTATGAAGTTTGTTTATTTTTATTTGTACGGAATGTGATTTTTAAAAAACATTTCTTCTCATTGGAAGTATCGAATGCTTACAAGTGAGATGAGGCCCTTTAGCAGTGCTGTACTGTTAAGAGAATAGGAAGACAGTATGGACTTCCTGACCCAGATGAGCAACTCTCAGAGAATATTATCAAAAATTTCAATTCCTAAGCTGAAGGTGGTTCTTTGTGAAGAACTGTAGATCTATTTCCGAAAGGATTTAACTCAAATTGGCAGCCAGAGGGCAGTGTCAGCTCCAGACAGATATGTAGGGTCCAGTCACAGGATTACAGTTGTCATCCAGCCCCTGACCTAGGTATCAGGGCACCACAATATGTTTTGGGGGGTCTTCTTAATCCTTATAAAACAGAAAATATAAATTTGCCCACATATTGAACAGAAAAAATGTCTTTAAGCTTTTTTCTATTTACTTATATTCATCTATTATCTTAATCTCTCATAACCTTTCACTTCATCCCTTGAAAGGTAACCAGAGTTTTAGCATTTTTGATGGATTAGAGATCCAGTGCCACAATCTACTTTACAGTTGTCCCCAAATCATGGTAAATGTTTTGGAACTATGGCTCCTAAGGTAACCCCTCATGTATTTGAATATGATGGATGGTATTAAAATCCTAAATGACTAGGGAGGGATTTAACATTACCTCAAGAAACTGATAGTCTTGGGTTATACAGAATCCAAAGATTTGGGATGCAGAACATCCCTGACAGACCATTGAGGACCAGTGGTTTTCACACTGTGCTTCATACAGCCCAGAAATTTCAAGAGGTGCTTTAGGGGCTAGGGTGGAGGATAAGTGAGAGGTCAGGACTCTAGTCTGCTCTCTCCACTTAAGCTAAACAGTTGGGTAAGTGAAGAGCCTTTCCAGCTTAGAGACAAACAGAGGCTGGGATTTTGGCTTAAGAAATGAACATTTCTTTAATGGAAAAGTGTGAGGCATTTGGCCAGGGCTAAGAGTTGGGCATGACTTCTTTTTCATTGCTCCCTAAATTCAAACAGGAGTCTGACTCCAGAGAAGGGTATGGAATAACTATGATAAGGTAGAAGGGCCTCACTTGCTCCCCACCTCCCTCCTTCTCCCCACCCCCACCACTATGATTTGATGTGACCAAAATGCACAGAGGCTTTAAAGAGGTAGGAGATCCTGAAAATAAATATTTCTGCTACCTTCCCAGGATCCCTCTTTCTACTTCCCCTCCTCTAGCCAAAACAAAACAAAACAAAACAAAACCAAAAACCCAAAAAACACTTGAGACAATAAAACAATATCTAAAGCAATAGAGGGACCTCTTTTGGAAATGAACTAATCCACAGTAGAAAGAGACCTGTGAATTCTTTACTTTTTACTGGGGACTTTTGCAATCATAATATGCATGCTGCAAGTAGTCAATCATTGTTAGTCACCTGTTCACTCAAAAGCAAAACTTTCAAAGGTTTTATTTTGTTTGTTGAGACAAGCACACACATTAAAAAGAGAAAATACTGAGATACCTACCTGGTGGAAAGCCCAACTCTGGATTGTTGGTAGGGACTGGAGTAGCCACAAAGGAAAGTAATACAGATCTTTTATGCTAAGGATTTATGCTAAGGGCTGACTCAAGAGTTAAAGAATGAATCTCTTATAATTTCTACAAAATTTTGTTTTATGCTGTAAATTTTATAGCCTTAAATAGAATTAATTTTTATTTTAACGTGGAAAGGATCTGAACCACTTGACAAGTTAAAATTATGTTTCTCTAGAGCATGATTTTAATATCAGCACTGGTTAGGACTCATCAACTGTTGAAAGAATTGTTGTAAGGAGAAAGGTAACATTAGAATATTTGCTGAAGCCCTTAATTTATATCATGGAATTAAAATATCTGGGCGTCATCTTAAATCTCACTTGGACTTTTTTTTTTTTTAAAGATTTTATTTATTTATTTGAGAGAGAGAGAATGAGAGAGCACATGAGGGGGGGAAGGTCAGAGGGAGAAGCAGGCTCCCTGCCGAGCAGGGAGCCCAATGCAGGACTCGATCTCGGGACTCCAGGATCATGACCTGAGCCGAAGGCAGTCTCTTAACCAACTGAGCCACCCAGGCGCCCCTCACTTGGACTTTCAAAGGTATGGTACACACTGAATCTATATTAAGATGTGGGCTATTGGAGTTGAAAGCATTTGATATTTATTGCTCAAATGTCATCTCATTAAGTTCCACACAACGACATGGAGAGTTATATGTAAAATATGCCACTGCTCAGCAATTCAACTTCCTATTCGGAAAAGAAGATGAGGCTTTGTTTCAGTGTAATTTTCTATAAATTTTTTTAATAGAATGTAATTTGTAAAAAAAAAATCTCTCTAATTAGAAATATATATATATATATATATATATATATATATATATATATATATATATGCTTTAAAGATTTTATTTTTGCAAGACAGAGAGCGAGCATGAGTCGGGGGGAGAGGCTGAGGGAGCAGACCCTGTGTTGAGCAGGGAGCCTGATGCAGGACTCGATCCCAGGACCCTGGGACCATGACCCAAGCCAAAGGCAGACGTTTAACTGACTGAGCCACCCAGGTGCCCAGAAATAGATATATATTTAAATATTTTTATTTATCTCAGAGGAAGAGATCACATAAGCATGAGCAGGGGGGACGGGTAGAGGGACACGCAGACTCCCTGCTGAGCAGAGAGCCCAATGCAGGGCTCGATTCCAGGACCCTGGGATCATGACCTGAGCCAAAGGCAGACAGTTAACTGACTGAGCCACCCAGGTGCCCCATCATTAGAAATACTAAATGCTTGAAATAGAGTGAACTCATTGTGCAAAAAATCAGGTTCTTTTCCCCCTGATGTTGACAACAAGAAAAACAAAAACAAAACCTCCTTACTCTATAATTAGTGGACACAATTTCTTGCCCAAATTGGTTGGTGTTAGATTGACAGGTTAAACCCAGAGCTATAAACTTGTGATCCAGTATAGTTTTAAGATGACACGACTAAGTCTGTATACTACCATGCAAACTTCGATAAATTTATAAATAGTAACTGGTTTAAATCAACTTTTTCAAACGCTCAATCTAGAATTACCCTTAACTGTTGTCGGGTATTTCCAAATCCCACACGCCTACCTGGTAATGGCATAAAACTGATCAGTTGTATATTTTATACATGTAAAGTATATTTGTTTTATTTTTATGACGACAACCTCTTAAAGTCCTTATGATTTCAGTCATAGAATTTGTGCCTCGTTGTGGAGAAGGGAGAATGACAGATGCTGATTATCTTATTTCTGGATCCCTATAATCTCTAATGGGGAAAGCTTAGCCATGGTAAATTGGGAAGGAAAAAAAAATCTGAAATTCCTTCATATTGAGGTAATATGCAGAGATGACGAGTTCACTCTCACAGGGAAATGAAGAAAATTCATTTACAGTCTTGTCATTCAAAATAGATTAAATTGACATTTTTAACACTTTCCTTATGGTCTATTTCTGTTTTTGGCTGAAGAACTTGAATTTAGTTAAATATACTTTTAAAATCCTATTTCATATCAGAATTTTAACAGTTAATATCCTTGAGTAGTAGGATTAGTGCTTAATTTAATGCTCTTCATTGTAATTTCTCCAATATTCAATTTTCCCATGATTTTAGATTTCTTTTGCAGTCAAAAGAATACATTTAAAATAATGAAAATAAGTTAGCCTGCAGCATTTGTCCTGGTAGAGTTAAGAATCGGAAAGTGAGGAAACATGGGACTATTTCAGACAGAGACTCTTGGTAGGAAGATGGGGAGAATGAACTTCAAACTGTAGCTGGCTTCTGAGTTCAAGGGATGTCCATAGAGCTGCTATTTCTTGTCTACCTTTGGATTGGTTCCCTCTTGAACTCTATGGAGGAGTTACATGGTTTAGTCTCACAGAATCACTAGACCCATTCTACAGAAGAATCTATTTCTCAAGTAACTCCAAATCCTATGGTTCAGTTGTATTGATACTGATTTGATTTGAGGTGTGTGTGCCCACCCTGGAAGCAATGATTTTAGGCAGAAAGAGGATAGTCTGATAAGTTTTGCTTATTTCATGCATTTACCGCCTGGATCCTAGGAGTCAAGTCTGAAGAACATGGCTGAGAATGGAATGAAGAGTTTACTCAAATCAGAGTTAAGGTAGTTTTAGGGTAAGAGGATGGCATAGATACTGGGAGTAAAAAGAGTTCACTGGAGCTTTTATGACAACACATGCTGCTTAATGTTTTCCTGCGCATCTACTTACCTCTTTGTTTCTTCATGGATTTTCTATAACTTCCCATCACCCAAATTGTTTCAAATACTTAGCTGACTCCTCAGCTCATTTCTCTTCTTGTCTATTCTCACTATACCCCTTAAGCAATTTGATCCACTTTGAGTGTTTTATTCAGCATGACCATATGCTGGTACTTAATAAGACTTTATTTTTATCCCACCTTTCTCTCCTCTGGACAAGGCCTTTATGGCTGCCTATCTAACAGACATCTTTCCTTGGATGTCCTACCCTCAATCTTCACTAGTCTCAAAGTGAAAGTCTTAGGTACCCTTGTGAATCTTGTTTTCCTTTTCACCTTAGAGAATGCCACTTCCTCTCCTATTCTTAGTCAATTTTCAGTCTTACTTTGTCCTTATTCTTTGATAATATCATTGTGCCTCTATATTTCCTGCCACTATCATCCCTTGCCTGTGTTGCAGGAGTGGTTTTCCATTCAACTTCACTGAGGCTGGGCTCCACCCTGATCCTCCCTTCCCTCCTGCTAAAGTTACCTTTCTGAAATAGGATCATGTCACTTCTTCACTCAAAACCCACACTTGAATTTTCCATTGCATTTGGGATAAGATCTTAATGTTGCTTATGAGGGACCTTTATGTTCTAGTCCCCCCTTAGTTGTCTAGCCTCATCTCTCATTACCCAGGCCCTGAATTATTGGCTCATACAGGACAGCTTGTACTGGCTCAAATGGGTTGTTGTTCATTGAATCATCTCCGGGCATTTGGAGGTATTATCACCCCTATTTGGGAGATCAACATGTTAGCTAATTATTTTCTATGTCAAGGTCCTTTCCAGTGGACCAATCACCTTTTATGCCTATTCTAAAACTGAGATATATGCTTCTCCTACCCATTATAGAGTTTTACACTCTGGATTGAAATTCCTTTATTACTTGACTTTCTCGCCCAGTGGACTGAATAACCCTTCAAGATAGGGACTGTGTCTTAATCACAGTTTATTTCTAGCTTCTATGACAGTGCCTGGTACTTAACTGTCTCCCAAAATTATATTTACTGAGTGTGTGAAAGCAATTGTTACCTCATGTTACAAAGAACCCTCACAGCCATAGAGAAGTTGTGGCTTCTTAAGGTTATATAATCACTGACGTAACATGAATGTGGCTATAGGCAAGTATTTTAGCTTTACAGTCAGGTTGTTAAATTTCTCTGCGGGTTTTTGGGACAAAGTCAATCAGAGTGGTCTTGCTGAAGAGGATCATGTTCCTTTATTTTCCGTAGTTTATTGGCATCAAATGAGATAGTTCTTTTTTTTTTTTTTTTGAAGTACCTATATAACATCTCAATAATGACAGATTGATTAGGTTTCATTTCTGAAGAGAGCTGATAGCCTAACATGAGGGCAGGAATCATTACCTTCAGTTGGTCATTAATCCCCATGAAATATCCTTCCTCCCCAGCAATAATTGCTCTTCTAAATTGAAAAGTGGAAATATATTTATGCAAGCCTGAAAATTTGTTTTCTGCCATTTCACTTGTATGTACAAGATATTTCTAGAGACTTAATATTCTGTACTCAGGCTTCTCAGATTGCTTAATACAGATTTCCACAGTCAGCTTATATAGTGGGTAAGATTTCCTCCATCACTTCTAACCCAATGATCAAAGCAACAATCAAAACCCATTTCATGTGAATGCTATTCTGAAGAACATTTGTACATTTTCCAACAGCCAGTCTGCCTTATTACAACATAACTCAGTTGATACTTCTGGATGCCTGTTATATTTCATAAGGTTTTCTTATAAAAAGATTCTTTATTCTTATGGAGGTAAAGCTATATAGTGAGAGGAAAAAAAAACTGATTTGAAACTAAGCATCTACTTGTTTGAAAGGGTTTTTTTTGTGTGTGTTTTAAAATCATTGTTTTTTTGTTATGAAGGCTAAAGGTGATTGATTTCTATGAGCATATATAATAAAATTGACAGATGTTTAAGAGACTATCCTGTAATCAATAAATTATGAAGGTTTCTATAGATGTGTTACTAGGTTTTCTTCTTCTGTGTAATGATCAAAAACAGGAGGCTGTATATTTTAACTTATGTTTGTGGCCAATTAGACTCTCCTATCTGATCTCACTTGTGGTTAATAGCAAACATTGATGTTATAGCTGGCCACGTTTTGTGCTGTGCAAGAGAAGACAGTCCCTGGCTGAGTGATTGTATAATTAGTCACATTTGCAGTAAGTTCTGAGCAACTGAACCAGCATTCTTAGATTACATAACTCGAGTCATGTTATATAACTGTGGTGATGATTTGTGGAAAAGACCTAGTCTTTTTTTGGAAGTGGCCTCCGTTTCACAGGAAAGCACATTTCCTACAGGTTTCTTTTTCTTCCTTCATACTTGAGTAGAAGAGTGAATGGAGTTGATGAATCTGGCACAAAGACAAATACGGTCACTTAGGAAAGCAAGGTAACTGAAGTTAGTCCATTTCTGTTTCACATTTGATATGTTATTATACTTGGGAATATACAGATTGTGAGATTTCTCTGCTTTGAAAATTATTTAAAATACATTTAAATTCAAACTGTACAGAAATACTTTTGCCCATTTCCATGGCCATCAAGACAACCCCCCTGCCTTGGGAGCTCCCTTCCCATCAAGCCAGCTGTGATTCATGACTTAGTCACTCATTCGTTCTTATTTTGCACTAAAAATCACCCTATGCACTAACCTTTTTTCTTTGTTTTGCTTTTATGTGGTTTCTGATTGGTTTCATGAATGTACAAATGAGGGCAATTGTTTTAGATTTTTATAATCTTGAAAGAGCTGCTGGAAAAATCATACACATTTTTACAAAATGTTAGTGATGATGATAAGAAGAGCACTTAAAATGGTAGTAGGTGTGGAGTCCATAAAGTTGGGTTTTAATTTTGGCTCTCTCAGAGTTGAGCTACTTAATTTAATACAGATCACTTAATTATTCCAAGACTCAGGTTCTCAGAAATAATAGGAACAGCCTCAGAAGTCTACAGTAAGTAATAAGTCTATGCTAAAGTCCTTATCCTTCTGTCTGGCTCCTGGTGGGTAGGCAAGAAATCGATGGGATTTTTTGTTTTGTTTTTTAAAGATTTACTTATTTATTTTAGAGAGCACGGAAGCATGTGAGTGGGGGGAAGGGCAGAGGGAGAAAGTCAAGCAGACTCCCCACTGAGCCAGAGCCAGACAGGGGACTCCATCCCACAACCCATGAAATAATGACTTGAGCTGAAACCAAGATTTGGACACTTAACTGACTGAGCCACCCAGGTGCCCCAGAAATCAATGTTTTTAAATTAATAATACCTAATTTAGGTGTTACTTTAACAGACCAAACAAATAAAACATGTATTGAGGATTGAACTACAGTTGAAGTTAGTGTAAATTAATCTGAAATAGTGAAGTTATAGAGAGTCTAATTTCAAAATAAGAACAAACTAGACTGAAATCAAAAGTTTTTATCCTACTCCTCCTCCTAGGTTAATGTTTGCCTTCATAAGTTTTTGTATCACATCAAGGGAATGATCAGAGTTTTAAATACTCTTGACAAGTTGGACAAATAAACTTCGAGAAATGATAAGCTGAATTTTTCAACAGTTAACCTTTTTGTAAAACACATGAGCCATAGGGAGATCTAAGTAATAATAATAAGATAAAAAAGGCTGGAGATTATAGTATTCTTTCTGTAAATTAGCGATGTAATTATAATGGCTTCAAAATGCTATGGGGGTATTGCAGAAAAATAGAAAATATAAAGCTATAAAGATATGAGGTAAAAGATGAATTTATGAGGATTTATATTATAAATCAATAGTTAATGCATCATGTTTATGCATTAATTCATTTCATAAACACTGAGAACCCACAGTGTGTCAGATACTAAGCTAGGTTCTGTGAATACGAAAACCTAGAAAGCAGTTCCTTGCCCTTACAGGGCTATGAGCCACTGAAAGATAAGGCTATTAAAAACATTTTACATATGTAGAAAATTGTATGAAAAGCAGATAGAAAGAATTAACAGCATGAGGCCAAGGGCCCAGGAGAAATTTCCTGGTAGTTTGACCCCTAATGAAAGAGTAGGAGTTGGCAATATGAGGAGGTGCACATGTGTATTTGTATATGTGTATGAGGACAGAGAGGGAGGGAGGGGGTTGCATGCAGAGAGTAAGCTTATGCTCTGAGACCTGGAAATGGGAGCAGATGCATGTGGTCTGTAGTGAAAAGGAAGAGAATGAGGGCTGGAGAGGAGATCAAGCTAAAAGAGTGGGCTAGAGGCAGATCTTAGAGTCTCTTTTAAGCCTTCAAAAGCATTAAAGATTTTGTTAAGGAGAAGCCACTAAAGCATTTTAAGCAGGAAATGATGTGGTCAGATTTTGTTGTTGTTGTTAAACTCAGTTTTGATAACTTTACAGTTTATTGAAGTAATACTTAATATGTGACCACACAAATAACAAATGGAATGCAGCACCAAGAGAAGACACAGAGTATTGCCAAGTATTTAACAAGTTAAAAAGAGTGGTTTTCTTCTTCTTCTTCCTTTTTTTTTTTTTTTTTTAAAGAAAACATTTAATAGGGGCTGGGTGGCTCAGTCGTTAAGCGTCTGCCTTCGGCTCAGATCATGATCCCAAGGTCCTGGGATCGAGTCCCACATCGGGCTCCCTGCTCGGCAAGAAGCCTGCTTCTCCCTCTCCCATTCCCCCTGCTTGTGTTACTGCTCTCGCTATCTCTCTCTCTGTCAAATAAATAAATAAAATCTTAAAAAAAAAAAGAAAACATGTAATAGGGGACAGTGCTTCTCAAACTATCTGCGGTGGAGGACTAGTTTCATTTGTTATCTGTCACAGAATGATAGCTTTATTAAATGCAATAAGGATGACTTATTTAGAAAATAAACTTTAAAAAAACATACATATACAATGTAAGCCTCCATTTTTTAATTATTTTTATTAGATTCAGTAGGCATAATATTGCATTTCTGTGAATATAATCAGAACAAAAACATAGGGAAAGAGGAAAGAGTCACCGACACTATCCATATTGCTCATTGAAAGTGTGTGGGTGATTAACATTTCTGTACTTACCTCAAACAGACCATTAAAAAAATAGGCCACAAACCACATTTTGAGAGAGTTTTACATTAGCAATTAGTTTATATACTGATGATATAAAAAAATTGTTCTTTGGAGTTTTTTAAGGGTGAGAAAAATGAAACAAAACTAAGTTCAGCAAGAGGCATTTGGATACCATGTAGAGAGACATGAAACTTAAAGATTGTAAACTCTTTTTATATAGCTTAAGTATAGTCAAGGAATATTACAATCTTTTTTCTCTGGATAAAAAAAAAAAATGTCTTTGGGTGTCATTTTGTCTGTCATACTACCCATCCAACCCTGAAAGCATTACATTGACCTATTCTTGCGGGCAGTGAGAACCGATGAGTTTGACTTTATTTTCTAGAATGTTGTTACAGTGGCCATGTTGAAAGAATAATATAACTCCGTTTATAGCTACTTTCTAAGAAACATGGCATGGAAAAAGGATTGACATGTTCAGTTAATACTTGATTTTAATATGTTAGATACTAGAAAGTAGGTGTGAAGTCTACAAATGAGCAGCTACACGGATATATGGATGCTGATGGAAGTTGAGAAAATTAACTTCACATTCATATGTCTATTTAAAACATTAATATACCCAAATTTCATTAATCTGAAAAACTTCCATTTTTCCTTAGGCATTTATTAATTCAGTTGTTAATTTAACCTGTCTTCATTGAGCACCTAAATCTATAACTGTGTTGGGAGATAGGACTTTAGAAAATGATTCCCTATGTGAAAATTGGTCATCTAGGGAAAGGTGGACAAAGCCTAAGTAACCACAATCTGATGGTTTAGCCACTGAAGTAGTATCCATAACAGAAGTTTAGTTTTAGGAAAGACTCAAATTCTTCTACTTCTCCCAGGAGTAGACAGATAAATTGTGGTAAGTCTGAAGCTCTGCAATACAAAATGATCAACATATGTATTTTAGGATATAATGCAGTTTCCCAAGCTCCTATTATTTTCCCTGGCCAGTGTTTGTATTTTTTTTTTTTCTGGCCAGTGTTCTTAAATGGCCCTTCCCAATTTTGCTTTATTCTTTTTTTCCTCTTGGGACTATATCTTATCATTAGAGTCTAATAATAATCAACTGGTTATAATCAACTAGTAATAATTATAATGAAATTAATAAATACAAAGTAACTCACTTATTGACTCTTACAAGCCAGTCACTTTACAATTTTTATTTAATCCATTCAATAGTTGAGAGATATGCCCATCTTATGGATGATGACGTTAAGGTAATTTGCCTAAGATGATACTGCAATTATGTAGCTACATGAGAATTCAAGCCCAGACAATACTGTTATAGTGTTTTCCAGCATTAGCCATTATTATGATTTTTCTAGACTTCCTCCCTGATACCCAAATCCTTTATATTGGTGCCTATCTGCATTCCAACCCTATGCCTCTGAAGAACAATCTAAATCCATGACTTCTCCAGGTCTTTATTTCTCTGGGTTGTCTGCTTCTCACAAAGAATTGGTCTATTCACTTTGGTTATAGAGGTGATGAGCTAGGCTTCTCTCAATCTGAGAGTGTATTTTTTAAAGATTGTAACCCATCTCAAATCTATTTTGAAAGAAGTTAACATCTAAATCTTGAGTATATCAGTTTTATTTAATCATGGAAAGAGCATAATAAATAAAATGGATTGGGTTCTACAGCAAAGTATTAGAGAAAAAGACTTAAAAACTGTTAGTTAAGCCCTATTTTGCTTACTATCATAAATTAGAAATAAATACTTGCATTGTCTACCTTGTGTTTGGCAAGCACTGGGCATTTTAAATTAATGAATTTCTCAACCACTTAGGGAGGAGATTTAAAACAAAGTTTACTCTCAAGATGTAACTTGAGACTGAGTTATACCACTGTTTTATTATTCCTAATGGCACCGAGTCAATCCACAGATATTTCATCCTGCAATTTTCTGCTGTTATGAAAATGCATAATGTTAATCATTGTAATACTTTATAATCTGACCATAAACCAATGTTTATAGTCAGTTAATCATTGTATTACTTTGCTTTAGGTAATTTAGTACATTACCATAATGTAGCGATCTACTTAATATAAATTTTAAAGTGAACACAATAAAAGTTGTATAGCCTTAATATATTATGCATGCTAACCTGAAATTTTAAAATACAACAGAAGTTTGGACAGAGTTCAGATGTTCTATGACTTTGGTTTCTTTTGTCTTTGCTGGGAAAAGAGGGAAGACTTAAAGGCAGAGAAGTACACTGTTACTCTGCTTCCAATTATTTATGAATCTGTCACAACCTGCTTCAGGTAAGAATAGCTTTGGCTATGCGCAGGCTGTCACTTAAGAATCTACAACTACTCATTTTTGAAAGACTGAACTTTAAGGGCAACATACCCCAAATTAAAAAATCAGTAAGCTTGGGAATAGTTGGCAGTAATTTAAATAAATAAAATTAAATTTTAGTAAAGTGAAATAGTGCTTCGCTTACAACAGACCTCAAGGAATTTTTTTTTTTATGAACACTTTTAGAATTAACACTAAGATTTCAAGACAGTGAAATTGGGTATTATCTTGGTTTTGAAAACACATTTACTTGAGTGGCTGCTAGTTTCTAGGCACAGCATTAAGTGCTTTCTTCATGCTTTATCACCTTTGGTCCTCGTCATAAGCCTGAAGTAGAGATTGCAGTCTTGGCAAGCAAAACTTGAAAATCTGGTAATGCCAAGCTGGGAGTTAGTTGGGATTTTTAGAAAATGGCAAAGAACTCTGTACACATGAGGGCCTTCCCTCCATTCTTTCTATGATGATGAAGAATATGAGTACTGGGGACATGTTCATGGGTCCCAGCCACCAAAGTCTCAGCATCAGCATCTGGCATGCCCACACTGATGAGACTAGGTGGTGGGTTCAAGGAAGATGCAGAGTATTGTTATGAATCAGAAAAAGGCTGTATATACATAGCTCCAATGTGAATGAAAATCAGTCAAGCAGTTTCTAGCTATCAGTCTCCATGTTAACAAAACTTCAATAACATTTGCCAAAGGAAATTTTGGCACATATTTAAAAAAATCACCTGGGAATTCCTTTAGGATGGCTACAGTTATGTGGTTCACTTAAATTAAAAAAAAAAATATATTTGCACTGGCTTTAAATGATGAAGTCTTTTCAGGACTATTACTCCTGGTGAGACATTCAGACTTACAATATCTTTATGTGGATTTGTTCTATCATATGAAATATATTTTAAAAATTTGAAGATCTAAACTATGTCCTGAATTTGTTTTTCTTCTGCTTTCATCACTATCAGAGTGTGGTGAATAATGAAACACATTAATTTGATTAAATGATTGAAAATTTTTTTTGTTTTCAGTGTCTTTTACAAAATAAAATTTTCTCTGCTGGATGCTTTGGACTTAAAGAAAAATAAATGAAACAGCTAAAAACTGCTTAAGTAGTGATAAGAGGCACAGTGAGAAGACTAGTGCAGAGGTTCCTAAACTTGCTGCCCGCTAGAATCACCAGGGGGTCTTTAAAAAATTTCAATGCCAAGGCCACACCCCAGGCAATTGAATGATAATTTAGCAGGTGGATGGGTAGTGAGATACAGATACCAGTACTTTTGCAAGTTTCTGAGTGATCGTAATAAAGCTAAAGAAGTTAGGGAACCACTGACCTATTTTATCTTGCATAATGGGCATCACTTTCAAACTTGGCTTTATTCTGTTTAAGATAAGTCTGTCTCAGATTAAATATTTTCATGTAGTACTTTTGTCTGAACATATACATTAACAATGAGTAGAGATTATGTAATGCACTGTGAGTTTCATGAATAATTATCACAGGGCTAGACTGAGACTGTGAAATTCTTTTCACCATATATTAGAAAACAAGACAAATGGACTGTTTGGAGAAATATCTTAGTTTAAATAAAATTCACTGGAAAAAATAAAATCACAATAGAATATTTACGTGTTTGCAATAATGGCAATACTGTTAAACTTCACTATCTTTTCCAACTATTAGTTTTGATAGTACCTTTACAGGAAGCTTACAATGAATACTCAGAAAAAGAAAAATCAGTAAATAAGAAATCAAACTTGTTTTTTTCTTTGTCATATGTTCTCATTGCTTTAGTTAACGAAAGTATATGCAGACTTAATACTGACCTTAAAAGTATCTATAGCCACGGCAACACCTGACATTTACTGACCATCTCTTTTTAGGTTCTTTTCTTTTTTCTTTTTAGGTTCTTTTTTCTTTTTAGGTTCTTTTTTCTTTTTAGGTTCTTTTCGTAGATTATCTCCATTCTTGAAATTGATTGATGTATTCTTGTATTGAAAAGGAAATGGAGTTTAATAAGTTCTTTATAGATCTTGGATACTAGCCCTTTATCTGATAAGACATTTGCAAATATCTTCTCCCATTCTGTCCATTGTCTTTTGGTTCTCTCCACTGTCCATTTCTGCTGTGCAAAAGTTTTTTATCTTGATGACGTGCCAATAGTTGACTTTAGCTTTTGTTTCCCTTGCCTTTGGCGACATGTCTAGCAAGAAGTTGAGGCAGCCAAGGTCACAGAGGTTGCTGCCTGTGTTCTCCTCTAGGATTTTGATGGATTCCTGTCTCACATTTAGATCTTTCATCGATTTTGAGTTTATCTTTGTGTATAGTGTAAAAGAATGGTCCAGTTTCATTCTTCTGCCTGTGGCTGTCCAATTTCCCCAGCACCATTTGTTGAAGAGACTGTCTTTTTTTCATTGGATATCCTTTCCTGTTTTGTCAAAGATTAGTTGACCACAGAGTTGAGAGTCCATTTCTGGGCTCTCTATTCTGTTCCATTGATCTATGTGTCTGTTTTTGTGCCAGTACCATACTGTCTTGATGATGACAGCTTTGTAATAGAGCTTGAAGCCTGGAATTGTGATGCCACCAGCTTTGGTTTTCTTTTTCAACATTCCTCTGGCTATTCAAGATCTATAAAGAACTTCTCAAACTCAACACCCCAAAAAACAAAAAAATCCAGTCAAGAAATGGGCAGAAGGACATGAGGAGACATTTCTCCAAAGAAGACGTGCAAATGGCCAACAGACACATGAAAAAATGCTCTACATCATTCGGCATCAGGGAAATCCAAATCAAAACCTCAATGAGATACCACCTCACACCAGTCAGAATGGCTAAAATTAACAAGTCAGGAAATGACAGATGTTGGCAGGGATGCGGAGAAAAGGGAACCCTCCTACACTGTTGGTGGGAATGCAAATTGGTGCAGCCACTCTGGAAAACAGTATGGAGGTTCCTCAAGAAGTTAAAAATAGAGCTACCCTATGACCCAGCAATTGCACTACTAGATATTTACACAAAGGATACAAACATTGTGATCTGAAGGGGCATGTGCACCCCAATGTTTACAGCAGCAATGTACACAATAGCCAAACTATAGAAAGAGCCCAGATGTCGTCCATTGACAGCTGAATGGATAAAGAAGATGTAGTATACATATACAATGGAATGTTACTCAGCCATCAAAAATGATGAGATCTTACCATGTTCAGTGACATGGTTGGAACTGGAGAGTATTATGCCAAATGAAATAAGTCAGAGAAAGCCAATTATCATACGGTTTCACTCATATGTGGAATTTAAGAAAACAGAGAATCATAGGGGAGGGAGGGAAAAATAAAGTAAGACAAAATCAGAGAGGGAGACAAACCATAAGAGACACTGAACTTGAGGAAACAAACTGAAGGTTGTTGGAGGTGGGTGGGGGATGGGGTAATTGGGTGATGGGCATTAAGGAGGGCATGTGATGTAATGAGCACTAGGTGTTACATGCAACGGATGAATAACTGAACTCTACATTTGAAACTAATGATACACTGTATGTTAACTAATTGAATTTGAATAAAATAAGTTATAAAAAGAAAAGGAATGGACATTCAGAGACTCACTGACTTCCATAACCAATGAAGTGGCAAAGCTGGGATGTTAAGCTAGAATGGTCCAATTTGAAAGCATACTTTTTTTTTTTTTTTTGGTTTATTTCATCTTGTATCTCTAGTCACAAGAATTAAATTTGTTCTGATTTCATTGAAATGTACACTGTTCCTTCCACTATGTCTGCCACTTAACAGTAGATTATGAAGATAGAGTTCAAAGAATTACTTCCTGGGGGCACCTGGGTGGCTCAGTCAGTTGGGCGTCTGCCTTCGGCTCAGGTCATGATCCCAGGGTCCTGGAATCGAGCCCAGCATCAGGTTCCCTGCTCAGCGGGAAGCCTGCTTCTCCCTCTCCCACTCCCCCTGCTTGTGTTCCCTCTTTCGCTGTGTGTCTCTCTGTCAAATAAATAAAATCTTTAAAAAAAAAAAAAAAAGGAATTACTTGCTGGCCTAAACACAGTCAAAATGAGGAAGGGGTGTGTGTATATTTCCTTAAGTGTGTAAATTTTGAATCTGGCTTTACACATATAAGGGTGAGATAAAAACAAAAATTACATGCTGGTGGGGATTAAAACTGTTGAGCTTTTGGAAATTGGCTCATTCCTGTGTTTGCTGCAACCAGTCTGGTGCTTTGTGTCACACTTCCCTGCCATATGCAGGCACATTGGCTCTTTTCCTAGGGAAATTGTTTATTTTAAAACACACTCAGAAGACACTATTGGCTAAACAGTGGTTATCCCTGTTTTCTGCCATACGGAACCTAATATTTTGTGATTATAACCCTACTGGCTTCTTGTGTTCAAGTGACAAATATCCAACTCACACTAGCTCAAGCCAAAACAAACAACAAAACAAAAACAACAAAAATAAAACTCAACAGTGACCACGCATTTATTGGAAGGATTCCAGGGGTAGCTTGACCTCTGAAGGAACTTATGTAAGAGTGACACTGCTTTAGGGCTTTTAGGCACAGATAGGCAGGCTATATCTTTGCTAGGATTTCTGCTTTTCCTTATTTCATGTATTTCTGTGTGCATTCACCTCATTCTGTTCTGTTCTTTCACCTACTTTAGAGTGTGTAGGGTAGATGGCAAGGGGCCTGGGCCTGAAGTGTGGCTTCATGCTTGTATCTTCTAAATTTAGCGATCTGATAGGTAGGAACTCTTATCCTTATTCCCAGACCAAAGGTAAAAAAAACCCCAAGGGAATATCTCTGCCTGTTCTGGTTTGGGTGCCCTGCTCTCTTCTGGACGTGTCACTGTGGTCACATCTGGATTACATGCCTAATCCTCAGAGTATCAGGGTTAGCACCCTCCCCCAAACTCCAGAGATGGAGCAGGGAGACAACTAAGCCTGAATGGAAGGGAAAGAATTTGTTCCAGAAGACGATGAAGAAAGCGTACGTGAGGGCTAAAATGATAGGTGACAATCGCCCAGACATTCCCTTGAGTTCTTTGTATTAATTCATTTCTTACCTCACTTGGTAGCTAGGTAACAGATGAGGTTTGTAATGTTGGTTCCTTACCTATTACCAAAACTAACTGAGGACATGGTTACGTTTTTGAAAACCTAGTGAAACTACGAGTGTCTAGCTCTCATTCCGGTTTTTGATAATAAATAAAAGTGTAGAATTGAGGTAAAACCAAGGCCATTCACTCTTAGTACAATTTCATTATTTCTCTGAGTCTCATATGCCTCCTTAGTTCAATGGGAGGATAATATTACTTGTGAGGTAGTATTTTACATGGATTCAAGGAGATCATTTAAAGAAGCTTTTAGTCAAGAATTTGCCATATAGTAAATATTCAATGTGTGTTAGCTAATAGTAAAATGAATTAACTAAATCTAAGAACAACAGAAACAACTCTATAGTTTAATCATGAGGTAGAGATCAGAGTGAAATGGTCATGTAATAGTATATTCACAATAGGCTTCACTTTATAATATATGTATATATGTGTTTATATAATATGTACATGTGCATATACACTCAGTATACTAGTTTATAAGATGAACAGCTTATTTAAAATATGTATGAGCCAGGCTCATTCCATTAATGTCAGCTTTGTTTGGATGTTTTCCTTATCACTGGCCAAACCTTGAACCTCTATGATTTTTACATCTGAATCTTTCCTTTTTAAATTCTATTCCACATCTGTATATCTTCATGGAATCCTAAACCTGGTTCCCAAAGCTTCATCTTTATGAGGCATATTCTATAAAAATCACTTTTGATTTAAGAAGTATTAAAACCCACATATTATAAAGCTTTTTACAACATCTTTGCATTTTTCACAACTCCTTGTGTAATTTTTGGCACCTCTCTGTAAATATGTGAAATATAGAGAAACCATAGTCTATTTGATCTTTATAACAAATAGGTGGCAGGTCCACTGAAAACAGTATTTGAAAAGTTAGTTTCACATTGAGAATCCATTTAGGCATATGGGGGTGGAGAATTACTACCTCTGTTAAAGTGCTTCTATTGGGAAAAAAATTACCAAATTTAAAAATAGAACAACACTTTTATTTTGCAAGACACACAAAATTGTTTTTAAGAAGAATATAATTGTTGACCACCAGATGGCTCTCATATTTTTAAAAATTCAGCAGAAAGAGTGGAAATTCTATTAAAAATAAACAGATTTAAAAAGGATTGATTTACAGAAAGTGACATAAACTTGAGCACATGAAAATAAGTGAAATCCGGGCACCTGGGTGGCTCAGTCGTTAAGCGTCTGCCTTCCGCTCGGGTCATGATCCCAGGATCCTGGGATCGAGTCCCACATCGGGCTCTCTGCTTGGCGGGTAGCCTGCTTCTCCCTCCCCTACTCCCCCTGCTTATGTTCCCTCTCTCGCTGTGTCTCTCTCTGTCAAATAAATAAATAAAATCATTAAAAAAAAAAAAAGAAAAGAAGTGAAATCCTATAATATTTGGGAATTTCTTTTTAAAAATGTATGAAGTATGTATGAACAGCATGATACAATGTACCTTTCAAGTTTTTACTCCAGTCTTTGAAAATATCATGCTGTTGATATTTCAAGATGGAAGACTAAATATTAGCAGGGAAAAAAAATATGTCAGAGGATAGAGTGGTTTTGGTATTTTCATATGGTGTTTTAAAAAACCAATACCCTGTCTCGTAATTAATATAAGGACAGATCCATATGCTTTTGTGCTTCTGGATTTTGCCCTGGTACGGTGTATTATTGATTGCACATCATCTTCAATGACATGGCCTTTTTATATAAGTATCATTCCACAGGGCTTTGAACAATAACGTCACCTTAGAAATCGAGGTTCTCCATAAAAAGCAAAATAATTTTGATCTGTGTCAACCGTGGAGCCAGTTCATAATGCGGGGTGCATTCCGCATTGCAGCTCGACTCTGGACATTGCTGGCGTCACAACGTTTTGAAGGATGTCTTCTACCAGTTTTAATATGTAAGCTATTAAGATAAAAGACCCTACCCTTGTTGCTCCGACAGCTTTTTTAAAGGCTAAGCTGCCCAATTTGTCTTTCATTAAAAGCTGTAGTGCAGTTTTATGATTTGTAGTCACTGAGCCGTTGAGCTTTCAGAGTGTACAATTCTATTTTGAGAACTTTTTCTTGTCAATAAAAAAGGCATATGCCTCAGTGAGTCATCTTAAGTGAGCAGATTCCCAAGGAGGAGTTGACCTGCACTTCCGCCCTGCCTTTCCCCTACCTTTTCTTGTCAGTACAGAGCTTGCCCCTCTGTCTCCTACCACGGAGAAACCAGAAATGTGGAGACAAGGTCTCCTTAGCCCATATGGTTTTATTTGTGTTCTGCTGGCACAGTTATAGACATACAGTAACCAACATAAATTTTTAGTTTTATTATCACCTCTAAAAAGAGACAGAAATGTGAAAATTGAAGCCAGAAGGTTTGTATCACAGGATTAATTAGGCAGGGCCAACTGGAGTCTCACTCCTCCTGGCAGCCAGTGCCTCAAGAAGGTGCCTGCCTTCAATTATGGAGCGCACAAAGCAATTAAAAACCCTGTTTCTTTTTCCTGAGGTGTTACTTGTTACTGGATAAATCTCTTTTTTAAAATTCTCTGGGGATCTGAACTGGCTTGAGGTGCAATCTACTGGGGTAGATATTCATGAAAAATTGATTTAGCTCTAGCCTAAGTGCAATAGGTTTAAAATAAACCTGAAAGGAATGAACAGTGTGTTTCTTGGCTGACATTTTATTGGCCATTTTTTTAATGCACAAAAGACTAGATAATTAAGAATTGAGACATTATGGATCTCCACCAGGAGATATGAATCGAATCGGTCAGCCATCCAAGGCATTTTATCCTAAGTCACGCTACACATTTGATTAACCTCTTTCACAGGGTGATTTGTACAGTTCTATGGACAACAATGTGTTGTGCATAAGTCAGAATTAAGTGCATGCCTCCCAGAACCCACATCCCCTTTCTAACCGAGCATTGGCTCTCTCTGAAATTTTATCTTTCCACCTGATTTATGTCCTAGTCCCCTAGGATTTGAAACTTATGTCTGTTGTTCTATTTCTACAAAAGGAATTTTTGTTGCTTTTCACTGTTGTTTTTGAGGAGTACATTATTATCCTAATTCTGGAACTATCTAAATATTTAGAAAGCTCCAGTTGTGTCCTGTGCAGTTAGTTTTGTGGACTGGGATTTTACCACTACTATGTAAATCACCTAGCTAACCTTTTCCTCTGAAATATAAATAATTTAAAATACGCAGTAAGTACTGAGTATAACTGGTACGAAGAATAGTGCTCTATCAAGACATATGGGCTTACGCTTTATCAGTGATCTCATACTTCCTGTTGAAAAGAGAAGCAAAATATCTTTTAGATCAATAGGCTAAAAACCATCATTGTAAATACAAGAATGAGACTCTACTTTCACTTAAAAAGCATGTTATGTACAATTTAATGAAGCAAAGGCAATAATGGACTTGCATCCATGTTATTTTCTATGGTTTGTGTTTCTGAATTTAAAACATTTACTTAAAGTTAATTATGATAAAATATTTTATCTCATCCCTACTTTTTTAATTTTTATTTCTTTCTCTTAAGTTTGAATATAAAGGTTATGCCTATTATTATAAAAAATTATTTAAGAAATGCTGAGATAGTAAAAATGTTCTACATGGTGATTATGATCAGAAAAACTAAACTTTTAGTGAAGATAAATTTTGACGACATGGCTCTTGAAATCTAGATTCTAGTCACTAGAAATTGTGCCATTCTATTGAGCTTTTTGCTTATTATGGATTATTTATTTACTGTGTGTATTTCATCCTTACGAAAGCTGATAATTGGTTTGGTTATTGGCCAGGCTTGACAAGATATATTTTTCCTCCTTTGTGTTGTGACTTAATGGGTCTAAATGTTTAGGAGAAGAAAATGCCAGAATGACACTATCTTAGGAAATTGAAGGGTGCCAGAAAATATTTTCTATGTATGTTCTTTTCAGGCCTGCCTTAAAAGTTTCAGCAATAGGTACCTAAAAGTCTGTTTTGCCACGGGTCTTAGTAAAAGTAACTACTTTGTCTTTGAAGAGAAGCAGTCTGAAGAATGCTGTTTATGACACTGTAATTATTCTGATTTGGACATTGGCAATGGGTAAGCTTTCAGGAAATCGGCTAATTGTGGGTCTTTTATGATCTTCTGTCTTCTCTTTTGAGCTCTCTACTATGTTTATTGCTATCCTTGAAGTTCCTCAGTGGGGTAGACTAGATCTCCACATGGTCACATGCTTCCCACCTTCTGGTATCCAAGTCTTGGTATATTCCCCTGCCGTTGAGTCTGGGTTGGACCTATTTATGTAAGGGATGCCATTTCAGTGATGACATTATTTGTTATGACAAAGGTGAAGGGATTTTGTAGGTGCAATTAAGGTTTCTAATCAGTTGATTTAAATTAATCAAAAGGGAGAGGATTCTGGGTGGGCTTGAGCTGATCTTAAAGGAGGGATTAGAGGTCAGAGATTTAAAGAACAGCTCATTCTCTCTCTCCTACTAGTGGGGAAGAAGTAAACCACTGACAAGGAAGTGAATTATGTCAACAACCACTTACATTTGAAAGAAGATCCTGAGCTTCAGATATGCCCCAAGTCTGAATCTACACTTAATTGCTGCCTTCGGGGACCCTGAACAGTAAACCCAGCTAAGTGGTTCCTTGGCCCCTGAGCCATGGAACATAGGATATAATAGTTTGTTATATATTATATATATATAATGGATATATATTATATATATACAATGGATAACACATCCTCCAACACTTATTCACGTTCTACACCTCTATTTCCCAAATTTCACTCAGGACATGAATGCCAAAGTATATTAAGTAGTGTTGCAGACCACACTGGGTAACTGAACAAAAAATCTATAACCTGCTAGAGACAGGTAACTAGGTTTATCAAAAGCTTTGCTCTCCTAATACGCAGTGTGAATCTCTAAGAAGAATCAGCATATAAGCAGTATATCCCACATTTCTTAGGAACCAGTTTCTTTTTTACAGGTGGCAACTTAGAAAGTAGTGTTCAAAGGAATCCCCTTTAGGAAAAGAACTTTTGGGTCAATTCATCATCTTAATTTTAAAATCAGGACCCTTCCCTCTCTAAGTTAGGAATCTCCTACTAGATAAATTAACTCACTCAGGTTAACATTTCTGTGGTTGTTAGGAGAACAGTGTGTTAACGTTGAAAATAATAGAGCTTTGACCAAAAGAAATGTATTTCTATTCATGGCGATTATAGCAAATTCCAAAACAATGACTCCATCTGCTGTAGAGCTGTTAAAATTCAAAATTGTAAAGACAATTGACATTTTATAATCTCATTACATTCTTGCTAAAGCCCTATCTGGATTAACCTCTCATCATTTGGATTCCTAAGGTAGATGTCTGCATATGATAAAACACATAGGTCATAGACTGTGTTCCCAAGATTTTAAGTATGGCATTTACTTTAAAAGAAATTGTTGGAAAGTGAGAAATGCTGCCAGGGAAGATTTTCCTTCTCTTCAGCAACAGAGCCATTTTTCAAGTCTCTACTTCTTACCTGATAAAGTTCCCAGAGAGTCAATTTACTTTCTTTACCTCCTTAAATTTGCTTGTTCCCACTAGGCCTTTTGAGATCATTGCCACAGAATCAATGTGAAGAATTTCTACAACCTTTTCTTTATTTAGTGATCTCTGAAAACTAGTATGCAACTCTGAATGACTGGAAAAATGAATGTAATGGGTACCGATTAATAACATTTCACTGAATTAATTTAAATAGTATGTCTTTTACTTTAATCTCCCCTATTTTCCTGAGAGCATTAAGCAAGCATTGTAATATTAGACTCATTCATAGAAATCTGGAGTCAATTGGCCTCGAAGTACCTTAGTGTCTTGTTTGGCATTTCCATGAGAAAAGTAAAAGCTTAGAATATTCTAGAAAGTTTATTGTGAACTCGGAATACTGGAGTGTTTATCCATATTTAAAAGTGTTCTTGAACTTCAAATCTACCTAAAAGTCCAACTTATACAAAGATTCCTGTGTTTGGACACTCTCTTAACTTAAAATCTTAATAACCTGATTTTTGTTTCCATATGTAGCAATAATAATTCTCTTCTTCATTTCCTGAAAATCATAATGGATTGGAAGATCTATTTCTTCCTACATACCTATGCTATGATTTTATTGTTAGAAACTGGAGGGGGCTTCATAAATAAAGGAAAAGAAATCTGACTTCATACTTCTAACTCAGGGATTTCTCAAACCAGGCACCGTTGATGTTTTGGGCCAATTTTTTCTTGAAGGGATTGGCCTGTGTATTAGAGCAGCATCCCCAGTCTCTACCCACTAGAGACATTCCAGTTGTGACAGACAAATAGGTCTTCAGACGTTGTCCAGTGTCCCATGGGAATCAAAACCCTCCCATTGGAGAACCACTAATTAGACACCTTTTATTATTTGGAAATTGATTGAATTCATTTTAACTTGGGGGTATTGGTTAATATTTTGACATTTTCTCTCATTATTGGTTATTTGATGCTAAGTAAGTTGGACAGCATTTTGGTATTGCAACTGTGTTTTTATTTGTTGTGTTTGATCCACATTACCAATTTGGACACAAAACTAAAATCTTTCAGCACTTAGTGAGAAGTGTTCATGTATAGCTATCTGGTACATATTTTTGATGCACATATTTTAACTTTGAAAGCACTTAAAATTATTGTCAAAATATTGAGGATGCTAAGCGAGTATGGTAATTGACAGGAGTTGAGCCAACACAAAGGCGTATTTTGGAGACTCATGGATTTTATGGAAAACTTCCTGATTTGCTGTGCTTGGGCTACAAATCAATGAATGGAGGTTTGCTTGAAAGAATTACTTTGTCCATGTTCCCTTTGTTTACTTTCTTCAAGTGCAGCAGGTGGAATTTAGCAGATATTGCTTATGCACTACCAAAAATTCTGCTGTGGTTTGTGCTTGTGCTTCAAAAGATTATCTTGGAAACAAATTATATGTTCTTGTTAACTAATCTTTAAATTTACCTTATTCTTTATGGTTTTCTGAAAATTGAGTTTCACGGTCTGGGAGAAGGAAGACAATAGGGTGGAAAGCCCCTGTTTTCCTACTTTCCTACAACACTTATATAAAAAAAAGGGGGCACCTGTGTGGTGCAGTCGGTTAAGCATGGACTCTTGATTTTCGCTCAGGTCGTGATCTCAGAGTCATGAGATCGAACCCTGTGTCAGGCTGCATGCTGAGCATGGAGCCTACTTAAGATTCTCTCTCTCTCCCTCTGCCCACAGCGCCCCCCAAGTTCCCTGCTTGCATGCATGTTCAAGCTCTCATTTTCCCTCTCTCTCTCTCTCAGATGACAAAGATAACGATGATGAAGAAATTAGAAAGAAAGATTAGCAAAGAAAATTCTGGCCAAGGGAAATGAAGTCAGAACAGGATAAGGATAAAGGGGGGAAAAACAGATGGGCCAGGGGCCTGACTCACCCAAGTTCAAGCATAGTGATTTTTTTCAGACTGAAAGGAGTCTCAAGGAGCAGGGGAGGATGAATCTCTTTTCTATGAGGATTTCTCTAGGAAAACTGCCTTCATCCTGAAGAATGATTTACTGGTCTTTAGTTTAACATATTTTTCCCTTGATCCCCTTGCAGCACTTTCCCCAGAGTGCCTCCCTACAATACCTGAATATCCAGATTAAGAGGGTTTCTTTCATGAAGGGGTGTGCTCAAGAACTTCTAACTACCTTACCTGATGCTGATCGCATCACTAGTCGAGTCTTCCTTTCCTTGTATATTCTTTCACTACCATTTTTTTTTGCCACTCCTTATTTTAGCTGTGTGCAGCAATTCATTCTATCAGACATGATCTCACATCTTTGAAACACCCTGAGAAAGAATCAGGGTACAAGCCATTCTGCTACCAGGAAGCTCTTCTGCATGTATGTCAATTCATGGATGAATAGATACACACTGGGAAGGGCAACATCTCACTTTACCCACAATCTTACATTCCCATAATCTTCCTCAGAAACTTATACAGCAAAAATTTTGTATACGCTCTTTCACACCAGTAAGTAGTGATTTTCATGCTTCTGAATATTATTCTAGCAATTCTTCCCCAAATAGGGGCAGTCTACTCAAAAGATAAATTTCAGTGTTCACCTTAGAAGGAAGAACTTGCCTAAAATTGAAAAAGCGAGTCTTTTGAGCTAGAAAGTCTTAAGATTAAATCTCTTAGACTCTATTACATGCATTTTAACAAGGTCATTTTGATATATCAGTAAATAATTTCCTTTGGATCCGTGATTGAGCTAAGTTATTACAAAGTCTGCTTTGTAGCAGATGTTCTCTTGAGGTTATTGTGTGTTTGTATAGTGGACAATGATAGCCCTAAATGGATATTCTGTGGTTTGAGGATCTCTTCTGGAAAGAGTAAAATATTACTCACGTATATTTTTCTCTTACCCTGACTTTTATACTTTTTTTTCCTACTTACCATCATTTAAAGGTAATTTAAGTCTTTCTAGATTTTCTTTCTCTCTTCCCTCCCTCTGCCTATCTCTCTCTCACAAACACACACACACACGCACACAGACACAGAGCTTCTTGTCATCCTTCCTGCCTCTTAAACAGCCTTTACTTTGTCTCTTTCTACTCATTTGCTGTTCATTCTTCAACTATCTCAACCTCTGACAATCTGACTTCTTCTCTGTCAGTTTGCAAATCTATTTTTGTTAAGACCACCTTTCACATCCATGTCACTAAACGTAACAGGCAATTATCAGCTATGTCTTATTTGATCTCTCATTAGCAATCACCTCCCTCTTCCACTGGCCTACAGGTCACTAACAATCTCCTAGATTTTCTTCTATCTATATATTTCACAGACTTTGTTGATGGCATCTCGTCCTCTGTATAGCATTTTTGGAGTTCCCAGGACGATGTTCTAAGCCTTTTTTCTTTCATGTCACATACTTGCCCATCAAGTTTCATCCATTCTTGTGGCTTCATTACATCCCATACACGGAACACTCCTATTTCAACACCTATTGTTGCATAACAAACCACTCCAAAATTTAGTGGCTTAAAACAGCAATGATGTTTTTATTTTTCACTAGACTTATGGACTGGGCTAAGCACCATTGCTTTCTTACTTCATGTGGCTTTAGCTACATCTGTGGGCTGAGTTGTCCTGAACAGCCAAGAGGGCCTGTTCACATGGCTGGCCTTTGATGTAGGTTAGTGTCCAGGAGTTCACCTAAGACTGTCAAATGGAACATCAATATGTGTCCCAGACATATGGTTTGTGCTTTGTGCAGTATGATGGCTGAGTTCCAAGAAGAACAGTTTCAGGAATGAGAAATCCTAGAAGTAGGAAATAGATGCTGTTAGTTCTCTTAAAAAAGTATCTTTGTGACTTGGACAATTTCACTACAGTCTATTTCTTAAACTGTCAGAGGAGAAACCCAATTCAAGGAGGTGGGGGTAGGGAATAAATGCCATAGGTTGATGGGAAGAGTAATAAAAAGTGTTTGGTCATCTACGAAGTACATAAATTTATCCTACATGCAAAATACCCTCATTTTCCCCAGGACTCCCAACATCTCATCCTATTATTGCATTAGGCTCAAAGTCCCAACATCTCATTATCTAAATCAGGTCCAGATATGGATAGGCTCTTCTTGATAGGAAGAGTTATATATGAACTAGCAGACAACTCATCTGACTCTTACAAAGTCAATATGCAATACTGAAATGAGGATAGTAGAACATAATAGACAACCCCATTCAGAAATCAGAGAGGCAAATAGCAGTGACTCATTCACAGAAATCTTGAAATTTAGCTGAGCCCTTGTCAGCTCCTTGATGAAGGCTCCTAGCTTTCTTGGATTGATTCTCCATGCTTCATAGCTTTACCCTCTGGGCTCCTGGCTCTCCTAAATAGGTCACCTTTATGTCTATAAGATATCCCATGTGGCAGCTGGGTAGCTTTCTCAGGCTGTGTCCTGCTTCTTAGAAGCTGGGGAGTCTCAAAGCTCTCTTTTATTATTGAATTATCACTGTTCCTTCTAGTACAAGTTGATAATAAGTATAAGGGGGGATATAAGTATAAGTACATGGCTTTAGAGAATATAACTTGTCTTCTAGAGTAATAAATCTTCATTATGTTAAGACTTGAATTCTATGAAATGTGTTAAATAATTGATCTGAGGTCTAATATTCTTTTTTATATGTAACAGTTTCAACCTTTTCTTCCTTAACTGATTTTAAGGTTTTAAAGTTTGGTTTTATGATAAGCCAGTAGTCTGGTATCACCAAACTAGAGTTGGTTCCTTGGATCAAACACAAGGATCTCTTTGCAACATTTTGTACAATACATAGGCCATGATGAAAGTATTTACACCATAGAAATAATCAAACACTACAAATAAGCATTCTTTGTCTCCCAAGAGAGCTGATTATAATATTTTTGCCAGCATTTTAACTGGTTAGTAGGTACAATGAATACATAATCCATCATTGAAAGTAAACACAATAACTTTGTTAAACTTAGCATCTTTCAGTCAAAGTAAACTCAACTTGAATCAAATTTATTCAGTAGTATGACTATGAAAAAGGTGAATGTAGTAGATTAAAGCTCTTATAAAAACTTTAAACCAAACTATGGACTTGTACCGTAATTTAACAATATTGTTGGATCTTTCTTGCATGGTGATTCATTCCTTTATTTGCACAGTAGCTCTGTGAAATGTTGCTCTGAATTGATATTGTAATCAATAAAGTACTTTTAACCAGAAAAAAAATTATAACAAGAAATTGGTACAACATCTTCATTCAGTGATGGTTAGAACAAACCAAACCAAACCAAAACATGAAACAAAGCCACTATCTGAATCGACAGACTGATTCTCTAAACTTTAAAAATACATTCTAAAATGTTTGACACTCTCTAGTTCTTCCCCTGCAAATGAAAATAATTCCATATTTCAAAGTTTAAAGATGAGAAATCATATGTTCATTAACTGTTGACACTGTAGAATGGAGATAAGGCTAACTTAAAATCTTAAACAGCTTGGTATGGAAATAGTAAAAACCTTGCATATATGGTGGAAATAAAGGTTTATTACAGGAGATCTATTAGTAACTAGTAATGAAACTATGTTTTTGTTCAGGAAAACACTTGAAATTTTTCTTAAATTAGATTTTTTATATTAATAGCAATTATATTTACTTATGACTACATGTACACTTCAGTCTTTTTTATGTTCAGATGCTTATATGAACTTACTTCTTTATGCGTGAATGTGTTTGCATCTGTGTCTGATTCAGTTCAAAGATTTTTCTCAAGGGGTAGCCTTGTTTATTGCATTGATCCTATAAGCAAATATTTTGTATTCATGCTTAACTCAAAAACATTTTAATGCATCCATGCCAAATGGCTAGAGATAAACTGCTCACAGAAAATGGTGTAGTCTTGTGTGCTGATTAATCTTTCTTTTGATTCATAATAAAACTATGATTTAAAAAGTATACTATAAATTTTTAAAAATTATTTAGTTTTATCTGTTAAAACTATTGTAAATTTTAGGGGCGCCTGGGTGGCTCAGTCGTTAAGCATCTGCCTTCGGCTCAGGTCATGATCCCAGGGTCCTGGGATCAAGCCCCAAATCGGGCTCCCTGCTCTGCGGGAAGCCTGCTTCTCCCTCTCCCACTCCCCCTGCTTGTGTTCTGTCTCTCGCTGTCTCTCTCTGTCAAATAAATAAATAAAATCTTTAAAAAAAAAAAACTATTGTAAATTTTAAAATACTACTTTTTATTTTTATGAGACATAATTGACATAAGTTTAAAGTGTACAACATGTCTATCTTGTAATAGGATTACCAGCATAGGCTTAGTTACCACCTTTATCATATCACAGAATTAGGATTTCTCTTTTGTGGTGGGAACATTTAACATAGACTCTCAGCATCTTTGAAGTTTACAGCACATTGTCGTTGTCTATAATCATTATGCTGTGCATTAGATCTCCAAAACTTATTTATCCACTGGTTGCAAGTTTATACCCTTAAACAACATTTCCCCAATTCCCCCAACTTCCAGCCCCTGGTAACCACCATTCTACTGTCTATGGTGTTTTAGATTTTCTAGATTCCACATTTAAGTGATATTGTACAGTATTTGTCTTTCTTTTTCTAACTTAACCTTACTTAGCATAATGCATCCGAGGTCCATCCAGACAGACACTGGATTGTCTTCTTTCCTCATGGCTAAATAATATTCCATTGTCCACGTATGCATAACATCTTTTCTTTTTTTAACTTTTACTTGAAGTATGGTTGACATATTAGTTTCAGATGTACAACATAGTGATTGACATTATATATTTTATGATATGCCCACCATAAGTATACTTACCATCTGTGATTGTACAAAATTATTACAATATTACTGATTATATTTCCTATGCTGTGCTTTTCATCCCCATGACATTTATTCCATAATTAGAAGATTGTACCTCTTAATCCTCTTCACCTCTTTTGCCCATCCCTCTATCCCCCTCCCTGCTGACAACAAACACTTTGTTCACTGTATTTATGGTTCTGTATTTGTTTTAGATTCCACATATAGGTGAAATCATAGGATATTTGTCTTTATTGGTCTCATGTGTTTCACTTAGCATAGTACTCTCTATGTCCATCCATGTTGTCTTGAATAGCAGGATTTCATTCACATTTCATTGTGTACATATATATATCTTTATCCATTCATTTATTTGATGGACACTTAGATTGTTTCCAAGTCTTACTTGTAAATAATGCTGCAGTAAACATAAGGGTGCATATCTTTTTTTTTTTTTTAATTAGTGTTTGTTTTCTTGGGTTAAATACCCAGTAGTGGGATGACTGGATCATATGTTACATATATTCTTAACTTTTGAGGAACCTCCACATTGTTTTGCAGAGTGGCTGCACTAATTACATTCCCTTCGATAGTACACTAGAGCTCCCTTTTCTGTACATCCTCAGCAATACTTGTTATTTCTTGTCTTTTTGATACTAGGCATACTGACTGTGTGAGGTGATATCTCCTTGTAGTTTTGATTTGCATTTTTCTAATTAGTGATGGTGAGCATCTTTTTATGTGTCTGTTGACCATATGTATGTCTTCTTTGGAAAAATATACATTCAGGTCCTCTGCCCCCTTTTAAATGGATTATTAGGTTTTTTGACATTGAATTGTATGAGTACTTGGATATTAACCCCTGATCAGATTTATCTTTGTAAATATCTTCTCCCATTCAGTAGATTGCCTCTTAATTTTGTTGATGGCTTCCTTTGTTGTCAGAAACTTTTTAGTTTGGTGTATTCCCAACAGTTTATCTTTGATTTTGTTTCCCTTACCTGAGGAGACATATCTAAAAAAAATGTTACAAAGGCCAATGTCAAAAACAACAACAACAATAACAACTGCCTATGTTTTCTTCTAGGATTTTTATGGTTTTATTCTTCACATTTAGGGCTTTCATCTATTTTCAGTTTATCTTTGTGTATGGTACAAGAAAGAGGCCTTTCTTGTACCATACAAGAAAGGCCTCTTGAAAGAGGTTCTTTCAAAAGAAAGAACATTTTTGTTCTTTTGCCTGTAGCTGTCTAGTGTTCCCAACGTTATTTATTGAAGAAACTCTTTTTCATATAGTATGTTCTTACCTCCTTTGTTGTAGATTAATTGACCATATAAGCATGGATTTATTTCTTGGCTTTCTATTCTGCTCTATTGATCTAGAACTCTTTTTTTGTGCCAGTATCATACTGTTTTCAATACTATAGCTCTGTAATATAGTTTGAAATCTGGAAATGTGATACCTCCAGCTTTGTTGATCTTTCTCAAGATTGCTTTGGCTATTTGGGGTCTTCAGTGGTTCAATATAAATTTTAGGATTATTTTTTCTATTTCTGTGGAAAATACTATTGGTATTTTGATAGGGATTGCAGTGAATCTGTACATTGCTTTGAGTAGTATGGACTTTTTTTAATTTAAAAAGTATTATGTATTTTTATTGTTTATTAACTTGTATTACTTGTTTCATTTGTATATGTATTATTTATTTATTAACATAATACATTAACATATAATGTATTATTATTATTATTATTATTATTTGAGGTCTGTGATTCATCAGTCTTAAACAATTCACAGCACTTACCATAGCACATACCCTACCCATTGTCCATCACCCAGCCACCCTATCCTTCCCACCCCCCTCCACTCCAGCAACCCTGAGTTTATTTCCTGAGATTAAGAGTCTCTTATGGTTTGTCTCCCTCTCTGGTTTCATCTTGTTTCATTTTTCCCTCCCTTCCCCTATGATCCTCTGTCTTGTTTCTCAAATTCCTCATATCAGTGAGATCATATGATACTTGTGTTTCTCTGAATGGCTTATTTCGCTTAACCTAATACACTCTAGTTCCATCCACATCTTTGCAAATGGCAAGATTTCATTTTTTATAGCTGCATAATATTCCATTGTATATATACACCACGTCTTCTTTGTTCATTCATCTGTTGATGCACATCTGGGCTCTTTCCATAGTTCGGCTATTATAGACATTGCTGCTATAAACATTAGGGTGCAGGTTCCTCTTTGGATCACTACATTTGTATCTTTGGGATAAATACCCAGTAGTGCAATTGCTGGGTCATAGGGTAACTCTATTTTCAACTTTTTGAGGAACCTCCATACTGTTTTCCAGAGTGGCTGCACCAGATTGCATTCCCACCAACAGTGTAGGGGGGTTCCCTTTTCTCTGCATCCTCACCAACATCTGTCGTTTCCTGACTTGTTAATTTTAGCCATTCTGACTGGTGTGAGGTGGTATCTCACTGAGGTTTTGATTTGGATTTCCCTGATGCTGAGCAATGTTGAGCACTCTTTCATGTGTCTGTTGGCCATTTGGATGTCTTCTTGGCGAAAATGTCTATTCATGTTTTCTGCCCATTTCTTGATTGGATTCTTTGTTCTTTGGGTGTTGAGTTTGATGAGTTCTTTATAGATTTTGGATACTAGCCCTTTATCTGATATGTCATTTGCAAATATCTTCTCTCATTTTGTCAGGTGTCTTTTGGTTTTGTTGACTGTGCAAAAGCTGTGCAAAAGCTTTTTATCTTGATGAAATCCCAATAGTTCATTTTGCCCTTGCTTCCTTTGCCTTTGGTGATGTTTCTAGGAAGAAGTTGGTGCAGCTGAGGTCGAAGAGGTTGCTGCCTGTATTCTCCTCAAGGATTTTGATGGATTTCTGTCTCACAATTAGGTCTTTCATCCATTTTGAGTCTTTTTTTTGTGTGGTGTAAGGAAATGGTCCAGTTTCATTCTTCTGCACGTGGCTGTCCAATTTTCGCAACACCATTTGTTTAAGAGACTGTCTTTTTTCCATTGGACATTCTTTCCTACTTTGTTGAAGATTAGTTGACCATAGAATTGAGGGTCCATTTCTGGGCTCTCTATTCTGTTCCATTGATCTATGTGTCTGTTTTTGTGCCAGTACCATACTGTCTTGATGATATTTTAACAATACTGGTTCTTTTTTTTTTTTTAAAGATTTTATTTATTTATTTGAGAGAGAGAAAGTGCGAGTGACCATGAGTGGGGGGGAGGGGCAGAAGGAGAGGGAGAAGCTGACTCTGTGCTGAGTGAGGAGCCTGACGCATGGCTTGATCCCAGGACACTGAGATCATAACCTGAGCCAAAGTAAGATGCTTAACTTACTGAGCCACCCAGGTGCCCCAACAATACTGATTCTTCTAATCCATGAGCATGGTATATCTTTAGATTTATGTTGTCTTCAATTTGTTTTAACAATGTCTTATACTTTATAGAATACAAGTTTTTCAGTTCCTTGAATAAATCTATTCCTAGGTACTTTATTCTTTTTGATATAATGGTAAATGGAATTGTTTTACTAATTTCTCTTTCTGCTAGTTCATTGTTAGTGTATAGAAGCATAACAGGTTTCTCTATGTTAATTTGTGTTCTGGAATTTTATTGAATTTATTCTAATAGTTTCTGGTGGACTCTTCAGGGTTTTCTATAGTAGTATGTATGTGTATATATATATATACACACACACACACACACACACACACATATATATATGATTTTCTATATAGTATCCTGTCATCTGCAAATAGTTAAGGTTTCACTTTTTCATTACCAACTCGAATGCTTTTTTTTTTTTTATTGTCTTATTGCTATGGCCAGAACTTCTAGTACTATGTTAAATATAAGTGGAATGACTGGACATCTTCATCTTGTTCCTCATCTTAGATGAAATCTTTCAGTTTCACCACTGAGTATATTAGCTGTGGGTTTTTCATATAGGACCTTTTTTATGTTGAGATCTGTTTCCTCTAAACCCATTTTGTTGAGAGTTTTATCATGAATCGATACTGAATTTGTCAAATGCTTTTTGGTATCTATTGATATGATCATATTTTTATTCACTTTGTTAATATGGTATATCACATTCATTGATTTGTAGATATTGAGCCATTCTCGCATCCCTGGAATAAATCTCACTTGATTGTGGTGAATGATCCTTTTAATGTATTGTTGAATTTGGTTTGCTAATACTTTGTTGAGGATTTTTGCATTTATGTTCATCTGGGATATTGGCCTCTAATATTTTTTTGTGTATAGTGCCTTTGGTTTTGGTATCAGAGTAATGTTGGCCTGGTAGGGTGAATTTGGAAGCATTCTTTCTTCTATTGTTTTTTGGAATAGTTTGAGAAAAAGGTGATCGCTCTTCTTTATATGTTTGGTAGAATGAAATTATGAAGCCATCTGGTCCTGACTTTTGTTTGTTGGGAGTTTTTTGAGTACCGATTCAAGTTCATTACCAGTAATCAGTCTATTTAGATTTCTCTTTTTTCTTAATTCAGTCTTGGAAGATTATATGTTTGTAGGAATTTATTAATAGTCTAATTTGTTGGCATATAATTTTTAATAACAGTGTCTTATCCTTTGCCTATATATTGTGTAGATTATAACTTCTTTCTCATTTCTGAATTTATTTATGTGTCCTCTCTTTTTTTTTTTCTTGATGAGTCTGGCTAAGGGTTTATCAGTTTTGTTTATCTTTTCAAATAACCAGCTTTTGGTTTCATTTATCTTTTCTATTTTTTTCTCTGATTCACTTATTTCTGCTCTGATACTGATGCTTTTCTTCCTTCTACTAACTTAGGTTTTGTTTCTTCCTCTTTTTCTAGTTCATTTAGGTGAATGTTTAGATTCTTTTTTGTTGTAGAGGTGTCTTATTATATAAGTGTAGTTTAAGAGCATTTCTCTCTTAGAACAGCTTTAGCTACATCCCAAAGATTTTTGATCATTCTGTTTCCATTTTCATTTGTCTTCATTTGGTTTTCTCTTTGATTTCTTCATTGACTCATTGATTGCTTAGTAGTATGTTGTTTAGTTTCCATATGTTCGTGGGGTTTTTTCCAGTTTTTTCTTGTAATTTCTTAGTTCTATTACACTATATCAGAATAGATGCTTGATATGACTTCAATCTTTATTTTTTTAATTTTTTATTGTTATGTTAATCCCCATACATTATTACATCATTAGTTTTAGATGTAGTGTTGCATAATTCATTGTTTGTGCATAACACCCAGTGCTCCATGCAGAACATGCCCTCCTCAATACCCATCACCAGGCTAACCCATCCTCCCACCCCCCTCCCCTCTAGAACCCTCAGTTTGTTTTTCAGAGTCCATCGTCTCTCATGGTTCATCTACCCCTCTGATTTCCCCCCTTCATTCTTCCCCTCCTGCTATCTTCTTCTTTTTTTTTTTCTTAACATATATTGCATTATTTGTTTCAGAGGTACAGATCTGAGATCTTGCACAATTCACAGCGCTTACCAGAGCACATACCCTCCCCAGTGTCTATCACCCAGTCACCCATCCCTCCCACCCCACCCCCCACTCCAGCAACCCTCAGTTT